>NC_136408.1:100030288-101230288 GCF_051521515.1 Lactuca serriola
TGCATTCTAAGTTCTAACCATATTTTTTTTTCAATTTAGTAAGATAGTTAAACATAAATACATTACAAAAAATATAAAATATCTAACAATTTAATTACTTGATGCAAAACAGATACACAAGCACAACAGATCGGTGTATGCAACGGCCGGCTAGGCGACAATCTGCCATCGGAAGAAGAGACAGTAAACTTTTACCAGAGGAACGGCATAACCAGGATGCGAATCTACGATCCAAATCCAGCCACTCTCCGAGCCCTCCAGAGAACCAACATCGAACTCATACTTGACGTTCCAAATATTGAACTTGAGTCCCTCACAAATCCATCCAATGCAAGAACTTGGGTTCAAAACCACATTCAAAACTACCCCGAAGTCAATTTCCGGTACATCGCCGTCGGAAACGAAGTCGATCCAAATCCAATGAAATATAACAGTCGATTTGTCGATTTCGTACTTCCGGCGATGCGAAATGTTCACCGAGCTATTGTAGACGCGAGATTAGATAACCAAATCAAGGTCTCAACAGCAACCTACTCAGCTCTGTTAGCGAACACATATCCACCAAGCGAAGGCGTGTTTCATCTCAACGCGATTAACTTTACCAAGCCGATAATTGCGTTTCTAGCTCAGAACAATTTGCCAATGCTTGCCAATATCTACCCCTATTTTGCTTGTCGTGGTAGCGCTGATGTTAATCTCCAGTATTCATTGTTTACATCGGGTCCATTAGTGCCAGATAAGGATTTAATGTATTCTAACCTTTTTGACGCCATGTATGATGCTCATTATGCGGCTCAAGCACGTCTTGGTGGAGAGAATGTGGAGATTGTTGTGTCGGAGAGTGGATGGCCGTCGGCTGGCCATCGTGTAGCGACACCGCAAAACGCTGGAACTTATTATCGGAAATTGATTGAACATGTGAAAGAAGGGAAGGGGACGCCGGCGAGGCCTGGAAGATATATAGAGGTTTATTTGTTTGCCATGTTTGATGAGAATTTGAAAGATTTAGATGGAGATGACGGAGAGAGGAACTTCGGGCTTTTCAAGCCCGATGAAGGATCCAAGTATCAACTTGGCTTCTGATTACCAAATCCATTATATAGTCTCATTAATGGGTTTTCTGTAATGTTTAATGAATAAATCATGCAATAAAAACTCTTATTGCTTGGATATTTCAAATTTACAATACCTATGTTATTATACTTTGGGCATCTCAAATCTATATAACTTTTGATATACATAATGATGTAAATCAATTCTACATCAACATCATATTTTTACGTAGAAATGGTGTTATGAATAATGTCACATTAAATTTGGTGACTTTTTTTATTAATTAACTCCAAATTTAATATTGATCGATCGTTCAAGTTTAAGTATATAACCCAAAGTTTCATGACCAGCAACTTCATTTGCGTTTGTCAATTGAAACAACAAGCAGCTTCATTGGCATTTTTTGCGTTTCATTCTCATGTATATGGTCATTATAAAAGACATATTCAAGAGCATAGTATCAGTATAACTCAAATATATGGATTATAAAGTTGTTGGTGATGATAATCCACTTCAAAGCTACCTTATAGAAGATATTATATATTTTCGTTGTTAGTTGGTAACATTCATATACATATTTCATATATTAATGTTATTATATTTATAGGTTTATGAGTAATTGAATGTGCATACATACATCTACCTGTATGAATATCCTTTGTGAAATTATATTTTTTGTATGTATGTACATAGTAATACACAACCACATAAAATCCATAGTTTTTTATGTCCTTGCTTGTGAATGTCATGTAATATTAACAAAGTTCATAATCACTTGAATGTTTACACAAAAAGATAATGTCAAAGAGAGACGACCATCATGATTGGCGATTGCTTGACAAGGTACCAAACATGTAATTTTTGTAAGACGAATATATGGCGAAAGGAAAAATATGATGCAAGAAATTGTCTTTAAAAAAAAGAACCAAAAAGGTTTATAGCCTAGCGATATCAGGAGTTAATTGAAATGTGTCCATTAGCTAAAGGTTGAGGGATCGAGTCTTGCACGAAACAAAAGATATAAATTTTAAGAATAAAATATTGGATGCGTTTATTAGCCATTTAAAAAATAATTACAAAAGCAAGAGTTAGCAAATGGGGGTGGGTCGGGCCATATAGTCACGTGAGAGGGGGTTATATTTACCATCTTTGCAATAAATCTAACCTAAATAAAAATCAATTTTGTTAAATGTGATCATCTTATTAATTTTGTTACATGTCATTTTTTAAAGTTTTAAATTATTTTTTTCCAATTATCATTTTCTTATATGTTTTACTTACTTAAATTTAAAATTCATATTTTAGTGAGATTTATATGTAAAGGAGATCTTTCTATTAAATTTAATAATGAATGCTTTACAATCTTTCAAGTATCTTATATTATATATTAAATTAGTTACTTTATTTATTATACTAGGTGTGAGACCCGTATAGTACACGAGTTTATTAAAAATAAAAATTTAATATTAATGTTTAAGCAGTCATATTTTATAAAATAATACTTTTACATAACATAATGTAATCTTTTGGAACATTTATAATAGAAATCAAATATTCTTTAGAGCATTTATGAGACTTTATTATTAAATTAATAGAATGATTTTTTTTCCTTATAAAACTCGTTAGAATTTTGTGTAATTTTATTTTAAGAAAATGAAAATTCCTAAAAAATGACAAGTGGAAATAATAATTTTAAAACTCCCACAAAATTACATGTGGTAAAACTCTTGAAAATTTGACAAATGACAAAAAAAACTTTCATTTATTAGAGAGGATTCTTTGTATTTATATAAACTTATCATTTTTAAAAATATGTAATGCTTATAAATTTATATTAAACTTTTTTTTTTCTAAACTCGTGTAATACACGAGTTTCATACCTACTTCTTAATATGCTAATTAACTATCTTTTAAAAAAAAATCTTAACCAAAGAGGCAAAGACATAGTTACATTTTTAACAATTTGGTGTAAGTGACTACTTTGTATTTTTATAATCTAGAGGGTGTTTGGCTTAGTTTTTGTGGGGCAAAAGTCGTTTTTGAAAAAGGACTTTTTGTAAAATGACTTTTTACCAAAGTTGTTTTTTAAAGTGTGTTTGGATTTGCTTTTGAAGGGAAAAAGTTAAAAGTTAAATGATGGGGTGTCAAGCCCACCAAGCAAATTACACCCTTTGTTTGCAAATAAAACGTAATATAATGGTAAAAGGGGATATCGATCATCGGGAAAATGGTTTGTATTCAATCACCAATGCAATCCAAAAGAACGAGTGTAATTAAAATAATTAACTACAATTAGACTAAAAAAGGGGGGGGTGTTTGATTCCTTGAAAACTAAAAAAACTTGAATAATTAAAAATCTCACAATTAAGCAAGTTAATGAAATGCTCAAAGGTTGGGAATAATTGGTTAACTATGGCAATTCAACATAATGAACATTTATGTGTTTATCATTAGGATCTAATACAGAGCTTATCCTTCATCCCAAATTGGTTATAGCAATCATGAAGCATGAGATGCCAAGATTCCTCATAGGTAGTATGGAGGTTAAGGAAGCCCATAACACACCTTCTTAATTAAGATCAAGGGTCAATTGAAGCAATTGATCCCAAGAAATTAATTAGCCTTAAGAATGAAGGAATCCTTAATTCCTAGAAGATGTCAAATGCTTACACATCCATAAAGGAGTTATGATTCATAAGCTAGAGATGATTTCTACCATCATAAAGCTTTTGTTCTAGATAAATTCAATGATCCAATGCAAAATCAAAGATACAAATCAACAATTGCTCATTCAATTACTAAGCTCATGATCAAAGCATCAAATAAGCATAAGAATTGCAAACTAGAATCATAAACGTAGAATAAATTGATAATCAACATAAATCCTTCAAAACCTACAAAAATTCATTGGTTTTCAACCAAAGTCAACCAAATAAAAGTATTAGCCACTCATGGCAACAAAGTAACAAGAACAATAATCTAATTGCATAAAAAAACTACCTAAGATTTGGAAAGATGAAAGGAAAATGGTTTCTAGCCCCCAAAATCGCCTCTTGCAGGTCTCTAATGGTGAAAATAAAATTATCTTAAAAGTTAAAAGAAACACCTTTGAGACATATTTGAAAGAAAAAAAGATCGAACGTTTATATATTGTCACTTCTTATTAATTCTTCTACTAATGATTTTTTTGAACATGATCATGAGTCATGACATGTTCGGATTTTTGTTCATTGATGATACGGTGTATATATAGATTTTCGGAAGGAGTTTCATTGATACGCATCTCCGATATCGTCCCTCCGACGTAACTCTCTGCATTCAGGTTAAGAATGTGCAGTTTCCGATTCCGATTATCTCTCGTATTTTCTATCTAAAATCCCCTTGTCAGAGAAATCGATGCCATCCCTAAAAGTAAGAATTTCACCCCTTTATTCGTCCTTCATGTCATATGGGTTTTCGTTCGTTTGTGTTTGGGTATTTGATTAACATCAAATCATCAATGTGCATTCTTCTTAAGATATAATTCTGAATTTCGTAACCGTTTCAGGTTTCTGATTCAATGGCATAGTTTTGATGTAATTTGAATTTTGAAATGCTTTAATATGTTCTCTTTCGTTTTGCTAGACAAGTAAAAGCTAGATTTGGGGATTCCATCTGTGTTGTGGTTTAGAGATTGTTGTAAATGGAGAAAGACGAATCTCAAAACCTTAGCAGGAGTCTCTTGCCACCTTCCGGTAGAACTCCATGTTTTCCGGTAGCCGACGGAAACAAAGAAAATTTGAAAACAGAGCAGTCAGGATCAGCTATGTTCATCACAAATGGGCCTGTAATCGCCATTGAATTTGGTGCTTTCAGTCATGATATAAGCAGAATGCCTGATTCCCCACCCAAGAACATGGGCCACCGGCGAGTGCGTTCTGAAATTGTTACTCTACTCGATGATATCACCTTCGGTAGCGATCTTGGTGTTGTAGGTAGCTTCGATGGTCCTTCATACTCCGAGAATGAAGAAGATTCATATTCTATGTACCTTGACACCGATAAGTTTAATTCTTCATCGGCAACATCTGGTTCTCACCTCCCCGACTCATCTAACGCCGCCCAAATTTCAAACTCATCAACAGCACCACCGCCGGAAAACCATGTCTCTAGCTCCGACGACAGCTGTAGATTTAAACATACACATAGTTTCTCCATGGATGGTCTTTCCTCAGGTCCAGAAGAGACATCTTCAATCGATGCTAAGAAAACAATGTCTGCTGCTAAGCTTGCTGAACTTGCTCTTGCTGATCCAAAACGTGCAAAAAGGTGCAAAATGCACCCTTTACTTATTCTAACTAAAAAAAAGTGAAAAGACAAAACTACCCTTATAACTTGGTTTTCTTTTTTCCCTTTTATTAGAATATGGGCAAATAGGCAGTCTGCTGTACGATCAAAGGAAAGAAAGATGAGATACATAACTGAGCTCGAAAGTCAAGTCCAAACACTCCAAACACAAGCAACCTCACTATCTGCCCAATTAACCATTTTACAGGTTTGTGGAGGGCATTTACGTCTTTTTCATAATCCATATATTAGAGATCAATAACTAGTCCCACGTTCTACTTTTTGGATTAAACAAAAAGTTACAGTTTTTGTCGTAAGACTAAACAATTCAATACATCTCAAACACAAACACAGTATAAGACTGTCAAATACAGCAAGACTGTTATATTCTGTATTATTAATTTTGGTTGTACCGTTGTTAGAGAGAGACACACGGTTTATTGGCGGAAAACACCGAACTAAAATTGCGGTTACAAGCCATGGAGCAACAGGTTCACGTACAAGATGGTAAGTTTTGAAGAAAAAAAAATTGATAAAAGAAAAAATTACAAATTCGGTCCCTATACTTTACTCAAAATCAAAATTTTGGTCCAATCTTTAAGTGCTTTACGCTAATTGTTGTGTTTAGTTTTAAATGATGCATTGAAGAAGGAGATACATCACCTGAGAGTAGTTACAGGACAAAATGTCATTAATGGTGGTCCGATGATGAACTTCCCGCCATCTTTCAGACCAAACCACCAGTTCCACCACCCCAACAACCACCCCATGCACACACTCTTAACTGCACAACAGATTCATCAACTTCAAATTCAGTCACGAATGCAACAACAGCACCAGTTTCAACAGCAACAGTTCCACCAATTTCAGCAGCGGCAACACCTCCACCAGTCTCAGCACCACCCATCTCCGCCTCAGCCGCCAGGACAGCGGTTGCCGGAAAATAGTGATTTGAAAAATAGCAGCTCCTTGTCAACATAGAATCTAGGTTGGTGAATAGGGTGGATATTTGGGTAATTCTTCTTAAATTTTAGATGGAAAATTGGGCAATTTTGCATATATGATTATATATGTATGTGTAACTTATTATTTAAAACTCATGATTTTGTATAAAAAAGTACAACAAAAATCATAGATTTGTGCCCTAATTTCATACAAACACGAACTTGAATCTATAAAGTTTATCAAAGTACAAAATATCGAATCTAGAAACATTCGATTAACACGTGACAATGACAACGGATAAAATCATAAAATCCCATTTGTTCTCGTTTCTTGATTTTCCACATAAATCTTCAACAACTGGTTTACATTACTGAGTAACCGGGCCCACCTCCACCTTCTGGAACTGTCCATTCAATGTTCTGCTTCGGATCTTTAATATCACACGCCTGAAACTCAAAAGAAGAAAATCAATAATCATATACCAATTTTCCCAAAAAAAAAATTAGTTATTTAAAAAAAAAAAAAAAAAAATTTGTCAAACCTTGCAGTGCAAGCAATTCTGAGCATTAATCTGGAGCTTCAATTCACCCTTGTCATCCGCAACATATCTGAATGTACACAAAAAAAAAATATTAAAAAGAAAAATCAAAAGTGAGATTATTTATTAATTAAAAAATGAATAGAATTTTTTTTTAGTTCTTACTCATATACACGAGCAGGGCAATATCGGGATTCCGGAGCTCCATATTTTGGCAAATTTACAATTTGAGGAATTTGTGGGTCCCTCAACCGAAGGTGAGGTGGCTGATCATGATTATGATTTGTATTGCTCCTATTAAACAAAACAAATTTATACAAAGAATCGTAATAATATAAATTTTATGTAATTTTTTTTTTAAGATTAATATTTAATTACCTATAAAGAGAAGTTGGCACATCAAAACTAACAATCCCATCTGGCTTTGGGTATTCAATCGGGGAGCTTACACTTGCTTCCTGTGTACATAACCATTTATTTATAAATAAATATTATTTTTAAACAATTATTTTTTCAAATACTTATAAAAATCATTTATCCAATTCCAAACAACACTTTAGTCTTTAGCTTACATGTGTTGCTTCATGATCTGGTTTTCCATGCTTTAAGGTATATGGGGCTCTTCCTTTAAGTAAATAGCTGTAAATGTGAATATAAACAAGTGAAAATTGAAATTTCATCACATGTTTCACGTGTATAGAAAGTTTAAAAATAAAAATAAAAATAAGAAGGAAATCTTACTGTTCTAGACCACTTATAGCCAAACCAGTGAAAAGCCCATGCTCAAACGCCTACATATGTTTGCAACATTTTTTAATTTTAAAATGACAAAAAAGGAACAGAAAAATAAATAAAAGAAAAAGAAAATAATAAAATAAATGTTTTATTTTACTGGGCGATAGTTGCGTGCTTGATAAAGCTCTTCCCATATCCATGATTTTTTTAAACTTTCCCAATAATTTTTCATATTTGATCCTTTATTAAGTACTTCAAAGGCAGATTCTGCTGCTAACATTCCTATAATAATAAAATAAATATTTAAAAAATATTTCAGAAAAAGACTGCATACTTGGAAAAACTTAAGGGAAAGACAAACAAGGGCAAATTTGTCAAAAGTTAGGACTTAATAAAGAAAGCGGAAAGCCTAAGTTCCCTGATTTCTTTTTTCCCTTTGTATGTGTAAAATGACCATTTTACCCTTATATTGAGAAATTTTTTTACCTGATTTCATGGCAGTATGTGTACCCTTTATTTTTGGAACATTTAAAAAGCCAGCTGCACATCCAACAACTGCTCCCCCAGGGAACACTGGATATGGAATAGACTGAAAATTAATTAGAATTATCAATTATATATTATTCGCTTTATCATAATATAATCATATAATAATTAAAAATATAACAAAATAAACAATATAAGTTTTAAAGTAAAATCATGATATGCACCTGAAAACCACCTTCATTCAAAGTCCGGGCCCCATATTGAACAACTGTCCCATTTTCAAGAAGAGGTCTGATTGCAGGATGACCTTTAAGTTTCTATAAAAAAAAATAAAAAAAAAAAAGTGTTACAAAAAATAAAAAAATAAAAAATAAGTTGTGAGTTTAAAAAAGTTACCTGGAATTCATCATAAGGGCTGAAATAAGGGTTGTGGTAATTCAAAGCACAAACTAATCCAATGGAAACCTGCATACAGATGAAAGGAATGGAATTAACAATTCCATTCCTTTTGTCAATTTCATCATAATACCAAATGGTGGAAAGAGATATTATTAATTATTATTATTATTATTATTATTATATTTATTTACTTGATTATCTTGCATATGATATAAAAAAGATCCTCCATAGGTTTTGTGATCCAAAGGCCAACCTAAAGTATGAACAACAGCACCAGGTTTATGCTTTTTGGCATCAATTTCCCAAACCTATTAACATTTTTAAAAACTAATCAACATAAATTAATCTTTTAAAAAATAAATTAAACTGAATAAAATTGGTAATTATGAGTTTATGACTAGAATCATAGCTTACCTCTTTAATTCCTAATGCATAAGTTTGATGTTGTCCATGTCCTTTCTCTCTTAAATTGTATTTCTTTATTAGTTTCTGTTAAAAAATTTCAGGTTAAAAAAAATAAAAAAAAGAAGTTGGATTTTTTAAAATGTAGAAGTGAGGATCAATATTTTTTTTTTCAATTTAAACCTCTGATAGTGCACCTCGACATCCTTCAGCAAAAAGATTTATACGCCCTGAAAATAAAGAATGTTAGAAGGGTAAAATGGTCATTTACTCATATTCATACAAAAATGCTACCTTTTAATTCTACACCAGGCTGAAAAGTATCTTTTTTAGAGCCATCTTTCCCAATTCCCATGTCATTAGTTGCAATTCCAATAACATTTTCATTTTCATCAAATAAAATCTGTATGAATATGAAGCTTGTTATTCCACACACACACACACACACATAAACACACACACACAGAGTTACCTCTTTAGCTGCAAAACCTGGGTATACTTCGACTCCTAATTCTTCAGCTTTCTGTCCTAACCAACGTACAAATTGGCTTAAACTGAATCAAAAAATATCAGTTTAGTAAGATTTAAGAAAGGTTAAAATGGTAATTAGTGAAAAAAGAAAGTATTTAATTACCTTATAACATAGTTTCCTTTATTATCGAAAGGATTTGGCAATGGGATTGCATACTTTTCTGTAAGTAGCATGAACTTATCAGAAGAAACACTGACACTAATTGGTGTCTGCATAAGCGTTTGAATATATACAAAAATGTCCACATAAAAGTTATTTGTTGAAATTAACACAAAGCACATATGAAATCTTGTAATTATTGTAGTTATAGAAGAAGCAATTGAGAAATTAAAATGTTACCTCTTCTTCTCTCCATTGTGGGATAAGTTCGTTCAATGCACGGGGTTCAAAAACATTTCCCGATAATATATGTGCACCTGTAAACAATTATGATTGTGATTACGATTTGAAGAAGCAATTGTCGATTTAATGATCTTTGTTCCAAGATGATGATCAGAAATTTGACAATTCGCATAACAATTGAGCATTTCAAAAGTAAACTCTGCGATTTAAAAGAGGCAAAAGGTAAACCAAGCATACCTACTTCTGCCCCTTTCTCCACAACGCACACAGATAAGTCTACATCATTTTCACGGCATAATTGCTTCAATCTTATGGCGGCGGATAAGCCGGCCGGACCTCCTCCGATGATAACCACGTCGTAATTAATACAATCACGAACTGTTTCGCTACTGAATCCCCTTCTCGATACCGAAAACCCAATTCTATTTAAATTAGACACTCTAAATTGGGTCGAATTTAACTGATACCCAGATGAAAAAGATCGATTGAAACCCTTGAACGAAGTTGGGGTGATCTGAAACCATTTTTGCCTGGGGGAAATGTGTTTTGATGGTGAAAAAGGTGGCGCTGAGGGATCGTGGTAGCAATAGTTGGTGGAATGAAGTGATATCGATATGATTTTTCTTGACTTTGACTTTGAGGGGGAAGAAATGATCTTTCTGAACATTATGTAGTGGAAGAAGTGTTCAAAGATGAGAGATTTCCTGCTCCGAGGGAGTTTTAGAGGGAAGAAATTGCCGTTTTATAGTCTGAAAGAACGAAATAGTCTTCCTTTTTTCTTTGAATATCCGTATGTCAATGTTACTTGAGCCGGAAAAAGTGTTAAAACAAGAAAAAAAAATGATATTTTCATTTACTGATCGGATTGGATCAGCACGTAAATCAAACAAAGCTTTTTAAATATCTTACACGTTTCATTTGTCAGGAGGAAATCATATTTAAAGGGAATATATAACAAAATAGTCATCGCAATCGCCAACGTTTTGTAATATAAAGTTCCATGATATCTTCATATTGATTGTTGGTTCCAACATGTTCAACTGGCTTGGAATGAGCTTTGAGATGCAGCTGTCCAAAAAGTTTATGATGGTATTCTTAAGCTAAAGAAAGTCCTTAGTACGAAAAATATACCAAGGTGTTCACCATGAGAGAGAGAGAGAGATGAATGGCACTGAAAAAACTTAATTGTTCAAATATTCAAGTAAGAAAATGTTGGGATGTGAAGTCTTGATCAAAATTGTCGGGGAGTGAAATCTCCATTGATGAGAGAGTAAGAAAGTGTTGTCGGACATAGAAATCACGCCACGTTGCTAGGTATCAGAAGAATATATTGGATAGTTGCAGAATGCGCTTGACACTTGGAGAATGTGTTTGGCACTTGGTAAATGCATTAGGCATTTGATAGGAGTGTTGGGCACTTTTAAAGGCGTTGTCTAGCTGCTAAATGTGCTCCAACAGCCACAGAATGCATTGTTGGAGCTAAAAAGGTGTTGTTAGGTCTTGAGAACATACTCTTAGATGTATGACAAGTGGCTATGTACATCCCTCAAAATAAGGTTAAAGAATCCATAAGCGGTTGATCCCATTTAGGGCTTAATTAAGGGTAGACATGACATCCCTCAAAATAAGGTTAAAGAATCCATAAGCGGTTGATCCCATTTAGGGCTTAATTAAGGGTAGACATGACCCATTAGAATTAGGGCATCCATATGCTTGCCTATAATTAGGCACTCTTATCTTCATCAACATTTGTGAAGCGTATGGCGCATAGTGTGTGTGAAGCACGCACAAATTTCAAGAGAGCAATCA
This sequence comes from Lactuca serriola, assembly GCF_051521515.1. Classification (NCBI taxonomy): domain Eukaryota; kingdom Viridiplantae; phylum Streptophyta; class Magnoliopsida; order Asterales; family Asteraceae; genus Lactuca; species Lactuca serriola. The sequence continues at coordinate 100,041,856 of NC_136408.1, forward strand.
TTGTGAGTTTGAGATCATATTTTTTTAGAGCAGTTTGTTAGCAAGATAGATTTATTTTCTTTAAGAGTTCAAGTGAGTTGCAACCCCCTATGAGTGATTTTAATTGTTTTTGGAAGATTAATAAAATCCTCTCTCTCTCTACATAGATGTAGGTTAAATCAACCGAACCACGTTAGATAATATGTTCAGTTTTACAGTTTATCAAAAGTTTATTCCACATGTTTTACATAAATTGTTTATCAATTGTCACTTTAATTTGTTTTTGTTGAATCCCGAACATGATCATATGTACATCTACACTAGAATAAATCAAATATAACCAAATAGATAGGATAACCTCAAACTTGTCGGTTTGAACGCCCTTTTTTTCTTTTTGGTGTTCATAGATTGGCAATATTATCATCGATGGTTCTTTGGTATTTTCCTATTTCCATTCAAACTTTTTTTTCTTATTTTCCTAGTTTTCTGCATTCAATTGCAATCTCTAAGTTATTCAACTTATAAATGCATAATATTTAGAAGAAAAAAAAAGACAGAAACAAATCAACAAACACATCTGAATGGCTTATTACAATCAACAATTTATATGAACCCTCATCAAGGGTAAGGTAGAGTTGCGATATGATTATGAGCAACAGTGCCAATCCACAACATCCCATTAGCTTCCCTAACTTCACTAACCAGTTTCATCACTACACCCTCCTTGTCTTCAAGAACATCCAAGATCTTCCCATGTTCATCAAAAAGAGATATCACTGAGTACATTTTCATTCCCATTATTCGAGCCAAATAACGCATTTGAAATGGCAAACGAAAGTACACACTCCTCATCCAAGGGTTATTTGTCAAGATTTCTTGAGCTTTTGTCCTGCAACAATCAATAGCTACCCAAAACTGGCCTTGATCGTTTATTCTTATATTGTCGGGGAAACCAGGTAAGTTTGCCACAAGTTCGACTTTGCCTTTCTTTTCACCCTTTAACCATAGTTTCATAAGCCTAAACAAAATAAAAATCAAAGCATATTTGTCATCGCATATACTTAAACAGTTCTTAATATAGTTATATAAGGTATTAATTTGAAGAATTGATAAGATTCATCTAAAATTAGTACCGACAGTTTGTAGTCTCGGTGAACAAAAGAAAAGATTCGTCCTTCGACAATTGAACCCCATTCGGGAAAGCCAAGCCATCTAATACAACATGAGTTGACTTTGTTGGAGGGTCATATCTAAGTAGTCTTCCACTTGCCTCCCCTTCCAACATTATAAAGAAATGGTTCCTAAGCAAACCCAAGTTATCATAAGATCAAAAAAAAATGTGAATATATTAATAACATCTGACATTTTTTACTTGATTAATTAGTTGATAGAAAACGTGTCTTCCACATGGACCAAATGTATATCAAGCATTTAGACCAAAGAATAAACCAAAAATCTGTAAATGAGACCAATGTATAAAAAAGGTTATAGAACTCACACTCTATTGTACTTCTGGCTGGTGTCTGTGAAGAAGATAGATCCATTACTATGTATATCAAGGTCATTTGCAAAGAGTATCGGCTCTCCACCCATATGGGTGGACAGTGGTGTTGCTAAGCCACCGTCAGGACCAACCACCATAAGCCCATAGTACGCATCAGCAATGTATAAATTTCCGCTACTTTTATCAAACCTCAATCCTAGTGGTCGTCCACATAATGCTTCCATTTTCCATTGCTTGTATGTCGTTGAGTCTTTTCCGGTCATGCATAACTTTTCTGACCTTTTGACGTTTCGAATTAAGCATGATATATGCATATATATTATATGCATGTATGCATGTATGTATGTGTGTGTATGTTTCTAATATGCAAATAAAATATTTGATAACTTACCAATCTCGCGAAACAAGAGCGAATGTTACCCATCCTCGATCTTCGCCTGCCCACTTCACAATCCGACCATCAGCCATACCAGTATAGGGCCCATTTCCCAATGGATCAAATTCCAAGGACTCGGGTCCAAACACTTTATCCACATGTTCCAAGTTCCCAAGCCCTAGCCGGCTAAGATTGTCTGCTGGCCAACTCTCCATCACTTGGTCATATGGTGCAATATCGTTTTTCACAGGTCGGAAATCATGTCCACCAACTGGACTCATGTCAAAAGGATCCATTATCAGAAACCCTAAAACAATAGCAAGAAGAAGAACCAAATGTTGTTGCAACCGGCCATCTACCTCTTCCAAACTCTTTTTCTTCTCCATAAGTAAAGAAAAGCCCGACCGAATGGAAACGGTCGGAATGAAAGTTGTGATATGGGTTTGTAGTTTGTATATGAATGGATTTATGTTGTAGGAATTACTACATGCACTTATTGTGAAGTTATAATTGGTTGAGTTTAGGTTGCCTTTTGTTGCTCATGAATTGTGCATTGGTTCTTGTTGTGTTCTTTCTCATGTAATGTGGTTCACCTATGTCACTTTGCAACTTTTTCTTGATCTTGACCATTTCTTCGCAACTTTACTTTTTTTTTAGGTAAATATATTTTAATTAAACCAATTCTGCATTTCGCTTATATGTAAAATAATAACATACGGCATTAGTTCTCATCCATAACCGATGCATGTTTGTTACTTTATGTGAAATAATAATATCTTTTTAGTTTTTCCATTTCACACATAACTTTTTGCATCTTAATTAGAGATGTGTAAAACTTGGTCCACATCGACGAAAAAAAAGGATTGGAGCCCTATGTCTTCGCTTCAGCTCACCATTCTCGACTTATAAAAACTGACAAAATGCATAAATGATCTATGTGGCTTATCAAATATCACAAACTAGTCATTGCAAAAAATTTGACGAACATGGTCCTTGTGGTTTCCGAAACTTGCATAAATGGTTCTTTTTGCTCACATGTTACTTTTCCTCCATTAGTGTGAGAGTAATTTGGTTTTTTCAAGTTTAGTAGGGACTGAGTTTGTGACCATATGTAACCATAGGGACTATTTATGTAATTTTATATATATTTCATGTTTATGAATTTGTGACTTTTCCACCCTTTTACTTTTTAAAATGTCATTTTGACCCCCATCACTTTGAACTTTATAAAATGTTACTTCACCCCTCCATTTTCTAAATTTTGGTATTTATCATCGTAGTATATATAATCTGGAGTAAAATGCAAAAATGGTCCCTGTGGTTTGTCATTTTTTGTGGATATGGTCCAAACCTTTTAAAAATTGGATTTCTGGTCCTTATGGAGAGGTTTGTTTGTGGAACAAGCCTTTGGGGTTAACAGCCGTTTGTTTGTGGCTGTTAAACCCCTCACGTGCATTGCACATGAGGGCATAAATGTCATTTTACTTGAGGACCATTTTTACAATTCCAGAAATAAACTCGTCTGTTACCATCTTAGCGCCATATTACACACAAAATCACAAAATATTTAGTTATCTCTTCCACTTCCATCTAATTCGTCATTCGTTTTTAACGCAAAAACCCTAATCAAGATTTGGTCCAAGGTGTTTACTTGTTTTTGCTTTTCAACTGTAAATGGTGTTCGTAATGTGGGCGATTAGGCCAAAAGGCGAGACGTATGACATCACAAATGAATATGGTTAGTTTCAGTTATCCTCTGTTTACGAAATTTTGTTAGGTTTCTTGATGATCTGAAGAATTAAGCCAAAAATGCAAACATCTGATAATTTGTTACTTAATGTTTTTTGTATCTTGTAGAGCGTGTACCAACAATGTTCAGCATAAAGCTACACCATGGTGGAAATTTTACGAAGCTTCCAAACACGAAATATGTTAAAGGTGAAGTGAGATATATTGATTTAGTAGACATTGATGAGTTCTCAGTTCATGAACTAGACGCAATGATGGTTGAGCTAGGTTACTCTGTACCCCCAGTAATATATTACCATTTTAGGATTCCTCATGAAGACTTGGATTTTGGCCTCAGAGCTTTAGGGAATGATGATGATGTCTTGAATTTGGCTCAGTATATTGGAGATAACAAGGTCATTGAAGTGTATACAGAACATGGACAAACTAATTTGCTGACCTATTTTATGTCTCCAAAAGGAAAGCAAAAAGTTATTATTAAGGAGCTCTGTGATGGTGATCTTCCAAAAGAAGCAAATGTACCTCAAATACCAGCAAAGCATAAAACCCCAATGATAGATGAAGCTGATGATCAAACACAGTTGGCAGGGTATATGTCCTTGATACTCTATGACAAAGTCCCTACAGAAGTTTCACCACAGTATAGAAGAAATGTAAGGGTGAACTCAATAGTTGGTCAAAGTTCTTGTGCCAAAAAACTTTGTTTAGTTGAATTGGATGATGTAGTAGAAGATCAAGGTGGTGATCATGCTAAATTGGATGATGTTGTACAAGATCAAGGTAGTGAGAATCCTAAATTAGATGATATGGTACAAGATCAAGCTGGTGAGCATGCTAACATGGATGATGTGGTTCAAGATCAAGAGGTTGAGCATGCTAACATGGATGATGTGGTTCAAGATCAAGAGGTTGAGCATGCTAACATGGATGATGTGGTTCAAGATCAAGAGGTTGAGCATGCTAACATGGATGATGTGGTACAAGATCAAGGTGGTGACCATGATAACTTTGATTATGATAACTTTCATTATGAGAACTTTTCTCATCATCACTTTGATCCTTTTGATGGAGAACATTATCAACCACCAGAAGATGAGAATGTTGAAGACCATCAGTCTGAACATGAAAAGTCTGCTGACAGTGATGATCTTGGGCAACAATCAGAAGAACAATATGATGAACTTGTTGATGATGAAAACAATGTATCAGAAGTGGAGGTGGATATGACTAACTTTAACCTCAATCTTGATAAGGATTATGGTTGTGTTCAAATGGATGGATTTCATAACGGGGTTGGGACAAATGATGAACATGAGGACATAGAAGTCATTGACAATGATAGATGGGATTCTTTAGATGAAGGGTCAGAAGATGAAAGGAAAAGAAGATGTGTTCTTAAAAATCTGGCTAAGGAGAAAAGATGCAGTCTTGGCAATATCCATAAGGCCAGTTTTTATGTTGGGCAAAAGTTTAAATCAAAGAAAGAATTGAAAGAAAAAATTGACATGCACGCACTAGAAACTAGGAGGAATTTATATTATAAAAAGAATGACAAGCTTAGACTTCGGGCATTGTGTAGAGGTGTAGTCCCTGTCATCAATGCAAGTGGGGTGGTGGGCCTTAATACCAAAAATAAAAGCAAGGGCAAAGAGGTCAATTCAGAAAAAGTAAATTGTAGTTGGTTCCTTCATGCTTCTAGGTCAAACACAGAATCTCCTTGGTTTGTAAGGACATTAAATGACAACCATACTTGCCTTCAAAGTAGGAAGATTAGAGCTTGCACTGCTACTTTTATATCCAAGCGAATCATGGACCAAATTGACACGAATCCAGGGATTCCTCTTCGAGCTTTGCAGGAACAACTTCAAAAGGACTTCGAGGTTGGTGTTTCTATTGACAAAGTATTCAGGGCCAAGGCTATTGCAACTAAGATCGTGGAGGGTGACTATACGAAACAATATGAGATCTTGAGGGACTATGTCCTTGAATTGCAAGCAACCAATCTTGACACAACTGTCAAGATTGATGTTTACAGTGAACAAAACCCATCAAACCCAACGAGGAGGTTTAAAAGAATCTACATTTGCTTAGGTCCCCTGAAAAAAGGTTTTAAGGCTGGCCTCAGGGATCTTTTGGGTTTCGATGGTGCGCATATGAAATGACCATTTCCTGGGCAGGTTCTAACAGCAGTTGGGTTGGACTCTAACAATGGTATTTACCCCCTTGCTTATGCCATTGTTGAGACAGAGAACAAAAGTAGTTGGGTATGGTTCTTGCAGTGTTTAGGAGAAGACTTGGATCTTGGTTCAAACTCTAACTTTACCTTTATCACAGATCGACAAAAGGTATCTCTTTCTAACTTGTATTATTAATTACTTATTATTATATAAACTAAATACTTAATTATTGTTATTGTTATAGGGTTTAATACCAGCAATAGCCCAACTATTCCCATGTGTTGAGCACAGGTATTGTCTCAGGCACATACATCAGAACATGAGAGTGAAATGGAAATTGAAAGAGTACAAGGATCATTTATGGAGATGTGCAACTGCAACCACTGTACCTGAATTTGAACATTGCATGAAAGAATTTAGCAACTATGACAAGGAGGCATGTGAATGGCTTAGAAAGATTCCTCCAAAACACTGGGAAAGAAGCCATTTTACAGGTACATAAATTACCATAAATTACTATATGTTAAATGTGTACTTGTACTTAAAACAATATGTTAATTTTTTTAACAGGCAGAGCAATCTCTGATATACTGTTAAACAACCTTTGTGAGGTATTTAACAGCAAGATAATAGAGGGAAGAGATAAGCCTATCATAGGTTGTTTGGAGTATATTAGACAATACCTGATGAAGAGAATATGTAATGTTATGAAGGTGATGGACAAGGCAAAAGGGCCTTTAACACCCACTGCAACAACCATATTGGATGTAAACAAGTCTCATGCATCACATTACATTGCTAGGTGGAATAGGGGTGAGAAATACCAAGTCACTGGGGCATGGCAAGACCAACATGTTATAGATGTTAGGAACAACACATGTACTTGCAGAAAGTGGGAGCTAATAGGCATCCCATGTAAACATGCCATTGCAACCCTTTATGAAATGACCAAGAACTCAGAGGATGTTGGTGACATTTACAGGTGGGTCAATAAGGTATACTGGTTGGATACATGGAAGAATGCATATTCCTATAAGGTAGAGCCCATAAAAGGAAGAATAATGTGGCCTAAAAGTTTGTGTCCCACCACACTTGTCCCTCCAATACATCACAAGCAACCAGGTAGGCCTACAAAGAAGAGGAAGAAAAGTGAGGATGAAAAATTGAGTCAGAGTCAAAGAGGGAGTCAAAGTCAGACTGGTACTCATGGTGTAAGTCAGGAAGAAGGCTGTAAAGTGGGTCCTGATGGAGTTCAAAAATTAACAAGGAAATATGTCAGTGTAACATGTGCAAAATGCAAAAACAAAGGTCACAACTCAAGGACATGCAAAGGTCAAGGAGGTGGAAGTTAGGTGGAAGTTGAAGATCAAGGTTGTGTTTGTTTTGGCAGATGTTATTTGCTACTTTTGGAAGTGTTTTGATGTTAAACAACTTATGACTTATGGTTCTTTTGGTTTTCATTAGTATGATAAGTATTAGAACATATATATATGGTTGCATATTTTGGGATAATGTAATTGCACTATATGCTTGTAGTCTATTATGTAATTGTAGCCTTGGTTATTATGGTTTTTTGTTATTGTTGTTTATTATAACCATTATAGTCAATTATTCACATTAACCTTTCTTTCACCTTACAAAAACTACAAAGAACCTTACAAACAACATAAGCAACTCCATAAAATTCATATTTATATCAGGAAGTCATTTACTACATACACAACTTACTTTGACCTTACAAACAACTACAAAGAACCTAGGTCAAAGTACCAAAACCATTAATTCACCAAAAAACCACACTTTTATCGATCTTCAACAAATAAAAACCCACCCCATTGACCTATTACCTAAACCTAAACAGACCTTATGAACAAAATCACAAAAAACACCCAACTAGCCAGCAACATGATCTTCAGAGCTGTGCACCAAGCTTGCATTCGGTTAATATTTCTCAATAGTCCAGGAATAATGACTTTAGACCTTTCACACATGGGGGGATCAACCCATCCGATGAAGCGACAAGCAGAATCCTTCAAAAAGGGGAAAATAACAAATGTTATTTGATTACAAATCAAAATGGGTGCAAACGAATTTCTTTACCTTTTGAGGGCAAGCATAGAAACGTCTGCCTGGGTTCTTTGGTGTCCATGAGCATTTAACAACAGCAAACTTACCACAAAAACAGAGAACCATCGTGTGATTAACTAACACCCCGACAGTTAACAAAGAGAGATGAGAGAAGGAAGAGAGAAGGAAGAACAACTTCGAAGTTGCAGAACAACGTTTGGGGAAGAACTTGAACGTTGGGGAAGTCTTATATGTTATTTCTGGAATTGTAAAAATGGTCCCTCAAGTAAAATGACATTTATGCCCTCATGTGCAATGCACGTGAGGGGTTTAACAGCCACAAACAAACGGCTGTTAACCCCAAGGGCTTGTTCCACAAACAAACCTCTCCATAAGGACCAGAAATCCAATTTTTAAAAGGTTTGGACCATATCCACAAAAAATGACAAACCACAGGGACCATTTTTGCATTTTTGTCTATAATCTGATTTTCCTTAATAACCTCCCTTCATTAACCTAAAAAAACTAATTTTTTTCATACACATTTTTATATATGTGTCGGTATAAATTCAATAACTTCAAGGCGGTTAACATTTCAACGTAAATTTAGAACTTTCATTTGTTAATTTTTTTTAAAAAAAACTTACGTGCTTTTTTATGTATGTATCGGTTTAAATCCAAGTTTGTCTACATTTCTGTAACATCTATTTTTCAGGTATTTGCTTTAAGACCCTTGAGTTATCAAATGTTTGCAAATTGGGTCCCAAGGGCAATTCCGTGATATTTTGGTGCAGCTTGAGTACGCTGAGCGTACTCAGCCTCACGCCAGTGCGTTACGCGTACTCCTGTACATCGGGCGTACGTGGTTCAGACCAAAACTTTAATATGTAGGGTTTGTGCACTATTTAAGAATTATTATAGCCCCAAGACCTTTCCTTTTATCAGCCTCCATCCCAAGATCGACCCTTATTGCAAACCTTATTTCATTTTGAGCTTTTGGAGTGAGTTGTCTGTTTCCTTGTTTGTGAAGAAGGACCTTCAAGGAGTAGTTTTACTCTCAAGACTTTGGATCCAACGTCTTCTCTTCATTGTGCATTATTTAGAGGTATAAAGCTCCAAACTTGGCTTATGTTTCTTTAGATCTTAGTTAAGCCTTGATTTTCATCCTTTTTGTCCCAAACCCAAGAGCTTGGAGAGTAAGAGGTACTCCAAAGCCTTTAACGTGTCCTTCCAGATGTTTTAAGGCATTTTAAGTAATAAAAATGCAAGCTTGGACCTTTATTTGTCCCCAATGCAAGAGTTAGGGTGTAGAAAAGGTTTAAGTAAGCTAGGTTTTTAGTGTTAGGCTTCTTGTTGTAACATCCCGATGATAAGGTACTTCTAATTTTAACCTTATAATTGAATCATATTGCATTGTGGTCCCTAAATAGAAGAAAGTGTGCATTGGAAGCCCTGGTGGCATTTTCATAATTTGGGAAGGTTGGGGAGTATGCCATGTGTATGTGTGTACGCTTAGCGTACTAAGGCTCGCCTTAGTAGGCAGGGCATACATAGGTACGCAGGGCATACGTGCCAGGCATACAAACCCTAATCTTTAGGGTTTGGCTCATATTTAAACCCCATTATAGCCTCATTTCCCCTCACCTCATCAGCCTCCATCCTCTTGATACGTTTTTGCAACCCTAATCCCCCTCGTGAAGCATTCTAAGCTTTTGTGTGGGTTTTTTGTAACACCCCGACTCCTAGGTATAAATTTTAAAGTTTTATATTTATGTTTTTAGACCTACTCGACGAGTTGGATGCCCTAACTCGTTGTGTAGAGAAGGTTAAAGTCGCGTAGATTCTAGAATCTATTCGACGAATTGGGGGACCCAACTCGACGAGTTGGATCTGGAATGTGTAACCCTAATTTCCAGGGTTTTGCACCCTATTTAAAGGCTCATTAGCCACCCTCTGCCTCTCTTATCGTCCCCCTCAACCTCAGAAAACCCTAATCGTGTATTACTCCTCATTTTGTGTGTGTAAAAGCTTGGAATGTGGTTTTAGTGGAAGAAACTTGAAGTCTCAAGAGCTTTGATCAAGGAAAAGCTTGTAGATCCAGTACCTACTCCGTCTTGGCTTTCATTTGAAGGTAACAAGTTGTTACCTTGATCATTCTAGTTCTAGATCTCCTTATTCAATGGTTTAAGGCCATTCTTAGCATATTTGTGGGTCATTTATGGTATTGGGCATGATCTGAAGTTGTAACTTCAGATCTTGACTCCTCTAAGTCCTCATAGTCATAAAGTTATCGAATTTATCAAGCTTTGGCACTTTTCTTTGGCTTAAACCTCTTCTTTAGCTTGGTTTTGGCATTTTAGGCCTTTCATGCTCGTAAAGTGTGCAACTTTACATGGTAACCATGCCCTAGGAGGCTAGATCTACAATTTGGAGCCTTGGTATTGCTTAAGAGCGTCTGAATAAGAAAAGGACTGAAGGGATTCGACGAGTTGCATGGTCAACTCGTTGAGTCGGATGAAGATGGCCCGTTTTTGGTTCTACATGGACTCGGCGAGTCAGTGAGATGACGCGATGAGTTGGTTAGGGTTTTCCCGACATTTTGGACACTGCATGGACTCGACGAATTATCTTGAAACTCAGCGAGCCAACTAGGGTTTTCACGATTCTTGAATTCTGAAGAAGCTCGACGAGTCAGTGGCTGTACTTGACGAGTTGGGTCAACATGGACTGTTGATCTTGACCGCTGACTTTAACATTGACCAAGGGTTGACCGGTTTGAATTCTGGGGGTATTTTGGCAATTTGGGTATTTATGGTACTTGGTCATTGGTGGTTGTAGGTGTTGGTGTTTGGAGCCATGTTTCGGAAGTTTGATATTTCAGTTCTGATCGACATTGTGAGGTGAGTTGTCATCACTATAATAATAGGGTCGAAAGCACCATTGCCAGCCCTTTTCGAATTTGTATCCGGGTTTATTGCATGATGATATTCTTAGTGACATGTTAGGTCAGTATCTTGGTATATAGGATAATGCCATGTTAGTGACCTATTAGGTCGGTATCCTGGTATATAGGTGATGGGTTATGAAAATTCTAACACCCCTAAGTGTACATGCAACCCTAGAAAACCTTGGATCTATGTTTGTCTAAAAATACATGCAAAATTTGATTTCCAAGGTTCATAATCTTATCTAGCATACATGGGGAACTTTTAACATAAAAGATGGCTAGAATTACATACCTTGTAGTTGATTTGATTCCTTGAAAACCTTGAGAGCCTAGCACCCCAAGTGTGATGCCTCAAATGTTTCACACAACACCAAGTGCTTTGGAATAACTTTGAGAGAATGTAGAACACTTGCAAAATCGGCTTGCCCTCTCTATCTTGCTTCTAGTGCCGATTTTGGTGAGCTTCATATCCTTTTTATAGTGTGTTACAATTAGGGTTACACCATGTAAACCCTAATGTAACATGGCTCTTCATTTCCATGACCCATGAGTTTGTAACTCCCATGTAGCATCCATGGAGCATCCTATGGACCTTAGCCTAACTTGATAATCCATGGAGCATCTAGCCCATTGTACAAGTTATGGATGATTTACATAATCAACCCATATATTTAATTAGTCTTCTTTTGATCACTTAATTAATTCGAAATTAATTCTTGATCAATACTAATTAAATAATATTATTAATATATTAGAACTTATAATATATTAATAACCCACAAGTGTTATTTCTCTCATTTTAGTTTATCCAAATGCATGATGCCATGCAACCCAAATGGACCTTGCCGGGTCGAGTCAAGTACATACCAAATATAGTTATGGACTTAGACACCTTATCCAACAGTCTCCCACTTGGATAAGTCTAATAACTATAACTTCAAGTGTGACTTTAGGAACCGATCAGCAATCGTAGCTCTTTCAAGGTCTCTCGGAACTAAGAAGATGATGATACGCCATTTTAAGATAAGTGATCATATAATCCTCTGTTCTAGATATCATCCGGACAAATACATGGAACAATATCTTACTTATTGTCCAACAGTTTGTTTCCCGATTTCCGATTTGTTTGACATAGAACTAAATTGAACACATCAATTCGGTTCTGACCGGGCCCGATACATAGCTCAAAACAAAATCATCGAGAGGCCCAGATATCGCTTCTAATCCAAGAAGGAACAGATAAACTTTGACTCATATGCCTGTTCTACTACTTGTTGAATCACACACAAAAGCACGTTTTATAACATCGAGTTACCAATGCGGTTTCGTACGATCAATGCATAACCAACTCATAGGCAACAAGTCATATCTCTAGGTTTGAAGACTTATATGATATTACCATCTCATGATCACTCGAGATAAATTCCATGAAGTGATACCAGTGAGCGTAGGTTGAATCCAATACTCAGAACTTATGAGCACTCATGAGTATTGTAGCAATGTCCAACAACTTAGAACTTTGCAACCAACTCATGACAGTCTTGATTCATACCTAGTGCCAACATATGACCGACTGTGGAGAATTCGAATAATATGATATACCAAACATAATTATTCTAGAAGTCAAAACATGCAAAATAAATATAGTAAACGATTGAAAAAATATAGCAAAACTTTACTCATAAATAAACACAACTTTTATTCATCATCGAATGTCAATTACACTTTAAAATTTTCAAAATTATCTAACTACTAAAACTAATATCATCCTTCAGCCCTATGCTCCGAGCATGCTGGAGATGCTTAACCCGACTCATTCCCTTCGTGAGGGGATCTGGTGGGTTCTCATATGATGATACCCTCTCTGCCACGAGGAGTCCTTCTTCTATTCGATGTTTGATGAGATGGTATTTTCTGTCGATGTATCTAGATCTCCCATGATCCCTTGGTTCCTTGGCTCAGGATACTGCACTTTCACTATCACAGAAAATTCCCATTGCCTCTTTTATAGCTGGTACAACTCCATGGTCTCCAATGAAGTTCTTCAACCATATCGCCTCTTTTGCTGCCTCGCTTACTGCTATATACTCTGATTCGCAAGTTGAATCATCCAGTGTCTACTGCTTGGAACTTTTCCAAGTAATTGCTCTTCCGTTTAAGGTAAAGACCCAGCCTGACTAAGAGCGGAAATTATCCCTATCAGTCTGAAAGCTAGCATCACTATACCCTACAACTCTCAAGTCATCACTCCCACCGAGGGTAAGGACCCAGTCCTTAGTCCTCCGCAGGTACTTGAGGATATTCTTTACCGCAGTCTAGTGAGCCTTGCCAGGGTTCCCCTGATATCTGTTGACCATGCTCAAGGAAAAAGCCACATCAGGACGAGTGCAGGTCATAGCATACATGATCGAGCCTATTGCAGAAGCATAAGGTACTCGACTCATTTCTACTATCTTAGCCTCAGTACTCGAGCTCTGAGTTTTACTCAGTTTGGAGTTACTCTGAACGGGTAACTCTCCTTTCTTGGAATCTTGCATGCTGAACCTTTTCAGCACCTTATCCAAGTAGATACTCTAACTAAGTCCAATTAGTCTTTTACTCCGGTCTCTCAGAATCCTTATCTCTAGAATATAGGCAGCTTCTCCTAGGTCTTTCATAGAGAAACACTTCCCAAGCCAGGACTTCACTTACTGCAAGGTTGGGATGTCATTTCCTATGAGTAGTATGTCGTCCACATACAGTACCAAAAAGCTAACTATACTCCCACTAGCCTTGACATAGACACAAGATTCATCTTCACTCCTCGAAAAGCCAAACTCTTTGACTTTCTCATCGAAGCAAAGATTCCATCTGCGAGGTGCCTATTTCAATCCATAAATGGATTTCTCGAGCTTACACACTCTATTAGGGTATTCTGTACTGACAAAACCCTCTGACTGACACATTTAAACATCCTCAGCCAAGCTTCCATTAAGGAAGGCGGTTTTGACATCCATTTGCCATATTTCATAATCATGAAATGCAGCGATGGCTAACAGAACCCTAATGGGCTTAATCTTTGCTACTGGTGAAAAGGTCTCATCATAATCAGCTCCCAGAGTTTAAGAAAAGCCCTTTGCAACCAGCCGCGCCTTATATTTGTACATTACCATCCATGTCGGTCTTTTTCTTGAAGATCCATTTGCAACCAACTGTCTTACGACCTGGTACATTGTCAACCAAGTTCCAAACTTGATTGCCATACATGGACTGTATCTCGCTGTCCATTCCCTCTTTCCATTTAGCAGACTCGGGGCCTGTCATGGCTTCCGCGTAGCTGTTAGGTTCATCCAGACTTACCAATGTCTCATCACTGATAAGTGTCTCACCTTCCGCAGTAATATGGAAACCATAGTAGTGCTCAGGTGCATTCCTAACCCTTGTGAACGCCTCAGAGGTACAAACTTGTCAATTGGCTCAACAAGAGTTTCATCCTCAGGTTGAGTGCTAGGGATTGAAGTTCCTCACCACTTGACTCTTGAATTTCTTCAAGGACAATTTGCCTCCCACTGTTTCCTTGGATTATGAACTCTCTCTCTCGAAAGACACCCCTCCTTGCTACAAAGACCACATTGTCACTAGGTCTGTAGAAGAGGTAACCAAAGGATTTCTGTGTGCAACCGATGAAAATACACCTCTCACTTTGAGGTTCGAGGTTATCATGAGTCTCGCGTCTCACGAAAGCCTCGCAACCCAAAATCTTGATGTGGTCTAGTTTGGGAACTTTACCAGTCCACATCTCATGAGGAGTTTTGGCAACTTTCTTTGTAGGGTCCAGATTAAGGATATGGGCGGCAGTCTCTAAGGCATACCCCCAAAATGAGATTGGTAGCGAAGCTTGACACATCGCGGAACGAACCATATCCAACAAGGTTCGATTGCGCCTCTCAGCCACACCATTAAGTTGTGGTGTCTTGGGAGGTGTCAATTGTGAGATAATCCCACATTCCTTAAGATAGTCAAGGAACTTTGTACTAAGATACTCACCACCACGATCGGATCGAAGCATCTTAATGTTCCTGCCTAATTGATTCTCGACTTCCTGTTTAAACTCTTTAAACCTTTCAAAATTCTCTGACTTATGCTTGATTAAATAGACATATCCATATCTACTATAATCATTAGTAAAAGTCAAATAATATCGATTAGCATCCCTTGTGGTAGATTTGAAGGGTCCACACACATCTGTGTGTACCAGATCCAACAAACCTTCACCCCTAGCACAAGAACCAGTGAAGGGTGATTTTGTTATTTTTCAAGTAAGCATGATTCAAAACTATCATCTGACTTTAGGTCAAATGACTCCAAGACTCCATCCTTTTGGAGTTGGCCTATGTGTTTCTTTCTCACATGTCCAAGACGACAATGCCATAATGATGCTTTATGCCAAAGAAAATGTGACTGGAGAGCTGCTAAGTTTGCAGATGAAATCTGGAAAGAACAAGGGTTTGACACTACATTTGATGGAACCCTGATCAACTCATGGGTAAACCTAACCCGTAGACTTATGGATGTTGATTGCATTCCTTATCTCACATATGCAGAACCACCATCAGGATGGCTATTGGGATATTCTAGTTTCTGCAAATTCCAAGCATTTCCCAGTCTTTCAGCCTCTTGATCTCAGCATTCTTGATGACAAAAGACTCCTCATGGAGTTTGAATAGTTGAAACTCTTCCATGCAAAACACGGTGGAAAGTTTGAGAACGTCTGGTCCAATGATATAACAGACGAGGTGAAGAACTACAAACTTAGAAAAATCATGAAATGTGAATTTTTCCAACACACCTTGACCAGAAAAGGAAGTGAGTACATCAGAAGTCAAGTTGACTTTGTGTGCATGAATCCCGAAGAAATCTTCTTGATAGCTCAATTTTTTCAGCTGAAGGCAGAAAAGTACCCGAAGATGAAAATTGGCTTTCGAAAGGGCCTGTGAATTCTTTAAGGCTTTGGTATGTGATTTTAGAAAAATCGATGCTGAAATACATCCTCCCCTTGCTAACAAATTTGATTTTCCTCCCTTCGAGCATGTGTCATCCATCACTAAATGTTTTCAAGAAATGACCCTTGGTGCTACAAGCTACCCTGATCTAGGGATTGTGTACAAAAATAATCAAGATGGTCCAAAATACTTCATTTTGGTAACCGTTATCCACCGCCTAACAAATAAGCAACTGGATGTCACTCTGGCTTCAGTGCAAAGATCAAAGCACATAACTGATGAAATCAAGTTCGAGATTACAAGAAGGATCCAGTGGCTTTTCAAAGTTAGAAAATTTTCATGGATCATCATCAAGTTCCTTAAAATAAATAAGTGAAGAAAATAGCTGACATGTCACTTTGGGGGAAATTGTTGAAACAAAAAGTTACCCTCTTCAGCTAAAAGGAACCGCAGACTTTTGCATTGATGATACCGTAGCGAGATACTACCAGAGACTATTTTTGTTCTTTGTGACCCGCAGAGTTGAAGATGTACCGCAAAGTGGATTTATGCATGAAGATAGTTTAAGTTACTTTACTGACACCGCTTGTATTCCGTGTAATATCTGGTGAACCATTCATGGTCACCGTAGTCAGTCACTTTTAGATTATTTTACTCTTTGATGTAACTTTTGGGACTCTATAAATAGAGCTTCCCACTTCATGTAATCCTTACCAATTTATCAATTATCAACAATCAATCGATCATTGAATGTTTATCAATATCTGATTATTCATCTCTATATCTTAACTTATCTTAACTAATATGTAACGCCCGCAGATCCGGGATAGTCAATTTAGAGGCAATAAGTGTCGAAAACGACTTTTCGGCAAAAGATTATTTACAATAAATAGTCTTAACCAAGTTGTAGAATATGTCACAAGATTTCCGTACATATAAAGAACGCCGAAATCCGAGTTATAACGAAGAAGTTATGGCCCGTCGAAGTTTCGCGATGGAACCGGCACGACACCGGGAAGCGTAAATAGTGAATTTACGATAGAGCGAGATTTAGCCTTAGAAATATAAACTGAAGTCTTAGAATATGTCAAACTAAGAACGTCGATAAAAAGAACGCCCAAATCTGACTTTGTATGAGGAAGTTATGATTTTTCGAAGTTTCGGATTAGCAGTGTACAGCCCGAAATTCGAATAACAGACCGAGCGGTTTTAGCCAACACGACCTAAACGAGAATTGAAGATCTCGCTAATAGTAGCGTAACGGATGTCGGATGAAGAAGTTATGAGGATTTAACGGACCAATCCTGTCCCAGCCTGTTAATAATATAAAATTTAAAATCGAATCAAAATTAGCTGACGGAGTCTAAATGAAAGTTGTAGAGTATGTTCCCACCTTCGCGTGGATATAAAGAACATCGAAAACGGAGCTCGTACGCTAAAGTTATGAATTTTTAAAGTTTGCACTTGAATTTGCGAAGCTGATTGCGAAGTTGCTGACGTGGCCAAATCTCAGCCGTCGCTTGCTGAGCACGGTCTCGCTTCGGATGATGACACGTAGCCTCGCATTACGCCCCACGTCCGAGATTAGTATGCCCAACATACCTTCTCTTCCTATCCAACCGATGTGCGAGACAACTGGAACTGAGGTGGCATGCTTATCCGAAGTTACGCCCCGTGTAGCCAAGGATTACGCCCAGCGTAGTCTGAGGCCTCGCAGGGTATAAAAAGGGGCGAGGGTCTCCGCATTTTCACACCATTTATCATTCTCTCTCTAGTTTCTTTCTCTCTCTAAGGGTTTTAACCCTCCCCTAAGCCTAGGTGATCCCCTAGCACTCTAAGGAAGCCCCGAGGCCCCCGAAGTCCAGAGAAAAAGGGTCTTTCGGTTTCAGAAACGCTGCTCCGAGCAAAGCCCAGTTTTCTTTAAAATCCGCTATAAGTCAGCTACACTTACGCAATTTTAATATAGCTTCCAAATAATTATAGTAATGTTATTAGGGCCTTAAAATAATTATTTGGGCTATTATTATGAGTTATATTGAGTGTTATTTAACGCTTATATAATAATAATAATAGTCAGACTATTAATTTGTCGCGGTTATCGTTAGACTAAACCCTTGTGGTATTGATACTAGGTTTTATCAAAGGAAATTGTTTTGAGAGTATCGAAGCGCTGTCCGAGTGCTGAGTCACCACCTTTCAGGTGAGTGCATAGTTACTTTCAGGTGAGTGCATAGTTATTTTCAGCTTACACATAGATATGAAGTATTTTATATAAATTACGTGCTATGTGTGCATATTATCTAAATACTTGTTGTCTATGTTGGGTGAACGATTTTATACACGTTTTAAATGATTTAAACTGTATATGTATTTTATATCTACAAAAATGTTGGGGTAAGACATGGGTAGATGTAATAGATGAAATATGAGTTGGATGATGAGTTGAGAGGTGAAATAGACCGTGAGGTGAGGGTGAGAGGTGGACGATCTGAGAAGCCTTTTTCCCAAATGATGGCCCCGTCATTCAGCAGAGTATGGATGACAACCACGGACTATTCTAGACAGTCCAGTGGAACACTAGCAGGCTCGCAACCTGTAGGTGTTGTGAACGATGTATTCACCGGTGTACTCTAAAAACCCATTGATATGTATTGCGAGTGGACTCTCGAAAACGATACTATCAATAAAACCCTAGCAGATGCGCCTAAAGGACTCTACCGACAGAAGCTGTAACGCCTGTGTTTCCGGGCTTGCCATATTTAGCAATATAATAGTCTAGGTTAACCTTTGTAACCCGTTTTGAAATAATAAGAATGTATTATTTGAGTATTATGTGTTTTGTGCTTAATTGCTTAATTATGCAGTCTGATTAATTAAGAATAAAAATAAGCGTCAAAATTTAAGTGTAAAATAAACTTAACATCTTTGGTTAATGTTGTAGTAGTCGAAACGAGGTTTCCGAATATATATATAGAACACCCAAATCTGACTTCGTATGAGGAAGTTATGATTTATCGAAGTTCCGGCTTAGCGGTATACAACCTGTTATACTCGAATTGAGATCGAGCGGTTGTTAGCTGAAGTAATCTAAATGAGAATCGAAGATCTCATTGTTGGTATCGAAGCGATAAAAAGTTAGGCGAGAACGGACGTCAAACGAAGAAGTTATGAATTTATAACGAAAGTTTATGTCGCGGCCTATTAAAAATAATTAATAAAAATAAAGTCAAAATTAGCCGACGGAGTCTAAACGAAAGTCGTAGAGCGTGGTCTCACCTTTCCGTGGATATAAAGAACGTCGAAAACGGAGTTCGTATGAAGAAGTTATGAATTTCCGAAGTTTATTAATCATTTTATATTTTTATTTAATTCAAAATCGGAGGCATTATCCGAAGCCGTGTCACCGGTGTAATCCGGAGTACGCCCCGCGTACGAGGTTACGCTATCGCGTAACTCCGATAGTGTCGACACTTCGGATGACACATGCAATGACGATTTCGGACGTTGTACGCGCTGCGTACGCCTGTACGCCCCGCGTACTCCGAGGTTCCAGCCTCTATATAAAGGATCCGAAGACAGCCTCATTTCTTGTTCATTTTCTTCTCTTCTCTCTAGTCTTTTGCATCGTTTTTCGTGCCGAAGCTACCCCGAAGTCCCGATATCATACTCTAGCCCCGAGGCAAGTCCCGAGATCCCGAAGATCCCGAGAAGTGCGGTTCCCGAGTCGAAGCTCTGCCCGCGAGAAGTTCGATTTTCGAGGAGATCTTCCAGATCTGCTGTGGATTACTACTTCTATAAGCCGTAGTGTTGTCGGATCGTCTTCTGATCAAGTGAGTGTGTAGTTATTTCTTCTAATACAATAATACGAAGTATTTTATATAAAAATACGTGCTATGTGTACATATTTGGTTGTGTTATGTGTGAATGAGTATTCACTCTCTTCTATCTTACAGATCTGCTTATTTCTTTATGAGATATGTGTTATGTGTGTGTGTGCCTCGTCTGTTATGTGATATATGTGTTGATTCAAGCATGCTATACAGGTTTTCTTTAAACTATGTATACAAATGTATATTTTTATCTACTAATATGTTGGGTAGAACATGGGTAGATAGTTGGTGTGTAATAAACAGATGAGAGGCCTCGATGTTGTTGTTGTTGTTGATCTAGTTATTCAGCGGAGTATGGATAACGACCACGGACTCTTTCTAGACAGTCCAGTGGAACGCTAGCAGGTTCATAACCTGTAGGTGTTGTGAACGATGTGTTCACCGGTGTACTCTATCCCCCTCATGGTTGCCTTTAGGATATCTATTGTTGAGGAAACCCCTTAGCAGTGATGTCCGTCCCGATGAAAATCCTAGATTAGGTCCCTTGAGATAGATGTTATTTTAGGGACGTAAAGTGAGGATAACGGGAATGGGTAATCGGGATAGTGATTGGTTGGTGAAATTAAATATAATTTATTTATTGTGGGTTGAAAACCCTATATGCTCACCAGGCTCCCAAGCCTGACCCACTCAGTTTTATTTGTATTACAGGAAGTGGCACAAGGGCGTAAGATGGATGGATCATCTTGTTGTTTTGTTTACAAGTCTGTATATGTATATATTTGTTGAATGACTTGTAATGTTTATCGTTTACTTTATGGTCTGTATCGGAACATGACATCCCGAGTTTTGATTATATAATGAAATGCATCTCTTGATGAAATGCTTTGATAAATAATATTTATCATGTTTTGTTTTGGGAACAAATTCCGCAACTCTTTCAAATCAAAAGGATTTACTCTAAAAATATTTAAAAGCATAAATGAAAATCGGTCTTTTCTGGCCGAGATTTTGGGGATGTCACAGAAGCGCCTAATAGAGAACCTCATAACCCCGGCAGATGCGCCTAAAGGACTGTTTCGGCAGATGCGCCCCATAGAGAATGTCACAAATTTTGGTAGTTGCGCCCTAGTGACAGAATTAGCAGATTGTGCTTGACAGATGTGTCATTTACAACAATGGAATTCGTACCTATTCCTTAGAATACTCCTTAGGAATAAATGAACGAGGAATAGCTGATTCTTAGGGTAGATCCTTATGAATAAAGAAGATAATGGGGATGGGTAGTTGGGTTGATTGTTTAATTGTTTAAACATAATAATTATATTATTGTGGGTTGAAAACCCTATGTACTCACCAGGTTTTCCAACCTGACCCACTCAGTTTATTTATATCACATGTGTCGATATGAAGTGACATTACACTAAGAGATTAAAGAGATATAGATCACTAGTGTAAATAAATGTAGGTTCCGTTTATGCTTATGTTCATGTATTGACAATGACATCCCAAACGTTTTAAAATGAATAAAATACGTTTCTTCAAAAATGTTTTGATAACGTATTTATCGTATTTTTCTGGGAACAAATTCTGCAACATTTTTATGAAAAGAAGTACTCTGATTTTTATAAAGCATAAACAAAATCGGTGTTTTCTAGCCATGAAAATGGGGATGTCACATAATACTTAACCGAGTCCCTCTTCACTTGTGTTGTTCATCTTATACTAACTTGTGTTTGCATGCAAACCTTCTTACGATTCAACTTTGTGTCTACTTTTTTACTGCTTATTGATATAAACTTGTTGCTATTTATTTTCTTACATTTCCTCAATCTAACTATTATTATTGTTGAGCTAACAAGATCCACTGAGAATAACTTTAATTTTGCAAATTATTATCTCGTGACTAACGTTTTTTCAAGCTTTTCTCTCAACAAATCAACAGCAATGAGTACAACAAACAACAACAAAAAAATCCCAGCAACAAATTGAGAATTTCAAAAACTGAAGCTATTAACTCAAAAAAGTGGACAACGATCGACACATATGTAAGCAATCAATTTGTCAAATTATGATAATCACATCACAGAGAAGAAAATGGGATTTCAAATAAATCAGCCGACTACCTATTTGAGTTCCAATCATACCAGTTTACGATCCCAATTTAAGCAAATCGTGTTCCAGAGTCAATAAATTCTCGATCCTAATTAAATATGATACAAAATCAGGATCGACACGTTTCACGTTCCAGGTCGGGTATGCAGTTTGTCGATCCTAGTGACTATTGGAGAAACTATGCGATCAATTAAAGGGAAACTACGTCCTTGAAGGCTTGACATAGTACAAAGGAAGCAAAGGGAAGGGCATAAATGAGAAAGACACAGGACAGACTCCATCAACTCTATTTCAATTATGGATCGAGTAAGGATGTAGGTTAGTGATTGCTGACCGAGTCTTACATTTTTGAGATTTAGCAAACGAGTGGATCCGGTTCGAGTCAGACAAAATTGCTGACCGGACCCAGTCAGCTCACTATCAAACACAGCCTAAGTTTGATGCCATGATTGATTGTGAGGTCCAACGAGTGGTAGTTCGAACCCCAAGTAGGGAAGAACTAGTTATCTATGGATAGGGCACCAAGGTGGGTTCAGGGTTTTGTTTGGAAACCAAGGATCGACAGTATACTCAACATGGGTGTGTCGGTTATTTGGCTTATGTGGTTGATACCCGGGTTAGAGAGCAGACTTCAGTTTCAGAGGTTCCATTTTTCAAGGACTTTAATGATGTATTTCTGGAGGAGCCACCCGGCGTGCCTCCTGAGAGGCAGGTCAAGTTCAGGATTGACCTTCTTCTAGGTGTGGCCCCAATTGCCAAGGCGTGGTACCACTTGGCACAACCTGAGATGCAGGAGTTGTCATCTCAGCAGCAGGAGCTGATAGGCAATAGTTCATCTAACAAAGCAGTTTTCCGTGGGAGCCCCGATTTTGTTCGTCAAGAAGAAGGATGGTTCACACCGAATGTGCATTTATTATCGGGGGTTGAACAAGTTAACGGTGAAGAACCATTATCCTCTTCCACGGATTGATGATCTCTTTGATCAGTTACAGGGTGCGTCTTGGTTCTCCAAGATCGATCTGAGGTCTGTGTATCATTAGGTGAGAGTGAGAGAGGCAGATGTAGAGAAGACCACATTCTGGACTCGTTATGGGCATTACGAGTTCGTGGTGATGCCATTTGGATTTTGGGCTCATCAATGCGCCTGATGTGTTTATGGATTTGTTGAATCGGGTATACAGGCTGATGCTCGACCGATCTATCATTATGTTTATTGATGATATCTTGGTGTTTCCAAGACCAGATAGCAGCATGAGGAGCACCTTTGAGAGCTTTTGGGGGTTTTGAGGTGAGAACGGCTTTATGCCAAGTTCTCGAAGTGCGAGTTTTGGTTACGAGAGGTTCAATTCCTTGGGCACCTCGTTAACTAGGATGGGATCTTGGTCGACTCGGCCAAGATCGAGGTTATGATGTTGTGGGAGGTTCTGAAATCTCCCTTATAGATCGGGAGTTTCTTGGGATTGGTAGGGTACTATCGGAGATTTATTCAGGACTTCTCCAAGATTGCAGTAACCCTCACTCGTCTGACAAGGAAGGGGTGGATTTTCTGATGGGGCCTTGAGCTGCAGTCAGCATTTGAGACTCTTCGGCAGAGGTTATGTGAGGCCCCGGTATTGACCCTCCCGGAGGGGGTCAAGGATTTTGTGGTATCCTGTGATGCATCCATCACCGGTTTGGGGGCGGTTCTCATGCATAAAGGACGAATGGTTACTAATGCTCCACGACAGATGAAGTCGTACGAGATGCGATATCCCACGCATGATCTGGAGTTGGGGGCGGTGGTTTCGCCCTCAAGATTTGGAGACATTATCTATATGGGGTATGTTATACGGTCTACACGGATCACACGAGTTTGAGACATCTTATTATAACATTCCAACCTTTTCAACAAATATAATCCTTTAAAAAACGACTCGTTTATTAATAAAAGTGTTTACAAACTATTATCCAAAACGTTAATTAAAATTAGAGTCTTCTAGGATCCAATCAGTTATAAACCAAGGATGTGTACAATCACGCCTTCGCCTTGCCACGGTCCACTAAAGTACCTGAAACCATAAACCAAAACTGTAAGCATGAAGCTTAGTGAGTTCCCCCAAAATACCAATACACAAATAAATAACATATTCAAAATAACAACATATATTAGGTCCGCAGCTAAAAGACTGGATTACCCCTGAGCCCACAGTATGAGTCTGGCTTGCCTATCGGGCCCACAACTCATATCTGGCTTGCTCCTGAGACTACATCATCAGTCTAGCTTGCCCTTGGTCCCACAACTCATGTCTAGCTTGCTCCCTAGTCCAATCAGTCATCAGATTAGAATACAAATGCCTCGGAGCCCTTAGTATGAGTCTGAAATGCCTCAACCGACCCTCAACTCATATATAGAATGCTCCAATGCCCTTAAACCTGCAGTACGAGTCAGGCATACCATCCGGTCCTCAACTCGTATCTGGAATGCATCTGAGCCCTCTGTATGAGTCTGGCATGCCCCGCCTGACCCTTAGATCATATCTGGAATGCTCATGGGTTTGTTGGCTACAACACGAAGTAGTAGAACCTCAACCCAACAAAATACGTTCTAGTGCATTTGTGGCTTCCTTATTCTAGTGAAATCATGGGACAAAAACACGACCTCGCTTAGTTCGAGGGATGTAATATGTTTAGCAGCCTAAACCTGAAATGTATCCAGGAAAATTTTTATCATTAGCCAATAAAGGTTGAGGTTGAGCGCCCCTGCTTAAGCATGTAGGGATTTGAGTGAAAAAAAAAGTGAGGTACATGTAAAAAAAAAGAGAATTACAAGAGAAATTGTATGAATTTTGGAGCAATTAAAGTGAAGATCAAAAGATCAAAATTCCAAGAATTCCAAAAAATCGAAGATACCCGAAAATCAAACAATAAAGGTGGTGAATTCAAAGAGATCAAAGCAAATATCAAAGAAGAGATGAATTCAAAAGAGCTCCATAGTGGTATCAAAAACTTGTAATTTTAGATTATGTATGCTCGGGTTGCTCAATTAAAAACACCTTGAGGGTAAGAGGTTTTCTGCGGATGGATTCGGAGGGTTGCATAAAATGAGCATAGTTCGGGATGAGTGGGAAAATGTTTATGAGGATTATGAGTATTTAGAGTATGGGAGGTCTTTAAGAAAAATTTTAGACACAAATGCATGCGTTGCGGTCTTGGCATAATGGCTGGGTTAGATTGGAGTTGTTATATATGATTCTAATATGTTTAAATTCAGTTTTGCTTGGGGGCAAGCAAAAGACAAGTGTGGGGTATTTTGATATGTGCATAATTAGTTCATACTAAGTATACATTTTTACTCATTTATTAGCTAAATTATCGCATATTATGGACAAAAGGTACTTAAAAGTGTTAAATCATGTTTTTCAGTCCTAAGATGAAGCTCGGAAGCGAAAGGAAGCGGGAGAAACAGTTAGAAGATCAAGAATGAAATCAAGAAGAAAAACACTAAAAATGGCATCTACTCGGCGAGTCAGATCGACTACTCGGTGAGTCCAATCGAAGAATCGAGAAGATAATGACTCGGGATCCCAGAGAGTTATCACAATACGGGGAATGTGAGAGGGACTCAACGAGTCGCCACTTGACTCGACGAGTCGATTCGTATATTTAAAGATAATTCCACAGATCGATTGGGGGGAGTTCTGGGACGATTCAGAAGTACTTTGCTACGATTGAGAAGCCAGAGAAACCCTAGGAGACGACGAAAGGAGCTAGAATTCAATTCCGAAGAGTAATTGAGGCAAAATTTCATCATTCCACTTATTCTTTTGTTTATTCATCATGATTAAGCAACTTGACTTTGTTTGTTTGTTGTTATTTACTTTAATTATGAGCTAAAACCTTTAGACTTCTGTTTGGGGATACAAAGTTGACAATATGGTTTGATTGATTGGTAGGATTAATTCCAAGTTGGTGAATTTTTGTTATTTTAGCTTGCTAAAGAACCTTGTGTGTGAATAATAATTAATTTTCTGTTAATAGGAAGATAATTGATTAGCATGAACATCTATTGATTATTGACCTCATATGCTATGTGATCACTATGCTATATGTCTAGGATTAATGAATATGAAACTAGAATTAATAAGAAAATTGAGTAAATTCATGTGCAAGCTTGTAAGATGACCATCAAACAAGGAGTTAATTAAAAGAATAAATTAGTTAACTATTGCAAGTCTAACTTAACCCAAATAATTAATCTAGTGAATATAATTAAATTAGACAATTGGCCACTGTTTAAGTTAGTTTATTTGCTAAGGATTAGGGTAGTGAACACGAATCTAATCACTTGAATCGGTAACCAACGAAAGAATTAATCCATTGCACCATTACCTTGAAATCAACCATAGAGTTAACCAAGTTGAACTAAACAGAAGTTCCCTTCCAATTATTGAATCTAGTTAAGTCGTTATTTTCTAGTCTTAAATTAGTAATAGTTAGTAAGTTTCTAGTCTTGTAAAACTAGAGAAAACCCCTACTTCTTAATTAACTTAGATTAAATTAGTTTTTAGTTTAATTTGACGTTCCCTGTGTTCGATACCCTGCTTATTTAGCTATACCACAATTGATAGGTTCACTGCCTTTTGTGTGTTATTTGATAATTAAAAGTAGGTTTAAAACTAAGTGAGTTTACACACATCAAGTTTTTGGCGCCGTTGCCGGGGAACGGTTCTAAAATTAATATTAAATTCTAGTTTAATCGATCCTTTGTGTGGGATTTATCTTACACAAAGTTATTTACAAAGTAATTCAGTAAGTTGAATTAGTTTATAAAAAATTTGTTTTTTTTTTCAGAATAACTAGAAAATTTCTTTTCTGTTTTTGCCTTGAACTCGCCGAGTGCACTCGTGCCGACTCGGCGAGTACATCGTTGTTTCAGTCTTTATTTTTTTATTCCGTTTTTGTTCTTTTTACGTGTTCTATTTCTTTTGTTTTGTTTGTTTACAGTTGTTTCATGACCCGAGGATCTGATACACCTCTGGTCCCTCCTTTGGAAGACCCGGAATCCGCACTAAGAAAAAGCAAAGGAAAAGCCGTTGGAGAAACCGCAACTTCAAAGAACTCACCACTCAAAAACTTAAAATCCATTTTCAGCAAAAAGAAGAGCAGCAAATCAGGAGCATCCAGTGCCTCGTTGACAGTGGAAAAACCAATTCAAGAAGATACCGAGTACGAGACCGAGGAAGAAGAAGAGCATACTTACGAGCACGAAACCGATTCCGAAGAAGAGTTAGCTATCACAATGGCTAACATTGATGAAGTCCCCATGGGGGAATGGAAGAAAAGGATGCGTGATGACACCGGGCCAGGACTTGTGCAACCCGCAATTCCCGCAACCGCTACTTTTGAACTAAAAGGCCATATTCTTGCCCAACTCAAGGAGATTCCTTTCTACGGGAAGGATCACGAAGACGCTTACAAGCACTTGGACGAAGTGAATGATGTGGCCGATTACTTCAACATCCCGAATGTTCCACGCGAGACCCAGCTTCTTCGCATGCTTCCTGTCACATTTAAAGGAGCTGCAAAAGATTGGTTAAAGTCACTTCCTCCCGGATCGGTCACCACATGGGCCAAGATGAAAGAAGAATTCATAGACCATTTCTGCCCGCCCTCCAAGATAGCCAAGCTTAAGAAAGCCATTGCCAAATTCGAGCAACAACCCGGCGAATCTCTTTATGAAGCTTGGGAAAGATACAAGAGCTTACTTAGAAATTGCCCACATCATGACCTTAATAGCCAACAAGAAGTCTCTATCTTTTATGATGGAGTTAATGTCACCACAAGGCAATTGCTTGATTCTCAAGGCCCGCTCACAAAGAAGGCACCCCCGCTAATTAAAGAATTAATTGAAGAATTCTCTAAGCACTCTAGAGAATACCACAATCCGAGAAACGAAGTAAGTCGGGGAGTAGTAAACGCAACAAATGATAGCATGGCGGCGGTGATAGCTAAGCTTGATAGTCTAGATCGAAGAATGACTAAAATGGATCAAACAATCCATGCTATGAGAGTAGGATGCGAAAATTGTAGAGGGCCCCATCTCACAAAGGATTGTGATTTGGATGAAAATGGAAATAAGAAAGGTCAAGTTTTCTATTCGAGTGGTGATCGATATGATGATAATTGGCGGAAACCTAAGAAGGATTGGCTACCATACAAGGAGTATAAGAAGGCAAAGGAGGAGAAATACAAGCAGAAGGAGAGGGGACTATACCAAAAAGAAGAACCGGTAGAAAAGAAAGCCGATTTAGAAGAGTTATTCACTAGATTCATAGCCGCGTCCTAAAAAAGACACAGTGATCACGATGCTGCCATACACGAGACCAGAAACATGCTTAGGAATCAGCAAGCATCAATTCTCAACATTGAGAAACAGCTGGGGCAGCTTGCGCATCAAGTGAATGATAGAAGACCGGGTCAACTTCCGAGTAACACCGAACCCAATCCAAGAATGGAGAATGTAAGTGTAATAACCTCCAGCAGTGAAGAAACATTCACAGAAGCACTGAAAATCTCCAAGAAGAAGGCAGAAAAGGAAGAAGAATCAGACCCAACAAAACCCGATCAGACTCGCCGAGTCACTCTCATGGACTCGACGAGTCCATGCGGGAATGATAAAACTGCCAATTCTCTAAAGCCATATAATCCTCCTCTGCCATATCCAATCAAAGCCATGCCTGCCGAAAAAGTAAAAGCATACAGAATCTTCATGGAGCATGTTAAAGCTTTACAAGTCAATATGCCATTTGTGGAAACAATGCTCCAAACGCCTAAATACTTCAACTTGCTTAAAAGCCTTTTTGCTGCTAGGAAGGATTTGGCTGAAGTCGCGGAAATATTGATGAATGAGCTGCCTGAAAAGAAGAGTGGTCCGGGAAATATGGTGATTCCGTGCCAATTCGGGTGCAAGCAATAATTTGATGCCCTATTCATTCTTTAAGAAGCTGAATTTACCAGCACCAAGGTCGGTAAATATGAGGATCCATTTGGCGGACAAAACAATAATTCATCCACAAGGCGTTTGTGAGGATCTCCTTATCAAAGTGGACAAGTTTATTTTTCCAGTAGACTTCGTGGTGGTGGATATGGAAGAAGACCCCGAAATACCAATTATTTTGGGAAGATCATTCTTAAACACTGCGTGTGCTCTAATTGATATATGTGAGTCTACATTGACATTGAGAGTAGGTGATGAGTCGGTGATGTTTAAAGCTATTCCAGAAGCCAAGCAAGAAGAAGAAAAGAGAGAAGAAATCTCATTTATCCAATTGGATGATGAGATATTACAAAAAGAGCTTGAAATTTTGCTAAAAGAAGATCCAAGCAAGTTTTTGCTACACTCTGAAGAAGGTGGAGATGCTAGCAAAGACTTGGAGGAGTTAGAAAAGCTACTGGAAGGAGCCAACTCAGAAAACACTCCAGAATTGATGGAACCCGATCAGACTCGCCGAGTCACCTTGATGGACTCGACGAGTCCAGTCGAATTTGATAAAAACTTGGCCAATGTTGATCTGTTTGTTGATAGTTCTTCACATACCCTGGATTTAGTTACTATTTATGATTCTTTGGAAGAACAAACAGCAGAAGAAGGAAAAGGAATGGAAGTCCAAGACGCCGAGGTGGCATGCCTTGATACAATTCCATTTGGAGAAGGGTTGAACACAGAAAAGGATGAAGACATCAAGGGAAGAAGGGTGGAAGCTGATCGACCATTCACTACTAAACCTAAAGCACGAACCATTACAAAATATGAAGTGATTAAATTTAAAGAGAAGGAGGTACAAGAGAAGGTAAAGAAGAATGGGCTAAAAAAGAAAAAGAGAAAAAGAGAAGCCCAAGCAGCTGAGGAGGATGCTGTGAAAAAGAAAAGAGATGAATTGAAAAGGGCTTACAAGAAAAAGATTCACGCTTACAAGACCAAGTATAAACCACAAAAAGTTAGGCGTGCATTCCCGATGCTCGAAGATGATGAAACGTAGATGGGAAAGAGTCTAGCTAATGACTCCTTAAAAAGAAGCGTTTGGCGGGAGGCAACCCGTTATATAGAGTTTGCTTTCTTTTACTTTTTAGTTTTTTTAATTTTTCCTTCGTTTTTAAAAATGTTAATTCTCCAATTCACCGGACATGTCTGCTTGAGAGTGTGCATGGACTAAGTGTGGGGTGAAATGATTTTAAATAAATAACAAAATTTTGAAAATTATGAATTTTTGCAAGAGACTCGCCGAGTCTGCCCACGACTCGACGAGTATATATGGATTTCAGAAAAAGTTTGACTTCGCAACCAGACTCGCCGAGTCGGACTCCGACTCGACGAGTCGGTATTATTTACAGAAAAAAAAATTTCAAAATTACTTTTACATCCGGTAACTAGGGTTTTAACCCTAAGAATCAGTTTATTCTCACACATACTCGCCGGGTGCCCCTCTCTAACTTCCTCTCAAGCATTCATATTTTGTTCTTCAAGTTTTCTTCAAATTTCTCAAGTTCAAACTCAAAAGGTAACAAATTTCTTCTTGTTTTCTGTTAAGAACGTGATTATAAGGCCATCTATGGTAGCAATTGCATGAAAAACCCGTTTTTGAAAAGTAATGAAATTCTAGGGTTTTGATTTTTCATGATTTTTGTTGTTTTGAACGTTTATGTTGGCCTTAATACCTTAATAGTAAGTGCATAGACAAAACCCTTGACAAAATTTCCAGGTTTCATGGCCTAATTTGCATCGACTCGTCGACTGACTCGTGCAGTTTGCGCGACTCGCCGAGTTGAGTCGGGGAACATATGCAAGACGTTTTTAATGATATTCTGTGTTTTCTGGGTTTTGTGTATTTTTTTTTGCAGAAATCATGTTCAGAAGGGGGCAAAGTTCCAATGGCAACCAAGGGGATTTTCCGTGGCTAAACTTCCCACAAATTGAGTCCGCCTCGACATTATGGAAATGGAAGAAGAAGCTGGCTGATATCAAGAAGAAAGAGGTCTATGTGCCCAACCGGATAGATTGGGATTGGCTGCAGAATGTTCGTTATGAGGAAGAGTTAGCTCCTTATCTTGTGAAGGAGTTTCATCATGAAGGCGAAACAAGGGTTTGTGACAGGTGGAGTCGGGTCTTCCGTATTCAAGAGCCGGTTTATTTGGAGCTTTGTTTGGAGTTTTTCTCCACGGTATCTTTCACCGGGGGAGTGGATGCTTATCACCCAACAAGCTTCAGTTTCT
Organism: Lactuca serriola; assembly: GCF_051521515.1. NCBI lineage: Eukaryota > Viridiplantae > Streptophyta > Magnoliopsida > Asterales > Asteraceae > Lactuca > Lactuca serriola. Next base: position 100,072,831 of record NC_136408.1, read on the forward strand.
GTCTTGGGGGAGAATTTCATCAATGCTCAGTGGTGGATCTTGCATGCCGATTAGGGGTTTATGACCAGCCCTTGGTCTCAACACCCATCTTCCGGGCCTTTTTGGCACAAGCACATATGGTATTTCCCGAAGGAGTTACAAGTGCGGGCTGGTGGAATACCATTGGTAATAAAGTTTATATTCCAAATTCGGTGCAAGAAGGGAGCATTCGATCCCCAACACATCACCTCATTCATCGTCTAATTTCATCCACCATCAACCAACGAAAGGATGATGACAAGGTTTCCAACCTTGATGTCTTTTTCCTATGGAGCATCATTACACCCGACGTTTTTTGCAACATTCCTTGGTGTCTTGCTTCATATCTTTCGGAGGGTGCGGTCAAGGATCGCAAGACTTCAAGAATAAATGGTGGGATGTTTGTCACCCGGTTGGCCAACTCATTCGGGTTGATGAACCGTGGTGCGTGGAACTTCATGACGATGATCCCTACACCTCCTTTCAACCCAATTCTTTTCCGGAGAGCGAGGATTATTGAAGATTATGGTGGTGGTCATTATGCCATCCCGAATGATGATCCGGTTGTTGGTCCCGAAGCACCGGGGAAGAGGGTTCGTTCAAGGAGAGAGCGGGATATCGAGGAGGAGCCGCCGGTGATTCCGGTTGAGAATGAAGATGTACCAATGGATTGGTACAATGTGGAGATGAGGCGACTACAGGATCAAATGGCGAGGGGCTTGAATTTTAGTAACCAATCTCATATCCGACTTTTTGAACACTTTAACATTCCACACATAGATGGTGGTAACTTTCCATACATTCCATCATGGGAAGAAGTGATAAGTGCAAGAAGAAGTGGTGCTGGAGGAAGTGGAGTAGGGCTTGATGATGATGATGAGGAGGATTGATTTTTTATGCATTTTTATTGAACAATTTTTTTAATTTTGTGTTTGTTTCTTTTATTTGGTTTGTTTGATGTTTTTAAAACTTGCTTTTGATGTTTAATTGATGTTTGATGCTTTGACAATTTTTCAGAATTGAGTTAGGAGTGCTAGCTTCAAAAAGGGTTTAGAGTTATAGAATCAAAGTGAGAAAGAGAGTCAAGAAAGGAGGAGCGTTAGAGTTAAAGTATTGAGTCCGGTCCTTAGAGATGTTGGCAAGGGAGTCTAGAAGTGAATAGAAAGTATAGAGAGTTTATTTGAAGCTGGATCAGATGCAGAATTATATTATTTTCATTCAGTGACCAACTCGTCGAGTGCACTAAACTGACTCGACGAGTCGCCCTTAATTCTCAACAATCCGAAGATTTCCCGAAGTAACTCGACGAGTCTGGTATATACTCGACGAGTCGTTTTGTTTCATGTCGAAGGGGCTGCTGATTTGATGCTGATTAGAGTACCACTTGACTATATATTCTTTCCATATTTATTCTTGAAGATCTTACACTGTTATCCGCGTATTTGGAGTGACCCACACGAGACGAGACACCCAAGGCATGGATACCATGTCTAAAGTCAATTGAAGTTGGAGCTGAAAAAGAAGTGATCAACCTATCCACTGCTATCCCAGGGGAGTTTGTTCCAATTCCCTCTTTAGTTTTTATGTTTTTGTCATACATAATATGCAATGAGGGCATTGCATAAAATAAGTGTGGGGTAGGGAGTTGGTTACATATTAGAAAATTTAGAGTCTTAATTTAGGCTAATTTTAAAATTTAGCATACCAAAAGTATTACTTAGGATCTAAATTAGAAAATTTTGGTAAAAGTAAAATTAGGACTCCATGTTAGAGTTGTGTTGATGATTGCATGAAAACCCAAATGTTTAGTTGAGCCTATATACGTTCTAGTGCATTTGTGGCTTCCTTATTCTAGTGAAATCATGGGACAAAAACACGACCTCGCTTAGTTCGAGGGATGCAATATGTTTAGCAGCCTAAACCTGAAATGTACCCAGGAAAATTATTATCATTAGCCAATAAAGGTTGAGGTTGAGCGCCCCTGCTTAAGCATGTAGGGATTTGAGTGAAAAAAAAGTGAGGTACATGTAAAAAAAAAAGAGAATTACAAGAGAAATTGTATGAATTTTGGAGCAATTAAAGTGAAGATCAAAAGATCAAAATTCCAAGAATTCCAAAAAATCGAAGATACCCGAAAATCAAACAATAAAGGTGGTGAATTCAAAGAGATCAAAGCAAATATCAAAGAAGAGATGAATTCAAAAGAGCTCCATAGTGGTATCAAAAACTTGTAATTTTAGATTATGTATGCTCGGGTTGCTCAATTAAAAACACCTTGAGGGTAAGAGGTTTTCTGCGGGTGGATTCGGAGGGTTGCATAAAATGAGCATAGTTCGGGATGAGTGGGAAAATGTTTATGAGGATTGTGAGTATTTAGAGTATGGGAGGTCTTTAAGAAAAATTTTAGACACAAATGCATGCGTTGCGGTCTTGGCATAATGGCTGGGTTAGATTGGAGTTGTTATATATGATTCTAATATGTTTAAATTTAGTTTTGCTTGGGGGCAAGCAAAAGACAAGTGTGGGGTATTTTGATATGTGCATAATTAGTTCATACTAAGTATACATTTTTACTCATTTATTAGCTAAATTATCGCATATTATGGACAAAAGGTACTTAAAAGTGTTAAATCATGTTTTTCAGTCCTAAGATGAAGCTCGGAAGCGAAAGGAAGCGGGAGAAACAGTTAGAAGATCGAGAATGAAATCAAGAAGAAAAACACTAAAAATGGCATCTACTCGGCGAGTCAGATCGACTACTCGGTGAGTCCAATCGAAGAATCGAGAAGATAATGACTCGGGATCCCAGAGAGTTATCACAATACGGGGAATGTGAGAGGGACTCGACGAGTCGCCACTTAACTCGACGATTCGATTCGTATATTTAAAGATAATTCCACAGATCGATTGGGGGGAGTTCTGGGACGATTCAGAAGTACTTTACTACGATTGAGAAGCCAGAGAAACCCTAGGAGACGACGAAAGGAGCTAGAATTCAATTCCGAAGAGTAATTGAGGCAAAATTTCATCATTCCACTTATTCTTTTGTTTATTCATCATGATTAAGCAACTTGACTTTGTTTGTTTGCTGTTATTTACTTTAATTATGAGCTAAAACCTTTAGACTTCTGTTTGGGGATACAAAGTTGACAATATGGTTTGATTGATTGGTAGGATTAATTCCAAGTTGGTGAATTTTTGTTATTTTAGCTTGCTAAAGAACCTTGTGTGTGAATAATAATTAATTTTTTGTTAATAGGAAGATAATTGATTAGCATGAACATCTATTGATTATTGACCTCATATGCTATGTGATCACTATGCTATATGTCTAGGATTAATGAATATGAAACTAGAATTAATAAGAAAATTGAGTAAATTCATGTGCAAGCTTGTAAGATGACCATCAAACAAGGAGTTAATTAAAAGAATAAATTAGTTAACTATTGCAAGTCTAACTTAACCCAAATAATTAATCTAGTGAATATAATTAAATTAGACAATTGGCCACTGTTTAAGTTAGTTTATTTGCTAAGGATTAGGGTAGTGAACACGAATCTAATCACTTGAATCGGTAACCAACAAAAGAATTAATCCATTGCACCATTACCTTGAAATCAACCATAGAGTTAACCAAGTTGAACTAAACAGAAGTTCCCTTCCAATTATTGAATCTAGTTAAGTCGTTATTTTCTAGTCTTAAATTAGTAATAGTTAGTAAGTTTCTAGTCTTGTAAAACTAGAGAAAACCCCTACTTCTTAATTAATTTAGATTAAATTAGTTTTTAGTTTAATTTGCCGTTCCCTGTGTTCGATACCCTGCTTATTTAGCTATACCACAATTGATAGGTTCACTGCCTTTTGTGTGTTATTTGATAATTAAAAGTAGGTTTAAAACTAAGTGAGTTTACACACATCAGTATACAGATAACCACACATACATAATCATAGGTAGTCCTACCGATCTACCAGACTAGCATATCAATAACTAGCATAATCATGCATATCTATTCCATATTCAGCATATCAGTAAATATCAGGTTCTCAAACCAATAGGCCGACCTTGGTGCCTTCGACTCGTAAGTATAGTGAGGAAAACTCACCTCGCATTTTCGAATCTCACGGAAAGAATCACTGGCGGCTGGCTTGCAAGAATCCCCGTGCTATCAATCACAAGATAAACATCCATCAATAATCGGATCTGACCCACACTAAGTGTCAAAACTATGGTAAAAGACCTTTTTACTCTCTTCATAACTTGGCCCCAAAGCCAAGGCCCAAATCCACAATCCAAAAGGCCCAAACATGGGCCAAAATATCCCAAGGTTAACCCTGTTTAACTTCTGGTCAAAGTCAAAGTCAACAGCCCATGTTGACCAAACACGTCGTGTTGCCCCTTGGACACGCTGTGTTCTTCAATCATCCAGATAATTGGGAAAACCCCATTCAACACGCCATGTTGGCTTGCCAACACGCCGTGTTTTCCCGAGATTCAACAGCTTAATACAATAAGTTGTGTTCTCCGATACTAAAAGCTCCAAAGCTCAAATCTAGCCTCTCATGTGGTCCATAAGGATAAAGTTTCCAACTTTCTTCATTGGGACTACCCAAAAAGGTTCAAGACTCAATCCATAAGCTTAATAGTGCAAGAGCTTGACCAATAAGCACTTAATCCATAAAGACATAACCAAAAAACATAGATCTGACTTCCTTGAGCTGGAAAACCACATAAAGTTGCCAACTTTACGTTTATGCATGTCTACATGAAGCTCTTAAGCTTAAAAGGACTTAATAATTGACTTAATGCATGCATAACACCAAAACTCTCATAAAGCTTGCACCTTTATGCTCAAGGATACCAAAAAAAACTCAGATCGTCTAAAAGAACAAGCCCTTAAACGACCTAACTCATCCATTAACCCAAAAGGGACAAAAAGCACAACAAACTAACTATGAAGAGATCTAAACATATACAAGACAAGATGCAAACTTGATACCTCATAAAGCTTCCCCACATGATGAGGATTCTGGATCCAAATCCTTTTCCCTAAGCAAAGCAAATTCAAGATCTCATCTTCCTTCACAAAGACCAAAAATGAGCACCAAGAACTTCTTACTAGCTCAAGAACACCACCAAGAGACTTAAAGATCGATTTTAAGGTTTTAGTGACAATGAAGGCTAGCAAAGATGCCATCAATAAGGACTTAAGGCCTTTATATAGGGTACAACACCCTAAAATTAGGTTTTTCTCCACCAGCCGCCAACACGCGGTGTTGCTCCATAAACAAGCCATGTTGACCTTAAAGAAAGTTGTGCTTCTTCAATCTAGACACGTCGTGTTGGTTCCTCCAACACGCCGTGTCTAACCCTAGGAAGAGGATTTATTTCCATAATATTCCTCAAGATTCCGAGTGTTACAACTCTCCCCCACTTAAATTAGATTTCGTCCTCAAAATTATTCCTTATAATCTCCCTTACCGAACTGACGATCCTGACTGAACTCCCTGAACCCCAAAAATAACTAGGGAAGTCACCCCGCTCTGATGACCACCCACCCTTATTGATGTCGAATCTAGAAAAGAAGATACCCAACTGCTATACATGAAACTGAAAACCCTAAGCAATGTCGGACTCCATGACAGATAGCACCAAACAAAACTGTCCCCACAAGGACTCAACTTCACAACCCGAATCGAACAACCTATATAGCCTGAACGAATTTACGGATACCCGAGAACATAAATCCCCGATCACCTACCAGATCCCTAATAAAAGACAACCATCACTACTTAACTCAAAATCAGGAATTCAATACGTTATCTAGAAAGAACCCAATCGTATAGACCACGAATCTTCCACTACTCCAGAGTCCATAAGATGCACCAAAATCCTTTAATTAACCCATGACTCCCTGACGCGCCACTCCAACCACTGCTCTTACGAGCAAAGATGAGAATTCCAGGAATCTCACATTTTCCTCCAATCCTTAACAATTCATATGTACCCCCATTAAGCAACACACCTGATACATTAACGAAGAACTTTGAGTTGAGACTTCATAACTGGTTCCCAACCTTGATAATAAACCCCTCATAACAGCTTGTGAGCAAACGTGATTATAATGCAAACATTCTGGGAGACTTTCTGATATACGGCTGATACTCCCAACCACCTTTAATTGTTCCCTTTATCTAAACCAATTGATTGTGTCTCCCAACTTCCATTAATGCATCAATACCAAAAGTATCATACTCAGATGAAATCAACAATCAGGATCACTAGGCCCAAAGCCTATATCCGGAATACCCTTACAAGGTCCTCAGCATAGGTCTGGATTGCCACCGAGTCCTCAGCATGAGTCTGGAATGCCTTACCTGGCCCTCATCCCATGACTAGAATGCTCCCTCTATCACGCCGATCTTGTCGACATTACAAATTCTGTGACATCCAGAAATTTAGGGAAAAAAATTATAACCGACAAATTCACCGTGAATGTCGTGATAATCTAACTTATTGAGTTTAGTGCATCTAAAGTAAATAAATAATTTTATTTCAATTATTATATGATGTCAGACGATACCTTACTTCCAAATGTATAAAATGTCAACCGAATCAAACCGCTTAAACGACAACACTAATTAATGCGTTTGAAAAATTGAAATTTTACATTAAGCAGTTTTGAGCAAAACAAACATTAAAATATGATAGTACATGTTCCCCTGATTTCAAATATATAAATATCGTCCAAAACGGAGTTCGAAAATACGACCATTTTAATAATTCAAAACCAGTATAATACTATTTTTTTCTTAAAACCGATAAAACTGTTTTTATCTGTTGAGGGACTTGCACACCTTGAATGAAAATTCCGAAAACATTTTTGGACTTAGGCTATAGCAAAATATTTAATTTTATATTTGAAATATTTTTAGTAAGAATATTTATAAAAGTTGAAAAATCAGACGTTCTCAGATTTATTAATCGCGGAACCTTGAACTTTTGACGTCAATATAATTTCAATTGTTGGTAATGTATCCCGGAATAATATATATATATATATATATATATATATATATATATATATATATATATATATATATATATATATATATATATCCAATCTGGTTGATGAAAATTTTAAAGGTGGAAATGACATAATATTTCTAAAATTAGTGCATATACTCACATATATAGAAACATACTTTTATAACAATTAAAAATGGTTATGGTTATGGTTTTTATAAAATATACATCATGTATAGCAAAGAAACATCAAATAACCACAATGTATATATGTGTACAATAATAATATTGTAACAACACTACATATATACATGTTTGAAATGTATAAATATGTATCTAAATACAAGAGTGATCAACTCCTACACTATACCATACCATCCATACATGAATTAGGACAATATACAAATACATCTAATACAAATAAATAAATAAATAATAAAGACAGCCAGGCACACTCAAAGTAAAAGAAACGTGTTTCCCTCTTCTAAATTGATACTGCAGTCAAACCCAAAAACACAATTTTCCTTCATCTGCTTCCGGTCAAACTCGAACAACAAAACCACACTTGCAACACTCCACTGATCACTCAAACAAGAGAAAGAAATACACTCAAAATAGATCACAATGTACTCCATATAGAGATTAATTTTTTTTTTTATCTATTTAGCTAATAAATTTAATCAAATGAAACAAACCCAATCCATATTCTTTTCTTTCTGCATCTTGTTTCCAGTAAGAACACTTGGTTCTTAAACTCGTGTCTACCTGCAACCAAGAAGAACCACAGTCTCATCACCATCATTCTTCTTCATTTCCAGTCAAATGATCCAACCAAACACACATTCGATTCTACCAAAATAAAATCAAAGCTGGAAAAAAATTGTTCTTACCTTTCTTTCTTGATTTTCGGTCTGCTCCTTCGTTTTCTGCCAAGAACACCATCAGGTGTAAGCTATTTCCGATGAACAAGAGGGTAGCAACCCTTTCTGATTTACGTTGTGTGTTATCAACTTCACAACCTCAATCCAAACACACATCGATTCCCTATCAAACATCAACACCCAAAACATCCGATTTCCAACTATTTCTATCAAAACAATCAAAAAGAAAAAAAAAAAAAAACAGGGGAGCTGCCGGAGCAGCCCCATCCACTCACCTCCACAGCCGCTGCTGCGGTGAGTTCCGACCACCACGTGACCTCCTTCGACTGTTGCTTTTCTTGTGATCTGATGATGCCGAAGACGAGGACCGAAGTCCCTCCCTAAGCCCCTCCTTGTGATTTTCTCAACCACCATTGGACCCCTTCGATTTCCGCTTCCGTTCTTGTTCCTTTTCGTGGTGGATCGAAAACCACCAAGGTCTTCCTATCGCTGGTCACGTTCATGCGTTCTTCTGCTTTTCTCGATCACAAGTATTGCTTCTCACAAGATTTCCTTCGCGATCCTTTCCTCGATCAAGCGATGATCGAAATCGAGTTATGAGACCGATTCCTTTGTGCCTTCGTGTTTCATTCGTGATTTTGCCCGATCAGACGAGCCTCCATCTCCTGTCTTCGCCTCTGCTTCCATTCGTATACCCCGTTCTTTTCTTTACCCGATCAAAACAAAATACGGGGAAAATTTATGTGTGTCTAAAAAGTTCTTTTCACAACAGTCATTTTAGATTTTTTGTTTTTTTTTATTTTTTTTTATTTTTTTTTATTTTTATAAAAGATAGTTTTAAAATGAAAAGCTAAAAACCCAAAAGTTGTAAAAAATCATAAATTCATGACTTTTCAATAGCTTATTTTTGTTCTTATTAAAAAATTGTTTTAAAAGATTTTTTTGAAATACTCAAACATTTTTTTTAACTTTTGAAAAAGCTAAAAGTTCTAAAGTCATTTTAAAAGATTTCTCATGTTGAAATGAAAAGAAAATAAAGGAAATCGGTAATCTTGAGTTTCATTAAAGGAAGGAAGTAGAAAGAAGTGAAAATATCATTTTTCCTCCTAACTTTCCTTCCAATTTAGAAGGATTTAGAAAGAAAGAATAAAATAATTAATTTTCATTCCACTTCTTTTTAACTCGGGAACACAAAAGAAAATTTTGTTTTTTTTCCTTTATCTTCTTTTCTCTCCTGACTTTCTTTTCTTTTGTTAAACTCGAAAACTATGCATAAATGAATTCATTTTATATAATGACAAAAATGCCCCCACTGGTAAACCCTTTATTCAAAATGGTTAATGTCATAATAACCCTTAAGCTTTCAAGATTTTGTCGGTTTCACCCAAAGTTGAAATTTGTTTATGTCTCAAACTTGCATTAATTTGTTCGTTTTTAGCCCCTAGCTGGTTTTTACCTTCAAAGTCAGTCACCCTTAGCTGATTGGACGAAACTTTTGCTAAGTTGGATGTCACATGACAGAAACGCTGACATGTGTCTACAAGTGAAAAAAATAGAATTAATAAAGTGTGAGGGACTCGAACGTCGGTCTCCCACTTCTAAAGGGAGAGAATTAACCACTAAGTTGGAACGGTTCTTGTGGTTTATCATCTAACTTTATGTATTTAATATCTATTTTACTGGAACTTTTAAATAATAATAATAATAATAATAATAATAATAATAATAATAATAATATTATTATTTATGAACATACATACATTTTAAAATACGATGTTAAATGTGTAATTATATTTTTAAAGATAAAAAATACGATTTAAAGATATAAATATATTTTAAAGGTATTTATATATTTAAAAAGTATGTAAACATTTAAAAATGCATTTATATATTTGAAAGCGTATGTATACCTATAAATACATATTTAAACATATAAAACTTTTTTATACATCTAAATATGTATCAAGACGTTTTTATATGTATTTAAACATATAAAAATATTTTTATACATATAATAATATACGAAGACGTTATATATGTATTTAAACATATAAAAATATTTTTTTATTCATATGTATACAATTTTATAAAAACAAATATTTATATGGTACATATGTACAAATATTTTTGTGGTACATTTAACAATGTATTTATTCATATGTACCATATAAATATTTGTTTTTTTATACGTTTTTGTAGCGCCCCAAAAATCAAGACATAAAAAGTTTTTGTTTTTAGATTAATATCGTTAGAACACATCATTCCCATAAAAACCAAGGTAATTTAATTTGTAACATAGCATTGACAAATCAGAGTATTTAATAGAAAATGGAAACATGCGGTGTGTGCTCTGTAATCATCCCAAGTCTTTCCAATTGAAAACCAAAGTACCTGAAACATAAACTGGAACCGTAAACACAAAGCTTAGTGAGTTTCCCAAAATATCACACAACATATAACCATAGATTCTCAAACGACATACATATAGTTCCCATGGGCTCCTCCATGGTCTTTATCTGCTATGTCATGGGCTCTCCCATGGTCTTTACCTGGAATGTCATGGGCTCCCCCACATGGTCTGACATCCAAATGCCACGGGCTCCCCCTGGGGTCTTCTATGCAAGTATCACAGAGACAACTAGCATACCACATATCACAGAAACAACTAACATACCACATAACACATAATGGGCCAACATTGGTGCCTTCGACCCATGGATATCGTGAGAAGACTCACCTCGAATGCAGAAGCTTCCTGAAAGGAATCCCTAGCTGCTGCCCTGACAACTTCCCGACCATGCAACCCTCTACGTCTCGCGTTCATCCCAGCTACACCTCGCGTAACTATTTTTTCCTCGGTACGCACTGCATACCACCTTGGTACGCCCCGCGTACTAGGGTTTTCCCCCAAAACCCTAATTCTTCCGAAGGCTATAACTCACTCGATATAACCCCGATTTTGACCATTCATATATCCATAGGAATTTATCGAGATGCTCAACACTATTATCAATTCATACTTGCCATAAGATATACCGAACCAAAATCTACTCTCCATAAAAGCCCAAGCTAACAAATTAACGAAATACCCCTTTGACCCAAAAACTCAAACTGAATACCCGAGCAACCAAAATACATTAAACAACTCCAATTGGGTCCAAAACCCAATTCCTTGAGGATCCGAAGCCTGATAACACCCGATCCTTGATCTCCATCTTAAAAACAGAACAATTCAAGACAAGATGTTACAGTTTGTATACATATGAATTTGCCAAAAACGTCTTTATACATAATATATACATATGAATTGGAAAAAAATGTCTTTATACATATGAATATGTATAAAACGTCTTGATATATTTTTATATATGTAAAAAGCTTTTTTATACGCTTAAATACGTATAAAAACATTTTGTTACATGTTTATATGTATAAAATGTTGGTAAGTTAATATCATCAATATTATTTAAGTGTAATAGGATTAAATTTGTTGACCAAAATTGATATTCTTGAATATTAAACAAGTTAGGATGGTGTAGGAGTGCACACTTGTTCAAGTGTTTCAAGATTCAAAGTACATTGTTATTTAAGGGTGAAGCCCTAAATGAACGGGGGTCCAGGGGCAGCGCCCCTGGATCCGTTTTATGACAGACATTAGTAGTTTTGATGATAGTTTGTAATTGTCTTGTGACAGTTTTCAGACAGGAATCATATAGTCGCTTTTGGTCATTTTCAGGTACATCTTCTTGAAGAACATTTTCACATACATTCTTTGATTTCGTTCTCTGAATTTCATCCAATTGAGTGTTCGATCTGTACCATTGAAATACTTCAATTTGATAGTGAATCGCGACTTTCAGAGAATCCAAGCAATCTGTTCATCCCCTATTTCTAACAAAAATTGAAGTATTCTATGATCATGGCAAGTGGTGATTCTATGAAGGATATGACAAGCAAGTTTGACAAATTGAACAAGTTTGAAGGGTGAGAATTTCTTAGATGGCAGAAGAAGATGCACTTTCTCCTTACCACTCTGAAAGTGGTTTATGTTCTGAGTATACCCATGCCAGTCTTACCAGAATCTGTTGAAGATGAACCTTTGGAGGCAACAAGAAGGAGGTTAAAGTGGGAAAATGATGATTACATATGTTGTAGTCATATTCTCAATGGTATGTCTGACTCTCTTGTTGATATCTATCAAAATTTCAAATCTGCAAAAGAACTGTGGGATTCTCTTAAATCCAAATACATGGCTGAAGATGCTTCTAGCAAGAAGTTTCTTGTCAGTAACTTTATGGGTTACAAGATGATTGACTCCAAGCCTGTTATGGAACAATTCCATGATTTGTTAAGGATCCCGGGACAGTTTGCTCAACACAATCTGAAAATGGATGAAGCCATTTCTGTGGCTGTGATCATTGACGAACTTCCCCCCTTCCTGGAAATATTTTAAACATAATTTGAAACATAACAAAGAGGAATTAACTTTGACTCAACTTGGAAGCCATTTACGGATTGAAGAGTCATTAAGGACTCAAGACTTGATAACAATCCTAAAGGCAAGAACCAAGTTGGTTCCTCTTCTGTGAATTGATGGGTTTTAGCCATAAGAACTTTCCTATGTGCGCATGCAAAACCCTAATGCTTGGATCTAGGCTTTCTAATTAAACATGCTTTGAATCCAAGACTTCTAATGACTATTTAGGTGTAATAACAATATTGAAACAGATCTAGAATCATACCTTTGAGTTCCTTGTTGATCTTGTTGTCTTGGAGCTTCTAGAGTCACAATTGTCACTCCTCTAATGGCCTACAAACACCAATAGCAAGGAAGATGATTTGGGAGAGAGGAGAGGGGAGGAAATCGGCCAGGGTTCTCTTACTTTAGGTGAAGTGCAGATTTCCCTTAGCCATAGGGTCTATTTATACTTGTAGACTCCTTAAGGGTTACAACCTAAACCCTAATTGGATAATCTTCTCTTAAGGCTATCCAAATCCATTCCATAGATAACCCCTTGGACGATTTTGAAGCTATCCTAGCTTCTAGAATCCATCCATTATATATCTATATGGATTTACAGTCTAAAGTTTAACTATCAAACAATTGACAGTTTATACCCTCTTATTTAATTAATCTCTTTAAGTCACCAAATTAATTCCAATTAATTCTATGACTTATATTAATCAAATAACAATATATTATTCTTTATATTATTCCCATAATATATAAATAATATTTACTCTCTCTTAATAAATCATCCTATCAAGTTGCTATAGTGAAGGCAACCCAAAAGGACCATGCACAACCGGGTCAAATACTTGCCTAATATAGTTGCAGCCTTAGACACTATTCCAACAGTCTCCCACTTGGATAAGTCTAGTAACTATATGCACAAGTACAATTCGGTTTGCAATCGTAGCTCTCAAAGACGCTGTCAAACTCTGATCTAATCAATCTTGTCCTTAAGATAAGGGATCGTACAGTCCTCTGTTAGATATCATGCTGACAATCCTATGGAATGTTTAGTCAAGCATTTAGGTTTCTCGATCTCTGATTTATTCGACATAGAACTTAATCGAACACATCAATTTAGTTCTGACTGGGCCCGGCACATAAGTCAAATCAAATCATCGAGCGGCCGAGATATCGCTTTTACCTTCTTAGATAAAAGTTATAGATGAACTTCGACTTATATGCATTTACTTATTCATTAACTAACTATACACAACAATGCGTTTTATAACACCGAGTTACTGATGCGTTTTCGCATTATCAATGTACAATCAATTAACAAATAACAAACCATATATCTAGGTTTTAATACTATATGATATTATCGTCTTGCGATCACCCTTTTATATCATATTCCATAAGGGGATTCCAGCAAGCGCGGGTTTGTTCCAATGCTCAAAACTAGTTCATAAGCACTCATGAATGTTGCAGCAACCCTTTGCTATGTCTAACACCATTTAGACAATCTACACGCCAATTCACGACAATCTTCATTCATAGCTACTTCCAACATATGAACGATTGTGGACAATTTGAACAATTCGATTATTCCTAATAAACTCAATTATTCTGGAAGTCAAAACATGCAAAGTGAAACAATAGTTAAACAATTAACATAAGACAGTAACATTACTCATAAATAAAACTCCTTTATTTAATCATCAAATGTTAATTAAATTTATCTATTACACGTTTCTAATACTATTTAATCTATGCTAATATCATCCTTCAGCCCAATACTCCTAGCATGCTGCAAGTGCTTAACCCTACTCAGTCCCTTCGTAAGCGGATCTGCTGGGTTATCTTCTGATGATATCCTCTTCACTACGAGTTGTCCTTCTTCTACACGATGTCTAATGAAGTGATATTTTTTGTCGATATGTCTTGATCTACCATGATCCATCGGTTCCTTGGTCAAGGCAACCGCTCCTTCGTTATCACAGAAAATCTCCATGGGCTCCTTTATGGCAAGTACAACTCCAAGATCACCGATGAAGTTCTTTAGCCATATTGCCTCCTTCGACGCTTCGCTCGCTGCAATGTACTCTGATTCGCACGTTGAATCAGCTACGGTTTCCTGCTTGGAACTCTTCCATGTCACTGCTCCTCCATTTAGGGTAAAGACCCAACCCGACTGCGAACGGTAGTTGTCCCTGTCGGCCTGAAAACTGGCGTCACTATACCCTCACACCTTCAAGTCATCACTCCCTCCGAGGACTAAGAACCATTCCTTCGTCCTCCGAAGGTACTTAAGGATATTCTTCACCGCAATCCAATGTGCTCTGCCAGGATTCCCTTGATATCTGCTAACCATGCTCAAAGCGAAGGCTACATCAGGGCGAGTACAAGTCATAGCGTACATGATTGAGCCAACTGCGGAAGCGTATGGTACCCAGCTCATTTCTGCTATCTCAGCTTCGGTACTCGGACTTTGAGTCTTACTCAACTTGGCATTACTTTGTATCGGTAATTCTCCCTTCTTCGAGTTTTCCATACTAAATCGTTTTAGTACTTTATCCAAGTAAGTATTCTGACTAAGTCCAATTAGTCTCTTACTTCTTTCTCTTACTATCCTTATTCCCAAAATGTAAGAAGCCTCTCCGAGGTCCTTCATAGCGAAGCACTTCCCGAGCCAGGACTTTACCTCTTGCTGAGTCGGGATGTCGTTTCCTATGAGTAATATGTCATCGACATATAGAACGAGGAAGCTTACTATACTCCACTGGCTTTGAAATATACACATGATTCGTCTTCGCTTCGTACAAATCCAAACTCTTTGACTTTCTCATCGAAGCAAAGATTCCATCTGCGAGATGCTTGCTTAAGTCCATAGATGGACTTCTCAAGCTTACACACTCTATTCGGATGCTTTGGATCCACAAACCCCTCTGGCTGAGCCATGTAAACATCCTCAGCCAACTTTCCGTTAAGGAAAGCGGTCTTGACATCCATTTGCCAAATCTCATAATCATGAAATGCGGCAATTGCTAGCATCACTCTAATAGATTTAATCTTCGCAACTGGTGAGAAGGTCTCATCATAGTCAACTCCGGGAGTTTGAGTAAAGCCCTTCGCAACCAATCGCACTTTATATGTGTGTACGTTTCCATCCACGCCAGTCTTCTTCTTGAAGATCCATTTGCACCCAACGGTCTTACGTTCGGGCACATAATCAACCAAATTCCAAACTTGGTTGTCATACATGGATTTGATCTCACTGTCCATTGCCTCTTTCCACTTCGCAGACTCTGGGCCTGCCATGGCTTCCTTATAGCTATTAGGTTCATCAAGATTTAGTAGTGTACCATCACTAATATACGTGTCCCCTTCGGTAGTAATATGAAAACCATAAAACTGGGGATGAACTCTAACTCTATCGGAATGTCTAAGAGGTAAGGACTCGTCAATAGGTTCAACCGGAGTTTCCTCCTCGGGTTGAGCGCCAGCGGTAGAGGTTCCTTCATCTATCGACTCTTGAATCTCTTCAAGCTCGATTTGCCTCCCACTGTCTCCTTGGCCTATGAGTTCTCGCTCTCGGAAAACTCCTCTCCTCGCAACAAAGACAGCATTGTCCTTCGGTCTATAGAAGAGATATCCAAAGGATGTCTGCGGGTAGCCGATGAAAATACATCGCTCACTACGAGGTTCGAGCTTGTCGTGAGTATCTCGTCTTACGAAAGCCTCGCAACCCCAAACCTTGATATGTGCCAACGAGGGAGCTTTTCCCTGTCCACATCTCGTGAGGTGTTTTGGCAACCTTCTTAGTAGGGACTCAGTTAAGGATATGGGCGGCAGTCTCTAAGGCATACCCCCAAAAAGAGATAGGTAGTGAAGCACGACTCATCATAGAGCGAACCATATCCAATAAGGTTCGATTACGCCTTTCTGCCACACCATTCAACTGCGGTGTCTTAGGAGGCGTCAATTGTGAAACTATTCCACACTCCTTGAGATAATCGTGGAATTCAAGACTTAGGTACTCTCCTCCTCGATCGGATCGAAGCATCTTGATTTTCCTGCCCAATTGATTCTCCACTTCATTCTTGAACTCTTTGAGTTTTTCAAAGGTTTCTGACTTTTGCTTGATTAAATAGATATACCCATATCTACTATAATCATCGGTAAAGGTCACGTAGAAGTGGTTCCCATCCTTCGTGGTTGATCTAAACGGTCCACATACATCGGTATGTATTAAGTCCAATAGACCATCACCCCTTTCACACGTACTCGTGAAGGGTGACTTAGTCATCTTTCCAAGTAAACAAGACTTGCATGTGTCATCTTCCCTAAGGTCGAATGACTTCAACACTCCATCCTTTTGGAGTTGGGCTATGCGTTTCTTGTTGACATGTCCAAGACGATAATGCCACAAGGATGCCTTATCCATACTAGTGGAAGAATCTATATTCAAAACATCATTTCCTAAGTTATCAACAATCATAACAGTTTCATAAATTCCATTACATGGTATAGCTTCAAAGTAAAAGACACCATTTAGATAAGCCAAAATAGAACCATTCTCATTATTAAAAGAAAATCTAAAACCTTGTCTATATAAACCATGAAATGAAATGATGTTTCTAGCCATTTCTGGCGAATAGCAACAATTGTTCAAATCTAAACACAAATTATTCCTAAGCACTAAAGAATACACTCCAATCTTGGTCACAGGCGACGATCTTCTGTTCCCCATGATTAGATTGATTCTTCCTTGCTCCACATCCCTACTTCTTCTTAGTCCTTGCACATTAGAACAAATGTGGTAACCACAACCGGTATCAAGAACCCAAGAAATAGCATGATTAGAATCGTTAGATTTAATTGTGTATATACCTGCGAAAGATGGCTTGATCTTTCCTTCCTTGATGGCTTGCAGGTACTCTGGGCAGCTTCTCTTCCAATGTCCTATCTTGTGGCAGTGGTGGCACTCTGCCTCCTTCGAGTTAGGACAGGGCTTAGCGGGATCAACTTTGGTCCCACTAGAAGAGGCACCATCTCGGGCTTTAACCTTGCGATAGTTCTTAGACGAAGTCTTCCTCTTCTTTCCCTTTCCTTGACCAATAGCCAAGACAGGAGCAGCAGGTGGATTGGGAGTTGGTGCAACAGACTTGTCTTTGAAGTTGCTTTCAGCGACCCTCAAGAAACCTTGGAGTTTGCTTAGGGTGACCTCCTCTTTGTTCATGTGGTAGGTCATCCTAAATTGATTGTACATCGGAGGCAAAGAGTGAAGCACCATGTCGATCACCAAGTCTTCTCCAAAGTCAACATTTAACTTGCGAAGGCGGTCGACATAACTTTGCATCTTTTGCATGTGCACGGTAAGAGATTCTCCATGACCCATCTTAGCGGAAATCATGTTGGTGAAAATCTCATAACGCTCTTGTCTCGCGTTCTGGTGGTATCTCTCCAATAAGTCTTGATGCATCTCGTACGGGTACATGTCCTCGTAGGACTTTTGGAATTCGGAGTTCATGGTGGCAATCATGATGCAATGTACCTTCGTTGCATCTCGCTCATGAGTTTCAAAAGCGGTGATTTCAGCCGGAGTAGCAATTTCAGGGTTGATCTTCTCGAGCTTCTCATCGAGGACATACTCCTTATCCTCATAGCGAGCAATGGTGTGAATGTATCTTATCCATTCGCTAAAGTTCGTTCCATCGAAGGTGACCTTTTGGCAAAGGCTCATCAACGTGAAAGAACTAGCAGCAGCGTTGTTAGCGTTCGACATCTACAAATAGAAAGGACAAAGATAGATTAGAATAAGAATCCCTAATTATCACCCAATAAGAAAAATTAGGTCTAGGATCCAACAATAACATTTACATACTAGAAAAGGGATGCCGTAATCTAACATGCAAATAAATTGAAGGTAAGTGAATGACGATTCACTAATTCTCCACCACAAAGCCTAACTATTAGTCCTAAATGTTTTTGAGAATTCCTAGGTGCGGATGAGATTCATTGAAACTATTCAATGGCATGTTTAAATCTCGATATGCCCCTCTTGTTTGTGACTGGGATACCGAGGATCACAAAGCGGGTGTGAATTACCATGCAAATTCACATGGTGCCTTCATTGTAACGATCACCTATTCGATGTGCCGGTAAACCACACACGCTCCATCGAACTATGATAAACAATGAATCACCCTTTGCCACCTTTGCTTAGAACCAATTAGTGTGCCGGTAAACCACACACGCTCCAGTAACTTCATAACAAGGGTGCAAAGTGTAATTTCATGGGATTGCATCAATTCACATTTCCTAAAGTAACTAAGATTGGGAAATTTTAAAATATGTGTAGTTATTTTGTATTACTTATTATACTCTTAATGAGAGGATGAGGTTGCCCTATCCTACCTGTTCGGCTAACGACCCTCCACCAATCAAGCAAGCGGTGAGTGTGAGTGTACACCCATTAAGCGCCATTTTATAGGCCGCAACCTTATACCCACCTTATAGATCGGCTTCGTGAATGAGGCCTACTAGCGGTAAGACTAGCATTTAGTTATATATATATATATATATATATATATATATATATATATATATATATATATTATTCTAGTAATATCATATTAGTATAGGGTTGTATTTTAAACCTTTTAAAATCTAGGGTTTGAAATTTAAATTGTCTAAATTAAAACTTTTAATCACAAAATATAAATTTCAAAACTTGAGGGCAAGTTTTAAACATTTAAAACATGGAGGATCAAATAACAAATAATTACAATTAACAATTAATATCCTAATTATCTATATTTGATTTTATTCAAGATTTCTTTTTAAGATAATTACCAAAATAATCAAAATAATTAATTAATTATCATATAAGGAAATTAAATATTTTATTAGTTGATAAATATCTTTAATTAGATCAAGATTATAGTCATATATATCAAAAAATCGGATTTGGGTTGATCTAATATGATTAAGGTAAGTTACCATAAGATAATTATGAAGAAATCCCGAATCTGGTCATTCCTGACGCTTGGACTCGCCGAGTTCACAAAGGGACTCGCCGAGTCAGGCAAACTCGCCGAGTCCACTTTGGAACTCGCCGAGTCCATGACTCAGAAACACAAAAATCGAATTTTGCAGTTATGTTTCATACAAACAAGCAACAATTTAATGAAAACCAAGCTAGGCTCTGATACCACTGATGGGTTTTAGCCATAAGAACTTTCCTATGTGCGCATGCAAAACCCTAATGCTTGGATCTAGGCTTTCTAATTAAACATGCTTTGAATCCAAGACTTCTAATGACTATTTAGGTGTAATAACAATATTGAAATAGATCTAGAATCATACCTTTGAGTTCCTTGTTGATCTTGTTGTCTTGGAGCTTCTAGAGTCACAATTGTCACTCCTCTAATGGCCTACAAACACCAATAGCAAGGAAGATGATTTGGGAGAGAGGAGAGGGGAGGAAATCGGCCAGGGTTCTCTTACTTTAGGTGAAGTGCAGATTTCCCTTAGCCATAGGGTCTATTTATACTTGTAGACTCCTTAAGGGTTACAACCTAAACCCTAATTGGATAATCTTCTCTTAAGGCTATCCAAATCCATTCTATAGATAACCCCTTGGACGATTTTGAAGCTATCCTAGCTTCTAGAATCCATCCATTATATATCTATATGGATTTACAGTCTAAAGTTTAACTATCAAACAATTGACAGTTTATACCCTCTTATTTAATTAATCTCTTTAAGTCACCAAATTAATTCCAATTAATTCTATGACTTATATTAATCAAATAACAATATATTATTCTTTATATTATTCCCATAATATATAAATAATATTTACTCTCTCTTAATAAATCATCCTATCAAGTTGCTATAGTGAAGGCAACCCAAAAGGACCATGCACAACCGGGTCAAATACTTGCCTAATATAGTTGCAGCCTTAGACACTATTCCAACATGAACATGGTGGAAAGAGAAAGTTCAAAGAATGCCAAGAAGTCTAATGGAAAAAGGAAGTTTAAAGAAAAGGATGACAAGTCTTCAAACAATAAGGCTAAGTTGGTTTGTTGGAATTGTAACAAACCGGGTCACTTCAAGAAAGATTGTCGTCTTCGCAAAGTGAACAAGGATGGTGTTGGACCAACTGGATCCAAGGATCCAGAAAAGCAACAAGGTCTGATTTCTGTTTCCATGCAGAATTCTAAATATGTTCAGAATTATATTTCTGTGATTTCTGAAGCATTTTATGTACATGATGATGATGTTTCATGGTAGGTTGATTTAGGAGCAACAAGCCATATGTGTAAAGATCTTCATTGGTTCAAGGAATGTCAACCAATTGAAGATGGATCTGTGGTGAAAATGGGAAATGTTGCAGCTGAACCAATCAAGGGTTTAGGATATGTTTTACTTTACTTTACTTCTGGAAAGTGTTTATGTCTGAACAATGTTTTATATGTACCAGGGATTCGAAAGAATCTTGTGTCTGAAATTGTTTTAAATAATTGTGGTTACAAACAAGTATTAGAAAGTGTCAAGTATATCTTGTCAAGACATGGTTCTTTTATGGGTTTCGGATATGTATGTAATGGAGTGATTAGGCTTAATATTAATTATCCTAGTTATGATAACTCTGTTTGCATGGCTTCTTCTAGTACTAGCAATAACTTTAATAAATCTGATTTGTGGCATGCAAGACTAGGACACATTCATTACAAAAGATTAAAAGACATGTCAAAAATGATTTTAATTCCTGCTTTTGATATAAACAATGAAAAATGTAAAACATGCATGTTAACTAAAATCACAAGACAACCTTTCAAAGATGTTGTTAAGGAAAGCAAGGTGTTGGAACTTATACATAGTGATTTATGTGATTTCCATGCAACACCTTCCCTTGGAAACAAAAAGTATGTTGTTACTTTAATTGATGATGCATCTGGATATTGTTATGTCTATTTGATACATTCTAATGATGAATCACTTGATAAATTTAAAATTTACAAACAACAAGTTGAGCTTCATAATAATGAATTAATAAAAGTCTTGCGTACTAATAGAGGTGTTGAGTATTATGATCCAATTTACTTTGAATCAACTAGAATAATACATCAAACCATAGCTCCTTATACACCGCAACAAAATGGTGTAGCTGAAAGGAAGAATATGACTTTGAAAGAAATGGTTAATTCCATGTTGTCCTATTCTGGATTAAGTGAAGGTTTTTGGGGTGAGGCATTGTTAATTGCATGTTATATTTTGATTAGAACTCCAAACAAAAGGAGTAAGAATATTCCTTATGAAATTTGGTGTAAAAGTTACCAAATTTGAGTTATCTCAAAGTTTGGGGTTGTTGACCAGTTATGAGGCTCATTGAACCCAAAAAGAAAACATTGAGTGAAGGAGGTATAGATTGTATGTTTACTGGATATGCTGAGCATTCCAAAGCTTATAGATTCTATGTTTTAGAATCTAATGACTCCGTGTTTGTGAACACTGTTATAAAGTCAAGAGATGCTATCTTTGATGATGAAAAATTTACTTCTATACCTATACCAAGGGACATGATTCAACAATCTTTCAGCAAGAACACAACTCAAGCTGAAGATGCTTCTGGTGGTACAAATTATGCGCCTGAACTTAGAAAAAGTGCTAGAGCTAGAAAAGCTAAATCTTTTGGATCTGAATTTCAACTATATTTAGTTGAAGGAACAAGGGATGAGACCATGTCTCAACATCAATATTGTTATAATATTGAGGAGGATCCAAAGACTTTCGATGAAGCTATGGCTTCTAAGGATGTTTATTTATGGAAAGAGGCAATTCACGATGAAATTAATTCTATCATGCATAACAATACTTGGGTATTGTCTGATTTACCTCTTGGTTGCAAGGCATTAGGATGTAAATGGATCCTCAAAAGAAAAATGAAGGTGGATGGCACAATTATAAGTATAAAGCCAGATTGGTTATCCAAGGCTTTAAACAAAAGGAATGCATTGATTTCTTTATTACTTATGCTCCCGTTGCTAGAATTTCCACTATTAGATTATTATTAGCTCTTGCAGCTATGCATAATCTCGTGATTCACCAAATGGATGTGAAAACTGTATTCTTGAATGATGACTTAGATGAGGAAATATACATGAAACAACTTGAAGGGTTTGTGATGCCTAGAAATGAACACAAAGTGTGCAAGTTGAAGAAATCATTATATGGTTTGAAACAAGCACCAAAACAATGGCATCAAAAATTTGATGATGTTGTCTTGTCTAATGGTTTTGCATTAAACCAAGCTGACAAGTGTGTATATAGCAAATTTGATACTTCTGGTACAGTAGTTATGATTTGTCTATATGTGGATGATATGTTGATTTTTGATACTGATTTAGAAGAAGTTGATAAAACCAAGAAATTCTTATCATCTAGTTTTGAAATGAAAGGCCTGAGGAAGGCTAAGGTAATTCTTGGTATAAGAATTAAACAAGGAAACAATAAGATTTCAATTTCTCAATCTAATTACATTGATAAGATATTGAAAAAGTTTAACTTTGAGAATTGTTCTCCTGTTAGCACTCCTATAGATTCTAGTCTAAAGCTTCTACCTAATAAATGATCTCCAGTGTCTCAACTGGAATATTCAAGAGCTATTGGTTGTCTAATGTATGGCATGATCAGTACTAGGCCTGATATAGCATATGTTGTGGGAAGGCTTAGTAGATATACTAGTAATCCTAGTACACATCATTGGCAAGTTGTCAGTAGAATATTCAAGTACTTGAAAGGGACCATAAATTCTGGTTACCTTTTAGTGAATATCCTTTTGTTTTGGAAGGTTATTCTAATGTCAGCTGGATTAACAACTTAGAGGATCACTCCTGTACAAGTGGTTGGGTGTTTCTTCTTGGAGGAGGTGCCATTTCTTGGGCATCCAAGAAATAGACTTGTATTACTAACTCAATCATGGAATTTGAGTTTGTTGCGTTGTCTGCTGCTGGTAAAGAAGTTGAGTGGCTAAGGAATTTGATTTATGAAATTCCATTATGGCCCAAACCGATATCTACCATTTCTATCAGGTGTGATAGTACTGCAACTTTGGCTAAGGCTTATAGTCAAGTGAACAATGAAAAGTCTATACATTTAGGTGTTACATATAGCATGATTCGTGAGCTCATCATGACTGGTATGATATTTGTGGAGTTTGTAAGAACTCAGTTGAATTTGGTCGATCATGCAACCAAAGGGTTAGCAGGAGATCTTGTGCACAAGGCGGATGTAGGGATGGGTTTAAAGTCCACTTAAAATCTTTTATAATGAGATACCCAATTCCCATCTAATGTAATATTAGATGTTGAGTTCAATGTGGAAAGCTTGATATCTGAAGAATGAAACACATTATAGTCGTCATCCCAAGGTATGTGTTTAGTATTGCAAGTTAAGGAGGTTGGAATTTTATTTCTTAATAGTTCTTTGAAAATTTACATTTATAGGTGCAAGAACAAAAGAACTACATATATAAGCATGAAGTTTAGCTGCTTCAAGAAGTTGGGACTTGACTTTGATATGCTTATTGAAGGATGGGTCACAAGCTAGTAAAATATAGTATCAAGTTAGAAATTATGAGAATGTAAACTGGTGTGTGTATTATCTTCATGTATTCACTTTGAATAGAAAGGGTTCAATCCTTAGTGACACCCGAATATTCGAATATTTGGATTGAGTAATATACTAATGTGAAATTCAATCGTCATGACATTTCATTTATGCATCAGTTTGTTGTTGTTTATGTTTTGCTTTGAGTTTAATCAGGTTACACTTAAATGGGGGAGGTTTGTTGGTAATTTAATATCATCAATATTATTTAAGTGTAATAGGATTAAATTTGTTGACCAAAAATGATATTGTTGAATATTAAACAAGTTAGGATGGTGTAGGAATACACACTTGTTCAAGTTTTTCAAGATTCAAAGTACACTATTATTTAGGTGTGAAGCCCCTAAATGAACGGGGGTCTGAGGGTTGCGCCCCTGGGAGCGGGGTCCAAGGGGCAAATCCCCTGGTTGGGGTCTTTATTTGGGTTACGTTGTTATATTAAAAAATGCATCAAAAATCCAATTTTAGAAAGTTGACCCTTTTTTCCCTAAGATCCGTTCTATGACAGGTATTGGTAGTTTTGATGACAGTTTGTAACTGTCTTGTGACAGTTTTCAGACATGAATCATATAGCTGTTTTTGGTCTTTTTCTGGTACATCTTCTTGAAGAACATTTTCACATACATTCTCTGATTTCGTTCTCTGAATTTCATCCAATTGAGTGTTCGATATGTACCATCAAAATACTTCAATTTGATAGTGAATCACGACTTTCAGAGAATCCAAACAATCTATTCATCCTCTATTTCTAACATAAAAAAGTTTTATACGTTTAATATGTATTTAATGGTATACATACACTTTCAAATAATAATAATAATAATAATAATAATAAGTATTATTATTATTATGATTATCATTATTGTTATTATTTAATAATAATAATTATTATTATTATCATTATTATTATTATTACTTCAAAGTTCCAGTAAAATAGATATTAAATACATAAAGTTAGTTCATTCTCTCCCTTTGGAAGTGGACTCGGGTTCGAGTCCCTCAAGCTCCATTTACTATGTTTTTTTTTTCACTTGTACACACATGTCAGCATTTTTGTCATGACGTGGCATCCAACTCAACAAAAGTTTCGTCCAATCAGCTAAGGGTGACCGGCTTTGAAGGTAAAAACCGGTTAGGGGCTAAAAACGAACAAATTAATGCAAGTTTGAAGCATAAACACACATAAATTTCAACTTTGAATCAAATTGACAAAATCTTGAAAACTTAAAGGTTATTATAACATTAACCATGTTTTAAAAGCAAATATTAAGTGGTTAACACAATACCTTCCTTCGTTAGAGTAAGAAAACCCTAATTGAGTTTGTCTTCTTAGAGGTGCTGACAGACGTGGCATTTCATACATGAAAGGTAAACACTCGGCTTTTGAAAGTCAATGACCACCTAAATAAAATTACCGGCACACCCCCTTCATCTCTTACAAAATGGTTTAAATGAACAAGATTTTATGAGTTCAGGGATCTAGAGTACAAATAATTAAAGTGAGGGACCTTTTTAATTTTTTTTTTCTCTAAAAGATCACATTAGCCCTTAAAAAATACTATAACAAATACTTCTTTAATTGTTTATAATTAAAAAAAGTTGCATTTTCAATAAAAAAAAAATTAAAAGTTTCATTTTGTTTTGTTGGAACCGTGTTACCGACACCTTGAATCCTCATCATCCACTAGATATATGTACGTAACACCATTTCATATACGCCAAAAACATTTTTTTTCCAAAAACATGCATGTCCCGTGTATGAAAAATACTCCTCCCCTAAAATTCGAAAAAAAAAAAATATCAAATTTCATGGTTCTTGAAGTCATTTTCTAGTGCTAAATTATTAATATTTTGGAAATTAATACAAAGCAAATGGATTGAAAGTTTGGTCCACATATAAATTCACAACCTAAAATAATTCATGGCCACGACAATCGAATATTCATTCCTAGCCATGCAAATTCCTACCAAAGGGGCCCATATCTACTCCCAGTTGTGAGTTGTCTTCATCTCTATCTTGCATTTGATCCTCCTCCTTATCTTCTTCATCTCTCACCCAATCCCATCTCTCTCCAAAATTTTAGGGTTTCCTCCAAAATCTAGTCTGCTTTACTAACACTAGAACCAAAATTCTAGTTGTTTTCTTGCATTAGATCATCAAATTTCATGCAGATCTGCGCTAGATCTTGAAATTGTTTTTATTGTGTTGCAGAAGATGAAGATTCAGTGTGACGTATGTGAGAAAGCTCCGGCGACTTTGATCTGTTGTGCTGATGAAGCGGCGTTGTGTGCAACATGCGATACTGAAGTTCACGCAGCTAATAAACTTGCAAGCAAACACCAGAGGCTCCTCCTCCAAACGCTTTCAAATAAGCTTCCTCGCTGTGATATTTGCCAAGTAACTTCTTTAACTCCATTCTCGTGTTTTTTGGAACTTCGTTTTTATTCGTATTTGAGTTAATCGATCTGCGATTGATTGTTGTAGGAGAAAACGGCATTTATTTTCTGTGTAGAGGATAGAGCTCTGTTCTGTCGCGACTGTGATGAACCGATTCATTCAGCCGGTAGCCTTGCTGCCAACCACCAGCGTTTCTTAGCTACCGGAATCCGGGTAGCTCTTAGTTCTAATTCCTCCCATGAGCCGGAGAAGAGCCACCACGAACCACCACCACCACCGTCCTGTAAGAACATCGCCGTCCCACAGGTCGTTCCCATGAAAGTACCGACACATCCAGTTTCTGGATACAGTTCCCCGTCGTGGGCCGTCGATGACCTGCTACAGTTTTCCGATTTTGAATCCTCCGATAAGGTATAACAATACTATATATTCAGTATTCACATATCAAAGTTGTTTAATACTTGTTAGAGATATTGAAAACGTATTTCGTTGGTGTGCAGAAAGAACCAATGGAATTCGGATCGCTCGAGTGGTTGAGTGACTATGGCGTTTTTGGTGATGAAGCTGCCGAAGTTCCTCAGCTTCCGGCATCACAGTCGATCAACGCCACCTCATACAGACAAACCAAGTTCTACGTGCCAAATAACAAGAAACCAAGATACGAGATTTTGAACAACGAGGAAGATGATGATGAACACTTCACTGTTCCTGATCTTGGTTAGACTCGAAAGTAAGCTGAGCTTATCATACGATATCAATATCAATCTCGATATTCTGCAAGGAAAAAGTATTCTTTTGGTCGTCGTATTGTTAAACAAATGCGTTTTGATCATTGCACTCGTGAAATTATCTATCAAGTCATGAAGTTTTATAGATGAATGACTAAAATGTAATTGTTTATAAATAATATGAGGACCAAATGAATAATTGTTTTCCATATTATGTGTAACTGAGAATGAGATTCTATAATCTTTATATTATCGCTTTATAGTGTTGCTCTTGGAAAATTAGAATCATATGTCCTATTTGTATGTTATGTATTATATCTTTTGGAGAAAAAAGTGAGAAATTTAATTCAAAGGAAAAAATGGAAGTGTTTGTTGATGTTTTGTTCATTGATTAAAGTCATGATTTAATAGGCTACACAGCCTTCACATGTGGAACTTATGATGATATTAAATGCATCTTGATACGTATAGGTGAAGCAAGACAAAAGTTTTCACATTATAGTTTTGTCCATCTACTTTTAGAGAACAAACATATGAATATATAAATTATATTGGGTAAAGACATAGCAGAAATTTACCGACATATGTTGCTTTAACATGTACATTGTGAACACTTTGGGAGGTGAGACACGTTCTAAACTTGTTAAATCCGACGGGTTCGATCTTAGTTGTCTGCTAATTGTTTGCAACTCTCGGAAAACATGGTTTTTTTTTGTTATCGTTAACCATGTAAGGTTACTATGGGTATATATACATACCAAATATATACAATGTTTTTAGGGTTACTATGGGTATATATACATACCAAATATATACAATGTTTTTAGGGTTCCTACTTACTACGAATGTGAACATTACATACATGAGTTTTAGTATGTTGATTCATGCTTTTGTGCCTGAAAAAAAAAACTTGGAGTGTTATAATATTTGATTATTTTGCATGAAGTTTGGGAAAACCTACTGAAATATATATTAAGGAAAGTGAAACTTTACACGATCTACAATGATTTCCATGAACGTTGATTATCAATTCTCTTATGGGTTAATGAATTAAAACGGAAATATATTTTTTGATTTATATATATTTAATCATTAAGTTTATTTTTCATTAATATTTATCCTTTCAACTTGTTTAATTGTACATATTTAGTCTTTATGACCGGCTACTTCAGATAAATCGGAAAAAATTGACATAAAAGGGTAATATATTTTTTATTTTGTACACATTTAGTACTTAATATATATTTTTTTGCATATTTAGTCCTTAATATTTTTTGTTGCAAAATAAATCCTTATTATTTTTGTATACATTCAATAGTTATGATCGAATTTTTTAGTTTTTTTTCATAAGATTCTACTTGGAACAATCATTAATAAGGTATTCGGGGATGTTTATGTATATGGTCACCGCTGCCTCGGCTGTTTGGTTGCTTAGTTCTTATGGTTTGACTTAAGACTTGTGTTCTGAACGTCAAAACTTATTCAAACGATCATAGATTTTAACGATCTTTATATCCACACGTTTGTATTTGAGTCTACTACAACTTTTATTTAGATTACTTTCGTTAAAAGTAATATATGCTTATTTATGATCTTTATATCCATGTGTTCTTTATAAATGCATGTATGAATTTTTTATTTTATAAAATCGTAGTTACAAATATATTGTTTTTTTAACAGGAATAATTTAAATGAAAGTTGTAGTAGAATCAAATACTAACGTGTGGATATAAAGACCGTTAAAATCTGTGATCGTATGAAGAAGTTACGACGTACAAAACACAAGAACTAAACAACCAAACAGTCGATGTCGCGGTGACCATATGCATTAACAACCCCAAACACCTTATTAATGATTGTTCCACATAATATGTCATGAGAGAAACCTAAAAAACGTTCATAAGTATTGAATGTGTATAAAAACAACAAGGACTTATTTTGCAAAAAACATATATTAAGGACTAAATGTACAAAAAAATATTAACGACTAAATGTGTACAAAATAAAAAATATATTACCCTTTTAAGTTATTTTTTCCGGCTTACCTGAAGTAGCCGGTCATAAGGACTAAATGTGTACAGTTAAACAAGTTGAAGGGGGTAAATGTTGACGAAAAAAAACTCGATAACTAAATGTGTACAAATCAAAAAACATATTACCCTTTTAAGTCATTATTCATACTGAATGTATAAAAAAACAACAAAAATTTGTTTTGCAAAAAAAATATATTAAGGACTAAATGTACAAAAAAAGTATATTAAGGATTAAATGAGTACAAAATAAATAATATATTATCATTTGAAGTCATTTTTCCGGTTTATCTGAAGTAGCTAGCCATAAGGACTAAATGTGTACAGTTAAACAAGTTGAACGGGTAAATGTGGACGAAAAAAAACTCGATGACTAGATGTGTACAAATCAAAAAATATATTACCCTTTTAAGTCATTATCCCTTTTCTTATTGATATTCAAATAACCATATCTAATGTTATAAAGGAAATATCTATTTTAGTGTTTATCATATTCGTTTGGTAAGATAATGTAGTCTTTATCTTTAGTTTAAACTTTCCTTGCTACCTAAGCTGTAGCCTGTGTTATAGGAGTTCTGATACGTTTATTTTATGTATTATTAGTTTTAAATTTATATAAAAAAATCAAATCTCAACTAGTTTTAAAACACAAATGGACAATGTACCTAGTCGTGAAGTAATACAGTATAAGGTAAGAAAGGGTGTCAGAATTCAAGGGAAACATGTATGATTTTGATTCAAATAAATAAGGTTACAATTAAACTAAATACATAAAAGTAAATAGGGGGTTTTGTTTAAAATATTAAACTTGTTTAAACACTCAAATTAAGCAAACAAAAGCAAAGAACTAGTTTAAAGCAGTAGATTTGAAGTACTTATATTAGAATACATATCCTCCACGTTTGTATGTTTGACTTGTTAGAATGCAATGGATTAATGAGTTGGTTACTGAATTTTATGACTAGTTATCTTGGTTGAAATTCCTAGTACTAATGATTAATGAACATCTAATCTCAGTGATCATGCAATTAGTGAGCACAAAATCATTTAAATAAATTCAACTATGAATGATATGATCTAATGATTTCTTACGAATTATCAAGAAAATAAAGCATAGTATGTATAACTATAATTTCTTAACACAACCAAAGTAAATAATTTATATTACCTAACCCTACAATGGGATAAATCTCTAGTCATAAGCGTCGGTGCTGGTGGTCAGTGTGTAGTGTTTGACTCATCAGATTATAAGATGTGACCTTACAAAATCATCTAAAAATATGGTAAAATAATTGGGGTTAATTCGCCATTCTATATTCATGCTTCTAACTATCCCAAGCAGATGCAGGTGAAGGACACTCTTACAAATAACAGTTATGGTGACTGTGCACAAAAAATATATACTAGTTTTAAATTTATAACCTAACAAAACTTTAACTAACTATACACTTATACGCAGTGTACCTATTTGGATTATAGAATAGTTTAGATAAGTCGGATATCGAACACAGGGAAGAAAATTTAATTAACTAATATAACTACTTCTAATTAAACTAAGAAAACAAACTTAAAGTGGGGGGGGGGGGTTTACTGATTTTGCAAGACCAAAAGAACCTAAATTAACTATGAACAAAAAAACAGCTAAGCAAGAAAATAGAATGAAATTACTTTAAGATTTAAAGAGTACTTCTATTTAGATCTGATTTTCCCTTCTCCTATGGTTGATATCTAATGGATAGAATATATTGATTATCAATTCATTAAGTAGCTTTTCTGATTAAATATCTAGATATACCAATTTATGAATTACCTTGCAATGATCAAGCACAGGTTAAACACAAAACTGATAATAAGAACAACTTGCACTATGAATGATGAATCTAATAGTTACTTCCCCATGATCAAATTATGCAACCAATCATAAATTAAGATTATTTATGCTCTCTAACACAGTTAAAGTTAGTAGCTTCAATTACCTAATCTAAGATGTGATTAATCCTAGGTCTAGCAATTTAATGATCATAAACCACTAGGAAAACAAGTTCATGCAAATAGAATGATCATCTACTACACTAAACTCATATCAAGGCATACAAAGGATATAACTAAAACATGTTAGGGTTTTGATTATCAAACACTAGTAAAATTAACATATAAATCATCCACACATTGAAATCAACACATAAGGATCACGTTCATCTTCTCCAAATAGAAGTATAAGGATTTTAGCCTCTCATCATAATAGAAAAACAAACATAAACAATGCAAATAAGACAATACATTAGCAAACCGAGTAGTCTATGTAAAATTCTTCTAAATCTCTTCAACTCTTGAGCTCCAATCAATTCCTGGTCTTATCCAAGGTTTCCAGGGGGTTTTAGTCACAATTCCTCTCAGAAAATCGGCTAGAAGTCCCCCCATTTGACCTAGTGTTCGTATATATATATATATATATATATATATATATATATATATATATATATATATATATATCTGATCACTGATGTGTGTTGAATGCACTCGTTTTGATCTTACTTTTTAATATAAATTAGACACACAAAAGGCAGTGAACCCGTCGATTGGTGGTATAGTTTAGCAAGCAGGGTATCGAACACAGGGAACGGAAATTAAGCTAATTACTAATATTATCTAAAAAACAAGCAATAAAAGAAAGGTTTTTCTCTAGTTTTGCAAGACTAGAAACTTAAATACTTAATCAATACTCAACTAAGCAACTAACAACTAAGCAAATGAAAATCAACTAAATTCAATAATGAGAAAGATTTCTATTTAGGTTTTGAATCGTTTATTCCTATGGTTGATTTTATGACAAGTGCAATGGATTAATTAGCATTGGCTATCGATTAGTGTGATTAGGTTCACGTTCGCTATTACTAATCCTTAGAAAACAAATCAATCTAAGCAGTGATCAGGTGATTAAATTAATAGATTTTCTAGTTTATTAATTCGGGTTAAGTAATACTTGTAGTAGTTAATCAAATAACTAATTCAATTAACCTCTTGTTGATGGTTCGTCACACAAGCTTACACATTAATTTTCCTATTTTCTAGTTAACCCTAGTTTCATGTTCGCTATTCCTAGGAATATAACAATGTTTTCACATAAATCATATGAGATTAGCAATTAAGAGATGTTCATGCAACTTAATATGTTGGTTAATTAACAGAAAATAGTTGTAATTAACACATAAGGATCTTTAACAAGCTTAACAAAACAAAATCACCAAATTATATTAATCCAATCATAAAATCAAACCATATTCATAAAGTCATCTATCCTAAACAGAATTTATGAGTTTTTAGCTCATAATTAAAGCAGAAAACAACTCAAAAACGAAATTAATTGATGCAAACATAGTTCAAACAAAAGATTAGGTAAAGAGTACACTTGATTTGCCTTGATCTTCCCAAAATCGAATGATTAAACTTGATCTTCGAGTTCCAAAGCTTCAGCAGCAACTTGAATCGTAATTTTATCCCCAAGGGTTCCAGAGAGAAGTCCCAAATTCGTGAATTAAAGTCCCTTATATAGTTTCTGGAAACAGGGGCTACTCGTCGAGTCCATAGACCAACTTGGTGAGTCCACCACTTAATCTTCGTATACAATAAGGACTATTGTTTGTTCGCGAATCATCGAGCCTACTCGGCGAGTAGGCACCCAACTCGCCGAGTTCTTTAGGGTTTTTTTCTTTCTTTCTTATCTCTTCAATTCCCCAGCTTCCTATCGCTTTTTTTGCTTCCTTTTGCTTCTGAGCTCATCTTTTAGGCTACAAATACATTTTAAACATATTTAAGTAACTTTTGTTCATAATTTGTAATAAAATAACCAAAAAGTATTAAGATTTAACACAAAATATATGACTAATTATGCACATATCAAAATACCCCACACTTGACTTTTGCTTGCCCCCAAACAAAACTGAATTTTAAACATACTAGCATCACATAAAACAATCCCAATCAAACCCAGTCATTATGCTAAGACCGCAACACATGCATTTGTATCTAAAATGTTTCCTAAGGACCCCCTCCCTCAATTCTAAATACTAATAATCTTCATAACCACCCGCCCACTTCTTTTGAAAAATGCTTATTTTATGCATCCCTCCGAATCCATCCGTAGAAAACTTCCTAACCTCAAGGTATTTTTGGTCCAGCAACCCAAGCATAAATAATCTAGAAAATTACAACTTTTTTTTCGATACCACTATGGAGCTCTTTAGAATTCTTCACTTCTTTGATAATTTGATCTTTGATTTCTTTGAATTCACCACCTTTTTGATTTTTGGTATCTTCAACTTTTGATCTTCATACTTTGACTGCTCCAAAATTCTAACAACTTTTTTTTTTGTAATTCTCTCTCTTTTTTTTAACATGTAACTCATTTTTTTTTTCTCTCAATACCTACATGCTTAAGCATGGGCGCTCAACTTTAACCTTTATTGGTTAAAGGTATTAGTCATCCTGGATACATTTCAAGTACACGATGCTAAACATATTGCACTCCTCAAACTAAGCGAGGTTATGTTTTGTCCTATGAGTTCACTAGAATAAAGGAGGCCACAAATGCACTAGAATGTATATAGGCTCAACTAAACATTCATAAAATCATTAAACACAATACTAGCATGGTATTTAATTGCTTTTACCAAAAATTTCTAAATTAGCCTTAGCAATTTTTATGCAAAAATTTCAAAAATTTAAAATTTAACTAAAATTTCAACTAATGTAACCAACCCACTACCACACACTTAATTTATGCAATGTCCCCATTGCATGTTAAAACAATTAAAGAACAATAAAATAAAGAGAGAATTGGAACAAACTCCCCTGAGATAGTAGTGGCGAGGTTGATCTTCTTCTTTTGAGCTACATCTTCAATTGACTTTAGACATGGGAACAACTCATCCATGTCTTGGGTGTCAAAATCTCGAGTGGTACAGCTCCAAATATGCAGAAAAAAAACTCTTGAAAATGCTCGGAAAATGATCTTCAAAGAACATAACTAATGGCCGTATCAAGTGTGGTCAAATAGGGAACTTGAAAAAAAATTATCGAGTGACTCGACGAGTAGATATGCTAACTCGACGAGTTGTAGCATGACTGGTAGAAAAGTCGCGAAATTCCACATGGACTCGTCGAGTCCATAAGATGCACTCGGCGAGTAGACCGTTGTGTGAAAAAAAAAACTTGTATTCTTCCCAGATTCGTTTCTGATGTATGGGGGTAATATAAACTAATACTTTCCCTCATTTCTCTTCAGTAAATACTCTATAACCTTCTTCATTGCCGGACTCAACCTTGGACTTTAAAACTTCTATTCTTTCGTCTAGACTCGATTCTTCACGCTATATTCTCTTACGCTCTATACTCTTTCACTCCACTCTTTTATCCAAATTCTGAAAATACCAAAGGCAAACACGCGTAATAAAAAGGAAAAACAATCAATCCTAAAAATTACTAAACGTTCAAAACAACTTAAAACAAATAAACAAACCAAACAAAATAAAAATTCTTTCAAGGAAACCACACAATCAACTAAAAATAAAAAGGATAAATCAATCTTCATCTCCATCCTCATCATCACCAACACCGCTTCCTCCGGCTTCGCTCCGTCTTTGGCTCACTCTCTCATCCCAACTCTGTACATATGGATACTCTGGCCCAGGTCTTGGTGTAATATTCATTTGATGAAACAAATAAACAAATGACTTATTATGATAGTTCATGCTCTGACCAAGATCATCTTGGTACCTTCTCAATTCCACGTTGTACCAGTCCATCGACAACTCATCATCCACCAGAATTACCGGTGGATCTTCTCGGACAGGCTCATGCCTTGGTCGGACCCACCGACCCGGTTCCTCGGGCGCTAATATTGCATCATTACTAGGGATGGTAACATGGCCACCACCATAATCCTTACCCTCCTATACAACGTGATACTAAAAGGAGGTGTGGGTACCATCATCAAATAGTTACCGGACCCTTGCTCCAATATCCCAAACATCCTCGCCAATCGAGTCACAAACATTCCACCATTGATCTTAGAAGTGATTCTCTCCTTAACCGCCCATTCCCCCAAGTATCTAGCCAAGCAATAAGGAAGGTTACAAAATATGTCGGAAGTGATAATGCTCCACAAATAGAAGATGTTGAGGTTTGGAACCTTGTCATCGTCCTTACGCATGTTGATGGTGCTTGCAACAAGGCGGTGGATCAAACGGTGGTTGGGAGAAAGGATACTCCCTTCTTGAGCGGAAGATGGTATATGAACACGGTTAGCAATAGTATTCCACTAAGTAGAAGCAACCACTTCCTCGGGTAGATCTCTATGGCAGTTCTCCAAAAATACCCCAAAAGCTTTGGACATTACCACAGATTGACCATATATTCCTAGCCTCCAACCAAGCTCGGTTATGCTACATCGGAGAGTTTCCCCGCCAAGACAGAAAGTTAGGACCCCAGGGTTGTAGTAATCGCTACCACCTTGGAAGGAGACGGTTGAGAAAAATTCCCAGCACAACTCTTGGTATACTGGTTCTTGGATTGTGAAAAGTTGGTTCCACCCATCACATGTAACCATCACCCCATTATGCATATAAAGGTCTTGACCAAGTATGGGGTTAATTCCTCCTCCAATCCTAACTGTCCAATCCAATGCCAATCAATATCATTGGGCACATAGATCTCTTTCCTCATCAATATCTCTAATTTCTTCTTGGCTCGGACTAGTGATGATTTGGATGTGATTTGAGGAAAATTTAACCACGGAATATCCCTATGTCCGCTTCCATGAGAGCTTTGGCCCCTCATTGACATTTTTCTCTACAAAACCAAACCCAAAACACACAAACATAACATAGACAAATTAAAAATGAAAAAATTAAGTGTCACTGCAACATGGACTCGTCGAGTCCACGAACCGACTCGGCGAGTAGCATGAACAGTTCATCGCGATTCTATGTTTAGATTTAGATCAAATCATCCATCAAAAATCCAAATTTGTTCTAGGGGTTTGTTTAGGGATGTCTATCAAACATAAATTCATAAGAAAATTTAACTATAACAACCTAACTCATCCAAAATCAAATCCCTAAAAATCCAAGTCAAGTTCAAAATCGGGATTTCTACAAATTCTGGTCATTATTCTACCAAAGATTGGGACTTTAAGAAGATTAGAAGTAAAAGATGTTACCTTTTGATGGAAATTTGAAGAAATCACAAGAAATTGAAGGTGAATGCTTAAGAGGCGATTTGCTCGTCGAGTGTTATGGTGGCTATGAATGCGACTAAAGTTTACCAATTAGGGTAAAAACCATAATTTCACAGATTGTAAAAATATTTTTTTCTGATTAAAACATGGACTCTCCGAGTAGGGGTACCTACTCGTCGAGTAGATGCGCGATTCTGCAAAATTGTCATGATTTTTCAAATGGACTCGCCAAGTAAGAATTCAGACTCATCGAGTGTTTGACTATGTGTAGAAATTTATGAGAAATTTTTGTGTTCTTTAAATTTATGCCACCATACCCCACACTTAAGCTTTACTTGCCCTCAAGCAATCATTTTAAACAAAGAAGAAGATTAAGATAGATAAATCCTAAGAAAAACTAATAAAAGACGAAAAATAAAATGAAAAAGAGAAGCTAAAAGAAAGCAAAGTCTAAGATCGGGTTGCCTCCCGAAAGCGCTTCTTTTTGAGGAGTCGTTAGCTGGACTCCTTCCCGCTCTACTTTTCAGCGGCTTCATCCATCGGGAATTCCTGCTTAATCCTTTGTGCTTTATACTTCATTTTGTAAGCATGGATTCTTCTCTTATATGCCTTCTTCAACTCCTCCTTTCTTCTTTTGGTATCATTACCTTCATATTTACGCTTTGTCCCCTTACCATATTTCTTCTTCCTTTCTTCTACCATGTTCCCCATTGTATCCATTCCTCCTTTATCTACCTCGATCGCCTTTTCAATCATCATCTCATCATCACTCAAGGTGAATACTTCTTCCTCATTTTCTTCATATGCTTGAGAATCCGGTGATTTAAATGTGAATATTTAAAAATTTGTAGAAACTGAAGCGCGAGGCTTTGTTCTTGTGGTTAGCTTATCCCTTTTTTCTTCTTGACATATCGGGTTTAATCTAGTAGAAAAGCTATGTTCTTCAATTTCCAAAACCTTAGCGTCCTTGTCATCCTTATTCTCATCAACTTGAAGTTCTTCTTCATTTTTCAAATTCTTTTCATCAAGTTTTGAGGTTATTTCTTCAATGTTGTCCTCAACTCCTTCAAGTAACCTTTCCAATTCCTTTAAATCACCTTGAGCATCAAACTCTTTATCTAAAGAATATTGCTTTGCATTATCTTCTTCCAAAAGTGCTAACTCTCTCTCTAGCAATTCATCACCCAATTCCATTGATGAGGTTTTATCTTCAATTGATTTTTCATGCTCCTTTTCTTGATTAGTGACAAAAGCAACCGAATCATCCCCTACCTTAAGTGTAAGTGTTGATTCCCGCATATCAACTATGGCACATGCGGTATCAAAAATGGTCTTCCAAGGATGATTGGAATCTTGGGGTCCTCTTCCATGTCCACAACTACGAAGTCAATAGGAAACACCAACTTGTCTACCTTTATTAGAAGGTCTACACAAACTCCTTTCGGATGGACCACCGTTTTATCAACTAAATGGATAGTCATGTGCATAGGTTTAAGTTCTGGAAGGTTTAACTTTTTGAAGAAAGAGTAGGGCATAATATTGATACTAGCCCCCGAATCAGCTAACACCTGAGTAGTAAACAAATTTCCAAATTGGCAAGGTATAGTGATGCTTCCCGGATCACCCATCTTTTCTGGAAGTTCATTCAACACTATTTCCGAAACTTCTTCCATGTTCTTTCTGTTTGTGAGAAGCTCTTTAAGCAAGGATGCATACTTTTGCGTGCGAAGGAGTGTTTCAACAAATGGGTTGTTCGCTTGAAGTGCCCTTTAATGATCTATGATCTTCTTACACTCTTGTATCTTCTTATTCTGAATGGTTCAGCCTGGGAATGGTAAGCGTGGCTGATATGGCTTTAAATATGAAGTATTTTTGCTAGCAGGCTACGGACTCATCGAGTCCATTTTATGTACTTGTCGAGTCGATGTCACAGTTTGCGATTCTGGACTTGTTTCTGCATCTTCAAGCTCCACTTTTGCTTCCACTTCATGGATTGGCTTCAGAGGATAAAAATTATTTTCAGACACATGTGCTATTCTCGGGTTCTTTTTGGGATTACCTGGAAGTTCACCAGTTTCTCTTTGGTTGACTTGTTGTGCGAGTTGGGCTATTTGTTTCTCAATATTAAGAATGGAGGCTTGTTGGTTTCTCATTAACGCTTGTTGCTCTTTCATGATGAGTTGTTGTTCTCTTATTGCAACATTGGTTTCGTTGTGTCTTTTCTCGGACGCAGCTGCAAGTCCTGTGAGCATATCTTCAAAATCTAGCTTCTTCTCTTGTACTGGTTCCTCTTTTTGGAAAAAACCCCTTGTCTTCATTTTACCTTGTCTTCATTTTATATTTCTCCTTCTTAGCCTTTTTATACTCAACATAAGTTAGCCATTCTCTCTTTGGTTTTCGCCAATCTTCGTCGTATTTATCGACACTCGAGTAACACACTTGCGCCTTCCAGTTCCCATTCTCATCAAGATCGCAATCCCTTATAAGGTGAGGTACGCTACAATTTTCACACCCCACTCTAATGGCATGGATGGATTGGTCCATCTTAGTCATCCTTCGCTCCATATTCTCCAATTTCGCCATCACAGATGTCATGCTATCATTCACAAAGTTCACCACCCCTTGATTCAATTCGTGCCTTGGTTATGATATTATCTAGAGTGCTTAGATAATTCTTTAATGAGTCTTTTAACTTCAGCCGGATTTTTCTTCGTTAAAGGGTCTTGAGAGTCGAGTAATTATCTAGTAGTGACATTTACTCCATCATAGAAGGTTGACACTTCTTGTTGCATATTGAGGTCATTTTGTGGGCAATTCCTTAGTAGACCTTTGTAGCGCTCCCATGCTTCGAATAAAGACTCTCCCACTTGTTGCTCAAAATTGGCAATGGCCTTCTTGAGTTTAGCAATTTTAGATGGTGGACAAAATTGTTCCAGAAACTCCTCATGCATCTTATCCCATGTAGTAATCTCTCCCGGTGGTAGTGTTTTAACCAATCCTTTGTAGCCCCTTTAAAAGTAATAGGGAGCATCCTCAATAACATCGTCTCTATAGGTACAGTTGGAATGTTGAAGTAGTAGGCGATGTCGTTAACTTCATCAAGGTGCTTGTATGCATCTTCATAATCCTTTCTGGTGAAAGGAATCTCCTTCAATGCAGTAAGGATGTGCCCCTTAAGTTCAAACGTGGTAGTGGCTGGTATGGCAGGTTGCACAAGCCCCGGACTAGTGTTGTCTCAAATCCTCTTTTTGTATGCCTCCATCCAAAGGTCGGCAATGTTGGCAATGGTGTTTTAGGGTTCTCCTTCGTGATCAATCTCTTCAAAATCGGTAATGCTTTCCTCCTTCTCGGTCTCGTACTCGGTTTCTTCTTTCGTGTTGATGGATTCCCCCACTTTCTTTCCCTTCTTCTTGCTAAAAACCGATTTAGGACTCTTGAAAGGTGACTTCTTCGGAGTATCTTCTTCGGTCTTGTCCTTGTTCTTGCGAAACGATGATTCTGGGTTTTCAAGTGGTGGAATCAAGGATGAATTTGATCCACGGGTCATAAACAATCTTCAATAAACAGAAGACCACGTGTAAAAAGAATAAAATAAACAGAAAAATGAAACTGGAAAATTGCCTTGGACACGTCGAGTCGGTGCGAACGGACTCGACGAGTTCAAGGTTAAAACAGAAAAAAAAAATTAAAACGAAATTTATAAAAGAAAAGAAACTAAAACTTAAACCTAATTAAAACTTTTCCTAAAGCAGCAACTTTGTGCAAGAAAATATTACACAAAGGATCGAGAACACTAGTAATCAAAATAAATTTAGAACCGTTCCCCGGCAACGGCGCCAAAAACTTTGATGTGTGTTGAATGCACTAGTTTTAATCATACTTTTTAATATAAATTAGACACACAAAAGGTAGTGAACCTATCGATTGGTGGTATAGTTTAGCAAACAGGGTATCGAACACATGGAATGACAATTAATCTAATTACTAATATTATCTAAAAAACAAGCAATAAAAGAAATGGTTTTCTCTAGTTTTGCAAGACTAGAAACTTAAATACTTAATCAATACTCAACTAAGCAAATGAAAATCAACTAAATTCAATAATAAGAAAGACTTCTATTTAGGTTTTGAATCGTTTATTCCTATGGTTGATTTTATGACAACTGCAATGGATTAATTAGCACTGGCTATCGATTAGTGTGATTAGGTTCACGTTCGCTATTAGTAATCCTTAGAAAACAAATCAATCTAAGCATTGATCAAGTGATTAAATTATTAGATTTTCTAGTTTATTCATTCGGGTTAAGTAAGACTTGTCGTAGTTAATCAAATTACTAATTCAATTAACCTCTTGCTGATGGTTCATCACACAAGATTACACATTAATTTTCCTATTTTCTAGTTAACCCTAGTTTCACGTTCGCTATTCCTAGGCATATAACAATGTTTTCACATAAATCATATGAGATTAGCAATTAAGAGATGTTCATGCAACTTAATATGCCGGTTAATTAACAGAAAATAGTTGTAATTAACACATAAGGATCTTTAACAAGCTTTAAACAAAATCACGAAATTAAATTAATCCAATCATAAAATCAAACCATATTCATAAAGTCATCTATCCTAAACATAAGTTATGAGTTTTTAGCTCATAATTAAAGTAGAAAACAACTCAAAAACGAAATTAATTGATGCAAACATAGTTCAAACAAAAGATTGGGTAAAGAGTACACTTGATTTGCCTTGATCTTCCCAAAATCGAATGATTCAACTTGATCTTCGAGTTCCAGAGCTTCAGCTGCAACTTGAATCGTAATTTTATCCCCAACGGTTCCAGAGAGAAGTCCCAAATTCGTGAATTAAAGTCCCTTATATATTTTCTAAAAACAGGGGCTACTCGTCAAGTCCATAGACCGACTCGGCGAGTCCACCTCTTAATCTCCATATACGATAAGGACTATTGTTTGTTCGCGAATCTTCGAGCCTACTCGGTGAGTAGGCACCCAACTCACCGAGTTCTTCAGGGATTTTTTTTTTCTTTCTTCTTTCTTTAGTTCCTAAGCTTCCTATCGCTTTTTCTACTTCCTTTTGCTTCCGAGCTCATCTTTTAGGCTACAAATACATTTTAAACATATTTAAGTACCTTCCGTTCATAATATGTATTAAAATAGCCAAAAAGTATTAAGATTTAACACAAAATATATGACTAATTATGCACATATCAATCACCACGATGTGGTTAAAAGGCACCACGTCGTGGTCTTCATGGATATCTCGTATTCTCCAAGTCAGCTCATTCGTCGAGAATCTTACATTAGCCACATTGTGGTGGATGATCATCATGACGTGGTCTTCTATCTTCAAGCCTTCTTTGTCTTCTTTTGCCTTAGCTCATTCATTCTAGCTTCTAGCTCCTTGTTTTCTTCCTTTTCATCCTGAGCATGTCTTTGCTACTACAAAATAGATTTCAAACATAATAAGTACATTATGTCCCAAAATAAACATAATTGTAGCTAAAAGTATTAGAAATATGTACAAAATACATGACTAAATATGCACATATCACATATCACCAATACCTCATTGCGCATATGGAAAGTGTACATGCGATCTAGGGATCAAAGAGGTTGAGTGAATCTAAAGAAAATAAGATACTATGAATTGTTTATGGGTCTTAACACCATTTTCTTGACAATAGAGACACATATCCTCGCTTCTAAACTAAACCAACTCTAGGGACGACCTATCATTTTGTCTCTTAAGATGAACAACATGTTGTATCAGCAACAAGTAATCCAATACAAGAAGCCGCTACCTTCCAAGATTCCATGTTCGATGCCATTTTATGCACGTTTTTGGGTAGTTTTCCTTATCATTTAGGATCATACTGTAACATCCAAAACTTTAGACCCAAAAATTTCATTTTTAGATTATCAAAATGTGACGATGTAACTCCTGTGTTTCCGGGCTCGTCATTAATATTGATATAGTAGTCTAGGTTAACCTTTGTAACCCGTTTTGAAATAATAGAAGTGTATTATTTGTGTATTATGTGTTTCGTGCTTAATTGCTTAATTGCGTGTCTTAATTTAATTAAGAATAAAAATAAGCATCAAAATGAAATTTTAGATAAAGCCGATATCTATGGATAATGTTGTAATAGTTGAAACGAGGTTTCCGAATATATAAAGAATGTCGAAATCCGAGTTATAACGAAGAAGTTATGACCAGTCGAAGTTTCGCGACAGAACCAGCAACGCTGAATGACGTAAAAAGTGAAATTTACATTAATGCGATATTTAGCCTTAGTGATCTAATCGAATGTTGTAGAGTTCCTTAAACCGAGAGCGTGCATGAAAAGAACGCCCAAATCTGACTTCGTATGAGGAAGTTATGATTTTTCGAAGTTTCGACTTAGCGGTATGCAACCCGAATACTCAAAATAGAGATTGAGTGATATTTAGCCAAAAATTTCTAAATGAGAATTGAAGATCTCATTAATAGTAGTCCAACGATAAAAAAACAGACGAAAACGGAGTTCAGATGAAGGAGTTATGAATTTCGAACAGAGTTTTCCTGTCCCGGCCTACTAAAAATAATATATAAGTAATATACTTATAATATATTAAAAATCAAGTCAAAATTAGCCAATGGAGTCTAAACGAGAGTTGTAGAGCATAATCTCACCTTCGCGTCGATATAAAGAACGTCGAAAACGGAGTTCGTATACGAAAGTTATGAATTTCTGAAGTTCGGGGCGCGAAACCCCAAAACTGTCAGATACCACGACGTGGCAAGTCTTCTGACACCTCCGGGAGTCCCTCAGATGCAACTTGGGATGACGCATGCAGTGACGACCAAGCCCACGACGTGGAAAAAGGGTGCCACGACGTGGCAAGGGCTAGTTTTGCCCTATAAATAGATTTGAAGGGCCAGCCGTTTAGGGTTGCTCATTCTCTCATCTCTCTCCCATATTACCTCGATTTACATGCAAAGAAGTACCCCCGAAGCCCCGGTATCAACCCCGAGACCCGAAGCAAGACCCGAAGCCTGAAGATCCCGAGAAGAAACGAGTTTTCGAGCCGAAACTCTGCCCGTGAGAAACCCGGTGTGTGAAGTGATCCCGGTTTCACCGAAGAATACTACTTCTACAAGCCGTAGTATTGTCCGATCATCTTCTGATCAAGTGAGTGTGTAGTTACTTTCTTCTAACACATAATTATGAAGTATTTTATACGAAATACGTGTTATGTGTATAATTTTGTGGTTATGTGTGTGAATGTGTATTCAGTCTCTTCTATCTCATAGATCTGATTTATTTTCTTTGAAATACGTGTTATGTGGGTGTGCCTCATCTGTTATGTGGAATATGTATTGAATGAAAATGCTATACAGGTTTTAAACTATGTATGAATATATATATATTTTTATCTGCTAATATGTTGGGTAGAACATGGGTAGATAGTTGGTGTGTAATAAACAGATGAGAGGCCTCGATGTTGTTGTTGTTGTTGATCTAGTTATTCAGCGGAGTATGGATAACGACCACAGACTCTTTCTAGACAGTCCTGTGGAACCCTAGCAGGTTCATAACCTGTAGGTGTTGTGAACGATGTGTTCACCGGTGTACTCTATCCCCCTCATGGTTGCCTTTAGGATATATATTGTTGAGGAAACCCCTTAGCAGTAATGTCCGTCCCGATGAAAATCCTAGATTAGGTCCCTTGAGATAGATGTTGTTTTAGGGACGTAAAGTGAGGATAACGGGAATGGGTAATCGGGATAGTGATTGGTTGGTGAAATTAAATATAATTTATTTATTGTGGGTTGAAAACCCTATATGCTCCTCACCAGGCTCCCAAGCCTGAACCACTCAGTTTTATTCATATTACAGGAAGTGGAGCGAGGGCATAAGATGGTTGAATCATCAAGTTGTTTTGTTTACAAGTCTGTATATGTATGTATTTGTTGAATGACTTGTAATGTTATCGTTTATGCTTTATGGTCTGTATCGGAACATGACATCCCGAGTTTTGATTATATAATGAAAAGGCATGTCTTAATGAAATGCTTTGATAAATATTATTCTATCATATTTTGTTTTGGGAACAAATTCCGCAACACTTTTAAATCAAAAGGATTTACTCTAAAATTATTTTAAAAAGCATAAATAAAATCGGTCTTTTCTGGCCGTGATTTTGGGGATGTCACAGACGAGAACTACAATCTTTTCAAAACCATTAGGTCACATAATAGTTTTAGTTATACAACCAAGACAGTACATAGAAAATCATTATCAGATTATAAATCCCAAGGTCTCAAATACGGAAATCGTAGTGT
Source organism: Lactuca serriola (assembly GCF_051521515.1). Classification (NCBI taxonomy): domain Eukaryota; kingdom Viridiplantae; phylum Streptophyta; class Magnoliopsida; order Asterales; family Asteraceae; genus Lactuca; species Lactuca serriola. The sequence goes on from NC_136408.1 coordinate 100,117,625, forward strand.
GATGTGATGCTATCAAGCCGACCCTTTCCCCTTTGAGCCGGAGGTACCTGAAACACAAACTGAACCAGTAAGCATAAAGCTTAGTGAGTTTCCCCTACCATACCACATACAACATAACATACTGCCATGCATATTTGGGTGCCTGAACTACCCTGCTGAGCATATCTGGGTGCTCAACCTACCATGCCAGGCATATCTGGGTACTAGACCTACCCTTATCAGGCGTATCTGGGTCCCCGACCTACCCTTCATTCTTATTTCAACCGATTACGGGGTCTATTTCACCACTACCACTACCATACAAAATCATGCATATCTCACATAAAAAACAAACAATACATATCACCTCAATAATTATCACAAGGACAATTATTAAGCTATAGCAATACTAATGGGCCGGCCTTGGTGCCTTCGACCTACGGATTCTACGAAAGGGGACTCACCTTAACTATGAATGTCGAAGCGTACTCCTCGAATGACTCGGGACTCCTCTCCTTAAAGCACAACAAACTTAATAATCAGTTATAGGATCCAAGAATGACCCCAAGGGACCAAATTCTAATTCGTAGCATGAAGGAAAGGTTCCCTAGTCCTTTCCCTATTGGGCCTCTTCCTCCAAGGCCAACCTTTCCCAACAAACCCAAGCCCAATTAATTAGGCTTTAAGGCCCAACAAGGCCCAATATCATAATCCCAGTCGTAGGCCCAAAGGTTTTAGTCCACAGGTGGGCTTGAGGCCCAACAACTCCAAGCCCGATATCACATGGCCCAAAACAGCTTTTGACCCCATGTACGCGTATGCACGACGTAATCAGCATGTATGCCATGCATACACTAGCCTTGACCAGAAGCGGGAAACTGACCCGGTACGTGCAGCGTACCAAGGATACGCCCAACGTTCCAGCCAGCCACCCTAAGATCATTCTTTTTTACAAAATCCATTAAGTCCGAACATCCAGAACATAGATCTAGACTTCTAACAACGTCTTAAACCATAAAGTTACAAACTTTATGTCTTTGCATGCATAGGTGGGGGTTAAGACATGATTTAAGTCCTTAAACACACTGTATGGCCATCTAACATTTGCATGGTGTGGGTTAACCATCAAGGTCCTATTTTTATGGTTCAATATGCTTCTAAGAGCTCAAAAGGACTGGAACTCTCAGAACACAAGATATCTCAACTATGGAGCCAAAAAGTCATACAAAACACCCTAAAACTAAGTATAAGCATGCAATGGTCAACGTTAAATCTTGATACCTCAAATAAGTTAGAAAGGGTGACAAACTTCTGGATCTACAAGCTCTCTTCATGTTCTTTCTCCTTCTTCTGACTTCCTCTTCTTCAAAATCACCCAAAAGTGCACCAAATTAGCTCACAAAGCATGCAAGAGGCTTAGGGTTTGATTTATGCGCTTTAGGGACAGTAGAGGCTGAAAGGATGAAGGTTGGGGCAATCATAAGGTCTTTATATAGGGTGCGTACCCTAAAATTTAGGGTTTTCAACTAGACAGGTTACGCCTGGCATACGCTAAGGTATGCCCAGCATACGCAAGGTTTCCCCCGTTTTGCGCCTCAACCATGTACGCCGTGCGTACGATAGGTACGCCAAGCGTACGGATCGTCTCCACAATAAAGCATAAAATACTTAGATAAATCAAAGGGAAAATATTGTTGGATTAGCTATCTAAGACTATAACTATAACTGGTATGTACTTGACCCGAGAGTAGCATGGTCTTTTTGGGTTGCATTCACCAGAACAATCTCATAGGATGGACATTTGAGAAACTAGTTATTTATGATTTATTAATATATTACAAGTATAATATATTAATATGAAATCATGTTATTTAATTAGTATTGATAAATAATAAATTTGGAATTAATTTAGTGATCAAAAGAGACTAATTAAATTAAAGAGGACTGATTATGTAAATCAATGATATATATATATATATATATATATATATATATATATATATATATATATATATATATATATATGGTTTGGGCTATTGATCCATGATGGGTTAATTTTATGTAAGTTTCCATGAAGAGTTAGCCCACATGAGATATGCATCATAACCCAAGTGTATGGATTAGGGTTTACGCATGACTCTTGGATTCCTACATTATATATATATATATATATATATATATATATATATATGACCTCATGGCCTAAAATCGGTTACCCCTTGTGTTCTTATGTCACACCCCAAAAGCGGAACGACGGAAACATTCTGGGGTGGAGGACGTCATATCAAGTATCACAACACATTGCAGTATAGTAATCAAAGTACAAAAACCATTGCATTAATAGTATAAGTTTTACATAGGTTACATTTAGCAACAACATCAAAGTAGATATAGAAAATAACATAAGATGCAGCTCGGTACAAGGCAGTCTTCACAAACGCTTCCGGAGTGTAACTGTCTACAGACGACCTGAGAATACCAGTTATTTTGAAAGCGAGTATCAACATTTTAATGCTGGTGAGTTCATAAGTATTTAATGACATTGATATAAATACATGTTTATTCATCAAAATAATCTCATAAATGATGGTGATTAGAGTTACAGAGTATTGGAATTTCTCCTAGAAAATCCTATATTTTCTAATAAAAGTAGCTATCTATCAAAACTCGACTGTTTTAAGGTTAAACGAATAAGTTTCTCTACTAAAAGTAGTCTTCTACCAAGACCCAACTGTTTTATGTTTAAGGAGTATTTTCCCCCAAAAGTAACTATCATTATCAAAATATAGTTTATACTTTAATGAATATGTGAGAAGATCACAAGTAAAAGTAATAAGGAAAATAATACTTTACTTCAGTAATGACGTGCTGTTTATAAAGAAATAAAATACAGACTCTAGGTAGTATTAAATGGACAATACACCTCGGAGAGTCTAAATGAATGAAATGCAGACTCTAGGTGGTATTAAAATGAACAATACACCTCATAGAGTCTAAATGAATGAAATGCAGACTCCAGGTGGTATTAAATGAACAATACACCCTGGGGAGTCTAAAATAGCCTTTAATCCTAAGTAGGTTAGTTTGAAGGTTTAAAATGTCGCCTAGTGTATAAATAGGAAAATATATTATGACGGTTCTATATGTAGAAAATACCATGATAACACTTATTACCTTAAAGCCATGAATTATAAGGTAGATGTAAAGATACTCGTAACCATACTGATTGACGGATGTAAACACGACGACCTGCTGGCGTCGAAATGGATTTAACATTTGTCACCCCTTGGCTTGGTCGGTCGGGACTGTAGCTAGCAGTCAGGATGTGGGATGGTCTGTCCCGTATAGATCTATACACACAATGCCCGCTCTCCCTCCAGGAGACTCTGGTTACCACTCGACAATGGTGAAATCCGCGTCATGAGGATGTATCTCGTGTTTTGATTCCTATAATCCGTTCTTTTTACTAAAAGTACAAGTTTTTAGAATATAGATATAACTAAGTTCTTCATCATGAAAGTTATCGTTAGTATCTAAACTACACCTATTATAGTTTACTTGAGAGGTTATCTAGGTGCCTTTGCTACCCAAAGGTGTTGAACTGGAGCAAAAGTTTTAATATCTAACCAGATATACATAATATATAACTAGGACTTCTGATGTGTGTAAAACCAACTAGTTTTAATCCTACTAACTTAAACACAAAGACAAACACACGAAAGGCAGTGTACCTATCGATTAGCAGTTTAGTTCAGGTAAGTAAGGTATCGAACATAGGGAACGGTAAACAGTTAAAATAAATGCTAATATTATCTAAATAAAACAAGTAATAGAAAAGGGGTTTTCTCTAGTTTTGAAAGACTAGAAACTTAAACAATTAACTAAAACTTAAATTAAGAAACTAAGAGCTAAGCAAATAAAAATCAACTAAATTCAATATTTAAGAGGACTTCTGTTTAGGTTCGACTCATTTGTTCCCATGGATGATTTCAATGTATCGGATTAATTCTTCATTGGCTACCGACTAAGATGATTAGTTTCATGTTCGCTATTACTAATCCTTAGGAAACAAATTAACTCAAGCAGTGGCTAGTTGTCTAAATTAACAGATTTCCTAGTTATTGATTCGGGTTAAATAAGGCTTGTAATGGTTAATTAAATTGGCCCTTCAATTAACCTCTTGCTGATGTTCATCAAACAAGCTCACACATTAACTTACCTATCTTCTAGTTAATTCTAGTTTCACATTCGCTATTCCTAGACATACAACTATGTGGTCACAATAAATCATATGAAATTAATAACTAAGAGATATTCATACAACTTAATTACTGATTTATTAACAGAAGAATAGTTATTGTTAACACATAAGGTTCTTTAACAAGCTTAAAAAAACATAATCACCAATTAAAATTAATCCTAATCAAATAATCAATCCATGTTCACAAATCCATCTACCTAAATAGAAGTTATGAGTTTTAGCTCATGATTACAGCAGAAACAAGCTCAAAATGAAATCAATTGGTAAAAACATAGTTCAAACAAGAGATTAGGTAAAGAGTAAACTTGATTTTGCCTTGATTCTCCTTAAAATTGAATGTAGGGTTGATTCCTGATATGTGCATAATTAGTTAGTTATTTAGCATACATTTTTATTCATTTTTAACTAATTATGTGAATAATATGGACAAAAGGTACTTAATATTGTTTAAATTTTGTTTTCAGTCCAAAAGACATGCTTGGGAGTGAAAGGGAACAAGGGAAAGTAATTGAAGACCAAAGAGTAAAGATTGAGGGACAAAAGCTCATCTACTCGGCGAGTACACGAGTCTACTCGGCGAGTCTAGCTGAATATTCCAGAAGATAGCCACGACTCCTGATTTAAGACGGATAACAACGAGTCTACTCGGCGAGTTGGGTCTGCTACTCGCCGAGTACACCCTGTTTTGAGATATCTATAAAAACCAAGCCTTTATCCGATGGGACTACTTTTCTGGCAATTTTTGAAGATCCCTCTGCGACTGAGAACCCTGGAAGACGCTGAGGAGTTCTAATCTTCAACCTTTTGAAGAATTGAAGCAACTAGGTTAATCATTCCACTTAGCTTTAGGATTTGAGTATGTCTAATCTAGTTAAACTTGTTTTTATGTTTGTTTTTACTGCAACTATGAGCTAAATACGTTTTTGTTTCTGTTTGGGGAATACCAAGGAACTCCTATGGTTTAATTCTTAGCTTTTGATTAATTGTTTATTGGTGATCTATTAAATTAAGTTTGTTAAAGAACCTTATGCATTAATCACAATTATTTTTTGTTAATTGGAAGACAATTAAGCTGCATGAACATCTCTTAGTTGTTAACCTCACATGTCTATGTGAACACTAAATCATATGCTTAGGATTAATGATTATGAAACTAAGATTAATATGACAATAGTTAGATTGATGTGTGAGCTTGTTTGAGAAACCATCAAACAAGAGGTTAATTGAACCACTAAATTGATTAACCACTACAAATCTTATTTAATCCAAATTGTTAATCTAGGGAATTAATTAGTTTAAACACTTAATCACTGATTGAATTAATTGATTGTCTAAGGGTTAGGAGTAATGAACATGAACCTAACTACTATAATTGGTAGCCAATAACAATTAATCTATCATAAATACAAAATAACCATAGGAGTGAATTGGTTGAACCTAAATAGAAACATCTTTATCAATTTTGGTGAATTAGTTTTTTTCTTTAGTTGATTAGTTAATTAGGTGTGCTTAAGTTTCTAGTCTTGCAAAACTAGAAGAAAAACCTTTTACTTTCATTAATTGTTTTAGTTAAAATTAGTTATTAGTTTAATTTTCCGTTCCCTGAGTTCAATACCTTACTTACTAAACTATACCACTAAAAGACAGGTTCACTGCCTTTGTGTGCTAAATTTATTAATAAAAAGTAGGGATAAAACAAGTGCATTTTACACACATCAAGTTTTTGGCGCCGTTGACGGGGAACGGTTCTAAATAATTAATCTAATTCCTAATTTTTTCGATCCTTTGTGTGAGTTTACTTGCATAAAGTTACTTTATTGCAATTTAGTAGTTAGTAATTAGGTTTTAGCATCTGTTTAGTTTTAAATATTAAGTTTACATTTTTTTCAAAATCACACTGATACTCGCCGAGTGCAGTCGCGACTACTCGGCGAGTACAAGCGTATTTAGTAGTTAATTTTCGATTTTTTCAGTACATTTTTTTTGTTCTTTTTTACGTTTTTATTCTGTTTATTTCAGGACTTTCATGACTAGAGGATCAAACACCCCGCTAGTACCCCCGTTTGAAGATCCCGAAACCACATTGAAAAGAAACAAAGGAAAGGACGTGGAGAGTTCGAGTACACCAAAGAAGTCACTTTTGTCCAATTTGAAGACTGTTTTTGGGAAAAAGAAGAGCAGCAAATCAGGAGCATCCAGCGCTTCCTTAGTAGTCGACGAACCGGCTAAGGAAGATATTGAGTACGAGACCGAGGAAGAAGAGGACCCGACATACGAGCACGAAACCGAGTCCGAGGAAGAGTTAGCTATCACAATGGCTAACATTGATGAAATCCCCATGGGAGAATGGAAGAAGAGGATGCGCGACGACACCGGCCCGGGACTTGTGCAACCCGCAATTCCCGCGACTACTACCTTCGAGCTAAAGGGTCATATCCTAGCCTTACTTAAAGAAATACCATTTTATGGAAAAGACCATGAAGATGCCTACAAGCATTTGGACGAAGTCAATGATGTAGCTGATTACTTCAATGTTCCAAATGTGCCCCGCGAGACTCAACTACTTCGTATGCTTCCGGTGACATTCAAAGGAGCTGCAAAACACTGGCTCAAGTCACTTCCCCCCGGATCAGTCACCACTTGGGCCCAGAGAAAGAAGAATTCATTGATAACTTTTGCCCACCTTCCAAGATAGCCAAGTTGAAGAAGGCAATTGCTAACTTTGAGCAACAAGCTGGAGAGTCGCTATATGAAGCATGGGAGAGGTACAAGAGCTTACTAAGAAACTGCCCACACCATGACCTAAACAGCCAGCAAGAAGTATCCATCTTCTATGATGGAGTCAATGTCACAACCAAGCAGTTACTAGACTCGCAAGGCCCGCTCACAAAGAAGCCGCCCCCGATGATCAAAGAATTGATTGAAGAATTCTCTAAACACTCTAGAGAATACCACAACCCTAGACATGATGTCACTAGGGGAGCCGCTTATGCAGCTACTGAAGACTTATCCGCGGTCATGGCTATGCTAAAAACCATGGATAGGAGGATGGATAATATGGATCAAACAATCCATGCTATTCGGGTGGGTTGTGAAAACTGCAATGGGCCTCACCTCACTAGAGACTGTGATTTAGATGAGAATGGCAATAAGAAGGCGCAAGTGTGCTACTCAAGTGGAGACCGATATGATGAAGACTGGCGCAAACAAAAGAAAGATTGGCTCCCTTATGAAGAGTACAAGAAATCCAAGGAGGAAAGGTTTAGGCAAAAAGGGAGAGGGTTCTACCAAAAGGAGGAGCCGGTGCAAGAAAGGAAGCCAAGCTTGGAAGAAATGCTCACCAAATTTGTAGCTGCTTCAGAAAAAAGACATAGTGACCATGATGCTGCAATTCAAGAAACAAGGACCATGCTTAGGAACCAGCAAGCATCTATCCACAATATAGAAACGCAGCTTGGGCAAATTGCTCAACAAATCAACCAAAGGTCACCGGGCGAACTTCCTAGCAAAACTGAAAATAACCCACGAGGCGCGCAAATAAACATAGTCACAACAAGAAGTGGGAAGATAATCACTCCCCTGGCACGTATTCAGACTGAGTCATCCAAGAAATCACAGAAGGAGGAGGCAGAAATGCAAGCAGAGAACCAAGACATACAATCTGATAGCCCTACTCGTCGAGTACCACGTATGGACTCGGCGAGTACATCACAAAATCCCACCGAACAGATTCCTGAAAAACTTTACCAGCCTCCCATGCCATACCTAGCCCGAGCTAAGAAGGAGAAGCAGGAAGAGGAGTATCAGAAGTTTCTAGATCATATCAAGACTCTTCAAATAAACATACCCTTCATTGAAGCCGTCATGAAAATGCCCAAGTATGCAAAGTTCCTTAAGGAACTTCTCACTAATAGAAGTAAGATGGAAGAAGTGAAGAAGTTAGTGCTCAATGAAAACTGCTCAGCTGCTATGCTAAATAAGCTACCAAAGAAGAAAGGTGATCCAGGGAGTTTGACTTTACCTTGCCAATTTGGCAACTTGGCCACCATTCATTCCTTAGCCGATTCTGGAGCAAGTGTGAACCTAATGCCATATTCATTCTTTAAGAAGCTGGATCTCCCGGAACCAAGGCCAATTCGCATGGCAATACACTTGGCAAACAAGACAGTCACCTTCCCAAGAGGCATATGCAAAGACATACTTGTCAAGGTGGACAAATTCTTCTTTCCCACTGATTTTATCATTCTAGACATGGAGGCGGATCCACAAGTACCAATCATCCTTGGAAGGCCCTTCCTCAACACGGCACGCGCTATAGTAGACATGAGGGACTCGAAGCTCACCTTGCGGGTAGGAGAAGATTCAGTCACATTTGGGGTAGACCAAGCTATGAAGTATTCAAGGAACAGTGACGACATGGCATTCTCAATCGATATGTTAGACGAATTATTGGAGGAATGCATAACTGAAGATTCCATCAAGTTCACAACTGAGGATGAAGAATTTGATCCAGAAAAAGACTTGATGGAAATTGAAAGACTGCTAGAAGAAGCAGATTATGAAGAATTGGTAAAACAAACTGACAGCTCTACTCGCCGAGTAAGATCGATCTACTCGCCGAGTTCCTCTGAAGAAAAGGCAGAAATCGTGAATACAGCCACAAACTTGCTGAGTACCCTACCTGCACTCGGCGAGTCCAACAGTCAGAACCAAAAAACGGAGCTCAAAACTTTACCAGAACATTTGGAATATGATTTCCTTGAAGAAGGCAACCAAAAACCTGTAATCATAGCTGCTGACCTGTCCAATTCTGAAAAGGAAGAGCTAGTGCAAGTGTTGAAGAAGCGGAAGCGGGCCATAACATGGAGCATCACCGACATCAAGGGAATCAGCCCATCTTATTGCTCCCACAAGATCAATCTGGAAGAAGGAGCAAATCCGGTTGTACAGCACCAAAGAAGGTTAAACCCGAACATGCAAGAAGTAGTCAAGAAGAAAGTGGTCAAACTCTTAGATGCGGGAATTATCTATTCCATTTCCGATAGTCCATGGGTGAGTCTGGTCCAAGTGGTGCCCAAGAAAGGAGGGATGACGGTCATAACCAACAAAAAGAACGAACTAATTCCGACACGAACGGTAACCGATTGGAGAGTGTGCATCGATTATCGAAAGCTAAACGATGCCACTCGTAAAGACCATTTTCCCTTACCTTTTATTGATCAAATGTTAGAAAGACTACCGGGCCATAGCTACTATTGCTTTCTAGATGGATTTTCGGGTTATTTTCAAATACCCATAGACCCAATGGACCAAGAAAAGACCACATTCACTTGCCCAAGTGGGACTTTTGCTTATAGACGCATGCCTTTTGGGTTATGCAATGCACCCGCGACTTTTCAAAGGTGTATGACAACCATATTCCACGATATGGTGGAAAAATTGATGGAAGTTTTTATGGACGACTTTTCCGTTTTTGGATCTTCTTTCCATGATTGTCTCACAAATCTTGACTTAATGCTTACTAGGTGTGAAAAACCCGACTTAGTCCTCAATTGGGAGAAATGTCATTTTATGGTAAAAGAGGGTATAGTTTTGGGCCACAAAGTTTCCAAAAAGGGAATTGAAGTGGATCGGGCAAATATTGACACCATTGCCAAACTACCCCCACCAACTAATGTAAAGGGCATTAGGAGTTTTCTAGGACACGCGGGTTCTTATCGGCGTTTCATAAAAGATTTTTCCAAAATAACTAGACCTCTAACACAATTACTACTAAAAGATGCACCATTTAATTTTACTAAAGAGTGTTTAGAGGCATTTGAATTTTTAAAGGAAAAATTAACTAATGCCCCGATCATTATTGCACCAAATTGGAACTTACCCTTTGAGATTATGTGTGATGCTAGTGACTATGAATTAGGAGCTGTCCTTGGTCAACGGGTTGATAAGCACTTTCAACCCATATATTATGCTAGCAAGACTCTAAACCCCGCCCAAGAAAATTACACCACCACTGAAAAAGAATTATTAGTTGTGGTGTATGCCTTTGACAAATTCTGCCCTTACTTGGTTTTATCTAAAACTACTGTTTTTACTGACCACTCGGCTATCAAGTATTTGTTTTCCAAACAGGATGCCAAGCCAAGACTAATACGATGGGTGCTACTTCTTCAAGAATTTGACATAGAGATACGAGACAAGAAGGGCATGGAGAATGTAGTGGCTGACCACCTATCAAGACTGGAGAACCCGCAATTGCAAGAAGATAAAGATGGAGACGACTTCCCGGACGAGTATATTATGGTGACCGTGGGAGAAGAGCCATGGTTCGCAGACATAGCTAATTATTTTGCTACAAAATACATCCCAAAAGATTTTAGCAGTCAACAGAAGAAGAAATTCTTTTCCGAATTAAAATATTACTTTTGGGACGAGCCATACCTCTTCCGGAGTTGTGCGGACGGGATTATACGAAGATGCGTATTCGAGAAGGAAAGCCGGAAAATATTAGAGCAATGCCATAGCGGGCCCACGGGTGGACATCATGGAGCACACTACACGACAAAGAAGATCTTTGACATTTGGTTTTATTGGCCCACAATTTTTAAAGATGCAACCCAAATTGTCAAAGAATGTGATGCTTGTCAAAGAGTGGGAAACATTTCATCCCGAAATGAAATGCCACAACATAGTATCCAAGTGTGCGAGGTGTTTGATGTGTGGGGAATTGACTTCATGGGACCATTTCCCATGTCTAAAGGAAACAAATACATACTAGTGGCGGTGGATTATGTATCCAAATGGGCGGAGGCACAAGCATTACCAACAAATGACGGTCGGGTGGTGGTGCGTTTTTATAAGAAATTATTTTCACGATTTGGAGTTCCGAAAGCCCTTATAAGTGACCGAGGCACACATTTTTCCAATGACCAATTGGAAAAGGTGTTAAATAAATATGGGGTAATCCATAAGTTTTCCACATCATACCATCCACAAACTAGTGGACAAACCGAAGTGACAAATCGAGCCTTAAAGCGAATTTTGGAGAAATCGGTGGGGAGCAACCGCAAGGAATGGTCGGATAAGCTAGATGATGCACTTTGGGCTTTTCGGACAACTTTCAAAACACCTATTGGTACTACACCATATAGGTTAGTTTATGGAAAGCAATGCCATTTACCGGTGGAGCTAGAACACAAGGCGTTTTGGGCTTTGAAGAGGTGTAATTTCAACATGGAGGAACTAAAGAGCAACCGGTTAATGCAAATGAATGCTCTTGAAGAGCTAAGGAATGATGCATACTCTAGTTCATGGATTTATAAAGAGAAGATCAAGATGTGGCATGACAAAAGGATTAAAGATAAAGAAATTCATGAAGGCCAAAAAGTGTTGCTCTTCAACTCAAGACTATAGCTTTTCTCGGGAAAACTCAAGTCAAGGTGGGATGGGCCTTTTATAGTGAAGACGGTGTTTCCACATGGTGCTATAGAGCTATTATCAAGAGATGGCATGCCTTTCAAGGTCAATGGTTATAGGGTTAAAAAGTATGAAGAAGGAGTCCCCCAGAATGAAGGAATGTAAGAGTTGCTGCTGCTGGAAGGGATTGCAACCACGTAGAAGGGGAGGAGTCTAGCTAATGACTCCATAAAAAGAAGCGCTTCTCGGGAGGCAACCCGAGTTTCAAGTTTGCATTTTCTTTCCTTTTCTTTATTTTCTTTATTTTCTTTTCTTCATCTTTTTTTGAGAAAATAACCGATTGAGGACAAGCAATGCCTAGAGTGTGGGGTGGATGGCTTAAAAACATGAGAAAATACACTAATTTTTCAAAAAAATTTCAAACTGGAAGGTTTACTCGCCGAGTAGGCACGTATACTAGGCGAGTACCTGCCTGAGTAACCCGAAAAAACGCGTAACTGCAATTATACGCGGCGAGTAGGGACTTCCTACTCGGCGAGTAGACACTGAACACGGGTGAAATATAAAACTGTAAAAAAGAGGGTTTTCACCCATTTCATCCCTATACTCGCCGTGCACTGCGAACCCTCAAGCAGCCCCGGAGATTTTAGCAGTTTCGTCCGATCTCTCCAATTTTCCACTCGATTCTCATCATCCAAAGAAAAAGGTAACATCTTTACACTATAAACTCGTTAAAGGTTCGATCTTTATCATAGATTTGCCCCGATTTTGCTTGATTTTGGATTTGGGGGTTTCCTCAAATTCTAGGGTTTCAAATTAGCCATAAATTAGGTAATGTTAGTATGATTTTTTTTATGATTTATGGTTAGATAGATCATTACAACAAACCCCTATGAAAAATTTGGATTCTTAGACAGTTTATACAGGACCGGCATAGAACAGTCCCGATGTTCATCCTACTCGCCGAGTAGATGACTAATCAGACCCAATTTCTTTGTTTTTAATTACTGGGTATTGTTTGTTTGTGTGTTTTTTGATGTTTGTATGCAGGAATCATGGCCAGAAGGGGGCAGTCTTCTCGTGGGGGGAGCCAAAGTGATATCACATGGCTTTCTTTTCAACAAATCACTTCTAAGTCATCCCAAACTAGGGCCAGAAACAGATTGGAGGCCCTCAAGCAAAAGGAAATTCATCTAACGACACTCGGACAAATAACCGGATGCTCTAAGTCCACAACCAGACAAGGAACAGGAAATAAAGCGGGCTACCGGTCCTAAGTCCTTCAAACCCTACTTATATAACTATATCTATATAGACATGAGTCTAACAAGAATATAAGTTTAAAAGACTTTGATAAAAGTTTAGTAAATTAAAAAGCGATTTTAATATTTTGAAAGAGACTTGAAAACAAGATTTGAAAACTTTTAGGTAAATAAAACAGTTTAACATGCAGAAATCTATTTGCCTGACAGTTATTAATCACATGTGATTGATATAATAACTTATCAGTTCAACTCGTATTCCCCCCATAAAAGGATTTAAAATCATTTCAAAGGTTGATTAAGGGGTATGAACTCACCTGAAGTGAGTAACTCGAAAGAAAGATTGATATAGGATCACCGGATGTCGAATGAATTCGTGAGCACAAACGGATCCTAGTTTAACATGTAATAACAAATATATGAATATATTTATGGTATATAACCACTAATAGACACATGGATACACTTTAGGACATGGGAACCCTTAGAAATGAGTGTTACAAACACCCATTGAAGTCCCTAAATGAGTTGGGGGCATTAGATTTGAGTGTATGGCCACCAAACTCAACCTTTGTGAGTGTACGGCCAGGTGTGCAACCAGAGTGTGCGGCCAGAGTGTGCGCCCAGGCTTGTGTGTGGCCGTACACTCCCACCTAAACGTGCCTAAACCGATTTTCCACGGCTTGGGGTTGATCCTAAGAAGGTGTTTTGGGTTGTTGCTATGCTTAACGGAGTGTTTAGGTCCATTTTAGGTCCAAAGAGGTGTGTGCGGTCACACACAATGTGTGTGTAGCCATACACCTTCAAAGGGTGAAGAACACCAAGAACACTATGAGTTTTAGGCTTAGATTCAGGTATCTTACCAATATAACAAGCTGAATGGAGGAGTACTTCATGTTTTTGAGGCCCTTAGAGTGTTCTTGGATGATGATTCTAGAGAGAGAAAGTTCCAGCTTTGAAGGAGTGGGAGAAAGGGGTGTAAGGTTGGCTAAGTGTTCAATATATAGGGTCGAGTGTGAGGCTGGAGGGTGTGTGCGGCTGGGTGTGCGGCCACACACACCTTCTTTGGTGTGTTTGGCCCGATTTTGTGATGCTACACACTTTCTAACCCTTCTTAAGACTCATATCTAGGTTATACTAAGCCTAGAAAACTCATATAGATCCACATTTTCGTTAAAAGATAGCAAAACGAAGGCCGACACTCGGCTGAGTTGAATAGTTGGACTTTACAAGACAAGGATTTTCGGGTTGTCACATTATCCCCCCGTTAGAGGGAATTTCTTCCCGAAATTAGAATCTTAACGAATACTCAGGGATAGGTGCGAAGGATTCAGATACTTCATGCTCTATCCGATCTGCCCATTCCGTTGGGGAATAAGATCTATACTGAGTCCTAACAAACATTCACTATGAGGTATGGCTTTTCCTCTGGCCTCTAGGCTACATGGGATAAGGTTTCATCAGTTTCCTTCACCGAGACAGATTTCACCTGTTTCCCTTAACGAGCATGACTCTAGTATTTATGGATCTAGTCGAGAACATGATGAGAGTTTTTGTCGGGTACTACTGGTTCATTCGCTGAGACGTGGACAGGTTAGGGTGGAATTTATGGAATCCCTAAAGCAGTTAGGGTCTGACGGATGTTGGGCCAATTCTTATCAAGAATCTCTGAGGGTCCTAAGTTCTTGGGAAAATAGAACGTTCCGTACCCAAAACACGATGTACTTCCATGGTGAGATCATCACTTGGCGTGATCACCATTATGATGTTCCAAAAGTTTTCTCTTACTGGAGGTGTAGTCCTTATGATGGGTTCCTAGGAGTCTCAGGTCGTATTCGGATTCGTATTTCCTACTGATTGGCCTTCGGAGGTTTTCTGGATTATTGAAGATGCTGGCTATATGCTGGAATCTATTGGTTGCGTGGCATCTACCTCAGTCCAGCGTAGAAAGGACCTGCACTTTCGACTCATGAGGTGTTTCTAACGGAATATCTCAACGTTAGAATGATAGAGAGTTTTACCAGATGATGCTTAGATAACTCTAATTTTCATCATAGTCTAATAGATGCTTTCACAGCATGATCCCTAATCGGAAGGAATCGTTCTCTCATTCGGTTCGCTGTTTCATGGATAGCAGTCTCTGATCGGGGATAGCTTCGCCCTTAGAGATTTTCTGAAGTGATTGACTATTTCAAGAGGTGGTTCTATTATCTCTTTAGAGATAATATTCGTTGGAGCACCTAGTAGTCTAACAAATCTTTATGACATACTTCATTAGTTTTTCCCATTGTGTCTGCTTCCTCGAGTTTGTAGGAAATGCGCGATCTTGTATAATCCGTAGACTAACACCTAGACTAGTGTCGGGTCCACAATCTCTTTATGACTTGGATTATAAAGCTTAACACAACTTGTTGTCTACTTTACTCAAGTATTCCTGGTCGCGGAGGTAATCATGTGGTTCTTAGCATCCTAGTATTAACTTTGGTGAATGTAGACTATCATCTATAGAGTGACGGTAACTTTTCTCGCATGACGAAGCATTATCATAACTTTTTCCGATCTAGGCACTTCTCGTCTGTATTTGGATGGACGAAGTGCTTGAGTAGTGCGAGCATTCCTTGCAACTACTCTTTCGATGTTACCGAGTTTCTTTATCTAGGTTAAATCTAGATGGCATAAGATTTTGCCACTCAGAACCTCTAATTTCTCATCCATTCTGCTCAGAGTTTAACCCGTCACAGCTTTTCAGGTTTCTTGGCTCACTACTGAGATGCTTAATTTGTGGGATTAGGCGAGAGTGGATGGTCGTAGTCAATGTTTTGACTCTTACAACTTGAGTTACTTCTCCTAACTGAGGGTGTTGGCTACTATGTTGGCTTAACCGGGATGACAACAAATCTCGAATTTGTAGTCATCTTAGTAGCTCAACCCACCATTGTTTCCTTTACTTCAGCTCCTTCCCTAAGGGTATATGATGAAGGGATTTATTTTAAGGTTCATGGTAGACCTCATACTTGGCTTAATCACTAATACTCGGCGTATGCAAGTCGTATATACTTGAGGTTGACAGGATGTTTAGATGTGCGACCCCACCCCAAACCCACAACCAAACAAGGAGCAGGGAGTAGGGAGGAAACACACATTTTAAATTTTATCGACCAAAATTATATACCACTCTAATGCATATACTCAGCAGTAGTAAGTTAATTCCATGAGTTCTTTCTCTTGATCACGAACCTGATCGTGCAATACAAATGGCCTTTCTGGAGGATATATTGAGTAGGCCTCGGGCGGTTATTGTCTTCCGAAATACCTGCAGTGCCATTTGCTTTAGGTTTTAAATGTCTAAGGAGTGGTTGGTTAATAGCGCGTGGTACCCCTCTCCTGGGTACTCCTGAAGGTTGGATAAGAGAGACGACTGGTGGTTCATATTAGGTTTTCTTATTAGGTTCGAAAGAAACTTTATTCGACGCTTAGGATAGGGTGAAAGTTCTTTTCACACAGCACTAGGAATTCTCACATGGTTGAACTAAGTCGATCCATGACTGACGGTGGTGTCGAAATTTACAACCATCGACACGATATGGAATGAAGATCGATAGGACCATGTGCTAAACAGGGCACACAAGTTCTTAGCGTCTCGGGTTTCGTCCATGATATCACTATCGTGGATACTTGGAGTGACATGATTGACGTCGAACTCAAGGGGTCCTGATGTTTTGGAACTATGTACTTTTCATGAACGGATTTCTCACGAGGCCTCTCTATAACCGCCTAGTATACACTAGTCATGTATAATTAAGACTAAAAGGACTGTTTACTGAGCGACTCCGCCCTAAATCCACAACCAAACAAGGAATAGGAAATAAGGCCATATCGCTTACTCTAGGTCTATCAAACCCAATTATACGTGGCCTTAACGCATACACTAAGCCATCATAGCTTACCTGATGAGTTTTGAAGTGTTACAACAGTGCTGCGACTTTCGCCTTAACAAGGGAGTAATTACAATTAAAATTGATTATTTTAATTTTTCGACTAGCTACTTAAGGTTGAGAGGCGTAACAAAATTCTACCGGGTTCCTTGACGTCTCCCTAGGCATTAGGGTTAAACTCCTCCTGCGTCCTTGTCATTTCTTTCAGTTGGGCAGTCCCTCTTGAAGTGTCCAATTTCACCACATAGGTGACATACTGGACCAGTCCCAACATTAGTGGTTGATGTAATGAACTCAACCGGGGTTCTGCAGCTGCGAGCGGTGTACCCCTTCATGTTGCACCGAACACAAAAGGGTTCTCGACAGACTCCATGATGATGGTAGTCACACTTGCTGCAACAGGGAAGGTTTCCTAGGTATGGTCTTCTTGGTGTTGAGCTAGGAGGGTTGATAGGGGTATTGACTACCTCAGCTCGTTGCTCTTTGGATGGTCCTTGAGTCGAGGTACTTCCCTCCTCATTCTCAAACTTTCTTTTTAGTGGATTGGGTTGGAGTTCTTGGGTGGCTTTACACACCAGTACTGGTTGCTGCTATCCATTGCTATGATCGGGATTCCTTATAGTGCTCTTGCTAACATTGGCGTTGTTAGCATTCAGGTGAGCCATGACAGCTGCTACGACTCCTGAAACTATAGCTTGAAACGTAGCTTCATTGATTTGAAGAATCGATGTCTTGCTAGCGGGTTGGTTATGTTTCTTCGGAGGCATGGTTTTTCCTACACGAAAAGGAACACAAGTTGATAAGAAACAATGGTTAACCCTAGATGTATCTTTCTTTACTATGATAGGCATAAATTTTTCCCGCGCCTTGAGTTATGGTTATCTAAGTGTCGACCTACATCCCCATGATGCAGTTCGGGTAAAAGGGTAGGAGTAAGTGTATTGGAAAGCCATAAATCGGGTGTCGTTCCAACTAAGTTATATTTAAATTGGAGAGGTTCACTCTTTGGCTTTGAAAAGATTTGAGAGAAGTTTGGAACGAAGATCACGAAAGAAAAGGCTCATGAATACTTATGGCTAAACACTCTCAATCGAGGTTTTGTGATCCGATCTATTTATATTAAAAGCGACAGGAAAGACGATTTGCCTAACACATTGTGAGTAGTGAAATCACTAGCTCACTAAATTGTATTATTTTATGGATTATTAGCGTGACGTTAAAGAGGTTGAAGCACTTCTCGGGTTCCATGCATTGGCTCCCTCTGTCCACCTCTTATCCTCGACTGGATCAGCCGTTGGTTTTCTTCGGGTACTTATATAGGGTTCTCTTCTCTTGTAGACATACTAAATTTCTGCTCTGTCTTACTTCCGATTCTGACTCTGAGTGTCATCACTTCATAATGGATGACTGGAATCTCGGGAGTTCAGACGAATTTCTCACCGATGTCCCTAAAAGGTATAGGCACATGGTGATTTCAATAGTCTCGTCCCTGTTCATTTATTTCCTAATTGGAAATCTTCTCAATGAACCTCTTCTGGGTCTGTATCGACTCTTCTGCCAATTACTGAAGTGGATAAGGTTCTCTAAAGGGGTTTATGCGAGAATGGGAATGTCTAAAGAATCTTAAGAGATTATTAAAACATTTCACTGGGTGACCCATATCGAGTCCTGCTATAATTACAAAGTGTACACAAATCATATATAACTTAGATCTGATAGGCCTTCGAATAAGTGATACTACTCTATATCCACATCCAAACAAGGAAAAGGAAGTAGAGTGGAACCACTCATTCTTAGTCTATGAGATCTTCACTATATATAACCTTGGGAGTATACACTCTGTAATCATAGGTCTATCAATAAGGGTCTTTTTAGTTCTCACGCAAGGTTATTTATGGTTCCTAAAATACTCCTATAGTATTTTAATTACATGCTTGATTCTAGAACTTTTGAACATGCTTTTGGGTTTATTGTTAGTCTTTTAGTATCATAAAATACTCCTATAGTATTTTTAAACTTTATGTTTGGCTCTAGCAATTTCTGTATGGTAAGTTTCAGATTTATTGCAACACCACCATCACTCCCAAGCACACGTTAGTCGCATATCGAATAAATATAGTTGATCAGGTTATATTTATTCCAGCTTACGATTACATAACTGCCCAGGTTTGACGGTAATGCTCAACATCCAAAGACTTTTATTCTTATTCTTCTCGTGATACTTGTTCGGGTTTTTAAATTATGGATGTATTTATACTTCTATAAAATATGGTTATATTTTAAAGTATAACTCTTGGTCAGAGTGTTTTTATCCCATTGTATTTATAGGTTGTATATCTTTTATGATTTGATATACTGAGCTCACTATAAACAATGCTCTGATACCAATCTGTCACATCCCAAAACTGGAACGGCAGAAACGTTCTGGGGTGGAGGACATCATATCAAGTATCACAACACATTGCAGTATAGTAATCAAAGTACAAAAACCATTGCATTAATAGTATAAGTTTTACATAGGTTACATTTAGCAACAACATCAAAGTAGATATAGAAAATAACATAAGATGCAACTCGGTACAAGGCGGTCCTCACAAACGCTTCCGGAGTGTAACTATCTACTGACGACCTAAGAATACCAGTTATTTTGAAAGCGAGTATCAGCACTTTAATGCTGGTGAGTTCCTAAGTATTTAATGACATTGATATAAATACATGTTTATTCATCAAAATAATCTCATAAATGATGGCAATTAGAGTTATAGAGTATTGGAATTTCTCCTAGAAAATCCTATATTTTCTAATAAAAGTAGCTTTCTATCAAAACTCGACTGTTTTAAGTTTAAACGAATAAGTTTCTCTACTAAAAGTAGTCTTCTACCAAGACCCAACTGTTTTATGTTTAAGGAGTATTTTCCCCCAAAAGTAACTATCATTATCAAAATATAGTTTATACTTTAATGAATATGTGAGAAGATTACAAGTAAAAGTAATAAGGAAAATAATACTTTACTTCAGTAATGACATGCTGTTTATAAAGAAATAAAATACATACTCCAGGTAGTATTACATGGACAATACACATCGGAGAGTCTAAGTGAATGAAATGCAGACTCCAGGTGGTATTAAATAAACAATACACCTCAGAGAGTCTAAATGAATGAAATGCAGACTCCAGGTGGTATTAAATGAACAATACACCCTGGGGAGTCTAAAATAGCCTTTAATCCTAAGTAGGTTAGTTTGAAGGTTTAAAATGTGGCCTAGTGTATAACTAGGAAAATATATTATGACGGTTCTATATGTAGAAAATACCGTGATAACACTTATTACCTTAAAGCCATGAATTATAAGGTAAATGTAAAGATACTTGTAACCATACTGATTGATGGATGTAAACACGACGACTTGCTGGCGTCGAAATGGATGTGACATTTGTCACCCCTTGGCTTGGTCGGTCGGGACTGTAGCTAGCAGTCAGGATGTAGGATGGTCTGTCCCGTATAGATCTATACACACAATGCCCGCTCTCCCTCCAGGAGACTCTGGTTACCACTCGACAATGGTGAAATCCGCGTCATGAGGATGTATCTCGTGTTTTGATTTATATAACCCTTTCTTTTTACTAAAAGTACTAGTTTTTAAAATATAGATATAACTAAGTTCTTCATCATGAAAGTTATCATTAGTATCTAAACTACACCTATTATAGTTTACTTGAGAGGTTATCTAGGTGCCTTTGCTACCCAAAGGTGTTGAACTAGAGCAAGAGTTTTAATATCTAACCAGATATACATAATGTATAACTAGGACTTCAATGACACTCAGACAAATAACCGGATGCTCTAAGTCCACAACCAAACAAGGAACTGGAAATAAAGCGTGCTATCAGTCCTAAGTCCTTCAAACCATACTTATATAACTATATCTATATAGACATGAATCTAACAAGAATATAAGTTTAAAAGACTTTGATAAAAGTTTAGTAAATTAAAAAGAGATTTTAATATTTTGAAAGAGACTTGAAAACAAGATTTGAAAACTTTTAGCTAAATAAAACAGTTTAACATGCAGAAATCTATTTGCCTGATAGTTATTAATCACATGTGATTGATATAATAACTTATCAGTTCAACTTGTATTCCCCCCCCCCCCCCCATAAAAGCATTTAAAATCATTTCATAGGTTGATTAAGGGGTATGAACTCACTTGAAGTGAGTAACTCGAAAGAAAGATTGATATAGGATCACCGGATGTCAAATGAATTCGTGAGCACAAACGGATCCTAGTTTAACATGTAATAACACATATATGAATATATTTAGGGTATATAACCACTAATAGACACATGGATACACTTTAGGGACATGAGAACACTTAGAAATGAGTGTTACAAACACCCATTAAAGTCCCTAAATGAGTGTGGGGCATTAGATTTGAGTGTATGGCCACCAAACTCAATCGCTGTGAGTGTGCAGCTAGGTGTGCGGCCAGAGTGTGCGGCCAGGCATGTGTGCGGCTAGAGTGTGCGGCCGTACACTCCCTCCTAAACGTGTCCAAATCGATTTCCACGGCTTGGGGATGATCCTAAGAAGGTGTTTTGGGTTGTTGATATGCTTAAAGGAGTGTTTAGGTCCATTTCAGGGCCATAGAGGTGTTTGAGGTCACACACGATGTGTGTGCGGCTGTACACCTTCAAAGGGTGAAGAACACGAAGAACACTTTGAGTTTTAGGCTTAGATTCAGGTGTCTTACCAATATAACAAGCTGAATGGAGGAGTACTTCACATTTTTGAGGCCCTTAGCGTGTTCTTGGATGAAGATTCTAGAGAGAGAAAGTTCCAGCTTTGAAGGAGTGGGAGAAAGGGGTGTAAGGTTGGCTAAGTGTTCAATATATAGGGTCGAGTGTGAGGTTGGAGGGTGTGTGCGGCTGGCTGGCCGTACACGCGGGTGTGCGGCCGTACACACTTTCTTTGGTGTGTTTGGCCCGATTTTGTGATGCTACACACTTTCTAACCCTTCTTAAGACTCATATCTAGGTTATACTAAGCCTAGAACACTCATATAGACCCACATTTTCGTTAAAAGATAGCAAAACGAAGACTCATATCTAGGTTAGAACCTCTCTCTCAAGTCATCCAATTGTTGGTGGAGTTTGTGACTTATTAGAGGCATCATATTTAAGGTGCTAAGTTCTTAAAGGCCAAAGATAACAAGCTACAACAAGAGGTAAACAATATAACTAGTCTTATGATTCAATTATCAAATCTTGTATGCTAGTTTACGCCTCATGCTTTGGAAAACGTTATTGCATGTATATGTAGAGAAAACTTAGAGCCAAAGCATCTAAGGTTTTGTCTGCACCATAGGAGTGTTATAGTGCTCAAAACCCTTCAGTGGTATCAAAGCCTAGGGTGTTTTCTATAATATTGATGCATTGGTAATTGTTCAAAGCAAAAAAATCGTTTTCTTTGGAATATGACTGATGACCAAAATGTGATCAATGTGACCACGACGTGGTAACTGTTCGATGGACGTTTTTTTGGCCTGGATTTGGTTGGAATCACTACCACAAACTGTTTTGCATCATAAAATTTGTTTGTTCTGATATGGTAGTGATTATACTCATCCAATCAAAAGATAATTGTCAAAATTTTAAGATAATTGTTGGTTTATATGAAAAACATGATTACTTGTAAATTGTTGATTTGATATTATCTTGCTTTATGAGTTTGGTTAGATGAATCCTAGATTATATGATAATTTTATTTGTTAAAATTGATCTAAATGTTTTTAATGACTTCCATAACCTATCCTCAAGTTATGGAACATGAAAAGTCTCATCCCTTGAAATGACATTAAACTCATAAGTTATGGAAATGGAGAGTTTCAAAACTTTCCCTCAAGTCGTTAATGGAGTATGTACGGTTAAACGACACATTAACTTCGACTAGTAAGGGTGGCAAATGGTAGTTTGATGTTTGTCATAGATCAATGGAGCGTGTGTGGTTAACCGGCACATTGATTAGGTGATAAATGACATCGAGTGTACCAAGCACATTTGCGTGGTTATTCACACCATGTTTGTAATCCTCGGTATCCCAGTCACAAACTTGAAGGGCATAAACGAGATTTAAACATGCCATTGAAAAGTTCAATGAATCTCAAAGGAATCTAGGAATTTCAATTCATTTAAAACCTAATAATCAATTTCGTTTTTTTCATGGTGAAAATTGGTAAATCGTCATTTACCTACCTTCAAATATTTTACAATTGGATAACCGCATCTCTCTTCCAAATTATGAAATATTGTGTTGGGTCCTAGCCTTAATATTCATTTTGGTGTTATATTAAGTTTTCTTATCTAATCTAAACTTTGTCTTTCTTTTTCAGATGTCTTCCAACACCGCTTCTGGCTCAAACTCTTTGGGCTCTTTCTCCCTCATGAATTTGTGTGGGAGGGTCATCTTTGATGGTTCGAACTTCAATGACTAGATTCAGAACATTAGGATGGTCACTCGCTACGAGGACAAGGAACATGTCCTCGACAAAGAGCTTAAGGAGATTGATGAAACCACTTCTACTCCTGAAGAGGTTGTTGAGTATAGGGCACATGAGAAGGATGCCACACAGGTGTCTTGTATCATGCTTCCCACTATGACAACTGAACTTCAAATGTCTTATGAGGACTACTACCCTTTCGAGATGCACCAAGACTTGATGGAAAGATACCATCAAAGTGCTCGCCAGGAAAGGTATGAAATCATTGCCTCTATGATTACAACTTACAGAAAATACAAAGGTTTGTGGACCGCTTGCTGAAGTTGAATGTGAACTTCGATGAAGTGTTGGCCATTGATATTATTCTACAATCTTTGCCTCTTTGTTATGATCAGTTTCATATGACTTATCATATAAACAAGGAGGAGGTCACTCTTAGCAAGCTTCAAGGCCTTTTGAGAACTGCTAAAAGTAGTCTAAAAGGAAAATTTGTTGTATCTATTCCTACTCCTACTGCTGCTGCCCCAGTCTTGGCAATTAGACATGGGAAAGGGAATAAGAGGAAGGCTCCTTCTAAGAGCCACAAGGGAAAGTCTCATGATGGATCCTCTTCTAGTGGGACCAAAGCTGGTTCTGCTAATCCATCTACCAATCCGAAAGAAGAAGAGTGTTTCTATTGTCATGATAAAGGGCACTGGAAGCGAAGCTGCCCCAAATACTTGCAGGATGGGAGGATGGGAGGGTTAAGCCCACCCATGCAGGTATTTATACTATTCTATCTAATAACTCATCACATTCTTGTTCTTGGGTCCTTGATACAGGTTGAGGTTTCCACATTTGTTTTGATTTGCACGGACTAAAAAGAAGCAGGGATGTGGAGCACAGGAAGATGAACTTGATCATGGGGAATAGGAAAATGTTGCCTATCACCAAGATTGGAGTTTATTCTTTATTGCTTGGTAGTGGGTTAGAATTAGATTTGAATAATTGTTGCTACACGTCCGACATGGCGAGAAATATTATGTTCTTTCATAGTTTGTACAAACAAGGTTTTAGATTTTCATTTGATAATGAAACTGGTCCTATTAATGCTTTTTATAATAGTGTATTTTATTTTAAAGCATTGCCTTGTAATGGTGCATATGAAACTATGATGGTTATAGACAACTTAGGAAATAATGTGTTGCACATTGATTCGTCCGATAGTTTGGACAAGGCATGCTTGTGGCATTGTCATCTTGGACATGTCAATAAGAAGCGCATAGGCCAACTCCAAAAGGCTGGTGTGTTGGAGTCATTCGACTTAAGGTCGGATGACACTTGCAAATCTTGTTTGCTTGGAAAGATGACCAAGTCACCCTTCACTGGTACTTGTGAAAGGGGTGAGGTTATATTGGATCTCATACACACCGATGTGTGTGGACCCTTCATAACCGACACAAGGGATGCTAATCGCTTATATGTGACTTTTACTGATGATTACAACAATTATGGCTATATCTACTTAATCAAGCATAAGTCAGAAGCCTTTGAAAAGTTCAAACAGTTTAAACAAGAAGTGGAGAATCATCTGGGCAGGAAGATAAAGATGCTCTGATCCGATTGAGGTGGTGAGTATCTTAGCATCGAGTTCCTTGACTATCTTAAGGAATGTGGAATTGTTTCACAGTTGACGCCACCTAGGAAACCACAGCTTAATGGTGTGGCTGAGAGGCACAATCAAACCTTGTTGGACATGGTTCGTTCCATGATGAGTCGAGCTTTGTTACCTATCTCATTTTGGGGGTATGCCTTAGAGACTGCTGCCCATATCCTTAATCTAGTCCCAACTAAGAAGTTTGCCAAAACACCTCACGAGATGTGGACATGGAAGGTTCCCTCATTAACACACATCAAGGTTTGGGGTTGCGATGCTTTCGTGAGACGCGAGACTCACGATAAGCTCGAACCTTGTAGTGAGCGTTGTATTTTCATTAGCTACCCACAGAATTCCTTTGGATATCTCTTCTATAGACCGAGTGACAATTTTGTCTTCATTGCGTGGAGAGAAGTCTTTCACGAGAGAGAACTCATATGCCAAGAGGACAGTGGGAGGAAAATTAACCATGAAGAGCTTCAAGAGTTGAGTGATGAAGGAACCTCAAACACTAGCGATCAACCTGAGGAGGAAACTCATGTTGAACCAATTGACGAGTCCGTACATATGAGGCGTTCCAGTAGAGTTAGTGTTCCACCTGTGCTATATGGTTTCCATATAACATCTGAGGGTGATACATTTATCAGTGATAGCACACTGGTAAATTTGGATGAACCTAAAAACTACAAGGAAGCCATGGCAGGCCCCGAGTCTGCAAAGTGGAAAGAGGCTATGGACAACGAGATTCAGTCCATGTATGACAATCAAGTTTGGAACTTGGTTGACAATATACTGGATTGTCAGACATTTGGGTACAAATGAATCTTCAAGAAGAAGACCAACATGGATGGGAAAGTACACACATATAAGGCGTGACTGGTTACGAAGGGCTTTACTCAAACTCATGGAGTTGATTATGATGACACCTTCTCACCAGTAGCGAAGATAAAATTTATAAGGGTTATGCTAGCCATAGTTGCATTTCATGACTATGAAATATGGCAAATAGATGTCAAAACAACTTTCCTTAATGGAAAGTTGGCTGAAGATGTTTACATGAGTCGGCCAGAGGGTTTTGTCAATGCAAAGTACCCTAATAGAGTGTGTAAGCTTGAGAAATCCATTTATGGATTGAAACAAGCATCTCGCAGACGGAATCTTTGTTTCGATGAGAAAATCAAAGTGTTTGGATTTTCGAGAAGCAAGGATGAGTCTTGTGTATATGTCAATGCTATTGGGAGTATAGTTAGCTTTCTGGTGTTGTATGTGGATGACATACTTCTCATTGGAAATTACATCCCAACCTTGCAGGAGGTTAAGTCCTGGCGTGGGAAGTGTTTCGCTATGAAGGACCTTGGAGAAGCTGCTTACATCCTGGGGATAAGGATATTGAGAAACAAGAGTAAAAGACTAATTGGACTTAGTTAGAATACCTACTTGGAGAAGGTGTTGAAAAGGTTCAACATGGAAAAATCCAAGAAATGTGACTTACCCATCCAAAGCAATACCAAACTAAGTAAGACTCAGAGTCCGAGTACAGAGGCTGAGATAGCAGAGATGAGTCGAGTACCATATGCTTCCGCGGTTGGCTGGATCATGTATGCTATGACTAGTACTCGACCTGATGTGGCCTTTGCTTGAGCATGGTCAACAGATATCAAGGGAATCCTGGTAAAACTCACTGGACTGTGGTTAAGAACATTCTCAAGTACATGTGGAGGATTAAGGATTGGGTCCTTACCCTCGGTGGGAGTGATGACTTAAGAGTGACAGGGTATACTGACGCCAGCTTTCAGACCGACAGAGATAATTTATGCTCTCAATCGGGTTAGGTTTTTACCCTAAATGGAGGAGCAATAACTTGGAAAATCTCCAAACAGGAGACTGTAGCTGATTCAACGTGCAAATCAGAGTACATAGCAGCAAGCGAAGCATCGAAGGAGGCGATATGGCTGAAGAACTTCATCAAAGACCTTGGAGTTGTACCAACTGTAAAGGAGCCTATGGAGATTTTCTATGACAATGAGGATGCGGTCGCCGTAACCAAGGAACCAAGGGATCATGGCAGATCCAGGAACATCGACAAAAATATCACTTTATAAGACATCGTGTGGAAGAAGGACTCCTCGTGGTAAAGAGGGTATCGTCAGATGAGAATCTAGCAAATCCCCTCACGAAGGGACTGAGTAGGGTTAAGCACTTGCAACATGTGAGGAGCATTGGGCTGAAGGACGATATTAGTTTCACTGGTTAGATAACTATTTAGAAACTTGTAATAGATCAAATTTAATTGACATTTGATGATTAAATAAAAGGTGTTTTATTTATAAGTAAAGTTACTATCTTATGTCAATTGTTTACTGTTGTTTCATTTTGCATGTTTTGGCTTCCAGAATAATAAGATTATTCAAACTATCCACAGTCGATCATACTTTGGAAGTAGGTATTGAGGCAAGATTGTCATGAATTTGGCTTGTAGATTGTCTGAAGTGTTTAGACATATCAAAAGATTGCTACAACATTCATGAGTGCTCATAAGGCCTGAGTATTGGATTAAACCCACACTCACATTAATCACTTCATAATATTTATCACGAGTGATTGTGAGATGATAATATCATATATGTCTTTAAACCGAGATATATTAGTTGTTGACTATGAGTTGGTTGTACATTGATAGTGTGAAAACGCATCAGTAACTTGGTGTTATAAAGCACAATGTTGTGTATGATTTAACGAATAGTTAGTACAAGCATATAATGTCGAAGTTTATATGTTCCTTTTAATTCTTGGAGGATTAAAAGCGATATATTGGGCCACTCGATGATTTTTGTCTTGACTTATGTATCGGTCCCGGTCAGGACTCAATTGATGTGTTCAATTAAGTTATATGTCAAACAAATCAGAAATCGGGAAACAAACTGCTGGACAATAAGTATGACATTGTTCCATGTATTTGTCCAGCTGATATCTTGAAGAACAGAGGATTAAATGATCCCTTATCTAAAGGACGCGTTAGAGTTCGACAACGGCTTTTAAGAGCTACGATTGGTAATTGGTTTTTGAGTCATACTTGCAATTATAGTTATTAGACTTATCCAAGTGGGAGACTGTTGGATTAGGTGTATAAGCCCATCAATATAATTGGTATGTACTTGAACCGAGAGTAGCATGGTCCTTTTGGGTTGCCTTCACGAAAACAATCTGATAGGATGGACATTTGAGAAAGAGGTTATTTATGATTTATTAATATATATATTAATATGAAATCCTGTTATTTAATTAGTATTGTTCAAGAATTAATTTGGAATTAATTTAGTGATCAAAAGAGATTAATTAAATTAACAGGGACTGATTATGTAAATCAATGATATATATATATATATATATATATATATATATATATATATATATATATATATGGTTTGGGCTATTGATCCATGATGGGCTAAGTTTATGTAAGTTTCCATGAAGAGTTAGCCCACATGAGATATAAATCATAACCCAAGTGTATGAATTAGGGTTTACCCATGACTCTTGGATTCCTACAATATATATATATATATATATATATATATATATATATATATATATATATATATATGACCCCATGGACTAAAATCGGTTACCCCTTGTGTTCTTAGAGTTCATAGAGCCGATATTAGTGCATTGGAACCTCTCTCTCAAGTCATCTAATTGTTGGTGGTGTTTATGACTTATTATAGGCATCACATTTGAGGTGCTAAGTTCTTAAAGGCCATAGATAACAAGCTACAATAGGAGGTAAACAATCTAACTAGTCTTATGATTCAATTATCAAATTTTGTATGCTAGTTTAGGATTCATGCTTTGGAAAACAATATTGCATGTATATGTAGAGAAAATTTATATCCAAAGCATCTAGGGTTGTATGTGCACCATAGGAGTGTTATAGTGCTCAAAACCCTTCAAATACCTGGCGACTCGGGCAGCCTCAATACATGTGATCGCATGTTATCAGAATCTCGTTCTGGAAGCTTCCACCTTGAGTATAAATACAACCCTCATAATCAATTGTAAGGGTTGGACGATTCCAAACAAAGAAAACCACTTCTAAAGGCGATTTTTGAATTCTTCCAGCAACTTTTGAAGATCTAAAGACTGCGAATCATTTCATCCATTTAGTTATCTAGATTGATCAGTAAATGTTTCTTATATCTAGTTTGATTTCGTTTTTGGCCATGTTTGGGTAAACTTTAGTTTTCAGTTCTGCATAGACTAATATTTTTCATGTGATTAGTTTTCAGATCTGATTTTCGTTTTGTGTTTCTATAGATTTTTTAGTATTGAGCTTAATGAACGTTTGATTTTAATTCTTGTTAGTCCAATCACATAGCCAAGGTTTTATCATTCCAATTAATCAGTTAATAGATTCCATAATTGTTCTTGTCAACTGGTAAAAGTAACAAGTATCATATTGGTTCCGTTTTGGGATTTAACTCTGGTATAAACTGTGAAAATCATATCTTTACCCTTCCAAGCTTGTGAGAAGTATTGGGGATTGCTAGGAATTTTACAAAGAACTTAATGCAATTTTTTGATTTAATTAAGAGTTTGTTTAATTGAATAGTAAAAAGTTAGGGTTAATTTAAAGAGCTTGTTTTGATTAACTAGTTTAGGTAAATGAGATTATACTAGAGCTTGTTAGTTTTTCTCAGTACCAACTTAGATAGAACGCATCTCAAATAATTAGATGTGGGTTAGTTGCATGATTAGGAAAGTTGCAACATAATTGAAACAAATTTTATTATTAATTTTCGTTTATTTTAATATCACTGCATCTTTTAGTTTTTAGTTTAATTTAAATCTCCCTTCTTAATAATTTCTATCTTGACTAGATTGTACCTGATGCAAAAAGTCATTGACCATTAGGCTGTATCCCTGAGGATTCGACCTTGCTTCCCTATGCTATATTTTTAGTGCAACCACAAATGATAAATTTATTTGATTAATACGCACGTGACAACGTGTTAACAAATTGGCGCTATTGTCGGGGACATGGTGCTTTTTAATAGTTTTATGCCAAGAATTTTTCATTCAGGTACACCTTTAGTTTTTGATCCAGAAATCAAAAGAAATACAAGGAGACTAAAGAAAGAAGCGGAAAGAAAGAAACAATCAGTTGGTCTCTTTGGTTCATCATCTTCCATACCACCAGAAACCTCCACACCACAAGGCAGTCCCTTGTGGAACGAATCAGATCTGTTTTTTCTGAAAGTACCCCCATCTTCTCCTCAAAATAGCTCATATAAATCTTACTCCCCGCCCTCTTATGTTAAATCTGAACCCACAAATTCTTCAGAATCCAAATCTAAAGAATCAGACATGAGTGGAGACGAAGCAGAAAAGACTCTTAGAGAGTCGGCCACTCAAGAGGTCAACCAACAGCCCTTTTGCATTACGTTTCCAGAAGCCTAGAACTTCGAACTCAAATCTGGGCTGATTCATCTTCTTCCCACTTTTAGAGGTTTGGAAAACGAAGACCCACATAAATCCCTCAAGGAATTTCATGTGGTTTGTTTGGGAATGAAGTTGCATGCTGTCACTGAAGACTAGATTAAGTTAAGGGCATTCCCCTTTTCACTTCAAGATTCAGCAAGGGAATGACTACATAAACTTCCATCTGGTTCCATCACCACTTGGACAGAACTCGCAAAGGTGTTCTTAGAGAAATATTTTCCAGAAATGCTAGTTTCCAGTCTCAGAAGATAAATCATCGGGATCAAATAAGGAAAAAAAGAAGCTTTACACACTTACTGGGAAAGGTTCAAAAAGCTGCTAGTTCGGTGCACACATGGTATCAATAATTATCAAATTTATAATTGCTTTTGTGAAGGCATGACACCTTTGGAGAGGCGCCTGATAAATGCTTCCAGTGGTGGTTCCTTGGGTGATATGACACCGACTGAAATCAGCGAACTTATCGAAAAGTTGGCGATCGAGTCTAAAAATTCCAAAAACAAAGATGAGTGGTATCCAGATTGGCTAAGGGGTGTCAAGGAAATCAACAATGCTCACCTAGAGTCTCATATATCTAAACTAACAAAAGCAGTGTTGTTGACTAAAGAAAAAGTTGCTGCAAAGAAACTGTATGGTATATGTTTGAAGACGAAACATCCAACTGTTATGTGTCCGTTACTATAAGAGGATGTTGCTCCAGTCAAAGCTATCAGAGGATACCAGCAACAAAAGACTTATAATCAGCCTCCAAATTTTTATCAGAACAACTATCAACAAAGACAGCAATTTCAGCCACCATCGGGTTTTCAGCAGATGAACTTTCAGTAGAATTCTCATTACCTGCCCAACTTTCAGAATCCAAATCAGCAGAATTTTCAGAATTTGAATTTTCAGAATCAAATCACACATCAAGAACCCAGTAGTTCCAGCGTGGCATTAAAAGATATAATGAAGAGCTAGTATCAAGAATCTGGAAAAATAGGTGTCTCAGCTTGCGACTTTTGTGGTTCATCTGGAATCTCAAGGAAAGTTACCGTGCCACATAGAAAACAATTTGAAGCACAATGTTAGTGTTATTTACTTGAGAAGTGGGAAAACATATGGAGGTCAAAGCTTATCTGAACCAGAAAACAAACCTGAGGAAGAATTTGAAGAAGTTCTGGTAGAAGAAGAAGATGTAAAAGAGCCTGAAGAAGAAGATGAGGAATATAAAGAAGTGTTGGTTGAAGAAGATAAAGAAAAAGAAATTTCAGGACCACCCAAGCCAATTCTTAAAGAATACAAGACCTTACCCCCATTCCCATCAAGACTGAAGAGTACGAAGCGTGAAAGAGAGGATGAGGATATCATGAATTTTTTTTGCAAAGTTGAGGTAAATATCCCACTTTTGGATGTTATCAAACAAATTCCTTAATATGCTAAATTTCTTAAAAAATCATGTATTTCAAAGAAAAACTGCATTTTAATGAGATTGTAAAAGCTGGCGAAAATATTTCTGCTATTCTGCAAAAATTTGCCTCCAAACTGCAAGGATTCGGGGATTTTTTCAGTTCCTTGTATATTGGGTAACCTTGATTTTCTAAAAGCCATGCTTGATCTAGAAGCTTCATTCAATGTCCTTCCATGTTCTGTTTTTGAAAAATTAAAAATGGGAACTTTACAAAAGACCGGGACAATTATCCAGTTGGCTAACCACTCGATAGTACACCCAAAAGGTGTACTGGAGGATGTTCTTGTTCGAGTGGATAATTTGATCTTTCCCGCTGATTTTTATATTTTGGACACAGGAAACTTGAATACTTTTGATGAAAACTCTATTATTTTGGGAAGGCCATTTATGCAAACTACAATAACGAAAATTGATGTTTTAATGGCATGATTTCAATGAAGTTTGATGAGGAAGTTGTTAATTTTAAAATTAATGATGATAATTTCCTTCTGAAAATATTTCTATCAATTATATTGGTACCAGCAGTCCTTTATTTGAGGGCTTTTGTGTGTTTTCTAATGTCTCTGTGCAAGAGAAATTTGCAGACAGGAATTTATCATACACATCAGAGGAGCTGGCAGAAGATAAGCTTGGGGAGGTGAAGGAGGAGTATCGAATTCCTGCTGTAGAAAAATCAGATAAAATTTTGAAAAGGAACAAACTTTTGGAAAAAGAAGAGGAGGAGCTGGAATCCGAGGAAGAATCAGATGAAAATCTAAAAAAAGAAAAATGTTTTTGAGCAAAGAAAAGGTAGAAGTGGTGATTTCAAATACGAGTCTGAAAAGAAGAAAGCTTAAAGAAAAGAAGAAGGAGATTTCTGGCAAGAATAAGAAGATCAGAAAGAGAAAGAAGAAATCAAGTCAATTGAAAGATTTATCTGCAGACAATCTGGAGTCTTTCTAGGCTATTGAAAAAGTTCCAGATCCACCCATATTGCCATATTTGAAGGGATTTAGAGTCATAAGAAAAAGAGTTGAGCTTTAGAGAAGTGTCAACCACACCAGTTCATAAATCTGGTTGGACAAAGTCGAGTCAACGACTTTAAAAATGGGCGGCTTTCCGGGAGGCAACCCAAGCGTTAAGTTTTAGTTTTTACGCTTTCAATAAAGAGATGGAGACGGTACCACACAAGCTTGGGGAAATCAGAGGATCGACAAAGTTGCTGAAATTCAGATTTTTTGTCATATCTTCGTCAATATCAGATTTCTGCAAACTTATCAGGTACATTCTTTCCTAATTGCACCCTTTTGCTTTTATATTCTTTATTGAGTTGTTCATTCCTCTCTAAGCATTGAGAACAATGCATCATTTTAAGCTTTGGGAAGGGGTTAGTGTAAAAATTTACATTTTTTTAAAAATTTAAAATTTTCAGTTTTTCGTTTAAAATTTTCAAATTTAATTTTTCTTTTTGCATTTATTTTCTACATTGCATTTACATATAAAAATTTTAAAAAATCAAAAAATAATTTCCTTTTTATTTTTCTACATTCATTAAAAAGACTCCAAAAAGATTTTATTTCTAGTTATTTTTATTTTGTACATTTTAAAAATTCTTAAAAATCTTTTAGAAAAACGAGAAAATAAAAAAAAAAAGATTAAAAATACGAGATGAAGATATTCTTTATATTTGAGACATGCGCTTACATTCAAATTCAAAGCCTAAAGAAAAGAAGAAGAAGAAGAAGGATGTTGTCACCAGGAAGGAATTCCTAAGTCTCCAAGCCAAAGTAGATCAACTTTTGGCTGCGGTTAAACCTACCCAACCTCCACCTGAAGACACTCCAGGACCGCAGTCATTGATTGAGCGCATCGAACGACTCGAGAAGAGGGAGCGTATGGCTGTTGAGCACATCTCTCTTAAGGTAGAAATGGGGATCCGGTCTCTTGACAACAACCGCAGGGCTGACCATCAGGACTTCATGGTTGCCGCGGAACGCCTCATTATTGAGATGAACGCAATCAAACAGGATCTTCAAGCAGCCATTGCGGATCAAGCTGCACAATCTCAGAAAGTGATAGATGAGACTCATACTGCTTATGAGTCCACTATCTCTGTTCTTCATGCAACTATCAACCGAATGCAGAAATCCCTTACCGCCAATTGCCATGGCCCTGAGATCCTCCAGCTTACCAAAGACATACACAAGCTGCTCTTCAACTCCTCCACTCCAAACAATTCCCAATTGGCCGAGACTATGAAAGCTCAATTTCAAGAAGTCTGTGCCAAGGTGGATGGACTTAAGCAATGGCTTGAGGAAGCACCGATGTTGCATCCCTCAATAGGGGGAAGTGAAGATGAAGTCCACCACTCTGATGCTTCCATTCATCAGAGTCCTCCCCTCACCACTGAAAAAATCCCCACACCGCAGCCCTCTCCACCACCATCTCCAAAAGATACTACCAAAAAGCTTGAGACTCCTCCTCACTTCAAAAATCTTGAGGAGAACATGTCATCTGCAAGCTCCACAGACTCCCCTGCCACAGCCCAAAGAAAGCATGATTGGAAGGCGGCCAAGCTTGCTGAAATTATCTGGAGAGCATGTGGATTTGACACTATGATAGATAAGTCCTTGATAAAATCATGGGTCAATCCGCTCCGCAGGCTACTGGATGAAGACTATACTCCACACCTTACATATGCTGAACCCCCTTCTGATGGATATTGGGATATTCCAATCTCTCCCAATGCCAAATACTTTCCAGTATTTGAGTCTTTTGACTGCAGTCTCCCTGATCACAAACATCTTCCAATGGAGTTTGAAAGACTTAATCATTTTTATGCTAAGCATGGCTCCTCTGTTGAAAAAATTTGGTCTAATGATAGACCATCCGCAGTCAAGAACTACAAGATGCGGAAGTTCATGAAGGCTGACTTCATTCAGTATACCCTCACCAGAAGAGAGCATGACTACATCCGCACTCAGGCAGACTTCCCAAGCATGAATCCGGAAGAAATCTTCCTTATTGCCAGGGTGTTCCAGAACAAGGCAGAAAAGCACCCGAAGATGCAAATGGCGCTTGATAAAGCCAAATCCTTTCTGAGGGATACAGTATGTGACTTCGCCAAGATTGATGCGTATATCCACCCTACCATCATCAAGAAGTTTGATCTCCCTTCACTTGAACCTGTGCCAATGCCTACCGAAGGCTTCGAAGAAAGATCACTAGGCGCAACAAACTTTCCTGAACATGGTATCATATTCAAACGGAAGACTGACAACGTCAAATACTTCATTTCGATGAATGCCATGCACCGCCTGACCAAGAAACAACTTGACATCTGCAAGACCGCAGTTGAAAGATCGAAGCATACTACTGCAATAGTCAAATTTGAAATTTCAAGAAGAATCATATGGCTTGAAAATGTCAGGAAGTTCTGGTGGATTCTGATCAATTTCCTCAAACTTGATAGCTGAACCGGAGTTAAAGAGGTCACTTAGGGGGAAATTGTTGAAACATAAGTGACCCTCTTGAACTCAGCTACCACAACCATCACTCTAGCGCAACGGTTCAGCATCCGCAATCAATTCAGCACACGGAGACAGCTCTTCATCAGTAACCGCAATTAATCTGCAGTCTACTTAATTACTTTTCTTATCTTTATGTAATACTCTTTTATGCAGCATACCTTGCACGGATGCTTATAGAGTTGTAGTTTAGTTCTGAGACTCTATAAATAGAGACTCATTCTACTGTATTAAAAGACTTCTTACTCTTGAATTTCTTAAGAAACCTCTACTCTTATCTCTTGATCACTGATGACTTGTGAATTATTCTGAATATATATTTCCCAGATATCTTCTTCATTTCTCTATCTTTCTACTCTTCTTACTCTAAATTGTTACTGAAACATATCAGACTATAACCTCTCTCTGGAGCAAGTCGTTAAGACTTAATCACTAAGTTTGATCTTTCTTATTAACTCGGAGTGAATGCATTCCTTGTTACGAATCAGCTTAAGTGTATTCTTGATATAACAATTGCTTTCATTTATATTTCTTTACTTTCCACAACTAACTATCTAACTATCTAACTATATTATTGTTGAGCTTTTAGATCCTTTGAGATTAACTATTCCGCAATATACTTGTTCTAAAGTTTGTTCAAGTGTGTCTCCAAGTTTTTTCTCTCAGCAATTGGTATCAGAGCCAAAGTGGTTGCTTCTTGAATATCGGAACTCTGATTGTTCATTAGGTTTTCTATACCACTAAAGCTCATTTCAAAAAAAACTCAAATGGCACAATCGTTATCTCTGAATGTCTGCAACAGTGTTGGTGGTTCTAACCGAGCTCCAATACTAGTAGCAAATGAATATCATCACTGGTCACAAAGAATGGAGAGGTACTTAAGAAGACTGGGAAGAGATGTATGGTGATCCGTAGAAGAAGGACCACATGTTCCAGTCCTTACACCAGTCCAAACTGACGACGCTGCAACCAGGCTAGGAGGATGTCAACCAGCCATGAGCCGTCCCACAAAAGATGATCTCGATAAAATGGAAAATGATTTTGTTGCTTTCTATGAAATTTCCTGTGGCGTTGCTCCTGACAACTTTGATATTATCATAAACTGCAAGTCAGCAAAACAGATCTGGGATGTACTCAAGAATCTGTACGAAGGCTCTGAACAAGCACAAGACAAGAAGCTCACTACAACACTCAATGACTTCAACAACTTTAAAGCTCATACTGGTGAAAGTTTGGAAGACTCCTTCAAGAGGTTCAACTTGATAGTCACTAAGTTATCCGATGTGGGTACCATCCGCAGTAACCATGAAACCAATCTCCAGTTTCTTAATGGTTTAGGAAGACATTGGACTACGGCTAAGATGATAGTTCAAGGCGACAGAAAGATTCACTCTTTGTCACTCTACAAGCTCTATGGAGAGCTTCAAGCACAAGAATCCACTGTACTCAAAGATTGTGCTGACTTCGGAGGACCGCTTGCTCTCATAGCACGAGCCCCACCGCAGTCATCCTACTCTTCATCGTATGACACTCCACCGCAGTCATACGAAGCGGATTCTGAGTATGATGATGAAGAAGAATTTCAGAAGGCTATTGCTCTGGTTAGCCAACAGTTCAACTGTATACCGCCCTCTTCCTTCCGCAAGAATCAACAGTTCAACAAACCTCCATTCAACCGTAACTTCGGTTCTCAGAACAAGCATTCTCGATATCCCAAAGGCTCTTAGAACAATCAACCAAAGGAGGTACCGCAGTCTCCTCAGAACACTGACTCCGGTACTCAATCAGAAGACAAGAGTGATGTAGTGATTTGTCATAAATGCAATAAAGAAAATCACTTTGTAAAAGATTATAAGGCCAATATAGTCAAAGACAGAGCATTCTACCTTAAAATGGCTCAAGAGCTGGAAGAAAAGGAAAAGGCAAGGGCATATGTGGCCCATATCAAAAGAGACCATCAAGTTTGGTTATCCGGAGACGAAGAAGAGACCATCAGCAGTGTTAAAGGAAAATGGAAAATATGCATGCTGGCCACTGCGGATGATGATGGGTCAACAATGTTAAACAAAAACTACTGCTACATGGCAAAGGATGGGACTCTAAGCATCGTGGAACAGGTAAAACTCATGACCCAAACTTTAAACTATAGTATGCATGATTGTCAACCCTACATAGATGATCTTAATGACACTTGTGCTGCCGTCCTTATAGACTATAACAAAGTCTAGGATGAGAAGAACATTCTGTCCCAAGAGATGTTCCATGTGAGAGGACGATTGGATAACAAGAGACTTAAGATGGCTATGTTAGAGAAGGATTTAGAGTTAGAGAAAGATGCTAGAATGTTAAGTGAAACCCAATTAGAGATAGCTTTGAACCAGAGAGATTTAGCTCAGAGAGAAATTGTACGCTTAAATCTCTTAATTGAAAATTTGTTTAACGAAAGTGAGGCTATTGAAAATTTGGTAAACAATGGAACCGTGGACAACACATATAATTGGGGTTGGTCTAATGGATATCCAACCGCAATGGATTCCTCACCCCGATTCAACAAAGACAGATTGTATGTCCCTCCGGATAGAGAATTTCATTTTCCTGTCAATGACAAAACTTTTCCCGAAGATATCAAAACTCACTTCGGTAGACTACACAATTTAAGCAATAATTGTGTCATTGAGGAAATTGTGCCTGAGGTTTCGGGTCACACGTGTGATCAAATTCCTATCAGTAGCACCATCCATTCAAATTCTCGAACATCATCCATAATTGATGAAGAGATTGTTGTTGTTGAAGGCCCCGAAGTCTCAAAGGATTTTCCATCTTTGTCCTCAAACCACAGTGTCTCACACTGTAATCAAATGTCCCAGAAGTGTCCAACCGTAGTTCCATCTAAAACCTACTCTGCGGTAGTTAAATCATCTCTACCAAAATCATCAGTTCAAGGAACCACAACCCTTTAGTCAATATTTCATGAGTTACCTATAGAAAATTTTGAGGTAGGTCAATGCTCTCAAATTCTAGAATCCTCAAGTTCTGATGAATCAAGCCACGTTTTCAAAATCATTCGAAAAATTTCAGGAAACCGCAGTTGAATAACAATGACTGCGGTTCACCAAAATCTTTGGCAAAAAAGGCTTTCAAAGAAGAAATTAGATCTCGAGGCACAAGCAGAAAAAGTCTTTCAGAAAATAAAAAACATGTGAGAATTCCAAAATCTAAGAGTCCAGAAAAAATTTGTTTTCACAAACTACATTTCAAAAAACTCTTCTTTCGTGGAAACAAGCAAAAAGGGAAGCCCAGTTTCAAAAGTCATTTCTGCTACTTCTGACACAACCCAAAAAGGTGTCAAACTTGTAAGAAACTACGTTTTTCAGGTCTATTCCTCAAATGACCCCAACTGGAAAGGAATTTTACCCACTCCAACACTTTTAAAATCACATCAAACTTTCAACAAATGGAAGGGTATCTTACCAAATCCACCTAAAGAGACTCAAAGATTTACACGTGCTAAACCTCGTTCAAAAGAAACTTTTTAGAAACCAAACAACATGTATGTCAGAAATTACCCACCTCGGACCAGTACCAAGTTTAATTCACTCTATAGACCGCTGACCAAGCAAAATGTCAGATTCAATGACAAATTTTTTCTTTGTAAATGTCAGTGTAGTTGTCAAAAGGTTTTATCTCATGTCAAATCAAATCAAAGTCAGAAACGTCGTATTTTTTCTAAAACTCACAACAATTCAAATCTGAACAAACACCTAGGACTAGGTCTAAAAGTTGACAAGAGGCATGTCCTTCAGTAACTAGTAAACGAACATGTTAAGTTACATATTGCAAGGAATAAATAATTCTATAAGGTTGGGTCTAGCCCTATTTCGCAGCTCTTGTTTGAGTCCAACCGTTGTAGGGCAGGATCTCTCATTCGAATAAATATCTAGTCTGAGTAATATGTAATAGTATTCGCGAGCTAGTTAAGGGAAGAAAGCAGGGACTTCTTTTGCAGCTGATGACAGAGAGAGGGTTGGTGGTTACCTAGGGTAAGCCTAGGATGAGAGTAGCATGAGAGCAGCAATAGTAGTAGTAGAAGGGACTTGGTGGAGTCAAGGCAGATTTTGAGGAAAGTACGGATAGATATGGAAGGTAGTATGGGCCCGTACTACTGGAAGCAGAGGATCCGTACTTGAATTGAGGAAGGCTGAGGCGAGACCAGGAACCTTGCAATAGATGCGATCCCTCTAAGATGTATCAGTACCACTGACAGTT
This sequence comes from Lactuca serriola, assembly GCF_051521515.1. Taxonomy (NCBI): domain Eukaryota; kingdom Viridiplantae; phylum Streptophyta; class Magnoliopsida; order Asterales; family Asteraceae; genus Lactuca; species Lactuca serriola. The sequence goes on from NC_136408.1 coordinate 100,157,336, forward strand.
GTCGTTATGTATTGCAGAATGGTGGTACTATGTTCGAGGCCAGTAGTTGGCAGTTCGGGAGAGGGATCAGGTTTGGGTTTGGGTTTAGGTTCCGAACCAGTGGATGAGAGGATACGCGAGTTCATCGCGTCAGAGATCACCAGAGGCATCCTTAAGTCGACCCCCATCATTTTCGGGTTGATCAAGGAAGGGATAGTTGAGTTGATGGAGGACCGCCTCAAGGCGTTCAGGAGTGATATGGCATCTGGCCAGTCAAGATCTCGCACATTGTCCTTTAAGGACTTCAGGAGCAGTGGTGCGACAGATTTCCATAGGCGAAGGACCCCATTGTGGCCATACGATGGATTGCAGACATTGAGTCTGCACTCTGCACAGCTGACCAGCTTCTGCCCCAAGGGGTCGAAGGTGAGATATGCAGCAGGATGTTTCAGTGACAGGGCTAGAGATTGGTGGGAGTCTGTTGGTGACTCATTGGGAGCCTCGGCTGTTGAGGCAATGACCTGGCCGGACTTTGTGACCCAGTTTAGAGCAGAGTTTGTGCCAGTTGTAGAGCTTCAACAGCTGGCCAGGGAGTTTTTAGATATGAGGTAGATGACGGAGACTGTGGCGGAGATCACCACCAAGTTCCGGGAGAGGGCGTTACTGGTGCCCCAGTATACAGGTGATGAGGATATGAGGAGGACCCGCTACCATGACATGTTGCGAGCCGACATTCGGGAGCATGTCGGTTTTTCAGCTTGCCCTATCCTGGATTCTATGATTGCTAGGGCTAAGGAGAGGGAGATAGATCTGGAGCACATCCGGAAGAGGAAGACAGAGGAGGGACAGTCGATAGGGGCTTCAGGGAAGAAGCCCAAAGGATCAGATGGTAGGCCGAAAGGCCAGTCAGGACCAGGCCGCTGTAGGAAATGCGGCAGGCCACATGAGGGGGCGTGTAGATTGGGATCTTCGGGCTGCTATAAGTGCGACAAGACGGGGCACTTCAGCAGGTATTATACCGCCCCTGCACCTGTTATTCAGACGTCTGAGTTGTTGTGTTTCCACTGCAACCAGAGGGGCCACAAGAAGGCCAACTGCCCCTAGTTGACGGCAGAAGCAGCACCAGTGAAGGCGCCTGCTCCAGCGACCCTGTGAATTACAGATGGCCGGCAGGGCAAGGCAGAGGCTCCGGTGGTGAGGAGTCGGGCATTTCAGCTGACTACCGAGGAGGCACGCGCCACACCCGATGTGGTGACGGGTATGATTCTTTCCCTCTGATTTATTTATATGATGTTTATAATATTGATATGTGCTCTGTTTAGGATTGTTCCATGTGAACGGTATCCCTCTTCAGGTGTTGTTTGATTCGGGTGCCACTCGATCATTTGTCTATCTTGCGCTCAACAAGAAGTTTCTGGAGTCATTGGGCATGTTGGATTTCCCTCTAGAGGTCGAGATTGCGGACGACCGGTCGGTACGAGCGTCAGAGGTCTACCGGGATTGTGTTTTGAGGCTGTTCGAGGAACGTTACCTCGTGGACTTGGTTCCCATACCTTTGCGGGGGAACAAGGTTATTATTCGCATGGATTAGCTGAGCCCCAATGGGGCAGTGATTGACTGCGCGCAGCAGTCAGTGCAGATTAGGACCCCAAGTGGGGGAGAGCTGGTGGTTCAGGGCGACGGGCCACGGCGAGGACTAGCTTTATGTTCGGTAGTGAGGGCTAGGCGCTACCTCCAGCAGGGTTGCGCAGGTTATGTCGCCTATGTTACGGATACCCAGGAGGCGGGTAGGGCGACGGTGGGCGATGTGCCCGTGGTACGAGAGTTCGCGAACGTATTCCCCGAGGAATTGCCTGAGATACCTCCGGAGTGACAGGTGGAGTTCAGGATCGACTTGGTCCCTGGTGCAGCTCTGATAGCCAAGGCACCGTATCGGTTGGCTCCTCCTGAGATGCAGGAGTTGTCTTTTCAGCTGCAGGAGCTGTTAGACAAGGGATTCATTAGACCGAGTAGTTCTCCCTGGGGAGCCTCGATTCTGTTTGTGAAGAAGAAGGACGGGTCGCGTCGGATGTGTATAGATTATCGGGAGCTGAATAAGTTAACGGTGAAGAACCGTTACCCACTCCCGAGGATTGATGACCTCTTTGACCAGCTACAGGGAGCATCTTGGTTCTCCAAGATTGATTTGCGATCAGGGTATCATCAGATGAGGGTCTGAGAGGAGGATGTACAGAAGAATGCGTTCCGGACGCGTTATGGCCACTATGAGTTCGTGGTGATGCCTTTCGGGCTCACCAATGCTCCTGCCGCGTTCATGGACCTCATGAACCGCATGTGTAGACCGATGTTAGACCGGTTTGTGATAGTGTTTATTGATGATATCTTGGTTTACTCCAAGATGCAGGAGGAGCATGAGGAGCATCTGAGAGAGGTTTTGGAGACCTTGAGGAGGGAGAACTTGTATGCCAAGTTCTCCAAGTGTGAGTCTGGTTGCACGAGGTGCAGTTCCTTGGGCATCTCGTCAACCAACACGGAATTTCAGTGGACCCGGCAAAGGTGGAGGCCGTGATGAGATGGGAGGTTCCGAAGTCTCCATCTGAGATTCGGAGTTTCCTGGGATTAGTTGGCTACTATCGGAGATTCATCCAGGATTTCTCCAAGATAGCCTTACCCCTGACCAGGCTGACGAGGAAAGCCGTGGTCTTTCGCTGGGGGCTTGAGCAGCAGGCCGCATTCGAGGCATTGAGACAGAGATTGTGCGAGGCGCTAATCTTAGCCCTGCCAGAGGGCATGGAGGATTTCTTCGTGTACTGTGATGCGTCCATCTCGGGTTTGGGTGCAGTATTGATGCAGAGAGGGCATTTCATTTCTTACGCTTCGAGGCAGCTGAAGCCTCACGAGGCGAATTACCCGACGCACGATTTAGAGCTGGGGGTTGTGGTTTTCGCCCTCAAGATTTGGCGTCATTACCTCTATGGGGTTCGTTGTACGATTTACACGGACCACAAGAGCCTGAGGTATCTCATGGACCAGCCAAATCTGAATATGAGGCAGCGTCGGTGGCTTGATATAGTGAAGGATTATGATTGTGAGATCCTTTATCACCCGAGGAAGGCCAATGTGGTGGCCGCCGCACTTAGCCGCAAGGCGGCGCCGATCAGGGATATTTGTCTGAGGATGACAGTGGTGACTCCGCTGTTGGAGCGGATTCGGGAGGCCCAACAAGAGGCCATGAAGGAGGAACATCGGAAGAGAGAGCGGATTGTGGGGCAGGTTTCCTCCTTCGATTATGATAGCCGAGGGCTGTTGACACTACACTGTAGGGTGTGGGTACCGTATCATGGGGGTGTGCGCCAGGTTCTGATGGAGGAGGCACACAAATCTCGATTCTCCATTCATCTCGGGGCAATGAAGATGTATAGGGATCTTCGTCCGGGCTATTGGTGGCCCTGCATGAAACAAGATGTAGCATGGTACGTGGAACGGTGCTTGACCTGCATGAAGGTCAAGGCCGAGCACCAAAGGCCACACGACAAGATGCAGCCGTTGGATATCCCACTGTGTAAATGGGAAGACATTACGATGGATTTTATCACAAAACTTCCTAGGTCCGCGCGGGGAGTGGATTTGATTTGGGTCATCGTCGATCGATTGACCAAGAGCGCCCATTTTATCCCAATTCAGGAGAGTATTTCAGCCGAAAGGTTGGTCGATATTTATGTTCGGGAGGTAGTGGCGCGGCACGAAGTGCCAGTATCGGTGATTTCGGACAGAGATGTGTCAGGTTTTGGAGGAAGTTTCATGACAAGCTGGGTACTCGTTTGCATTTTAGCACCGCCTTTTATCCGCAGACGGATGGTCAGAGCGAGCGAACCATCCAGACATTAGAGGATATGTTGCGGGCATGTGTTTTAGACTTCGGAGGTAGCTGGGATACCTACCTTCCGTTGGCAGAGTTCTCGTATAATAATAGCTATCATGCGAGTATTGGCCGTCCTCCTTTCGAGATGTTGTATGGGAGGAGGTGCAGGACCCCGATATGCTGGGGTGAGGTTGGCCAGAGGGTCATGGGGAGCACCGAAGTAGTGCTCAAGACGACAGAGAAGATTCAGTAGGTCCGGAGCAGGCTTCAGACTGCTCAGAGTCGGTAGAAAAGTTATGTCGACAAGTGCCGATCAAACCTGGAGTTCCAGGTCGGGGAAATTGTTCTCCTGAAGGTGTCGCCATGGAAGGGCGTCATCCGATTCAGGAAGCGGGGCAAGTTGGGCCCCATGTACATTGGACCCTTCGGGGTTGTAGCCCGGGTGGGCAAGGTGGCGTATCGGTTGGATCTGTCAGCCAAGCTCAGACAGATCCACAACACTTTCCACGTCTCTCAGCTGCGGAAGTGCCTGGTGGACGACTCAGTAGTGGTACCCTTGGAGGATATTCAGGTTGATCACAACCTGAATTACATCGAGCTGCCTGTAGCGATCCTTGATCAGAACTCAAAGGATCTGAGGAACAAAAGAGTGGAACTCGTGAAGGTGCAATGGCAGCACCGGAAGGGGTCGAAGTGGACTTGGGAGCCGGTGGACGAGATGATGGAGCATTACCCCAAGCTGTTTCAGGATCGAGCAACAGACTTCGAGGACGAAGTCTAAAATAAGTGGGGGAGATTTGTAGCACCTGATTCTTGGTGCGTATTCTTTTTATTAGTTCTTTAAATATTTTGCATTTTTGGCCTTGGACTCGGCGAGTTGAAGGACCAACTCGCCGAGTAGAAGTGAGAGGGGACACGGGATATAAGTGATGAACTCGGCGAGTCGGGTCCCGGCTCGGCGACTAGGTGCTGCTCGGACTAAAACCCTAATCTGAGGGTTTGCACCCTATTTAAGCAATGATAGGACGGCCATATTGTCCCTTATGCTCCCAAAACACTTCTCATTGAAACCCTAGCCGTTTGTGCATTGTTGAGGCCATTTTTTGTGTTCTTGTGTGGTTGTAAAACTTGGAAGGGAGAAAGGAGCTTGGAACCTGAGTTGGGGACAGTAGATCCAGGGATTTTACTTCATTTTCAGCAGCTTCAAGGTATAATGCCCCTGTCTTGACTCATCTATGTGTTTATTCATCTTTAACTTGGTATTTCTTTGGATTGCTAAGTCATGTTTTGGTATTGGAAGTTTGGAGTGGGTTTTGACTTCAGATTTGGGCCTTAAGAGGGGTTTCATGGCATAAAGGTGCCAACTTTAGGGCCATGAGAGCCCCATGCACATTGTAGGACACTTTTTGTGGATTTTTGAGCTAAAAACCCCATGCATGTGCATCAAGTTTGGAACTTTACGTATAAAGTGGACATTAGGAGGCCAGATCTATGGTTTTGGTGTGCTAGATCTCATTTAAATCAACTGTTTGGAATTGGTCAAGACTGGAATCGGCGAGTCCAATACAATCTTCTTAGAACTCGATGAGTTGTTCATCAACTCGGCGAGTTGAGGACAGAACTTTTTCATCAGATGAAGGTGGACTCGACGTGTTGTTCATCAACTCGGCGAGTTGGATGAGTTTTCATGTGACGTTCAAATGAGAGAAGAGCTCGTCGAGTTGACGGCCCAACTCGACGAGTAGAGTTGTGGATAAGGACAAATGGAAGGTTAGGGACTCGGCGAGTTGGCTAGCCAACTCGGCGAGTCAGGTCAACTGGAAGTTGACTTTGACTTTGACTTGACTTGATCAGGGGTAAAATGGTCATTTTACCCAAAGAGTAGATATCAAAATCTGATTGTGCGTTTTGTGGGATTTATAGTCGGAGGATTTCCGGAGCAGCAGTAGCAGATAGAGAGTTCCCGCACAGATCAATAGCTACTACGAGGTGAGTTACCTTCCAGTAGCGGTGGGTCTACGGGCACAATGTCGGCCCACCAGTAGGGATCGTATGATAGATGTTTGTCTTTGTGATATTCATCTGTGTTGCTACTACCTGATATGTTATATGCTAGCGTGATATGATATGTGATAGTGATAGAGTTCGGTTGTTAGGACCGAAGGGTAGGTTAGGCACCCCAAATATGCCTGACAGTATGTTATGATATGTTTAGCTGCTAGCATGATATGTTATACGAGATAGAGGTAGTAGGAGGGGGAATGGTCCCCGAGATTCGGTTGTTAGGACTGAAGGGTAGTCAGCACCCCAGAATGGCTCGACATGGGTAGGTCAGCACCCCAGAATGGCTTGACACGGGTAGGACGGCACCCCAGAATGGCCGTACCGGGTAGGTCGGGCACCCCAAAAATGTCTGGCAGTATGTGTGTTGTATGATTGTATGGTATGTGGACGATGGGGGAACTCGCTAACCTTTGTGCTTACATTCTACAGTTTTGTTTTCAGGTACCTCTTCAGCAAAGAGGAAGGAGCTGGCGCGGTAGCGGCACATCATACACACATGCATTGGTTTTCCGCACCATGAGATGTTCTGGGATTGTACTCTGACATTATTATTATTTTTATGATTTGGTTTTCAGACACGAGATATGTTTTTATGAAATGATATGATCAAATGATGTTTTACTACAAATGTTTCGCAAACCACTTATTTTAAATGAAATTTTTGGGCGTGAAAATTGGGTTGTTACACATATCCAGTACCCAAATCAAAATTTCAAGCACTTAATTGAAGAAATCTCAAGAAATTCAAAAGTTCATTGAAGAACTCAAGCCAAAAACAAAGATACAAATTCAAGTTCAATCAAATCAGAAGTCATCTCAAAGTTAAATCTGGAGAATGAAGAACTATGTGATATGATATTAGGTGGCTCTCGAAAAAGTGAAAGCATAGGAGCTGGGCTCCTACGGGTGTGGCCCTCTGCTTCAGCGAAAGCTGATTTGCCGAGACAGGTTCTTAAGGATGCGTTGATTCTGGTTTTTGACTATCTAGTCTTAAGGACATGAGATCGTGAACTGTGTTATTTTCTCTCATAAAGCTAATTAAGGTGTAAATTTTAAATAAAACTATGGTTGGACTATTGGATTACACTGTTTCATGGTCTCCTCACTTTAGGAGTCTATGATACATGAAAGGTAGCAAGATGGTCGTCTAGGTAGTAGTGATTAGAAATCCCTCGATGTAAAGTCTGATCATAATATATATATATATATATATATATATATATATATATATATAAAACAGTGAAGTATTTTTATTTTATTTTATTTTATTCTAAATTCTTTTTAGGTCATCTACATCATTCCATTTGTTTATAATGTTTTATCTTTTTCTTACTTGAGGGCAAGTAAGGATTAAGCTTGAGGAGATTTGTTAGATGTCATTTTATGCATCTTTTAGGGTAGTTTTCATTATCATGTAGGATCATATTTTGTACATTTGCATGTCATTTATTTAAATAATGTTCGACTCTTGTATTTCGTTAGAATTCCCGTACTGCTCATGTTTTTATGTCAATTTCAAATAGTACGAGTGGAGCAGTGCTTTGGGAGTAGTTGGATGCACGTTTGGAGCTTAAAATGTAGCTTGGAGCTTATGAAGGATTCTGAGGAATGCTTGGAGGATATTTTGGTCAAGAAACATTCGATCAAATTGATCACAAGAAGATAGATTCTACGATCTAAAGCTTAATGATGTTGCTGACAGCTTTGACCCCCTGTCAGTATATGTTATGAAAACTAGACGAAATTTCAGACGTCTTAGGCAAAACATGAGTTTGCAAATTTTCTCGTAACTTGTCTTCGATGTTTTTTAGTGCCAAAAATTCATCTGGGAGAAGAAAATCAAAACATGCGATCGCAACCTATGTACATGCGATCGCAACTTTACCAAAAAATGTTGAAATAACATCCTACTTCATTAAAAGGCCCATGATGCGTTATCTTCAATACCTGCGATCACAACCTCAATACATGCAATCGCAGCCTCAATACATGCAATCACATGTTATCAGAATCTTGTTCTGGAAGCTTCCACCTTGAGTTTAAATACAACCCTCATAATCAGTTGTAAGGAATGGACGATTCCAGACGAAGAAAACCATTTCTGAAGGATATTTTTGAATTCTTTCGGCGACTTTTGAAGATCTGAAGACTGTGAATCATCTCATCCATTTAGTTTATCTAGATTGATTAATAAATGTTTCTTTTATCTAGTTTGATTCATTTTTGGCCATGTCTGGTTAAACTTTAGTTTTCAATTCTGCACAGACTAGTACTTTTCATGTGATTAGTTTTCAGATTTGATTTTCATTTTGTGTTTCTATCTAGATTTTTTCAGTTTTGAGCTTAATGAATGTTTGATTTTAATTCTTGTTAGTCTGATGACCTAGCTAGGGTTTTATCATTCTAGTTACTCAGTTAATAGAATCTGTAATTGTTTTTGTCAAATGCTAAAAGTAACAAGTATCAGATTGGTTCTGTTTTAGGATTTAACTTTGGTATAAAGTGTAAAAATCGTATATTTACGCTTTCGAGCTTGTGAGAAGTATTGGGTATTTCTGGGAATTTTACAATGAACTTAATGCAATTTTATGATTTAATTAAGAGCTTGTTTAATTGAACAGTAAAAATTTTGGGTTAATTCAAAGAGCTTGTTTTGATTAACTACTTTAGTTAAAAGATATTATACTATAGCTTGTTAGTTTTTCTCAGTACCAACTTAGATAGAACGCATTCTGAATAACCAGATCTGATCTAAGTACATGATTAGGAAAGTCGCAGTAGAACTGAAATCATTTTTATTATTGATTTTCATTTACTCATGTATGTACAATGCATGACCCAACTACTCACTAGGTAAAAAGAGTGGAAAATGAGGTCAAGACTCATGCTTGGAGTCTAAAACTACTCAAAAAATCAGATCGAAAGATTATACTACAGAGAATGCCTCAATGATCCATAAAGTTGCCAACTTTATGGATCCCATGCATGTAATTCTTTACAACCATGCAAAAAAGAGATTAACACTTAAATCTAGCATGCAATAGATAGAAAGGCCATAACTTTATGGCTTAGAATGGTCCAAAAGCTCTGCAAGAAGGTGAGGTAAAAGCTAGAGTGCCAATATGTTGCTCCACCAAGGTCTTCTTCCACTTCTATGAGACAAAATCCACCAAAGAGAGCTTCAAAGATACAAAAATGGCTAAGGACTCCAAGTAGGTTGAGATTAGGGTTTTCAGGAGGCAAGAGCACGAGGGAGGCTAAGGATGGGCAACCTTAGCCCTATCATTCTGATGAGATTAAACTTTAATCTTGAAGATCGATTAGATCTTAAACAGGTAAATAAATATTTAAACAGTAAGAACGAATGCAAAATAAAGAATAACTCAACGATGAATCAAACGTGTCGAATGATTAAAACAAAATCCTCAGAAGAGCTTGATTAAGAACATCAACTGTAGAGGATTAGTAGGTTACAAGAACGATAAAGAAATCTGTAAATAGTATCGTTATGCTCTCGATCAATCGTTAAATCATTAACCTAATATGCATGCAAGCATATACTTATATAGTAACCAAGCAAGCTTACGGTATGGACAGGCCCAAAACCGGAATACAAAATTAAATAAAAAAATAGCCGAGCCCAAAGACGCAACCCTTGAACAAATCTTCAACCCAACAATCTCCCCCTTTGCGTCAATTGGAGTGAGATGTTTACTTGTTACTTGGGCCAGCAGCGGAGGCAGGTACCTTCTTCTTCACGGTGTTAAACAGACGAGAGATAAGAGCCAGAATCGTCTGCCTAAACCTGATGTACCACTGGATCATGTCATTGAAGTACTTAACATCATCCGCTGAATTCTCTTTACACCTTCGAATAATCGATAACACATGCTCTAGACAAGCAGTGGTGTAAAGATGTTTGTCAGCTAAAGCAAAGAGACATTTCTGTCCTTCTGCTCTAGTGAACATGACCGAATTGCGTCTTGGGTCGATCTTGCCCATCTTCATCTGATTGAGATCACTGGCCAATCCCACAGGAGCTATCTTCGGTTTCTTCTTGAAGACAGTGGCAACCTCCTGATCCATAAGGGCAACCTCCATGATATAACAGACAATCATCCTCTTGAGATGGTCTATGATCGGACCATATTCAGCTTCATTTGTCAAGAGGATGTTATGCAAAACAATCCAATCATGAGGATTTAAGTTCGGTAGATCTGCCAGGGAAATATGATGTGCAGTTCTTGCAGATCCTCGAATCACCTTGAACCGAACATTAATAAATCTTCCTTCGGTGTAAGGCTTCAGTACCCGAACGTTCACTATCTTCTGGGCGCTCCATGTTAAATACTGAGGACGAGCAGCCTTCAGATAGAACTCGATCAACTCCCTATCCACCTCAGGGTTCAGATGAGGGACTTCAAAAATATTTGAGAAGGCGTGGAAGATAAACGCCTTTTGAGTCAACGGCATGTCGAACTGCGAATCGACAGAATTATTGCAGTCGAACGAAATCACCGGCTCGAGCCATAGGATGCTGGGAGTGTCTATGGCCTCTTTGATCATACGCTCCCGAGTCCAGGCAGGGAAGAGAGTCTTCCTGCTCTCGAGGAGATCGTGGGCTTCCTTCTGCTTGCGTTCGGCTTCTTCAGCCTCTCGCGCCACACGATTAACATCATCATTAACATTGCGACTGTTCTTTCGTTTCAACAAGTCAGCAATGGTTTCATCATCTTCATCATCATCTTCTTCCTCAGCTATGTTTTTCCCTTTATCCTTCACACCCGAACCCGAAGCTTGACCAGTCGGAGGTGGTTCGGTTGTGTGAGTAGCTTTGGAGGAAGGAGGTGGTTTCGATCCGGACTTCAACTCTTCTCCCCCTTGTTTCGGATTGGACACGAAACTGGGTAAGCCTTCGATTTTGCTGAGAAGGTCCATGGCAGGAGAAAGCTTTTCAGCAAGTTCGCCTCACCGAATGGTTGAGAATTGGATCGTGTGCTTTTAGGATGTTTGATAAGGCAGCGTGTACATCCGAAACACATGTCTTGATGACCTCCCTTTCGGATCGAAGAGCTTCAAGCTGTTGTTGAGAGTTTGATAGCTGAGTGCTCTTGACCTTTAGGGCGGTGGTTTTGCTTGCCAGAACGTCCATCAATGAATTTTCAACTGCGAGATTCTCCTGAAGCTTAGCGAGGCGCTCATCGATGGAGGCACGAAGGGCCGAGTTGTCGTCGCTTATTGATTGGCGAAGGTTGGCGAACGACTGTAACTCTGTTGAGACGAACTTGGCCAACTGCTGAACAATCGGTTCCAAAGTTGTCTTGGTAGAATCCGCACTCTCCTGTAATGACTTCAACAGAGAAGAGGCGTCTGAGAATAGTTTATCGACTTTTGCGGTCGCAGCCTCACATGCTTTGGTAGAGGCATCTATGGCGGCAGTGGCTGAGGCTACCGAATCATGTTGAGCCCTGGAGAAGGCATCAACAATCTTTTGAAGTGCAACTTCAGATAGAGAGGACTGTTGGTTGGAAGATGAGGCGAGAAGTAAGTCAACCTTCTCGTTGAGCTCCTTAAGATGCTTCTTTGTCACTGGAGCATCATCCTCTTCATCGCTCTGAACCTGAAACGGACTATAGTAGACCGAATTGAAGGTCATATTGTCACCGCCAAGAAACGGGTTATCTCCATCAGAGGCATTATCTGGAGATGATGGTGGTGGTGAAACTAGGGGTGTAGTTGTTTGGGTAAGTTCAGGTTGAGTGCGGGTTGGGGTAGTTACGGGTGGTGGTTGAGTGTGGGTAGGTTCGGTTGTAGTGGTATGAACCCCCGTATCAGATACGTTGGTTGTAACCCTTGTAGTGGTTGTGGTGGTATCTGTGAAAATGGGTGGTGGTATAGGGAAAGAGGTTGGAGGAATAGTGGTAGTGGGGATTATGGTCGGAATGGAAGTAGGGATGGTTGGAGGAGGGGAAGGAACTGGTGTATTATGAAGTTCCATCTCTGGGGTAGGTGAGCGGGGTGGTGTGTTGCCTCTTTGAGGGGTTTCGCCTCCTTGAGAGCCATCCGAATCCGAACTCTCACCTTCAGAGTCACTCGAAGAAGAGGGAATAACAAGCTTGCGCTTCGGTTGAGTCTTCCTCCTCTTCGGCTGCGGAGACTGGGCCGGTTTCGTTTGTTTTCTCTTCCTGAGAGAAGGACCTTTAGCAGCTTTGGTCACTTGCTTCCCTTTGTCCGCCTTTTTGCCCCTGTGCACCGGTTTGTCAGCATCATGGATGGACTTCAGCATTTCCGGTGTAAGTTCCCTAGGTCCAGTTGCCCTGAACTCCTTGATCGTCCGGATTAGCCTGCTGTCAGAGGGAACGTCGCCATACATTGTCTCCGGAATAGAGCCAATGAAGGAGAATTTAGATGCATCAGAGACGATGATCTTCTTGGTGTGAAACGTACCGATTGAAGACATCGATGCACCAACAGCAGTGGGAATGTCGAACTTGTCTATTGCCCACTTTGTGATTAAAATCCAGAACCAGGCATACGATACCTCGGAATGTCGTGATGAAGAAGAAGGCTCTGGATGAGCTGTTGCCAGAGAACCAACCCAAAATCTAAGTTGACCCCGTTTTAGACTGCATACATGATCGACAAGAAAAGTCGACTAGCACCGTCGGATCCTGAGCTCCGTTCCGACAAGCCCTTGAAGAGGACTGTGAACATGCCGTTCCACTGTGGCGGCAAGCAAGATTTCTTGAACTTTGCGACGGAGGTAAGGACCTCCGTGTACCCCATATTGTAAAACATGTTATACAGATACCCAACCGGAATCGTCTCCGGATGTATTCTCGATAGGTCAACAACCAACCCTAGCAATGTGCAGAAACGTTGTCGAGAAATGGAGGTCTTGTGATCAGCAACCTCGAAGAACACCCGCTCGACTGCTTTGTCGGAATAGGCAGTCGCATAAACCTGCGAGAGAGTCGTCATGGGCACAGACTCAATCCTGGAGAGAGCCGGAGCGATTTGGGAGTACTTCAGGCACTCGATGATCGGCGACATGTAGGAGTCGTACGCCAGAGGGTTGAGGTCGATCACCAGGCATTGTTGTGGACGAATAGGAAGGATTTGTGAGGTAGCATGGACTGAGGATGATTCCGCCATTGTTGAAGGTAGTTGAAGAAGAAGATGAACAGTGAAGCTTTTGGGAGTTTTTGCTCTCTAGAAAATCCGGAAGCGGTAAAAAGGTAAATGAGAGTGTAGACAGCCTTTTATAGTGAGGGAATGGAGAGAGAAAAATCGTTTCAAATCTTCTATGCGATGATCACGTAGGAGAGAGAGTGTCAGATTCCTAGGATCACGCCAGCCAACAAGCGTCGTTGTAGAAAAAAAACCGTTTCAAATCCTCACGCGCCTTTAAATTCCAGAGGGATGTCGCTTGGATTTCGCACACGCGTCCATGATGTCAGTAAAAGTATGGGCGTTTCAAATCCACACGCGCCCCATTTTTACCGTCGTTCGAAATTCAATCCTTTTAACTCCCGCCGAGTCAGCAACCTTTCGTCTTATCTTTTTGAATCGCATCTTTTGAATAAACTGCCCACGTGGAGGATTGTTGACCACGTCTTAATTATTAACCACCAATACAATAAATCAGCCTGAAATTAATTAGTAACGAAATTTTGGAAAATCAAGGATTTTCATGCAAAGAGTGTAAAAAGAAAAGAAATAAAGCAACTCTTTTTAGGATTTACTGTGATGTCAATAATGACACGAAACTGATGATCCCGGGCACGAATCTCTTCCTTCAAGGTCAAGAGAGACCTTAAAGTGTTAATGTGGATTCCCGTTGAATTACGATCAAACACTTTTTAAGAAGTGTTGAAAGCCTTCTTTTAATTAGGCTATTTTAGGGTGGCTTTCGCTTTGATGCAACAGTTCTAATCTTGAAATAAGAAAGAAAGTGATCAAAGTACTTGTGAGACCGGTGTAGTCTGTTGAACAAGTAGGTAGGAATTAAGTGTAAGTTGGCTGGGAAAATATAAAATCTCAGAAAAATAAAAACTGGATCCCAAGTGAAGAAATGTTATGGTTTTTAACAATTTCATAGGAATCACACAAAAAAATTTGAGATTTCAGTAGGATACATCCGTCAATTCGTTGGTGAAAACTTGAGCAAATTAATTGTTCACCGTCAATTCGTTAGGTGTTGAATTTTGGGTTTCACTCAGCTCGTAGTGACACGAAACTAAGATCACAAACACAGATGTTGTGTAACCATAAACCTCAATGGTAATTTCTGAGAGTCTCAAGGGTTACGTTGATGAAACGAATGTAATGGAGAAGTGTAATTGAGATGGTGTAAGAAAACATAGTACCTCTGCTGCGAATTAAAGGACCAAGCAGAAAACTCTTATCTCATGTGAGAAGAGAGTGAGGTAGCTCACGATTAGAATAAATGTAGTAGCCTTATTGGGAAGACAAAGTTTGTTTATACCAGGTCATGAAGGCTATTATGCAAAATCTTATGAGGCTTGAGACATACAACAGCATGCTTCTAGGGACACTTAATTAATCCAACATTTATATCCCCATAAACGAACGAACACACAACAAGAAAAATAAAAAATAAAAAATATTTTTGGAGTTTTTGAGATTTATCAAAAATAAATAAATAAATAAAAATAAAAGAAAATAAAAAAATAAGTAAAAGAATAAGTAAGAAAAAATAAGACTTAAAAAAAACTTTGAAAAAAAATGAAAAACCGAACCCGAACGTTCGGTTGGTTTTGGTTCCAGAAAATTTTGAAAAACCGAACCCGAGCGTTCGGTTGGTTTCGGTTCCAGAAAATTTTGAAAAACCGAACCCGAGCGTTCGGTTGGTTTCAGTTCCAGAAAATTTTAAGAAACCAAGGAATTTAGACATGCAATTGGAAAATACTTTCAACACTAAGAAAAACAATTTTTGTACAAGAAATATACAACCAAGAAAAACTACCTTTGAAGTGATGAGCGAGTCAGATGGTTTAACCGAACCCGAACGTTCGGTTGGTTTCGCTTCTTACGTTTGAGGTTGAGAGGTAGTGTGAGGTACTGACTCTGATGCCATCATACCTAGCCCTTGCAGTATTCTGTTGAATGATGCTTCAGGAAGAGCTTTGGTAAAGACGTCAGCCAGTTGATCAGTGGTTCTTACGAAGTGAACTTCGACGTTTCCATCTTCCACGTGATCTTTAATGAAGTGATACCTCAGTGCTATGTGTTTGGTTTTAGAGTGTTGCACTGGGTTATGACAGATCCTAATTGCACTTTCAGAGTCACAATATAGTGGGATCTTCTTCATATTGAGTCCATAGTCTCGAAGTTGACTCTGGATCCAAATCACTTGTGATGTGCAGGAAGCAACGGCTATGTATTCCGCTTCGGCAGTAGACAACGACACGCACGTTTGTTTCTTGGATTGCCAGCTAACCAACTTCCCGTCAAGGAATTGACAGCCACCAGTAGTGCTTTTTCTGTTGAGTCCACATCCTCCAAGATCTGCATCTGAATAGGCTTGAACGAAAAAGCCTGAGTTGGAAGGATACCACAGACCTAAGGAGGCAGTTCGCTTCAGATAGCGTAGAATGTTCTTCACTGCAAGCATGTGAGGTTCGCGTGGGTTTGCCTGAAATCGAGCACAATAACACACAGAAAACATGATGTCAGGCCTGCTGGCAGTAAGATACATTAGTGAGCCTATCATTTGACGATAGAGCGTGATATCGACAGCCGGTTTGTCTAGGGATGGAGTTAGCTTGGTGCCGAATGCCATTGGGACTTTGACTTTGGAGTCTCCCATCATACCAAACTTTGCTAGGAGAGTCTTCGTGTAAGCTTCCTGATTAATAAAGATGCCTTCTGGTCCCTGTCTAATATTTAAACCAAGGAAAAAGTTAATAGGACCCATTGAGCTCATTTCAAATTTAGTCTCCATCAACTTTCTGAATTCAGCTGTTAAGCTGGGATTCGTAGAGCCAAAGATGATGTCATCGACATAAATTTGAACTATCATAAGGTGGTTACCTTCCTTTTTGCGAAAGAAGGTTGGGTCAACCGAACCTTGTTTGAATTTAGACATCTTTAAGAATTTAGTTAGCGTTTCATACCAGGCTCTCGGAGCTTGTTTGAGGCCATACACCGCTTTATCCAGAATATAGCAATGGTTTGGATACTTTTCGTTCACGAACCCAGGAGGTTGCTCCACATACACCGTTTCTTCGAGTTCTCCATTAAGAAACGCACACTTGACGTCCATTTGGAAAACTTCAAAGTTTTTGTGGGCAGCATAAGCAAGAAATATTCTTACAAATTCCAGCCTAGCTACGGGAGCGAAAGTCTCTTCATAATCAATCCCTTCCTCCTGGCAATATCCCTTTACAACCAGACGAGCTTTGTTCCTAATAACATTACCTTCCTTGTCCATTTTGTTCCTAAAGACCCATTTGAGACCAACAACCGAGGCATCTGGAGGAGTTGGAATGAGGCGCCCGACTTTGTTCCTTTCAAATTCGTTCAGTTCGTCTTGCATTGCTTGAACCCAATCAGAGTGATCGAGGGCAGTGTTAACTGTCTTCGGTTCAACTTTTGATACGAATGAGTTAAACATACAAAACTCAACCTTTGAAAATAAGGATGTCTGTTTTGCTTTCAGTTGAGATCGGGTCAGAACCTTTTCAGAGACATCACCAACCACTTGGGAGATAGGATGATCTCTGGTCCATTTGGTAAGAGGAGGGTAATTTGGATCAAAGGTGGGGTCTAGTTCAGCGTTGATCATTTCTTCTGGCTCGGATTGGCTATCGTAGTCAAGCGTCATATCATCATGCTCCCCCTCGATTGATGAGCTTTGAGAAACTTGAGGTTCAGAGGTTTCTTGTGATGCCAGACTTGCAGGCGTTGATGCACCTTCGGTTGGAGAAGCACTTTCGGTTGCAGTTGTAGAGCTTGGATCCCCCTCGACATGTGAGCTTGATTCCCCCTCGACTTGTGAGCTTGGCTCCCCCTCGACTTGTGAGCTTGGCTCCCCCTCGACTTGTGAGCTTGGCTCCCCCTCGAATGAAGCATTTTTGGATGGAGGTTCGTCAGAAGTCGATCCTCCTTCATTCATTCTCCTGGCAGCTTCTTCGACAATTTGCTTCATGTGGTCTACCTTGTTGTCTGCTACTCCTGCTTCTGAGAGAGAAGCTTTCTCTGGTTCGTCAAAGAGCTCCAGAAATTTCTCGTATAGATTAGCGATCGAGACTGTGACTTGGCCAGTTTGAGGAAAGATTTCCCCAGCGGTGTCTTCTTTGGTTTGTAGCTTTTTGACATAGCTATCGTCAAAGGTCACGTAATATGTCTCTTCAATTTTTCTCGAACGCTTGTTTAGGACTCTGTATGCTTTGGATGTGAGAGAGTGGCCCAGAAAGATTCCCTCGTCGGCTTTGACATCGAACTTGTTGCGGTGTTCTTTAGAGTTAAAGATGAAACATCGTGAGCCGAACACATGGAAAAATTTCACATTGGGCTTTCTGTTGTTTAGTATCTCATAAGGTGTGAGCGTGAATCGCTTGTTGAGATAAGACCTGTTCTGTGTAAAACAAGCAGCAGAAATAGCATCAGCCCAAAAATAAAGAGGTAAGGAAGCGAAACTTAGCATAGTTCGGGCAGCTTCACACAAAGATCGGTTTCGTCTTTCGACAATTCCGTTCTGTTGTGGTGTATAGGGAGCTGAGAAGTTGTGACTTATTCCCTTTTCTGCTAGAAATTCTTCAAACTCCCTGTTCTTGAATTCCAGACCATTGTCGCTCCTGATGTTGCGAACGACCTTCTTGAGTTGTACTTCAATTTGCTTGATAAACATTTTCAGCTTATGAGTCGCTTCAGATTTGAGCTTTAGAAAGAACACCCATGTAAATCGTGAAAAGTCATCAACAATAACAAGAATATACTTGCTACCACCGATGCTTTCGATAGATGAAGGACCACACAAATCAATATGAAGTAATTCGAGTGGTTCAACAACTTTTGTGTTAATTACAGATGGATGACTTTGACGAATTTGCTTCCCCATTTCGCATGCAGCACACAAATGATCTCTATCGAACTTGAGCAATGGAAGACCCCTAACATGACCTCCAGTGACAAGTCGGTTGATATCTTTAAAGTTGAGATGAGAGAGTCTTCGGTGCCACAACCAGCTTTCGTCAGATTGAGCTTTTGATAGCAAGCATATAGCTGGGTTTCCTTTGATGGGTTTAAGGTTTAGAGGAAACATTTCACCCTTTCGCTCCGACTTGAGAATTACTTTCTTTGTCTTTTTCTCAATAATTTCAGAACCTTCATCATCGAATGAGACTTTGAGACCTGTGCCTCCAACAAGCTGAGATACACTGATGAGGTTGTGTTGGAGTCCTTCCACATAAGCCACCTTCCTTATAGTAAAGTCACCATTTGTTATCATCCCGTATCCCTTTATGGTGCCGAAAGAATTATTTCCAAATTTGACATTGCCACTATTTGCAAGAGACATGTATTCCCTGAGCTCCTCTTTCCTCCCTGTCATGTGACGTGAGCAGCCACTATCGATGTACCATTCTTCGTCGAACTGCTCGTCACTTATAACCTGCAAAAATTAAGCAGATTTAGGAACCCAAAGTTTCTTGGGTCCACGTGAGCTTTTCATGGGAACAGGAACAGTAAGAGAGATGTCAACAAGATATGTTCGTTTTATAAGTGTTGTTTCATCTTTCTTTTTAATGGTAAAAACTTTTATTTTATTAGGATTGGGTGCGTTCGGTTTAGACTCTGGTGTGATGTAGAAACCTTCTGTTTGCCCTTTTGTTCAGCTGATGAATGAGATTTTTGAGAATGAACAGAATGAGCTTTAGAGCAAGATGGAGATGAATTGGTGGAAGTAGAAGAATTAGATTAACTAGAAGAAGTGGGTTTCGATTGAGAGGACTTCTTGGCTGGAGAATCTAGGTGACCCTTTTGCTTTTGATCATTGGAGGGATTGATCTTAGAGTTTTGATCTCTTTTGACTTTAGAACCAAACCTTTGCTTTCGGTTGGAATCGTTCTTTGAACCGAACCTTTGCTTTTGGTTGAAGTCATTTTCAGAACCGAATCTTTGCTTTCGGTTGGTATTCTCTTCTGAACCGAACCTTGGCTTTCGGTTGTTGTGACTCTCAGGCTTTCCGACAGGATTGTTTTCATACTTCAGATTCTTGTCTTGATGTGAGAAGTATGCATTCTGGGATTGCCAGAATTGCCTCCTTTCAGAGAGATTCTTCTTGTATCTTTGGTTCCTTTCACGTTTCTTATTCCTCATCTGCTTCGGTTGATGATGAATATTAGCTTTCATTTTCGGTTTCTCCTTGGCTGGTTCATTTTGAACTGTAGGAGTTTCACTTTGAACTGAGGAATTAGAGGGAACGTCTTCTTTTGCCGAACTTTCATTCTCCTGAGGAATGTCTTTCGTACCACTAGTGCTTGGCTCATCGAAATTATATGGCTTATTCAAGGGTTCAGGTATGTATCTACCTTTACTCATCCAAGAGGTTCTTTCTGATACCGTTTTGTTTGCATTATCTATCGGAGCGGACCAAAAGTACTCATCACAGCCATCAGCATTGTCTTCGTTTACAATAGCTGTGAGTTCAGCCGTCTGATGTTCGGTTACTCCAGTGACCTTGTATACTTGATTTGGAGTGGTCCTGACCTTTTGATACACAACTGCTTTCTCTGCTAAGATCAGGGACTTTTGTTGGGACAATCGAGCGAACTCCACTGAATTTTCAGAAATTAGATTCTTGTGGTTTTCAGGTTCGCTTTTTACAAATTCTGAGCAATCAACCGTGTCCTCTATAGAAATTTCACTCATGTTGTCGTCCTCGTTAAGCTCAGATGCATTTTCAACATCTATTTTGTTTTCTGAGCTCAAGTTGGCGTTTAACGAGTCAAATTTTTGTATGGTTTCGGTTCTCAGTTTAAGTCTATCATTTTCGTCCAAAAGGTTTTTAAGCATGTCCTTGTGGTCCTTGGATTTAATGAAGGACTCAATTTTGTCCAGTCCATACATGTAGGTCGGATTGACGTCATCAGATGATATCACACTCTCACAATTATAAGCTTCGACATCAATTTCATCCTCCTTAAACTCAAGGAAGGGAAAAATCATGCGATGGATCTTTTGGCCTATTTCACAATCCAAGTGAAGCTGAGTAATATTAGAATAAAGACGTTTTGCAATTAAACAAAAAACATTCCACTGTTTTAACAATTTTAAATTGTCTCTTTGTAAATAAATATTTTCGTCTTTAATTTTAACTAATTCAGCCTCCTTCAACTCGATCCACATGCGCCGCTCCTCACTCTTCGAAGACACCCTGCTTAATTGATCAGTTAGGTTAGAATTGGTGACTCGAGTTTGAGTTAAGCTACTATCTAGATGAGAAATTCTTGTATTAACATTTTTTAGTTCTTTCTCATATGAGGATTGTGGTACTTTAAATGAAATGAAAACCGATTGTACCTTCTTTATCAGTTCATCAAGCTCATTGAACTGCTGGCTGAGTGGTTTGGCCGTAAAGCACATGTCCTCCTGCACCTTCGGTTCATTGCTTCCACCATCAGTGTTGTATCCCCTCATCTGAGATACATCCGACACCATGAAGCATCTTCCTCCACTGCTTTCCTCCTTTGCCACATAAGCCTTTCCATGAGTAGGCTTCCTCACTTCATCGTCTTCTGAGTCGGTAGACCAAACTTCCACGCTACCGAACTCGTCATCAGCAACCGAACCCTGCACAATAAGAGCATTCATAGAAGGGTTAGCGGTAGACTTCTTCTTTCTCATCTCATCCAGCCTTTTCTGCAGCACAACTTCCTCATCCTTTTCATCATCCTTTTCAGCCATCTTCTTAAGGACACAATCTTTAGCATAGTGGTTTTTCCCACCACAGTAGTAACAGCTTACTCCAGAATCACCATCAGCCTTCGGTTCCTTCTTGGGCTCTTCAACCTTCGGTTCATTGTTAACTTTTTCTGAACTATAACTCCCCTGCCAGTTTCTATTTTTATTGCTGGGGAATCTCTTCTTTATGAACCTCTTGGGGTTAGACACCATCATAGCATAATCCTCAGACGTGAGGTCATACTCCTCCAAGTTAAGGTCTTCATCCTCCATCACAGCTTTACTTTTTGATAGGAGGGCTAGCGAACCAAGGCTTGAAACAACATTCTTCTCCTGCAGTACAATCTTCTCCTGGGACTTGAGAATACCCACCAGTTTCGCCAAAGAATATGATTTAAACTGCTCATGGGCTTTGACTGTAGACACCACTGCTCTCCATTCAGACCTAATACCATTTAAGAATGTAACTTTTTGCTCGATAAGCTTCCTTTCGATGTCATGTTTGATCATCCTGCTGAGAAGATGATTGAAGCGATCGAACGTCTGGGTCACTGTTTCTTCGGCTCCTTGCCTGAATTCTCCAAACTCAGATAAAAGCAAGGTTTGGATAGAATGTTCAAGATCCTCGTCTGTAGAGTACAGTTCGCGAAGTCTATCCCAAACTTCCTTTGCCGTCGTGCATGAGCTGACCAACCTGAAGGTGTCGGACTGAAGGGCGAATCTTATCAATCTTAACGCCTTGATATTGCACTGGAATTTATCCTTTTCATCTTGTGCAATATCTTTAACATCCTTCAGCAGATCATTGTACTCCTTTTGAGTTTTGATAATCCTGGACATTGCAGAATGAGAAAAAGGTCCATTAATGATAGCTTCCCATATGAGGTCCATTATCCTCAGATCCTATCGCGTAGTCTTCGAAGTGATGCGCCCAGACTTCATAGTCATGGGTATATAGGATTGGAATCTTCGTGGTTGAACCGATGTTGTTGGAAATATTAATGGGGTTTGATTGCGACTCGTCCATTATGATCGAAAAACATGTTTAAAGATCAGACTTGTAATAAATCAGATTAGGGCAAAATAATAAATATCAAGATACGTCAATAATGAGATGACGGCTCAATAAATATTAGTAATTGTGGAAAAACCCTAATTGAAACCTTTTCACAGAAAAGATGTGTATCGATTACACAGCCTCCCGCTCTGATACCAATTGATGAGATTAAACTTTAATCTTGAAGATCGATTAGATCTTAAACAGGTAAATAAATATTTAAACAGTAAGAACGAATGCAAAATAAAGAATAACTCAACGATGAATCAAACGTGTCGAATGATTAAAACAAAATCCTCAGAAGAGCTCGATTAAGAACATCAACTGTAGAGGATTAGTAGGTTACAAGAACGATAAAGAAATCTGTAAATACTATCGTTATGCTCTCGATCAATCGTTAAATCATTAACCTAATATGCATGCAAGCATATACTTATATAGTAACCAAGCAAGCTTACGGTATGGACAGGCCCAAAACCGGAATACAAAATTAAATAAACAAATAGCCGAGCCCAAAGACGCAACCCTTGAACAAATCTTCAACCCAACACAGTCCATTAGATACTCGAAATATTATGGTTTTGGTCATCAGACCGTCCTCACGTCGTGAGCATCCATAGTCTCACGTCGTGAGACTAAAAAACACAGGTCAATTAGTCATTGGCCACTCACGACGTGACTACCATGTCTCATGTCGTGAGCCTTATCCAAAAGCTATAATTCAAATAAATAAATACCTCCATGACCCGGATGTTACAACTAAAGAAGAAGCACTTCTTAGCATCAAATCTTCATTACACTTCAAAAGACAAAAAGAGAAAGAAAGAAGAAACATGCTATGGTTTTAATAGGGAGAAGAAGAGAGTAAAAGACTAGCCAAAATGCAAGCCTCGTGCATTCTTTTATAGCTCCATGCAAGTCAAAAGTTACCCCATTAAATAATCTAAAGTAATCACTAGTATTTATAGGCATGAGGGACAAAGGAGGGAGGTTGGCAAGCAACCTCTCATGCCCTTGTACAACTTTCGGCCATGAAAAAAAAAGAACAGACAAAATCTTTATCTTGTTTCTCCAACTAGATAAAAGTAACTAATTAGTAAGTCTAAAGTTAACCAAAGTGTCCAAAACTTTATGCATGACTTATTAAATCATATTATATGATATAATAACTAGTTATACTCTCTTTAATTATTATTTACACAAAACAATAATTATTCTCTAATTAAATATAAGAGTTGATTTTATTTATTAATAATCGTATTAATAATAAACATTCTAAATGTTCCAACTTGATAAAGGTGTGAACCTATAGGATCATATGTTATTAGCAACATCATTCAATAATGATTATTGAACATATAGATCCAAAAGTCATCTTATATGGTTTTGATAGTGATGGTGGAGGGGATGAGTCAAATTAGCCTTGTGAAGATGACCTTTATGGTGGGTTATTGTAATTGTACAAGGAGGTATTTTTATTTAGGGATTTTCGTCATCATGTTGAGGTCGGTGACCTTTGGTTGTTGCATGTGGTGGTGGTGGTGTGAAGAACAAGGGAGTAGAAGGAGGGTGACGACGGCGGTGTGGTCAAAACGTTTGGAATCAGAGCAAACCCTTGAATTGATAGGTTTTTGTTGGTGGTCGGTGAATGAGCAAGCCCTTGGAGGAGAGTTATAGGTCTTTTGAAAGCAAGCGATGACGGTGGTCCAACGATGCATGTCCTCTCTTTCTGGTTCTCGTTGGCCTTGACTGCAAATGAGGCCACATGTTTCTTAGATAGGAAATTGTCCTATCATCGGAGACATTGCCGTCGACGAGGAGGATGATCCAGAACCTGAACCATAACTAGATCCCTCTGCTTCACAACAACCACTACAACTGGCATTCAGCCTTGGTGCTATTTGGTTGGAACTTGTCCATGATTTGGGCGGTTTTGGTGGTGGACACATTAAAGCGAGAGAGAGAGAGAGAGGGGTCTACAATAAAAAGGGTAAAAAGGTCTTTTCGTATTGGACTTACCATAAAACTAATGATATTAGTCATAAGGACCTGTAAGGCTGTAAAGTTACAAAATTCATAGTTGAAGACCATTCATGAAAAAAAAAAGTTTCAAAAAAATCCGAGAAATGTTTTTAACCAAAAAGACCATTTGTTAAATTTTGTCTAAAATAAAATTTTGGGTTTATGCTACAAAAGCTATTATATATAATCTTGTTTTCTTTTATCCCCAACTTTATTTTTTGTTCCTCATTTGTCATTATATTTTAAAAACCGTTTAATTTTCGGTCCCTTAGCCGGTCACCTACAGGTCACGATGACGTGTCGGTTTGACATTTTTTTCCGGTTACATTTAGCCCTAATATTTACGTATAAGTTTGCATTTATCCCTAATATTTACGTATAAGTTTGCATTTAGCCCAACATCTTTTTGTTCCCCATCTGACATTATTTTTTAGAATTTTTTTTTTTCATTTTATCCATTGTCCAGTCACGAATAGATATTTTAAAACGTAGCATCTTAAAATGAAAAAAAGAAAAAGACAAATGCAAGAGTCGAAACTACGACTTCTCTTTGAGGGGCGGAGCGTGTTAGCTACTAAGTCAATGACTCTTTTTTTTATATTATCAGTGTTTGTTGTATTTTAATGTGCACATATATTTTAAAATGAAGGAAAACTACCTAGTGTAAGTCTTGAGTATGTGACATCTAATAAACAATATGACGTGCTAATCTTTGAGTCAATCAAAATTGTTAATTGATTCATAACTCATCTAAGAAACAATTGACTATTTCTAATGACATATTTGTTGAGAAACAAAATATTTCTAAAGAGTCGAAACTGCTACTTCTCCTTGAGGGGCGGTGCATGTTAATTAGTAAGTCAATAACTCTCTTTTTTGTATTATAAGTGTTGTTGTATTTAATGTACACATGTATTTTAAAATGAAAGAAAACTTAGTGTAAGTCTTGAGTCCGTTACATCTAATAAACAATATGACATACTAATATTTAAGTTAATCAAAATTGTTAATTCATTTGTAACTCATCTAAGAAATAATTTGTTATTTCTAATGACATGTGTACATTAAATACAACAAACACTATTAATACGAAAAAAGACTCATTGACTTACTGGCTAATATGCCCCGTCCTCAAGAAGAAGTCGCAATTTTGACTTTTGCCTTCGTTTTTTTCTCTTTCATTCTAAGTTATTTCGTTTTAAAATACCTATACGTGACTGGTCAATGACTAAAATGAAAAATTGTGACGTCCCCAAATTTCCAATACAAAAAAAATCATTATTGTAAATAAAAAACCATTTCACACATTTAAATAAAACATAGTTTAACAGTCATTTTGAAAACAAATACATTTATTCCAAAATAAATAAAACAACGAAAGTTTTATATGCCGATGCGTGTGTACAGTCATGCAATGGCCTTCACTTTATTTGAAGAAGTACCTGAAAAATATTTATATTCCACTGGGTAAGCATAAAGCTTAGTGAATTCCCCAATATATCATATACCACAATACATATACATGCATACAAACAAATGACTCCCATACGTTGGTCGTTCCACCATTAATAAGTGTATTTCAACTTAAGGCCTACTTGCCATTTCGTCGTTAACACTCGGGTCTATAGGCTCCCGACTCAACTGTCGTTCCGCCAACAACCCCTACACTACTATGAATATAATAACATATATACACATAGATACACATAACATACATAAACACATATTAAAATACGTAATATAGTGAGATAACTCATATGTTTTGCAAAACATCAATCACAAACTACTAAAACGTTGATATATTCTCCTAATGTGAACCTCGTATTATACACGTATTTGAGTGAATAATATACAATTAGAAAGTATAAGTATACAAAAGTAGTTCTTGGCTGGATTTTGGTAGTATATGTGTTCTTTCTTCCAAGATCTACACATACATATATAGTATGTATAGGAATGAAATAAGTGGGATTCATAATTGCCTTCCAGTGTGTTCAATCGATTACTGGCACTAGCTCACACAATATACGGAGTGGAAACCAACTTTTCTTAAAGGAAAATGATGTTAGCTTTCATTTGGCACCGACCACTCACCCCCACTTGCCGCCACGCGCTGCCGGAGTGTCTGGTGGTCCGGCTGCTGGCTAAATGGCGCATTTTTATATCCCAACTTTATAAATCCGCAAGTTCTTCATACGAGCTCCTTTTTCGACGTTCTATATATTTATGCGTAGCTATTGAGGAGTATTACAACTTTCATTTAGATTGTTTCAAGTAAAAATGAATATATTTTTACATATCATTTTATAAATAAGAGTATACACTTTTATTTAATAACAAAACTTGATTTAAGTGCCAATTATTTGAATTATGAGATGACCTACCTTTAAATACTTGTATAGTTATGTTTTCTTAAAGTAATACATAATATATTCTTGAATTATATAAAATATATAATTATTTATAATTTTTATAACGATCGGTTTTATATAAAAAATACTAAAAACGAATGTTACCACAATTTTCAAAAAAATAATAGCAAATGGGAACATAAAAATATTGAGGGTAATTCATAGCTAAATGATGGGGTCAAATGCAATTATAAGGTAATATAATGGTAAATGATTAACCCAAAAAAACAAAAAAACTAAAACACAACAAACTTGTATATATAATTTCACATTTTGTGGCATAAACCTACACTACTAAAACAAAATAGTAGAGTTTGTAGGGTTACACTTTCTTTGAAAACAAACCCAATTAATCCTTCCCCAACTAGGTTTTCACATTTTGTGTTTTACAATGAAAACTAGTCATTCAGAGTTGTAAGTCCTGATATATGGTATCAGTAAGCACCTAAAAGATTATTATTCAGCTGATCGACACTCTTTTCTTCTGCAATGGAGGTAGATATATCAGAGGTCTTAAGGGTACTCGATTTTTCACTTTCTCGAACTAACTGGCGTCTCAGAGCTTCATCAAAACGTCGTCTTGAGACAGGTTATAACCCCTTCATGCTTCCCTTAGAAATACAATAATATATATATTCGCAATCGTATCTGCTGTTTTTACTCTTACTTATGTTTTTTTCGGTTTTAGGAACCCTAATTGAGCAATTATCTTTCACGATCATGAAAAAAGTTCAAACCATGATACAATTGTTAGAACTATAATTCATAGCACTACTTCAACATTCGCTAAAATACCCCAATAATGAGAAATAGGGTTAATATTCTGGATCAAACTCAATAACAGCAACTTGTTGTCAATGAACTGATAGCAACATTTGCTTACATGTATATTTCGGCAGATATCCTGGCATTATGCACTGGAATGAGACCAGTAATAATGATAGACTATGGTGGAAAGATGCCTGAATTGAGAGAAAGACTATGTTCGTTTCTAAAGCTTAACAAAGAGGTTTCATTACAACTTATATCTTGAATCGATATTATAACATCTCTGCATTATTGTCAGAAACTCAGCTTTTCAAGTTTCAGAGATGTTTTTAACTATTGTTTCTTGTGGTTTTTGAATGCAGGAGTCTTCTATCTTTGAAAACTTGAGAGTCATGGTTATTGAAGATATGATATATCTAATACATGTCAAAGCGATTGCAGATTTTATGAAATCAACAATAAACAAAGATGTCAAACTGCATTTTGTTGACCTTGAACACGATCCACCAAAGGTTATAACTTGAAATATTTCTCTGAAATTGTATTTATTTTCCAATTTCTTATTTTAAATCAATTAATCCAGATGATACCTGAGGTTGAAACGAGTTCTATAGGAGCACAATTCATATCACTTCAGAAGCTGTTTTCATCATTCTTTTCTACTGATGTAATAACAAATAATGATGTTTCTGACTTCATTGATCTCACTCATTTTATGCAAGATACTCTCATCACTTTGCCAACTCTAAATGGGTAATTAATTCATCCACCTTCAACATCTGTCTTGAAATATTAGAATTATATTTGACGATTATACCCTTCTAGTAGCATGATTCTTAATAAAAGGCTAAGGTAGTGTTTGTGTTTGGTAAGCAGTAATCAAATATGGAATGAGATGTAGTATTACAAAGGGATGAAGAAATCATGTTTCTTTTCCAAATATACCCTTATATGCTCAGTTCCCTTTGTATACCCTTGTATGTCCTTTTATGTCATTTTACATTTTTGTTACAGGTGGCTTCTTGGTTACCCAGTGGTGTATATTTTTGGGAAGGATCATATAGAAGATGCTGTATATAATCTTTCCACCAAATCACTACATCTTTTTAACATTTTTGTCCAAAGGTTTTTAATTTCTGGTCTATTTTACCCCTTATATTATGTAAAGTTGCAAACTTTATGCTCTAGTTTTAACTTTGGTGTATATTATTATTAAACTTTAGGAACAGTAGCTCCAGTAAAAAACCTTCAGAAGAAGAATTAATGAGGTAAGAATCTTTTTAACTATTTTCAATTTTTTTTTTTGGTTCATTGTTTATTGTTGTTTATATATTTTTGGTGGAAACAGTTTTTCTGTACCTTATGATCTGAGCATAGATGGGGATAATGAAGTGTGGGCAGAGGTGTTCCTTGTAGGCATGAGGGCAAAATGGGAAGAATGTAAAAATGTTTGGGGGTCATTGAGAATGGAAGTTAGTGCTACTTATCCACAAGCAATTGCATTGTAATAACTATTTTCAGTTGATATGGTTGTTGTATGTTGTCCAAAGACCAAAGGGCAAAATAGTCATTTATACTTTTGAAGATGTTTTGGTTTGGTGAGTCAACTTAGGGATGCAACATAGAGATAGTACAAACATAGAGAACAAGAATTGATGACTCGTGTTATATGATTTTTATTCAACAATTCGGGTTGTGTATTGATTATTTAATATTGTAATTGGGAGTAGTTGAATTTGTTTGGATTTTCTTTATTTTTTGGAGAAATTAATGTATTATATAAGGATTAAATATATGACTTGTGGAATCACAAAGATTCATCTTGTTTATGTAAAACAAAAGGTTGTTAAACATTCAGGACTAAAAACGTTAGACGTTGAAACGATGCTCTAAAAGGAGGATTGTTTATGATCATAATCAATATTTGAAAGGTTTCGACATTTAGGGATGATAAAAATAATAAATATAAATAAATAAATAACATTAAAAGAACAACAGTTTCATCTTGTAGGAAAAGCCAAAAATAACATCACAGTCTAAATATTTCATCTTGGAACCACCTAGGCCATGTCCTAAGTCCTTTTAGCACATTATAAAACCTCTAGAAACAATAAACTTATTCTTATACTTAATCTTCTAATAATAAGAAGTATTTATTGTTATATTTTTATTTATTAAAAAAATACTAATTAGGCTGCATTAAAATGATCTGGCCCTCCTCTACTTTTTTTTTTCTTGTGAAGTATGTTTCTTTCAAAGAACACAATGTTAGGTGAGATATAGGGTTGTGGCCTTGTGGGGCAGATTGATTAAAAAATAATTAAATTTATTATTATTATTATATATATATATATATATATATATATATATATATATATATATATATATATATATAGGGAGAGAGAGAGAGAGATGTAATATCAATTGAAAAAATAAAAATGTTAAGAATGGGGAATCATTCTTAATCAACCATTTATTTTTACCGCAAAATACTTTGGCTTACCGGGTCGACGGAATATGAGTAATATATATATATATATATATATATATATATATATATATATATATATATATATATATATATATATATATATATGAGAAAATTTGGCAAATGACCAAAATATAGAGTGAGTTTGAAGAAAATGATAAAAAAAATGAAGATTTTAGAAAATGACCACAGGTTCCGCAGAGGGGGTTCTGTGGAACCATAAACACCTCTGCGGATCTTGGTTTTTTTCATTTTTTTTTTGTTTTTCGTTTTTTTTTTTGTTTTCGTTTATTAATATTTTTTTAATCACATAAGGTATTGTGTGATTATTATGTAAAAAAATTGTTTTCGTTTTTCCTTTTTCTTATTTAATTACTCGTTATTAAAAGTTGTGTGTTAAATAAAAATTATACAAATATTCTATGTTTTTTTATAAAATTACACACACCGGTATTCTGAATAATAAACATACTTTAAGTAGGTTACAAAACATATTTTAGAAAACACCAGGTGTGAGACCCGTGTATTATACGGGTTTATTAAAATAAAAAATTAATATAAATATTTAAACATTAAATATTTTATAAAATAATACTTTTATATAGCATAATGTAATTTTTTGGAACATTTATAAAAGAAATCAGATATTCTTTAGAGCATTTATGAAACTTTATTATCAAATTAATAGAATGATTCTCTTTCCTTATATGAAATTTTATTTTAAAAAAAAAATACAAATTCCCAAAAAATGACAAGTGGAAAATAATAATTCTAAAACTTCCACAAAATTACATGTGGCAAAACTATTGAGAATTTGACAAGTGACAAAAAAAACCTTCATTTATTAAAGAAGATGTAATTTTTTGGAACATTTATAAAAGAAATCAGATATTCTTTAGAGCATTTATGAGACTTTATTATCAAATTAATAGAATGATTCTCTTTCCTTATATGAAATTTTATTTTAAAAAAAATAGAAAATCTCAAAAAATGACAAGTGGAAAATAATAATTCTAAAACTTCCACAAAATTACATGTGGCAAAACTATTGAGAATTTGACAAGTGGCAAAAAAACCTTTATTTATTAAAGAGGATAAACATACAACATTCATAATAAACATACTTTGAAATAAACTTTATTGAAGGCTCTGCGGAATCTTTGTTTTTTGATTTATTTTATTTTTTTTTCGTTTTTTCGTTTTTTTTTGTTCATTTTCGTTTATTAATATTAATTTTTTTTTAAATACACTAATACCTTATGTGATTATTATGTAAAAAATTTGACAAAAAAGGTTAAAAATAATGAAATGTTTTATGTAATACGTTTGCCTCTGAGAAATCGAAATACCTCTGTGGATCTTGAGTTTTTTAATTTTTATTTTTTCGTTTTTTCAATTTTTTGTTTTCGTTTTGAGTATTGCTTTTTTCGCTATTGGATTCGAAAGAGCAATACTCAAAATGAAAACAAAAAATAGAAAAAACAAAAAATTAAAAATTAAAAAACTCAGGATCCGCAGAGGTGTTTCGATTTCTCAGAGGCAAATGTATTACATAAAACATTTCATTATTTTTAACTTTTTTTGTCAAATTTTTTACATAATAATCACATAAGGTATTAGTGTATTTAAAAAAAATTAATATTAATAAACGAAAATAAACGAAAATAAACGAAAAAACGAAAAAAAAAATTTAAAATCAAAAAACAAAGATTCCGGAGAGCTGTAAAGGATCCGCAGAGACTTTAATGAAGTTTATTTCAAAGTATGTTTATTATGAAGGTTGTATGTTTATGTTTTCTAAAGTATGTTTTGTAACCTACTTAAAATATGTTTATTATTCAGAATACCTGTGTGTGTAATTTTATTAAAACACATAGAATATTTGTATAATTTTTATTAAACACACAACTTTTACAAACGTGTAATTAAATAAGAAAAACAAAAAACAAAAACAAATTTTTTTTACATAATAATCACATAATAACTTATGTGATTAAAAAAAAATATTAATAAACAAAAAAAACGAAAAAAAAATGAAAAAAACTAAGATCCGCAGAGGTGTTCACATTCCGCAGAGGTGTTTATGGTTCCGCAGAACCCCCTCTGCGAAACCTGTGATCATTTTCTGAAATCCTCATTTTTGTGGTCATTTTCTTCAAACTCACCCTACCTTTTGGTCATTTGCCGAATTTACTCTCTCTCTCTCTCTCTCTCTCTCTCTCTCTCTCTCTCTCTCTCTCTCTCTATATATATATATATATATATATATATATATATATATATATATATATATCAAAAAGTCAATATTCTTTTTAAAATACTATTTGTTATTTATGAGTATATTTAATTCATCATGTGACTAGATATCTAGTCAAAAGGGGGCTTAATTGTGTATTGTAAATTTGTTGATGTGAGTTATTATAAGTTTATTGATAAATTTAATAAACATGATAAAAAACAATAACAAAAACTAATATACTGCATTTATTTTAAAATAGTTTAATATAATATTTTTATACATCGTTATATATTTACTATATCAAAATGGATTATATGTATTGTTAGTCAAAAAAGAAAAGATAAGATGCAACCTTTTTCTATAATAAGAAAGATGTTATAGACCATCGATGATCCTCTTATATATCCGTTTACAAGATAACATAACTTGTAAGTATTAAGTTTCTACCAAAATATATTGAAACTCTCCTGAATAAATGTATAACATTAACTCTATTGTCCCATTGCTACCAAATTAGGTATGATTAGGTAAAAAAGTTGTGTTATAAAAAATTAATGGTGTATGGGAGTATACTTCACACTACATGTGCACCAACTCACCGCAATCAAACTAGAAAAATAGACGTTTGTAACATTGTTAGAGTTTGACACCTTTTTGTGTGGAAGATTTATGAATGAGGCATTTATTTAGTAAAAAACAAAATATTTTCTGACTTATATATTAAATAAGTACTTTTCATGAACTCTAACGACTCAAGTAACCGAAGGGGTCTCTAATTTATAGAGTATTATTATATTACTATAATGCATATAAAAATAAATTTGGACTTTGTAAAGCGATACACCAACTCATGTTCACATCATCATTGTTGATCAAGTATCCTCATTTCTTTTGTTTTAAGATGCATGATTCACGACGTAGCATGATCCTCGTTTCTTTTGTTTTAAGACGCATGTTGTCGTCTTGATTGGTCGTTTTACAATCTACAATTAAAAAATGTACAACAAAACTTACAAACTCTTTTGCAAATTAAATAAACCAAAAATAAATATACAACACAATTTCAACCATAAACAACCACAACATTCAACACATAATTTTGGGCTTAAGTAATGTTTTCATCATAATGAACACTTTAATATTTTGTTTTATTATATCATACATGTAGTTTAATAAGAAAATAATATTATCTAAAATATATCAGCTTACAAACAATTAAAATAACAAAATCAATTATTTAACAATTATAGTATTTTGACTGTTTTTTTCAAGAACATGACAAACAAACAATCAAGTTACTGTAATTATATTTTTTTCACAACGACTAACATACATTTTCTCTTTAATCCTACTCATAAACTACTACTCATTTTGTCTATCACATCACTTGAACCCTTAACCCCATTGAAAAGAAACACATTGATACCACTATGTCACGAAGAATCTTTGGTACTATAATTAAGGGATAATAATTTCTAAACGTAGCTCTTATACCATAACAATAGGGGGTGAGCATTTGGACCTGTGGACCGGACCGGTGAACTGGTTTGTTTTTTTGGACCCCCGGGCTGGTTCTCGGTTCTAGGATTTGAGCAAAATCGGTTTGGTTCGTCCGGTTTAGGGTAAAAACCGGTTTTGGACTAGCTTTTTTTTTTTTTTTTTAAAATTGTATTATGTGAAATTCATTAAACAAACATATCTCATTCGTTTTAAGTCGGATTGACATGCGGTTTTTCCCAACGTGTAATTTAGAGTTTGTAGATGATTTTAGACTATAATTTTATTGTTTTTGGTGTTATATTTGATGAGTTACAATCCTTCAAAGATGAGATATCAAAGCAGAAATATTTCAATTTTTCAGCAATAAATTTAAACTTTTGTATTCAGTAAAATTCTTTAAACAAACATATCTCATTCGTTTTAAATCGGATTGACATACAGTTTTATCTGACGTGTAATTTAGAGTTTGTAGATGATTTTAAACTATATATATTTTTTGTGTTATATTCGATGAGTTACAATCCTTCAAAGATGAGATATCAAAGCTGAAATATTTCAGCTTTTCAACAAGAAATGTAAACTTTTGTATTCTATGAAATCCTTTAAACAAGAATATCTCATTCGCTTTAAGTCAGATGGACATGCAGTTTTTTTCCAATGTGTAATTTAGAATTTGTAGATGACTTTAGACTATAATTTTGTTGTTTTGGTGTTATATTGGATGAGTTACAATCCTTCAAAAATGAGATATTAAAGCTGAAATATTTCAGTTTTTCAGTAAGAAATTTAAACTTTTGTATTCTATAAAATACTTTAAACAAGCATATCTTATTTGTTTTAAGTCGAATTGACATGCAACTTTTTTCGAACATGTAATTTAGAGTTTGTAAATGAGTTTAGACTATAATTTTGTTGTGTTTAATGTTATATTCAATGAGTTACATTCAAACAAATGGTATGACGTATAAATAATCAAGTTTGACTGGTCCAAAGGGCACAAGAAACGGAAACATATTCATTGTTGTACACTTGTACCATATCAAACCCAAAAAAGTATTCATTTTAGCGAGTTGTAACATATCAAACCCAGCAACATATTAATTTTAACGAGTTGTATCAAACCCAAAAACGCGTTTTAACAAGTTGTGTCATATACATGTATAGTTGTAAAGGTACAAATGGGTCCAAGAACCTGAAAACCCGGACCTGGACCTGGTAAGTCTCATCCGGTTCGATCCATGGGCAACATTATTGTCTGAAGCCGTTCCGATTAAAGAGTCGGTCCGGTCCGGTTCAGTTCGGTCTGGTCTGGTCCAAATGCTCACCCCTAATGCTTAGGGTTTGTAATAATCTATAATAGTTGTAGAAAACGGTTTTTGAGTGTTTACGAGCACCACATGCTCAAGATTTTCTTCTAGCTATCCCTATAGATGGGTTTTGCCAACTTATGTCTCATGTGGAATATCGTACTATCCTTAAATATCGGCTCATGATTCCTATATTTCCAGCTGAAGAGATGTGTCTAGTGTGCCATAAGGCATGTTTGAACTCTTTTGGAGAGCATCTGGTTCATTGTAAAGAGCTCTTGGGGTTTAAATATTGACAAGATATGGTTAAGAATATTTTGTTTGACATACTTAAGTGTGCCAGGGTTTCTGCCAAGAAAGAGGCACCTTTGAATTTTTTGACTGACCCGATAGAAGGAATGTCAACCCTTAGACCAGTTGATGTTTTGGTTTTTGGATGGGTTGGAAGGAAACACGTTTATGTGGACCTTACAGGGGTATCCCCTCTTGTGTGCTTGAGGGTTGGGGGTTTCAAGGTGGGATATGTTGTTTTAGAAGCTGCCACATACAAAGTTACAAAACATGAGAAATCGAGCTTGGAAAATCAATACATGTTCATACCATTTGCATTTGATATGTTTGGTTTCTTCGCACCGGACGCAGTGAAGCTTCTTAATAGAGTACAACTGATCATGCATAGTAATGTTATATCCCCTAGATCTATAGATGTAGTGTTCAAAAGAATTTGTTTTATCATACAAGAAGGTTTAGCGGCGCAACTTGTTGCACGTTTTCCTTCTCATTCTTTGTACCGTGATCATTAATTTTTGTGTACTGACAATGTAACTCTCATTATATTTGATGTTCGTATTAACAACCATCTCAAACGATCTAATTAGACATAATATGAGAAGGCAATCATCTCACCCCTAATTCGGGTTTATCAACTTAAAACACTACCATAAGAGATATGAAATTTAGAATACATACCATCAGAGCTTCGATGTAGGATACAACCACGAAAGTATGTTGTATCTATGTGTATTCACACAAGCCAATTCAGATGAATTCTTAATCTTTAACCAATCAAAGCAAACTATCAAGGAAACACATTCATCTCGTGAAAAATCGATAAACCCGAATGAGTTTATTGATTTTCCTTGGCTAGTAGACGTCACTAAAGAAGGGACGAGGGTAGATGAAATTAAGGTATTAAGTGTGTCTTGCTTAATACCATAATTAGGCTTATTAACTCGTTAAATATTGTTTTTTTTAAGACTTTTAAGCCTTTTTTAGCTCAAATAATAAGTTATGCCAACCAATTAATTAATTTACTTGATTTTAATAAATAACCTTTTTATTTAATAAATAAAACTCTTTCCCTTAATTTGATTTGATTTATAAATAATAACTAAATCTCTATTACTTAATATTTATTTGGTTGATAAATAATAAGATATTTAATAAATATTTATTATCCTTTATGGATCTTTTATAGATTTTAGTGTGTGACACATAATTAGTAGTACAAAAATTATTTACTTCTTGCACATTATTCCTAACAGTAAGAATATCTGGACTCATTAGTTTAGTACCATTATGAGATACGATATAACATTAGATATACATAGAGTCTTTGGTTTACTCTCCAAAAATTATTTGAGAAGAGATTAGAGACGTCAACAGTTACCAAATCAACAGGTTACCAAATCAACAGGTGAAACAGCATGTTTATATAGCAAGGGCATTGCATTGCAAAGTAAAGCTAGAAGTAGTAGAGATATATGTCACATATAGGATCATGTGATATAATTGAGATACACTATGCCATTAGATATATGTAGGCGTTGGTTTACTACTCTATATGAGAGAGAGAGAGAGAGAGAGAGAGAGAGAGAGCATGTGTGTATGTGTCGGATAGACGGTAGCTGAGTGAGGATAGACAAATATTTGTTAAGACACTAGGATGTTGGACACCAACCCGGATATTATGTAAAATATATGATAAGATGAATTAAACATATCTAATTACATATGTATCATGTGTCATCAATGAAGACTAGAGCCGGTCTAAAGATATAGTGGATCCAGGACGAAAAGAAAAAAAATAAGCCCTTAGAGTCGTAAATATAATAAAAATTAAATCAAAAATAAACACATTGTTATAAATTTCACTATTAATATTAAAAAACGCAAATATTGTCAAAACATTACAAAAACAATTAATTTATAGAAAAATATTTCTCCTAACAATTTTAGATAAGCCCTTAGAGTGGTAAATATAATAAAAATTAAATCGAAAATAAACACTTTGTTATAAACTTCACTATTAATATTAAAAAACACAAATATTGTCAAAACATTACAAAAACAACTAATTTATAGAAAAATATTTCTCCATACCATATACTCTAGAAATTCTAGCCGCATTTGAGATATAAGCCTTGGATGATCGCCAAGATACCCACCATCGGGCCTAATAAAGACGAATTCAACATTAATAGTTTTTAATTTATTGTTACATGTTACCATCGTATATTTTAAAGCTTCTTATATATGAACAAGTTGCTTACCATTTTTCATTATATGTTTTTGATTTATAATCAAACAAGTTAAATGGCTACTAAGAAGTCCATGTATTGGCTAATTTAATTTATTTATTATAAACTACTAATATAAAGCCATAAAAGTTGCGTTTTGAAATATTGTAAATTGCAAAATAAAGATCAATTGAAATGACGTTCTTTTTACGAGCATTTTTTTTTATAATATATCTACCAAGTTGATTGAAGCAATAAATTGGAAATTTAGTATTTAAATCAAACCTTTTTCTAGAACACAAAACAAAACAAAACAAGAAGCAATCTAAACATATAAATCTCGTCAATTCAATCACAAAAACCCTAGTTTTGCCACTCGATTTCATCTTTTGTTTTTTTTAAACACCGATGGATGATAACACAAAACCATTATTATTCGATCAAGAAAGAAGACCAAAAACAATAGACAAACAAAGTTTTCCCTAATTGTGAGAAGCATCCAAAAAGGTATGAACTTCCGATACAGAAGGAAGGGCCGGAATCGCCCCCTTTTTGGTGGTGGTGATAGCTCCGCAAGCACACGAAAATCTCAACAACTCTCTTAACTTTCCTTCATCCTGTATTTTCATATATAATCAAAAAAATTTAAATACAAAATTCATACTTACAAACAATTATATTATACTTTAATTTATTTAATAAGTTCATTAGTTAGGCTTCCATAGTTAGTTTCAACATTTTTCAACAGCCGATGTTGATTAGTAGTTGGGCTTTAAGACCAAAGCCCAACTACTTAGCTGTTGAAGCACAACAACATCAACAGCTAAGACTGATAGTTGTATTACCTCTAGCACGGAATGATCATCAACAAGCTTAGTCAAAAGTGCGCCAACAAAGGAGTCACCCGCACCCGTTGTGTCAACGGCTTTAACAGCGAACGCACCAATTGTTCCATGAAAATGCTGAAACCAACCACAATGACAATATAAATTAAAGAATAATGATAAAATAATTGTTTTTATTATTTTATTCTAGATGCAAGAGTAGGGGTTAAGCCTTTAAATCGGAGAATATTTTACTTTTGGCATGAAAAGCACATGAAATCAATGGTCAAGTATGTACACCATTTGTGGATATAATCATGATGTGTGACTCTTTAACTCTTTATTGTCATTTCTAATGAAATGGAATTATTATATAAAGTTAGAGGTGGCCCCTTTTCGCGTACTAATCAAGCACTTTAAGCTCTAATCATGAAACATAACAACAATTGGGTGAATTTGAAGGAGAAAATTGAAATTTTCAATTGATAAAAAAAAAAAAGATAATTATGAGCAAGTTTACCAAAATAGTTAAAAAAATGTTACATAAATAAAAGTAAATCCAAAAAACAACTCATTTAGCACTAAAAAACCAATGATTCCAACACTACTTTCTTTTCATATATAGATACTATTTTCCCTTTTCTATATAATGTTCATCCAAAGTTGCACTTTCTCGTATTGGTATTATTTCAAAAAACATAAAATTTGGTCTAAACATATTCTTTTAAATCGTGCGTTAGGTATAAGAAATTAAGAAATTAAGAACGCGTTTATTAATTAAATTCACAAAACCCAAAAACTTGACCAGAGAAAAACGGTCAAAATATGCCCACTACCCCCTTTTTTTATGCCATGTACCTTTTTTTCAACATTTTTTTAAAAGTGTTACTACATTTAAATTACTTAAAACAAATTTAATTATTTAACATATACCTTGGTGTAGTAATTGCAACCTTTGTCACCAAGAGTGACCAATAAAAGCTTCAAATTAGGGTGCCATAAAGACATAGCACATTCATCATCAATTTTGTTATTTCCAGTGAGAAATTCAAGTTCATTATCACTGACTTTAATGACTTCCGCCTTATCCCAAATGCTCATGATTTGCTCACGCGCCTCCTCCGGCGATGGCCACAGTGGCAGCCGGAGATTTGGGTCATATGACAAAAGTGCCCCTGCGTCTTTCGCCACCTCCATTGCTTTCAGATGCGCTGATCTGCATGGCTCCACTATCAAACTTATTGACCCATAGTGAAATACCTTCGCCTGAAAAATAAAAATTAACAATTTTACATAGATTCTTGGAATTAACGAAAACGTAAATGGTTTAATTATTGAATTTTGAAAATTAAAAAATGGAAGAGTAAAAAAAAAACAAAATTTGCTGTTAGATTTACGCAATTGTACAAAACCACGTGTAGATGCACACTCTTCTGTTTCGAATCAGTGCATGAAAATGTGGATCACACCCCACCAATTTTAAAAATCCCGTTTATCACATTAATGCGCAGAATAATAGTAATTATTTAACGTTTATATAAAGAAAATAGCATATAAGTCAATGGATAAATACAACTTGTTTTAAATTATCCGCAAATAAATGCGTATTTCCAACTTCCAACGTCTTTAAACAATTAATAAAACTTTTTGTTGGTTTTGCTACAATTTTGACTAATTGGCAATCGCTTTGAATTATCTTTACTCAAAAACATTTTCGCAAACACAAGATCTGTTTTAGTTTAGAAGATCTCTCTTAGTATTAGGAATATTGTATTAGTAATCAAAGAGTACAAATCGGGAAACATATAATTAATTGTATTCGATTATTATAATTATAGATTAGATTTTTGGATTTTGGAACTAATCTGGAAGTATCCATCTGTATGTATTATGTTTGTATGCTTATGCCTAAATTTATATATTTATGGATTAAGAAGACGACCCAATTTGAATTAAAAAATAGCAACTTGAAGCTATAAAAATTAAAAAAATGGGTATAGTTTGTATTTTCTTCGAAAATGAGGGGAATACATGGAAGTCAACAAAACTGTCCTTTTTGGTAGTTAATTTATGTATTAAAAATCTAAGTGGTGGTGGGTGTGTGAAAAAGATTAAGGCGCGTGAAACACACGCGCTGCCACGGTTTCAACAAAATATGACGTCAGGCATATAGATATAGAATCTACTGTATGTATAGGTGTAACAGAGAAGAGTACGAAGAAGGAATACGTACAGATCTAATGAGCTCAAGGTTGAGTTCATCGGGAGTTAATAACATATCGGCGCTAGGGTTTCGGTAGAACATGAACTCGCGATCGCCGTCGGCTTTCAGTGTAACAAATGCGAGAGCAGTACGTGCTCCTTTATCGAAGTTGATTCCTTCGCCGGAGACGCCGTTCTCCTTCAAGATCCCGGCGAGCATGTGTCCGAACTCATCGTCTCCTAACTTACCGACGAAAGCCGACTTTCCGCCGAGCCGTGACACCGCGATCGCGACGTTTGCCGGAGCACCACCTGGTGCCTTCAAAAATCCCGGCGCCTCCGCCAGCGATACGCCGGAAACAGTCGGTACAAAGTCGATCAGCATCTCGCCGAAGCTGACGATCAATCCACCCTCCTTAGCGACTCCATTGTTGGCTGCCATTTTTGATTGAGCAAGAAATTGAAGAGGAAAGAGAGGAAGAGAAGAGTTTTGGGGGTGGGGTATATATAGGCCAATATTCATCCCCCCGCCCCTCCAAACCTTCAAAGTTTTTTATTTTTATTTTTTACAGTAATTTATTATTTATAAACATGAATAATACCTTAATGTTTATCCAGTTATAAATTCAATCGTATTTTAAATTTTAAATAAAATAATACATAACTGAATGGTTGGATAATCCAGTTTTATGTAGAATACCTTAATATTTATTTATTTTATTCAAGTTTTAACAACGTGTTTTTATAATTTAATGCAAATAAAAACATAATGTACTAGTCAAATAAGTTGTTGATGTGGCTAAGGAAAAATGGGTTGAATTTTGGTCGAACAATAATAAAAACATATTGTGATTTTACATAAAAATACGTCATCTAAGATAAAAGTTCGTTTAAAATACATTGCTATTTAACTCTTAATAAAATATAAATTATGGTTAATTTTTTTTTATAACGATTTAAGTATATTTACTAGTCTACTTCAAAATCTATATATTTCATCTAGAGGTGAGCATTTGGATCGGTGAATCGGACTGGACCATTTTTTGGACACCCGGGCCGGTTCTCGGTTCTAGGATTCCATAAAAAACGGTCCGGTTTTCTTCTGGGTTCGGTCTGGTTTTGACCGAATTTAGAACCGGTTGGACCTGATTTAAAATTTTGTAATCTGTGAATTTTTTTAAACAATCATAATTCATTCTTTTTAAGTCGGATTGACACGTGGTTTTTTCCAACGTTTAATTTACAGTTTGTAGATGAATTTAAATTATAATTTTGTTGATTTTGTTGTTATATTCAGTGGGTTACAGTCTTTCAAAGTTGAGTTATCAAAGTTAAAATATTTCAGCTTTTTAACTATTATTTTAGACTATAATTTTGAATTTTATTATCTTTGACAGATAAATCATATGAAAGGGATATCAGTAGAGTACCGGAAAATTATGAATTTGAAATTGTAACTAAAATGGTGAAGTTCTTTGAAAAATTCAAGATAAAAACAAAGCTTGTTTCGGCGACATCAAAACATTTGGTAAATATTTTTATCCAGGAAGTCTTAGATGTGGACATACATCTAAGAAAGTGGCCAACCAGACCAATGTTTCTCGAAATGCTAAAAGATATGAAAAGGAAATACGACAAGTATTGGGGTGCATGCAACAAGATGAACGATTTTATATACTTTGCGGTTTTACTTAATCCTACCACCAAATCATCTTTTTTGTTACATGCATTTAAAAAAAATGATTGGGTACATGGAACCATCATTGACCCCTACGGGTATAGACATAAAGGCACGTCAAATGGTCCGAGAGGTTGAGAATAGGATGGAGAATTTATTTATGACCAACTTGGAACGATTTGACAACGATGGATCATCTCAACAAGAAACGAGTCAAATAGTCATTGATGTTAATGATGATAACAATTTTTTCGGCGATTTTCTTTGTACAAGAGGTAACAACTCGGATCCAATAGATAACGAGTTACGAACTTATTTGAAAGAGAATATAGTTAGTTATAAAAAAAGATTTTTCAACTCTCGGGTAGTGGAGAGTAAACGCGACTAGGTTCCCGACAGTTGCTCGGATGGCGAAAGGTGATTACTTTTTTTTGTCTTTCATAGTTTCTTTATAAATTAATGTCGTTACAATTTAATTCTTTGTTGTTAGACATATTGGCGATACAAATCTCAAGTGTAGCGTCTGAGTCCGGGTTTAGCACATGTGGTAGACTTGTAAGTGAGTATCGGACTAGTTTATCGAGTTGATAGTTGAAGCTTTGTTATACACCCAAGATTGGGTGAGAAAGTCTACAAATCTAATAATTGACAACGTTGATGACATCTTAAACGATGATGATATAGCTTTGGGTAAAAAAATTGAAATATTTGTTCTTTTTTTATACAACTATTACTTTTTATTAAATACTAACAACATTTTCATTTGTGTTTATGTAGAGGTTGCACAAACTTTAAACATGTTAGATTTGGATGGCAATGATACGGAGAAGAGGCAAATGGAAGATTAGATTATGATTTTATGAAGTTTGTTAGTTTGATTGATTTTAAAGTTTAAATTATAATTTTTGGTGTTACGGTAATACTTTGTATGTTTTGTCTTAAGACTGTTAACTTTTGTTGGTGAACTTGATTTATATGTTAGTTGCTTTTATTAGGAAAATTAATTTTGCAAGTTATAATATTACAGATCAAGGTTGATTAGTTATGCACGAAACGGAAACATAGTCATTT
Organism: Lactuca serriola; assembly: GCF_051521515.1. Lineage (NCBI taxonomy): Eukaryota > Viridiplantae > Streptophyta > Magnoliopsida > Asterales > Asteraceae > Lactuca > Lactuca serriola. The sequence continues at coordinate 100,200,255 of NC_136408.1, forward strand.
TTACAAGTTGTATCGTATCAAACCCAAAAACATACTCATTCTTACAACTTGTAACGTATCAAACCCAACAACATATTTGTTTTAACAGTTGTATCAAACCAAAAAACTTATTTTAACGACTTGTACTCTATGCAAGTAAGTTGTACCGGTCCAACCGTGTTCAAAAACCGGAAAAACCGGACATGGACCCGGACCCGATAAGTCTCATCTTGTCCGGTCCACGGTCCACAATATTTTCGGAAACCGGTCCGGTCTAAAAGCTGACCCGGTCCGGTCCAAATGCTCACCCCTAATTTCATCTAAGATAAAAGTTCATTTAAAATACATTGGTATTTCATTTTTTCTTTTTTCTTTTTACATAAATACCAATATATATATATATATATATATATATATATATATATATATATATATATAGAAAGAGAGAGAGAGAGAGAGAGAGAGAGAGAGAGAGTTAGGTTCAAATGTTTTTCCTATCTATTGTGTGCCTGTATGATTGATTCTGGACCAATCATTTTATTTATTTTAAGAAAGTAATTAATGCATATTAAATGCTGAAGATGTAATTAATACCTATTATATCTTCAACATGTAATATGCATTAATTACTTTTTTAAAATAACTAAAATGAGTGGTCCAGAATCAGTCATACATGCACACAATAGATAGTGAAAACAAAATAACCTAACCCTATATATATATATATATATATATATATATATATATATATATATATATATATATATATATATATATATATATATATATATATATATATCATTGGTAAAAAAAAAAAACAAGTGCATCCCATTCATAGGCAAGTGTGGCAAAAATTGTAAAACCTTATTTGACAATTTTTTACCATTGACAAAAAAAAAATTACCACATCTTTTAACCTTAGTTGGGTAACATTTCTTCTTCAAATTTCTGATATTGTTAGACCAAAAGTCTTTTGGTGTTTGAGATACTTCTAAAAAAAGATATGATTGAAAAAATTAGTAAGCATTTTTATTTTATTTTTAAACTTTTAATAAAAAATATATACAGAATAATTAGATTTAAAGATATACGGAGTATCATTTAAGGTAATAAGGTTCAAATGATTATCCTTATTTGCATTTTATTTGAAAATATTTCTATCTAAAATTCAAATGATAATGAACCATTTTATATATGTTTTTTCGGTTCAAAAAATTTGATAATTATATCAAAACATGATAATCAAATTGACGGCCTTTGTTAAAAAAATAATGTGTAATCTACGTCTATCTATTTGTTTATTATTCAAATAAATGAAACTTAAAAATGTTAAATGTTCATTTTGTAGCATTTGTTAACGCGTATGTATTTCTATGATTTCTATAATTTCTTCTTTGTTGTAACAAATCAACTTCAATTCAAATTTTGAAAATATAAAATCATATCGTAATAATATTTTTGAAATATATGATAAAGTATTATATTTATTTTACTTAACAAATTAATTCATAATTATTTACAATCGACAATATACTTAAATTTATTTTTTGACATTTATTATTTATGTTATTTAATATAATAATTTTAAACATATCGATCGTGATTTACACGGGTTATAAGACAGTAGATAAAATATAAACATGTTAAAAGTATGTTTGGCAACACTACTTTGTAGCTTGAAGCGGACAACTAAAATATAAAAATTATAATTTTATTATATAAAAATGTTCAATAAAAATATTTATATAAACCCACAACATATGGCTATGGATGACGACACATTTTACCAACACTTAATACCGTTTATAAACTTATTTTAAATAGTTTTGAATTAATAGTTTTTTTTATTTAAAATAAAAACTTTATATTCATTTTACTTCAAGGTTTTTGTAAAACTAAAAATTAAAATCTTCTAAAAATTCTTAAAATGTCGTAATCGACATAACCTAAAAGTCATTTAAAGTGTTTTATAATGTATATAACTTTTTTAGTTGTAATATTTATAAAATTTATTATTATAACAATATGGTTCTTATGAACATGTTTACGACAAATGATTTATAGAAAAATAAAAGCAAAATGTTGGGTTAATGCAAATGGATCGATGCCATGTAATTATTGAGTTTAATATATACCTATTTCGATACATTACCAGCTCCATGTTCTGTCAATGCTATTCTGCAATTAATCCGCAAGAATACAAAATAATTTAGTATTTTGAGAGAAATTTTTATTATTTTATCATATGTTGGTTGCCTGGTTGGTGGTGAAAAGTGGCCCAAGGTTTTGCATGTAGTTTTTAGCGTGCCATTGTAAATACGTACGATAGTATACACTCATCACTAATACCAATACGGTATCTCTGAAACCATGTTCATGAATAATCAGGCTAATTTTTTTTTTCCTAAAATGATTGTAATCAGCTGTTATTTAATTCTTTTTTTTTTTTTTGTACAATGATAGCCGGTTAAAAAGATTATGGTGAACACAAACAATAAGTTTGATGGTATATTGCGTACACAAAAAGGAAATAAACCAAATGTAAACAAAATCAACAGTTGGTTACCCTCCTAAGTCATTTTCCATTTTATTACAAATGAGTTGAAAAATATGAATTGGAAATCAATGAGACAGTATATGTCAAGGTCAATTACATGTTTGGGGGAATAAAGGGGTTCTTCAACTATTATTGGCAAAACCGTTCAACGAATACAATTCGAAGTACAAACAAGTGTAATAAAAACATTAAGTAAGTTTTGATGGTTAGTTCTTCTCGTATGGATGTGAAGTCGACGAACATGTATAACATCAACATCAAATGCTAAAGTTGACGTTGATCATCTTAATCAGACCGATGACAACTATTGTCAAACTTTTTCTAATGATTTCGAGAAAGACATTTATGTGGTTTCTTTAGATGATGAAGATGGTGAATACAAACCTTTATCAATGATCAAAACTATATTTTATCTTTTTTGAATATCATAATACGTCAACAGATGGATTTACTTGAGATATCTCAGTTGACTTTTTTAATGATAACGTTGATACGAGGAGAAGAGAACAATGAGTAAAATGTAAAAATTGGGGTCTGATTCACTATACACAAATGTTTTCTTTAGTTAAATAAAATGAAACCTTGCTTTTGAAAAACTGTGGAAAATGACTTGGGATGGTAACCAACTGTTGATTTTGTTCACATTTGGTCATTTTTTTTTGTACGCAATATACCATCGAACTTGTTGTTTGTATTCACCATAACCCTTTTGATTGATTATCAGTTGTGATAGCCGGTCAAAAGGGTTATGGTGAACACAAACAACAAGTTCGATGATATATTGCATACAAAAAAGAAGGAAATGGACTAAATGTGAACAAAATCAACAGTTGGGTACCCTCCTAAGTCATTTTCCCTTAAAATAAAGAGAAAACTTCAAATTTGGTCCTTTTTTGTTCATATGATTTTAAAATACAATTTTTTTTAAAAGGTTTTATTGTAGTTTTGGCTTCTCTTTAAATTGAAATGGTTAACTTGCCTTTATTTAATTTCATTTTGATTTTTTCTATAGATAAAATTACAAAAATGGTTCTTGTAGCTTTCCATTTTATGTGGTTAAGGTCCAAACCTTTAAAAAAGTTACGGATTTGGTTCTTGTTGAGAAGTTTTATTGTGGAATAAGTCTTTGGAGTTAACCATTGTTACTTTGTGGTTCTTACACCCCTCGTGTTCATCGCACATGAGGGCAAAAATGTCATTTTACATGAGCAACAACTGTAACCGTATTAGCACCATAATTACATCAAAATCTCACTCGCTTCTTACACTTCTCTCTTTTTCATCATTGATACACAGCGTAAAAACTGTAATCGAAGAGATTTGGTCCAATATGGTTTATTGTTTTAGCATTTTAGTTGAAAATGGTATTCGTAATATGGGCAATAAGGCCAAAAAACAAACATGCTATACCTCATGGAATCATGGTTAGTTCCTATAATCCTCTGCTTCTAAAAATTTCTTGCGTTTCTTGATGATATGAATACTAAAGTCAAAATGCATACATGTGAGACTTTTTTACTTTATGTTTTTTGTATTTTTGTAGAGCATGCACCAACAATGTTTATCATAGAGCTACACCATGGCGGCGAGTTTACCAAGCAACAAATATGTTGAAGGTAAAGTGTGATATATTGATTCAATGTACATTGATGAGTTCTTAATCCATGAACTAGACTTAATGATGCTAGATCTAGGCTATTTTGTCACACCCCAAAACCATGAACGGCGGAAACGTTTTGGGACGGAGGACGTCATGTACAGTATCACAACAATGAAAAGTAGTAAACAAGCAACAACATCATCCATTGCATTAATAATATAATTTTAATACAAGTGTGTTCTGTCAAATTATAATAGACACTAAAGTATAAAACAAAATAAAAGATGAGTCTTGAACGAGCTCCATCTTCTCTAAACCTTGCATCGGTACCTGTCTACTGTTGACCTGAGGATACAAGTTATTTTGAAAGAGAGTATCAGCTTTAAAGCTGGTGAGATCATAAGTATTTTAGTGTCTTAATTTGTATGTAAGTATTTGTACGTATTTGAAATGTAAGTATTTGTATGTATTTGAAATGTAAGTATTTGTATGTATATGAACTGTAAGTATGAAAACGTTTTGAACATCCTAGAAAACCATATGTTTCCTACTAATAGTATCCTTCTACTAAGGCATCTAGTATCTGTGTGTGTGTCTCTTGTAAGAGTGTGTATTTTCCCAAATCTGACTATCATTAACCAAAAATATAGTTTCTACATTACCGTGAACCGTGTGAATGTTCACGAAGTGAATGTAATGGGAAAATGAAATAGTACTATGGTGTAGTGTCGAACTACAACCGTACTAATTACCTTAAGTCTATGGTAATTTTGTAATGTGACAATAGTCAATTTCGGGTCAAGTCAAAGTCAAACAAAGTCAACGAGACAAACCAGTCAAGTCAATTAAACCTTGTATATTAGGGTTTACGTTATGTAATTACTGTATAACTCACTGTTTTAATGAGAAAACATCACTTGGAAAATTCGTGTGTTTAATTTTCCTTAGCCGTAGTGCTAAACAATGAACTAAACTGATAAACAATGTTGCATACTCATCGGGAGTGTGAAAGATCCTTAAACATGGCTTAATGGGGCTTACGGACCTTGCGTTGCGAAGCCGGACACTCACAAATGTCATACACGAAACCTCTCTCAATCGTTTTCACTCTATCTCTCTTTATCGAGAATCTCTCCCAAATCTCTCTTTGTATGAGAAATCTCTCCAAGATTGTAAAATATCTCCCAAATCTCTCTTTGTATGAGAAATCTCTCCAAGATTGTAAAATCTCTCCCAAATCTCTCTTTGTATGAGAAATCTCTCCAAGATTGTAAAATCTCTCCCAAATCTCTCTTTGTATGAGAAATCTCTCCAAGATTGTAAAATCTCTCTTTGTATGAGAAATCTCTCCAAGATTGCAAAATCTCTCCAAAATCTCTCCCGAAAACCTCTCTTGAAACTTTTATAATCAATTGGGGCATCCCGATACTTGGCTTGATAAGGAACCACTCAAAGAAGGGAAAAATCTTGGAAAATTACCCTTAGGATCGAAGCCTCTCTTTAAGGGTCAAGTCCTCTTGGATCCGAGGCCCCTTGAGCAGCCACAGTCTTCGGACCGCAATGGGGTGCAGCCGCAGCAGCGAGCCACAGCCCGACCGCAGCCACGCCCGCGTCAGGACCCCTGACCGCAGCGCCTTCCTTCTTCGACCTCCGCATCCGCAACTCCTTCTCCTTGGACCGCACCAGGCGACTAAGCCACTCCGGTTTTGGCTGCTGATGACCAAGACTCCGGCCCTAGACTTCGAATTTTACGTTTTTCACCTGGTTTTTGACTAATTCTCCATTTTAAGTCCGTTTTTAATTATTTTAACACGGGATTTTCTCCAGAAATCATATTTTAACATATAAGACCCTAAATAATCATAATTTGGGCATATTTTCATGAAAATATTTATTTGAGAATAAAATCTTTTCAGTGAGATCTTGAGGTGGAGTGTGGATCTTGCCATAATATTTGACACAAACCACCACCCCATACCCATTCCTTTGACCAATCCTTGTACTCCTCCCTACTCCTAGTCATCTCAAGGCCTTACCCCATCCATTTTCCCAGCAAACTCACGTCCAAAAAGAGCTGGAGAACCCTCTTTCACTCTTCACTTCACACATTTTTCCGATTTTCTCCAAGTATCAAACATCACCTTTCTCTCAAACCCTCTCACTCATATTTCGAGATTCAAGGCTGATTATCAAGCTTTCTCACACTCTTGGTAAGTATAATTCATCCTCTCTATGATTATTACACTCCCCTTTACTCATATCATAGAATGCTTACACAAATTCCATCACTTTGGTGTTTGATTCTTGAAAATCTTCTAGGCATCTTCAAGTGTTCTTGGGTTGAACACTTCTCTCCTTCAACATCCACCCACTTACATCACTCAAGGTGAGTTCATACCCCTACATTTTCATGTTTTCTCAAGTTTTTAGGGGGGGGGGGGAATACAAGTTAAAACACCAAGAACATAACTAAAATTTTATAATAGCTTTCATCAGAAAAGTTGGGCTGCATTCACGGACTGTTTTGGACAACTTAAGTAGTTCCAGTTTGTAGCTTTAAAATGACTACTTGCACATCTCCATACGATTTTTCTACAATTTATGGTGATTTTTACAAAACTGCCTATCATTTCAAACGTCAATCTGGACCATTCTGTGATTATGGACTTGTTCACACAAGTTAGAGGTCATTAAAATTCATAATAAAAATTATGAACAAACTAGACTCATTTCCCAAACTCTTAGAATTTGCGGATTATGATTTGGACCTTTGATGATTTTTCTATAAATTTTCTAAGAACAGTAAATGAAAATATTAATAACAGAAAAATGCTATCAATTTCATTTCACCTTGTAACATGTTGAGCAAGGTGTATATCTTTATGTGATTATATGTTATTGCAATATATGATAGTATTGTCTTAGTTTGTGGACATACATCAGTTAACAAAGGGATATTTCTAGACAAAGTATAGAAATAACAATTTGTTGAAGTCAAAGTACACCTACTGCATACAAACATTTGAATAAACTATGTTAAGTATAGTTTATGTACATTACCATTTTTACCCTTGTTTTGATAAACTATAATAGGTATAGTTTATGATTCATTACATAACACACTCATACAAAAAGGGTATATTCATACAAAAAGGTTTTACATTCACGCACACCACACGTAAACTTGTTAACTTAAATTGTGAGACATTCTCCTTCCGTACGTCCGAGTGCGGGATCTAAATTCCTGGTAGCTATATCCAGAGTCTCTTGTAGGGAGAACGTGATAGTTGTGTATAGATCTATATTGGGTTAGACACCCCACACCTGAGCTGCATGCAACAGCTAGACCGGCAGGTCTGTGGTGACAAATGTCATCAGTTTCGCGACGCCTGAGAAACGTCGTGGCAGGTTCATTCAGTCATAGTATGGTTATAGCGACTCACTTAGGAAGTTAACAACTCATAAAGTTTATGGGAATTTTTATAATTAAAAAGGGTTTTATGTCGATTTAAAACCATGGTTATATCATTAAGTATAGAAAATACTTGTTCATTCTTGGTTCTGGGATTTAGGACCACATAACTTTATAAAGGAAAATATCGGATTTTTCTGGAACAAACACTACTTTTACAAGAAAAAGCTTTTCATAAACCGTCTACAAATGCTTATGAGCTCACCAACCTTTGTGTTGACACTTTTTCAAACAACTTGTATTCTCAGGAAATCACTAAACAGGAAATCAAGTGCATTTTGAGGATGGGACGTTAAGGCGTCAAACATTTCATATTTTGGCAACATATTGTAATTGATTTTGAAACATGTAATTCATACAATGGTGTAACTCTTTCAATTATATATATATATATATATATATATATATATATATATATATATATATATATATGTTGGTTGCGTTTACTTTCATCACTATTGTCATTGTTGTTATGATACTATACATGAAGTCCTCCACCCCCAGACGTTTCCGCCATCCTTGGTTTGGGGGTGTGACATGTAAGTACTGTAGTATTTGTAATAAGTGACTACTTCTATACTAATATTGCCTTATTTGAGGGATAAGGCATAATGTGATGGCTAGATCCCAGGCTAGACGCTCCTCTGTCAAAGGGATTTGGGGACCCATACACGACCCCTGCATATCTGCAAGCCGTGAACATCCACATTACTATGATCACTTATACACAATATAACTATCACAATGCGTTGTGATTCATTGGCATAGTTAGATCCTGAAATCGTTCCATGCTATAACACCTAGTGATGTCTGTCCTATTATCGTATATGTAAACGCACTCATGTAAACGTATCTATGTAAATGTACTCATGTAAGTGTAATCATGTAAACATATCTATGTAATAGTATAGTAATGTACTGTAATGTTCTGTGTGTGCTAGCTGTAACGTGTGTTCTCTCTCTATCTAGCATGTATAGTAATGTACTGAAATGTTCTGCATGTGCTAGCTGTAACGTGTGTTCTCTCTCTATCTAGCATGTATAGTAATGTACTGTGTGTACTAGCTGTAATGTGTGTTCTCTCTCTATCTAGCATGTATAGACTCATGAATGAACTGACTCGTGGTATGATTCCGCATTCTAGTAAACGTAATAGTATCTTCCTAAACTACCCATATGGTAGCTTACTAGTAATATAACAGGTATGTATGAACATGGAAGTATACCCTTGCTACCCAAGGGTATTGAATGAACTGGAAGAACCTTTATGACTATATATGTACACATGACATATAACTAATATTTAAACGACCTTCGGACGGATACCTGATACCCCACCAGACCACATCTCAACGGCGAAAAGGAAATAAGGCGGGCAGGACTTCCTAAGCCTTTTAAACACTGCTTATATAACTATACATACATATACATGCAATTGATAATAAGTATAATAGAGCTTAAGTAAATGTATTTGATAAGTATAAGAATTTGTAAAACAGTTTGAAGCAAAACAGTTAGATAAACAATTTAAGTATAAAGAAACATTTATTTGAAACACAATTGTAAATGAGTTTGAAATGAAACATACAGTGTAAAATGAACAATTTAATAAGGACTTTTAAACATATAAAACGTTTATGAAAATCATGTGAAGAAAACTGTTTGGTAAAACAGCGAATGAGTAGTAAATCATTTGAATTTTGCTTATTAATCACATGTGATTGATATAATAACTAACATGATTCTACTTGTATCCCCCCACCCATAAAACATTTAAAAACATTTAAAACATTGATTAAGGGGTATGAACTCACCTGTAGTGAGTGGTACAGATGAACTGAAGATGTAGGATTGCTAGGTGTCAAGTGAAGTCTTGAGCACACTCTATGATCCTAGTTAACATATAATATCACATATATGTATCAAATTAGTCTTTAAACAACTAATAAACAAATTCTAGCACCCTAGGACATGTTAAACACCTTTATCAAGTGTCATTAGCCTCTAGGATTGCATCTAAGTGTTGTAGGGACAAGCTAGTGTGTGTAGGATTCAAGGAAAACTCCCTATTGGAGTTCACGGCCCTAAGGTCATCAACAAAGGAGTTTACAGTTGTAAACTCATGGGTTTACGGTCGTAAGCTCCTACTTGACCATTTGTTGTTTTGAGGCTTTTCAAGACCCTAAGAAGCATTTCTACGTAATGGTAAAGCCTTTGGAAGAGATTAGGGCATCCTTTAAGTCCTTTGAGGAGTTCACGGCCCTGGGACCAAACCCCTTGGAGATTACGGTCGTAATCTCCCATGGAAAGGGTGTTATTAGTGTTTTCAAGCCCCTAACTTAACTATGAACGAATCTAGGCTAGTGTCCAAGGCTTAAGGAGAGTTTAAAGCACACTTTGGCCCTTTTGTTTGGAGTTCACGGTCCAAGAACTTCTTGGGCCATGAACACCTTACTCTTGGTGTTCTAGGGGTGTTTTCTAGTCCTAAATACATTAGGATAGGAGTCTAAGCTAGTTTCATTGCAAGAGGAAGGGACTAGGGCACTCTGTGCCCCTTAAAGAAGGGTTTACGGTCCAAGATGTTATTGGGATGTAAACTCTTAAATCTTGATGGTTTCCTATGATTTCTAGTGTATTAGACACATATCAAGCCTTATAACACACTTAGATAGTGTCACACCCCAAAACCGGAACGGCGGAAATGTTCTGGGGTGGATGACATCATGTCAAGTATCACAACATATGCAGTATAGTAATCAAAGTACAACAATCATTGCATTAATAGTAATAGTTTTACATAAGTTACATTTTATAGAGACATCAAAATAATATAGAGACTGGTATAGATGCAGCTCGGTTCTAGGCTGGCTTCACAAAAGCTCCCGGAGTGTACCTGTCTATTGCTGACCAAAGAATACAAGTTATTTTGAAAGCGAGTATCAGCATTTATATAAATGCTGGTGAGTTCATAAGTATTTAGTTTTATTTGTGTAAGTAAGTATTTTATTCAAAATAACTTTATGAAAAGTAGTAGTTTAGAATTTACGGTGTATTAGCGTCCTTTCCAGAAAATCCTATATTTTCTAATTAAAAGCACTCTTCTACCAAGACTCGATAGTGTTATGTTTTAAAGAGAAATTTTCCCTGAAATGCTATCATTACCAAAATACGGTATTTGACTTTAAAGAAAGTAGGAGAATATCACTAGTAAAAGTACTAGGGGAAAATAACATATGCCTCAGCAGAGAATACTGCTGACTAAGGAAAAAGAAATCATAGACTTCAGGAGAGTATCGAATGAATGATACGCCTGACTTAGTCTAACAAAAGGAAACACAGACCCCAGACGGTATCAAATGTACGATACGACTAGCAAGGTCTAAAAACAAAGTAAACACAGACCCTAGACAATATCAAATGAACGATACAGCTAGCAAGGTCTAAAACAAAGGAAACACAGACCCCAGACAGTATCAAATGAACGATACAGCTAGCAAGGTCTAAAACAAAAAGTAATCCTAAGAGTGTTGTTTCATAAATACAGTGTTAATTCTCGTTACCTTAAGGCCATGAATTATAAGGTAAACATGGAGATACTCGTAACCATACTGATTGACACTAGAGTACTTGACGCCCTGCAAGCGTTGGAATAAATATGACATTTGTCACCCCTTGGCTTGGTAGGCCGTGGACTGTAGCTAGCAGTCAGGGTGCGGGAGTGTCAGTCCCGTATAGATCTATACACACAATGCCCGCTCTCCCTCCAGGAGACTCTGGTTACCAACTTGACGACGGGGAGATCCGTGTCCTGAAGATGCATCTCGTATTGTAAATTCTATTAGAGGCGCTGGAGAAACGATTTAGACTCGCGAATGAACTGACTCCTTTGGAATTCTCGTACTAGAAAGAGTGAATAGAAACTCCTAACTATTCCTATAATAGTTACTAGTGTCTCTGATCTATGAATGATGAATGGAAGGATGCCCTTGCTACCCAAGGGAAATGAACTGGTTGATGTAAACCTTTATGTCTATAAGTGTATAATGATATATAACTAATGTTTAAACGACCTTCGGACGGATATCCGATACCCACCAGACCACATCCCAACGAGGAAAAGGAAATAGGGTGAACTAGCCTTCCTAAGTCTTTTAAACATTATTTATATAACTATACAAGTACATGCATGCATTTAACGAAGTAGAAGACTAGAAGTATAGAAGAAAACTTTAGTAAAACCTTTAAAAATAAGAATTTATGACTTGATATCTTTATGTAAAACAAGCTTTGAAAACCGTTCATAAACACGTTTTGAATATAATTTGATAACACAAAATAAGTAAAGAAAACCTTTGTTTAAAACACTGCTGTAACTGGTGTAGAAGTAAAACATACAGCACGAGAGATAATTTGAGAAAAAATTCAAACAAGTAAAGACGTTTTGGAAAACCATCTATAGTATTATACTTGGTAAAACAACTGAAAGTGTAATAAATCCTTGTGCATGCGGGTTATTAATCACATATGATTGATATTATAACTAGCATGTTTTAACTTGTATTCCCCCCCCCCCATAAAAGCATGTAAAAACATTTAAAAGGTTAATTCAGGGGTATGAACTCACCTGCTGAAAGTGGATCGGATGGAGGTGCCGGTTGGGTGCTCGGTGTCAATTAAAGACTTGAACACACTTAGTGACCTATTAACATATGATGGCATATGTTTACATACAGTTAGTAATTATAATACTAATTAAACACGTAAACGCATCCTAATGTGCGGAAAACACTTTGGTTAAGTGCTAGGAGGCTATTGGGTTGCAAGTAGGGGAGTGTATGGCCGAGATAGGGAGTTTACTCTTCAAAAGTAAACTCTTTATAGAGTTTATGGCCCTAAGACCATATCCCCATGAGTTTACGGCCATAAACTCATGGGTGGTGTGCTCTTGGATGTTTCAAGGTCTAATATCACTCATAGAATTAGGCTAGGTCCAAATATAAGGCATATGAAGGGGTTTAAGGCTCCAAATGGACCATTTAAGGAGTTTACGGCCCTAAACAAGGAGTTTACGTCCGTAATCTCTTATATGATCATTCCTTTGGTGTATTAAGGTCTTAAATGGTAGAGAATAAAGTTCTATGCATTTTTCCAAGCCATATAGGGGAGTTAGGGCATCATTTGGCCTCTTTAGGGAAGTTTACGGCCCATGGACCAATTCTTGGGGGGTTTGCGGCCGTAAACTCCTATGTCCATAGTTTCTTTAATGTTTAAAGCCCCTACTTCAATTGTGGTTGATTCTAGACATTTTCCCAGGCCATAGGAGGTGTTTAAGGGCAATTCTAACACCTTTATAGGTGTTCACGACCCATGAAGAGGGGTTTACGGTCCAAGAGTGTTCTTGGGCCGTAAACTCATGTTTACTCTCCATATCATAAGGTTTTGGTGTTCTAAGCTCGAAGGTGTAAGTCCACAAGTCATATCTAAGCCCTAGGGGTAATTTAGAAGGGTTTTGGGGCTTCAAAACCCCACTTATGGATGTTTACGGTCCAAGAGTGTTCTTGGGCCGTAAACACATGATTTGGCCCCTATTTGATGTCTTAAACACGAATTTGCATGCTAACTAAGCTACACAACAAGTTAGGATAGATTACTTACTAGTTTGGGGCTCGAAATGGGCGTTTTTTGATCGAAAGCAAGTTGTAGAGAGAGAGTGTAGAGATATAGTGAAAAGGGTGTGAATGGAGTCCACTCCCCCTTATATAGGGGTTGAGCTTGTGGCTCTGTGGAAATCTACCCGATACTGACGTTAAACGGGGCTTTTGGTCGCACCCGATTAAATGGTCGTATTTTGACTTGGTTGAAACTAAAACTTTTCAAGGGATTTTTTTGAGGGTGTTTCTAATTTGTTTCAACCCTTACAAAGTCATTATAAAAGTCCCAAATTAATTAACCTATTCCAAAAGGTTAACGGACAATTAATAAAGCTGGTTTTATTAACGAAAGATGTGGTTAAAATGACGGGATAAATTTGATGGGTTTTGAGCATTCTAACACTTCCTAAGTGTACATGCAACCCTAATAACCTTGAATCTATGTTTTCTCTATATACATGCAAATTTCTTTTTCAAGGTTATATCCTAACTAGCATGGCATGGGGATTACATAAAATATAAAACTGGTAGAAATACATACCTTGTTGTTGCTTGGATTCCTTCAAGACTTTGTGAGCCTAGCACCCCAAATGTTGTGCCTCAAATGCTTCACACAACACCACAAAACTTGGAATAACTTGAGAGAATACTTCTAGCACTCAAAATCGGTTATGCCCTTTCTAGTAACCTTACTAGCTCTGATTTCACTAGCCAAAGGGTCCCTTTTATAGTGGTGTCACAATTAGGGTTTTCACATGAATACTCTTAATTGTCATGACTCTTCATTTCTCATGACCCATGGGTTTGTAACTCCCATGGACTATCCATGGAGCTCCAAATGGTTACATCCATAACCCATAAACCATGGATCATTAATCCACCATAAAAGAATTGATGATTGTCATAATCAACCCTTATATATTTAATTAGTCTCACTTTGATCACCAAATTAATACTAGATTAATACTTGATCAAATACTAATTAAATAATACTATTATTAATATATTAGAACTTATAATATATTAATAATCATAAGTGCCATATTCTCTCATTTAGTCTATCCAAGTATTGCAATGTCATGCAACCCAAATGGACCATGCCGGGTCGGGTCAAGTACATACCAAATAAAGTTATGGACTTAGACACTATATCCAACAGTCTCCCACTTGGATAAGTCTAATAACTATATTTTCAAATATGACTTCAAAATCCGACTAGCAATCGTAGCTCTTTCAAAGTCTCTCGGAACTGAGATGATGATGATACGCCATTTAAGATAAGTGATCATATAATCCTCTGCTCTCATGATATCAGCCGGACAAACACATGGAACATGGTCTTACTTATTGTCCAGCATTTTTTTCTCGATCTCCGATTTGTTTCGACATAGAACAAAATTGAACACATCAATTAGGTTCTGACCGGGCCCGGTACATGGGTCAAAACCAAATCATCGAGGGGCCCAGATATCGCTTCTATTTCTAGAAGGAACAGATAAACTTCGACTGATATGCTTGTACTAACTACTTGTTGAATTACTCACAAAGGCACGTTTTATAACATCGAGTTACCAATGCGTTTTCGTACAATCAATGAATAACCAACTCATAGTCAACAACTCATATCTCTAGGTTTGAAGATTTATATGATATTACCGTCTCACGATCACTCGAGATAAATTCCATGAAGTGATGCAAGTGAGCATGGGTTGAATCCAATACTCAGCCCTTATGAGTACTCATGAATGTTGTAGTAACCATTGCATTGTCTAAAGCACTTTAGACAAATCATACAAGCCAGATTCATGACAGTCTTGAATCAATACTTACTTCCAAAGTTTGACCGACTGTGGATGGTTTGAATAATATGATATATACCATAACATAATTATTCTGGAAGTAAAAACATGAAAAATTGAAACATAGTAAACAATCAACACAAGATAGTAACACCTTACTCATAAATAAATAACAACTTTTATTTATCATCAAATGTCAATTACATTTTACAAGTTTCAGGAATCTAATTATTGAAACTAATATCATCCTTCAGACCAATGCGCCTTGCATGCTGTAGATGCTTAACCCTACTCAGTCCCTTCGTGAGGGGATCTGTCGGGTTCTCATCCGATGATACCCTCTTTGCCACGAGGAGTCCTTCTTCTATTCTATGTCTGATGCAATGGTATTTTCTGTCAATGTGCCTAGATCTCCCGTGATCTCTTGGTTCTTTATCCAAAGCAACCGCACTTTCACTGTCACAGAAAATTTCCATTGGCTCCTTTATAGCTGGTACAACTCCAAGGTCTCCGATGAAGTTCTTCAGCCATATTGCCTCTTTTGCTGCCTCGCTTGCTGCTATGTACTCTGATTCACAAGTCGAATCAGCTACTGTCTCCTGCTTGGAACTTTTCCAAGTAATTGCTCCTCCATTTAGGATAAAGACCCAGTCCGAATGAGAGCGGAAATTATCCCTATCAGTTTGAAAGCTAGCATCACTATATCCTTCCACTCTCAAGTCATCACTGCCTCCGAGGGTAAGGACCCAGTCCTTAGTCCTCCGCAAATACTTGAGAATGTTCTTTACCGCTGTCCAGTGTGCCTTGCCAGGGTTTCCTTGATATCTACTGACCATGCTCAAAGCAAAGGCCACATCAGGGCGAGTACAAGTCATAGCATACATGATCGAGCCCACAGCGGAAGCATATAGCATCTGACTCATTTCAGCTATCTCAACCTCTGTACTCGGACTCTGAGTCTTACTTAACTTGGCATTACTCTGGATTGGTAATTCTCCTTTCTTGGAATCTTGCATACTGAACCTCTTCAGTACCTTATCCACATAAGTACTTTGACTAAGTCCAATTAGTCTCTTACTCCTATCTCTCAATATCCTTATCCCTAGGATATAGACAGCTTCCCCAAGGTCGTTCATAGCAAAACACTTCCCAAGCCAGACCTTAACCTCCTGCAAAGTTGGGATGTTGTTTCCTATGAGAAGTATGTCATCCACATACAACACCAAGAAGCTAACTATGCTCCCACTAGCCCTGACATACACACAAGACTCATCTTCACTCCTAGTAAAGCCAAACTCTCTGACTTTCTCATCAAAGCAAAGATTCCACCTGCGAGATGCTTGTTTCAAACGATAAAGGGATTTTTCAAGCTTACACACTCTATTAGGGTATTTTGGATCGACAAAACCCTCTGGCTGAGCCATGTAAACATCCTCATCCAACTTCCCATTAAGGAAAGCGGTTTTGACATCCATTTTCCATATTTCATAGTCGTGAAATGCAGCTATGGCTAACAACACTCTAATATACTTAATCTTAGCTACTGGTGAGAAGGTCTCATCATAGTCCACTCCCGGAGTTTGAGTAAAGCCCTTCGCAACCAGTCGCGCTTTATAAGTGTGTACTTTCCCATCCATGTCGGTCTTCTTCTTGATGATCCATTTGCACCCAACTGTCCTACGACCTGGTACATTGTCAACCAAGTTCCAAACTTGATTGTCATACATGGACTGAATCTCGTTGTCCGTAGCCTCCTTCCATTTCGCAGACTCAGGGCCTGCCATGGCTTCCTTATAATTATTAGGTTCATCCAAATCTATCAGTGTACTATCACTGATAAATGTATCACCTTCGGTGGTTATGTGATAACCATAATAAAAATCAAGTGTGTTCCTCATCCTAGTGGAACGTCTTGGAGGTACAGACTCATCTATCAGCTCAACAAGAGTTTCCTCCTCAGGTTGGCTGACAGCATTTGAGGTTCCTTCACCACTTGACTCTTGAAGCTCTTCAAGGTCAATTTGCCTCCCACTGTCCCCTTGGCTTATGAATTCTCTCTCACGAAAGACTCCTCTTCTTGCTACAAAGACCACATTGTCACTGGGTCTGTAGAAGAGGTAACCAAAGGATCTCTGTGGGTAGCCGATGAAAATACACCTCTCGCTTCGGGGCTCAAGCTTGTCATGAGTCTCACGCCTCACAAAAGCTTCACAACCCCAAATCTTGATGTGGTCCAAATTGGGCACTTTCCCAGTCCACATCTCGTGAGGTGTTTTGGCAACATTTTTAGTAGGGACTAGATTAAGGATATGGGCGGCAGTCTCTAAGGCATACCCCCAGAAAGAGATTGGTAACGAAGCTCGACTCATCGTGGAACGAACCATATCCAACAAGGTTCGATTGTGCCTCTCAGACACACCATTCAACTGTGGTGTCCTGGGAGGTGTCAATTGTGAGACAATCCCACATTCCTTAAGATAGTCAAGGAACTCAATGCTAAGATACTCTCCTCCCCGATCGGATCGGAGCATCTTGATGTTCCTGCCCAATTGATTCTCAACTTCCTGCTTAAACTCTTTGAACTTTTCAAAGGTTTCCGACTTATGCTTGATTAAGTAAATATATCCATATCTACTGTAATCATCAGTAAAAGTCACATAATAACAATTAGTATCCCTTGTAGCAACTCTGAAGGGCCCACACACATCCGTGTGTACAAGGTCCAACGAACCTTCACCCCTATCACAAGTACCTGTGAAGGGCGACTTTGTCATTTTTCCAAGTAAACAAGACTCGCAACTATCATCTGACTTGAGGTCAAATGATTCCAAGACTCCAGCATTTTGGAGTTGTCCTATGCGCTTCTTGCTAACATGTCCAAGACGACAATGCCACAAGGATGCTTTATCCAAGCTATCAGAAGAATAAATATACAACACATTATTTCCTAGATTGTCTACAACATTCACGGCTTCATATACACCATCACAAGGTATTGCTTTAAAGTAAAATACATCATTGTAATAAACATTAATAGCACCATTTTTATTTTCAAATGAAAAAGTAAAACCTTGTTTGTACAAGCCATAAAAGGAAATAATATTTCTCGCCATTTCGGGCGAGTAACAAAACTTATTCAAATCTAACATTAACCCATTATTAAGCAATAAAGAATAAACTCCTATCTTGGTAACAGGTGATGCTTTCCTGTTGCACATGACTAAGTTTATCTTCTCGTGCTCCACTTGCTCACTTCTTCTTAGTGCCTGCAAATCAATGCAAATGTGAATACCACACCCTGTATCAAGAACCCAAGAATTAGCATTAGATGAGTTGTTAGACAATATTGTGTAAATACCTGCATGGGTGGGTTTAACCTTCCCATCCTTTACATCTTGCAGATATTTGGCGCAACTTCGCTTGAAGTGTCCCTTATCTTGGCAATAGAAGCACTGTGCTTCCTTTGGGTTCGAAGAAGGAGTAATGGGACCTTTCTTTGTCCCACTTGAAGAGGAACCATCAAGAGTCTTACCCTTGGTACCTTTTGAAGGGCTTTTCCTCTTCTTACCCTTCCCTTGCCCAATTGCAAGAACAGGGGCTGTTAAAGGAGTAGAAGTAGTAACCGCTTTATCCTTAAGGCCATTTTCAGTTGTCTTTAAGAGTCCTTGAAGTTTGCTAAGTGTGACTTCCTCCTTATTCATATGATAAGTCATACGAAACTGATCATAACTTGAAGGTAAGGAATGGAGAATGATGTCAATCGCCAATTCCTCAGGGAAGTCAACATTGAGCTTTAGCAACCGGTCAACAAACCTCTGCATCTTCTGCAAGTGACCGGTGATAGGTTCACCATCCTTCATCCTTGCGGTTATCATGGAGGAAATGATTTCATACCTCTCTTGACGCGCGCTCTGATGGTATCTTTCCATCAGATCTAGGTGCATCTCATAGGGGTAGAAATCTTCATAAGATTTTTGGAGTTCCGGAGTCATTGTGGCCATCATGATGCAGGACACCTTGGTGGCATCCTTCTCATGCGCAATGAAATCCGCAAGCTCTTCTGGAGTAGCAGTGGCTTCATTAACAACCTTAAGCTCCCTATCAAGGACATATTCTTTGTCCTCATATCGGGTAATCATCCTGATGTTTCTGATCCACTCATTAAAGTTGGATCCATCAAAGATGACCTTACCACACAAGTTCATTAGGGAAAAGGAGCCTGTAGGGTTTGAGCCAGCAACGTTATTGGAAGACATCTGGAATAGAAGGAAGATAAGTTTCATTAGATTAAGAGTCCTTAATAAGTCACCCAAATGAAATATTAAGGCTAGGATCCAACAAACTATTTATAGGTGGAAGAGGGATGCCATAATCCACACTATAAAATATTTGAAGGTAGGTAAATGACGATTTACCAATTTCCACCATAAGACGAAATATTTTATTATTAGGTTTTATTGGTTTTGAAAACTCCTAGATCTTTTGAGATACATTGAACTTTTCAATGGCATGTTTGAATCTCGAATGTGCGCTCTCAAGTTTGTGACTGGGATGCCGAGGATCACAAACAAGGTATGAATAACCATACAAATTGACTTGGTACCCTTAACAATATTACCTAATCGATGTGTCGGTTAACCACACACGCTCCACCGATCTATAATAAAGTCAAGTTACCCTTTGCCACTCTTACTAGTCCATGTTAGTGTGTCGGTTAACCACACACGCTCCACTAACGACTTGGTAAGGTACAAACTGCAATTTTATGGGCTAGCACCAATTTCACATTTTCCTAAAGTAACTAAGATTGGGAATTTATAATGTATAGTTACTTTATAATTCATTATACTTTTAATGAGAATTTAAAGTCATATCCTACCCGTTCGGCTAACGACCCTCCATCGATCAAGGAAGCGGTGGGTGAGAGTGGACACCCATTAAGTCACCATTTTATAGGCAACAACCTTATACCCCCCTTATAGACCGGGTTCGTGAATGAGGCCTACTAATGGTAAGAACGACATATTCTTATACATATCTATATAATAAAATTATAATAATAGTATAAGTGTTGATTTTTAAACTTTT
This sequence comes from Lactuca serriola, assembly GCF_051521515.1. Classification (NCBI taxonomy): domain Eukaryota; kingdom Viridiplantae; phylum Streptophyta; class Magnoliopsida; order Asterales; family Asteraceae; genus Lactuca; species Lactuca serriola. The sequence goes on from NC_136408.1 coordinate 100,220,401, forward strand.
TAAAAAATCTAAGGTTTAATTTGGAATTAAAGTATTAGAGTGTAAGACTTTCAAATTCCAACACTTGAGGGAAAGAATTGAAACTATTCCAAGTCTCTTCAATTTGTAACTTATGAGTTTTAATGGTTCATAAAAATGAAGACTCTTCATTTTATGAAACCTCTTTAGTTCTTTAATCACAATTAAAAGAAGTGACTTTTGGTTATCCATAACTTGAGGACAAGTTATGGACACCATCAATACAATTAAGATCAAGAATTAAACACACACGGTGGTTACACATAATTCCTATGATCTTCTAAAAACTCACAAGAACACAAATTCATGTCAAGCAATTTCAAGAAATCATATGAACATATATAATACTTTGAAATTGTTAAAAGTCATGTAAAATGGATTCACATAATCATTATCAATTTTAAAAACAGATTTTACAAGTCCAAAATAGATTGGGATAATGATTCTAATCCATTTCCAGCAACAAAACACGAAAAGACTGCCCAGCACGCACCTACTCGTCGAGTGCATGATCCTACTCGACGAGTAGGATGAATTTGTACATGGACTCGGCGAGTCCTCCCCATGAACTCGGCGAGTCTAGTCGACAGTGAGCAGGTTTTTCGATTTTCAAGCAGTTTTGCATCAAGTATACAGAAAACAATCCTAGGCTCTGATACCACTGATGGGTTTTGAGCATTCTAACACTTCCTAAGTGTACATGCAACCCTAATAACCTTGAATCTATGTTTTCTCTATATACATGCAAATTTCTTTTTCAAGGTTATATCCTAACTAGCATGGCATGGGGATTACATAAAATATAAAACTAGTAGAAATACATACCTTGTTGTTGCTTGGATTCCTTCAAGACTTTGTGAGCCTAGCACCCTAAATGTTGTGCCTCAAATGCTTCACACAACACCACAAAACTTGGAATAACTTGAGAGAATACTTCTAGCACTCAAAATCGGTTATGCCCTCTCTAGTAACCTTACTAGCTCTGATTTCACTAGCCAAAGGGTCCCTTTTATAGTGGTGTCACAATTAGGGTTTTCACATGAATACTCTTAATTGTCATGACTCTTCATTTCTCATGACCCATGGGTTTGTAACTCCCATGGACTATCCATGGAGCTCCAAATGGTTACATCCATAACCCATAAACCATGGATCATTAATCCACCATAAAAGAATTGATGATTATCATAATCAACCCTTATATATTTAATTAGTCTCACTTTGATCACCAAATTAATACTTGATCAAATACTAATTAAATAATACTATTATTAATATATTAGAACTTATAATATATTAATAATCATAAGTGCCATATTCTCTCATTTAGTCTATCCAAGTATTGCAATGCCATGCAACCCAAATGGACCATGCCGGGTCGGGTCAAGTACATACCAAATAAAGTTATGGACTTAGACACTATATCCAACAAAATTTCGGGTTGTCACAGATAGAAGTACTCACGTTTTGGGACGAAAGTCCGAAGATCCTTGAGAGAGAAATTGGCTTTCCTCTAGTTGGAAATGTAACAAATGAATAATTATGGCTCAGAATCATATATATACTCCTTGGGTTTTTGGAAGAAAATATTTTATTCAGGCATTGAATTCTAATATCAACGAGTTTTGGAATAACAGAGTTGCACGATACCCTAGTGCACCCTCTCTCCTGATTGTTGGAATAGTGTCTAAGGCTGCAACTATATTAGGCAAGTATTTGACCCGGATGTGCATAGTCCTTTTGGGTTGCCTTCACCATAGCAACTTGATAGGATGATTTAATTAGAGAGAATAAATATTATTAATATATTATGAGAATAATATAAAGAATAATAATATTGTTATTTGATTAATATAAGTCATAAATTAATTAGAATTAATTTGGTGACTTAAAGAGATTAATTAAATAAGAGGGTATAAACTATCAATTGTTTGATAGTTAAACTTTAGACTGTAAATCCATATTGGATAGTGGTGGACGGATTCTAGAAGCTAGAGATAGCTTAAAATCGTCCAAGTCTATCTAAGGAATGGATTTGGATTGCTTTAAGAGAAGATTATCCAATTAGGGTTTAAGTTGTAACCCTTAAGGAGTCTACAAGTATAAATAGACCCTATGGCAAAGGGAAATCGGCACTTGATCTAAAGTAGAGAACCCCTGGACGAATTCCTCCCCTCTCCTCTCTCTCAAATCATCCTCCTTGCTATTTGGTGTTTGTAAGCCATTAGAAGAGTGACAATTGTGACTCTAGAGCTCCAAGACAACAAGATCAAACAAGAGATTTAAAGGTATGATTCTAGATCTGATTTAGTATTGTTCTTATTCCTAATTAGTCATTAGAAGTCTTGGATTCAAAGCATGTTTAATTAGAAAGCCTAGATCCAAGCATTAGGGTTTTGCATGCGCACATAGGAAAGTTCTTATGGATAAAACCCATCAGTGGTATCAGAGCCTAGCTTGGTTTTCATTAAATTGTTGCTTATTTGTTTGAAACTTAACTGCAAAATTCGATTTTTGTGTTTCTGAGTCATGGACTCGGCGAGTTCCATAGTGGACTCGGCGAGTTGGCCTGACTCGGCGAGTCACTTGGTGCACTCGGCGAGTCCAAGCGTCAGGAATGGCCAGATTCGGGATTTCTTCATGATTATCTTAAGGAAACTTACCTTAATCATATTAGATCAACCCTAATCCGATTTTTTGATATATATGACTATAATCTTGATCTAATTAAAGATATTTATCAACTAATAAAATATTTAATTTCCTTATATGATAATTGATTAATTATTTTGATTAATTTGGTAATTATCTTACAAGAAATCTTGAATAAATCAAATAAAGATAATTAGGAAATTAATTGTTAATTAAAATTATTTGTTATTTGATCCTCCATGTTTTAAATGTTTAAAACTTGTCCTCAAGTTTTGAAATTTGTATTTTGTGATTAAAAGTTTTAATTTAGACAAATTAAATTTCAAACCCTAGATTTTAAAATGTTTAAAATACAACCCTATACTAATATAATATTACAAGAATAATATATATATATATATATATATATATATATATATATATATATATGTATGTATGTATAACTAAAATGCTAGTCTTACCGTTAGTAGGCCTCATTCACGAAGCCGATCTATAAGGTGGGTATAAGGTTGCGGCCTATAAAATGACGCTTAATGGGTGTACACTCACACCCACCGCTCGCTTGATCGGTGGAGGGTCGTTAGCCGAACGGGTAGGATAGGGCAACCTCATCCTCTCATTAAAAGTATAATAAGTAATATAAAGTAACTACACATTTTTAAAAAAAATTTCCCAATCTTAGTTACTTTAGGAAAAGTGAATTGATGCAATCCCATGAAATTACACTTTGCACCCTTGCTAAGAAGTTAGTGGAGCGTGTGTGGTTTACCGGCACACTAATTGGTTCTAAGCAAAGGTGGCAAAGGGTGATTCATTGTTTATCATAGTTCGATGGAGCGTGTGTGGTTTACCAGCACATCGAATAGGTGATCGCTGCAATGAAGGCACCATGTGAATTTGCATGGTAATTCACACCCGCTTTGTGATCCTCGGTATCCCAGTCACAAACAAGAGGGGCATATCGAGATTTAAACATACCATTGAATAGTTTCAATGAATCTCATCCGAACCTAGGAATTCTCAATACATTTAGGACTTAAAGTTAGGTTTTTATGGTGGAGAATTAGTGAATCGTCATTCACTTACCTTCAATTTATTTGGATGTTAGATTACGGCATCCCTTTTCTAATATGTAAATGTTGTTGTTGGATCCTAGCCCTAATTTTTCTTATTGGGTGATAATTAGGGATTCATATTCTAATCTATCTTTGTCCTTTCTAATTGTAGATGTTGAACGCAAACAACGCTGCTGCTAGTTCTTTCACATTGATGAGCCTTTGCCAAAAGGTCACCTTCGATGGAACGAACTTTAGCGAATGGATAAGATACATTCGCACCATTGCTCGCTATGAGGATAAGGAGTATGTCCTCGATGAGAAGCTCGAGAAGATCACCCCTGAAATCGCTACTCCGAGTGAAATTACCGCTTTTGAAACTCATGAGCGCGATGCAACGAAGGTACATTGCATCATGATAGCCACCATGAACTCCGAATTCCAAAAGTCCTATGAGGACATGTACCCGTACGAGATGCATCAAGACTTATTGGAGAGATACCACCAAAACGCAAGACAAGAGCGTTATGAGATTTTCACTAACATGATTTCCTCTAAGATGGGTCATGGAGAGTCTCTTACCGTGCACCTGCAAAAGATGCAAAGGTATGTCGACCGCCTTCGCAAGTTAAATGTTGACTTTGGGGAAGACTTGGCGATCGACATGGTGCTTCACTCTTTGCCTCCGATGTACAATCAATTTAGGATGACCTACCACATGAACAAAGAGGAGGTCACCCTAAGCAAACTCCAAGGTCTCCTGAGGGTCGCTGAGAGCAACTTCAAAGACAAGTCTGTTGCACCAACTCCCAATCCACCCGCTGCTCCTGTCTTGGCTATTGGTCAAGGAAAGGGAAAGAAGAGGAAGGCTTCGTCTAAGAACTATCGCAAGGTTAAAGCCCGAGATGGTGCCTCTTCTAGTGGGACCAAAGTTGATCCCGCTAAGCCCTGCCCTAACCCTAAGGAGGCAGAGTGCCACCACTGCCACAAGATATGACATTGGAAGAGAAGCTGCCCAGAGTACCTGCAAGCCATCAAGGAAGGAAAGATCAAGCCATCTTTCGCAGGTATATATACAATTAAATCTAACGATTCTAATCATGCTATTTCTTGGGTTCTTGATACCGGTTGTGGTTACCACATTTGTTCTAATGTGCAGGGACTAAGAAGAAGTAGGGATGTGGAGCAAGGAAGGATCAATCTAATCATGGGGAACAGAAGATCGTCGCATGTGACCAAGATTGGAGTGTATTCTTTAGTGCTTAGGAATAATTTATGTTTAGATTTGAACAATTGTTTCTATTCGCCAGAAATGGCTAGAAACATCATTTCATTTCATGGTTTGTTTAGACAAGGTTTTAGATTTTCTTTTAATAATGAGAATGGTTCTATTTTGGCTTATCTAAATGGTGTCTTTTACTTTGAATCTATACCATGTAATGGAATTTATGAAACTGTTATGAATGTTGATAACTTAGGAAATGATGTTTTGAACATAGATTCTTCCACTAGTATGGATAAAGCATCCTTGTGGCATTGTCGTCTTGGACATGTTAACAAGAAATGCATAGCCCAACTCTAAAAGGATGGAGTGTTGGAGTCATTCGACCTTAGGGAAGATGAAACGTGCGAGTCTTGTTTTCTTGGAAAGATGACTAAATCACCCTTCACAAGCACGTGTGAAAGGGGTGAGGGTCTATTGGACCTAATACATACCGATGTATGTGGACCGTTTAGATCAACCACGAATGATGGGAACCGCTTCTACGTGACTTTTACCGATGATTATAGTAGATATGGGTATATCTATTTAATCAAGCAAAAGTCAGAAACCTTTGAAAAGTTCAAAAAATTCAAGAATGAAGTGGAGAATCAATTGGGCAGGAAAATCAAGATGCTTCGATCCGATCGAGGAGGAGAGTACCTAAGTCTTGAATTCCACGATTATCTCAAGGAGTGTGGAATAGTTTCACAATTGACGCCTCCTAGGACACCGCAGTTGAATGGTGTGGCAGAAAGGCGTAATCGAACCTTGTTGGACATGGTTTGCTCTATGATGAGTCGTGCTTCACTACCTATCTCTTTTTGGGGGTATGCCTTAGAGACTGCCGCCCATATCCTTTACTGAGTCCCTACTAAGAAGGTTGCCAAAACACCTCACGAGATGTGGACAGGGAAAGCTCCCTCATTGGCACATATCAAGGTTTGGGGTTGCGAGGCTTTCCTAAGACGAGATACTCATGACAAGCTCGAACCTCGTAGTGAGCGATGTATTTTCATCGCCTACCCGCAGAAATCCTTTGGATATCTCTTCTATAGACCGAAGGACAATGTTGTCTTTGTTGCGAGGAGAGGAGTTTTCCAAGAGCAAGAACTCATAGGCCAATGAGACAGTGGGAGGCAAATCAAGCTTGAAGAGATTCAAGAGTCGATAGATGAAGGAACCTCTACCGCTGGCACTCAACCCGTGAAGGAAACTCCGGTTGAACCGATTGACGAGTCCTTACCTCTTAGACGTTCCGATAGAGTTAGAGTTCTACCCCAGTTTTATGGTTTTCATATTACTACCGAAGGGGACACGTATATTAGTGATGGTACACTAATAAACCTTGATGAACCTAATAGCTATAAGGAAGCCATGGTAGGCCTGGAGTCTGCAAAATGGAAAGAGGCGATAGATAGCGAGATCCAATCCATGTATGATAACCAAGTTTGGAATTTGGTTGATAATGTGCCCGGACGTAAGACCGTTGGGTGCAAATGGATCTTCAAGAAGAAGACCGATGTGGATGGGAACGTACACACATATAAAGCGCAATTGGTCGCGAAGGGATTTACTCAAACTCCCGGAGTTGACTATGATGAGACCTTCTCACCAGTTGCGAAGATAAAATCTATTAGAGTGATGCTAGCGATTGTCGCATTTCATGATTATGAGATTTGGCAAATGGATGTCAAGACCGCTTTACTTAACGGAAAGTTGGCTAAGGATGTTTACATGGCTCAGCCAGAGGGGTTTGTGGATCCGAAGCATCCGAATAGAGTGTGTAAGCTTGAGAAGTCCATTTATGGACTTAAGCAAGCGTCTCGCAGATGGAATCTTTGCTTCAATGAGAAAGTCAAAGAGTTTGGATTTGTACGAAGCGAAGATGAATCGTGTGTATATGTCAAAGCCAGTGGGAGTATAGTAAGCTTCCTCGTTCTATATGTCGATGACATATTACTCATAGGAAACGACATCCCGACTCTGCAGGAAGTTAAGTCCTGGCTCGGGAAGTGCTTCGCTATGAAGGACCTCGGAGAGGCTTCTTATATTTTGGTAATAAGGATAGTAAGAGAAAGAAGTAAGAGACTAATTGGACTTAGTTAGAACACTTACTTAGAGAAGGTACTAAAACGTTTTAGTATGGAAAACTCAAAGAAGGGAGAATTACCGATACAAAGTAATGCCAAGTTGAGTAAGACTCAAAGTCCGAGTACCATACGCTTCTGCAGTTGGCTCAATCATGTACGCTATGACTTGTACTCGCCCTGATGTAGCCTTCGCTTTGAGCATGGTTAGCATATATCAAGGGAATCATGGCAGAGCCCATTGGATTGCGGTGAAGAATATCCTTAAGTACCTTCGGAGGACGAAGGAATGGTTCTTAGTCCTCGGAGGGAGTGATGACTTGAAGGTGCGAGGGTATAGTGACGCCAGCTTTCAGACCGATAGGGACAACTACCGTTCGCAGTCAGGCTGGGTCTTTACCCTAAATGGAGGAGCAGTAACTTGGAAAAGTTCCAAGTAAGAAACCGTAGCTGATTCAACATGCGAATCAGAGTACATTGCAGCGAGCGAAGCGTCGAAGGAGGCAATATGGCTGAAGTACTTCATCGGTGATCTTGGAGTTGTACCTGCCATAAAGGAGCCCATGGAGATTTTCTGTGATAATGAAGGAGCGGTTGCCTTGACCAAGGAACCGAGAGATTATGGTAGATCTAGACATATCGACAGAAAATATCACTTTATTAGACATCGTGTAGAAGAAGGACAACTCGTAGTGAAGAGGATATCATCAAAAGATAACCCAGCAGATCCGCTTACGAAGGGACTGAGTAGGGTTAAGCACTTGCAGCATGCTAGGAGTATTGGGCTGAAGGATGATATTAGCATAGATTAGATAGTATAAGAAACGTGTAATAGATAAATGTAATTAACATTTGATGATTAAATAAAGGAGTTTTATTTATGAGTAATGTTACTGTCTTATGTTAATTGTTTAACTATTGTTTCATTTTGCATGTTTTGACTTCCAGATAATTGAGTTTATTAAGAATAATCGAATTATTCAAATTGTCCACAATCGTTCATATGTTGGAAGTAGATATGAATGAAGATTGTCGTGAATTGGTGCGTAGATTGTCTAAATGGTATTAGACATGGCAAAAGATTGCTGCGACGTTCATGAGTGCTTATGAACTGGTTTTGAGCATTGGAACAAACCCGTGCTTGCTGGAATCACCTTATGGAATATGATATAAAAGGGTGATCGAAGGACGATAATATCATATAGTCTTAAAACCTAGATATATGGTTTGTTATTTGTTAATTGATTGTACATTGATAATGCGAAAACGCATCAGTAACTCGGTGTCATAAAACGCATTGTTGTGTATAGTTGATTAATGAATAAGTAAATGCATATAAGTCGAAGTTTATCTGTAACTTTTATCCCAAGGGGGTGAAAGCGATATCTCGGCCGCTCAATGATTTGATTTGACTTATATGTCAGGCCCGGTCAGAACTGAATTGATGTGTTCGATTAAGTTCTATGTCAAATAAATTAGAGATCGAGAAACCTAAATGCTTGACTAATCATTCCATAGAATTGTCAGCATGATATCTAACATAGGACTGTACGATCCCTTATCTAAAGGACAAAATTGATTAGATCAGAGTTTGACAGCGTCTTTGAGAGCTACGATTGCAAATCGAATTGTACTTGTGCATATAGTTACTAGACTTATCTAAGTGGGAGACTGTTGGAATAGTGTCTAAGGCTGCAACTATATTAGACAAGTATTTGACCCGGATGTGCATAGTCCTTTTGGGTTGCCTTCACCATAGCAACTTGATAGGATGATTTATTAAGAGAGAATAAATATTATTAATATATTATGAGAATAATATAAAGAATAATAATATTGTTATTTGATTAATATAAGTCATAAATTAATTAGAATTAATTTGGTGACTTAAAGAGATTAATTAAATAAGAGGGTATAAACTGTCAATTGTTTGATAGTTAAACTTTAGACTGTAAATCCATATTGGATAGGGGTGGACGGATTCTAGAAGCTAGAGATAGCTTAAAATCGTCCAAGTCTATCTAAGGAATGGATTTGGATTGCTTTAAGAGAAGATTATCCAATTAGGGTTTAAGTTGTAACCCTTAAGGAGTCTACAAGTATAAATAGACCCTATGGCAAAGGGAAATCGGCACTTGATCTAAAGTAGAGAACCCCTGGCCGAATTCCTCCCCTCTCCTCTCTCTCAAATCATCCTCCTTGCTATTTGGTGTTTGTAAGCCATTAGAGGAGTGACAATTGTGACTCTAGAGCTCCAAGACAACAAGATCAAACAAGAGATTCAAAGGTATGATTCTAGATCTGATTTAGTATTATTCTTATTCCTAATTAGTCATTAGAAGTCTTGGATTCAAAGCATGTTTAATTAGAAAGCCTAGATCCAAGCATTAGGGTTTTGCATGCGCACATAGGAAAGTTCTTATGGATAAAACCCATCACTGATATCTCATTAAGTGTAAAATCTTGAAATACTCAAACTTATACCAAAAGTCTGAAAATTTACTGCAACTGTTCTAACTTCTATTGACTTGTTATTGTTTGCACAGAATGGAAATTTCGGGTTGTCACATATTTTGTGCCCTATGATATATTACAATTTTAGGATTCCCCATGAAGACAAGGATTTTGGTCTTAGAGCTTTGGGGAATGACAGTGATGTCTTGAATTTGGCTAAATATATTGGAGATAACAAGGTCATTGAAGTGTATACTGTACATGGGAAAACTAATTTGTTGACCCATTTCATTTCTTCTAAAGGGAAGCCAAGTTATAATTAAGGAGCTCTATGATGACAATCTTCCAAAACAGACAAACATATTTCAATTACCATCAAAGGATAAAACCCCAATAACAAATGAACCCGGTGATCAAAAACAGTTGGGAGAGTATATGTTACTTGATACTTTATAGTATCCTTAAACAAGTTTCACTAGAGTTCAAGGTAAGAGTTAAATATGAATCCCTTGTAAACATGAACCCTTTATGAAATGACCAAAAACCCACGGGATGTTGGGACATTTATATGTAGGTTTATAAGGTTCACTAATTGGACACATGGAAGAATGCATATTCATATAAAGTGGAGCCCATAAAAGGAAGAATAATATGGCCTAAAAGTTTATGTCCAACCAAACTTATTCCTTCCCCACATCACAAGAAAATATGTATACCTAAGAAAAAGAGGAAGAAAAGTGAAGATGAAAGGTTGAGTCAAAGTCAAAGGGGAACTCAAGTTATTAGTTGAGAAGAAGGTTGTAAAGGTGGTCCTGAAACCATGTTTGATGGTTTCAGGACTTGAGACGTATGCTCAAGTTTGAAAAGGAGGTTCATCTTATTCATAAATATGTTCATAAGGATCCCTCCAGCTTTATCTCATAAGGTTGTTTAAGACAAGCATAAAATATGTCTCAACAACTCAAAAGAAATGGCTTACCTCATGTTAGTCATGATGTTTCCTAGAACATCTTGATGTATATGACACAATGAACCATCTTAAGGACATGCTCCAAGGGCAGGTTAGGTGGAGGCAATTTGAGACTATGAAAACCCTAAGGAGATGCAGTCGGATAAAAAGTAGAATTTATGTACGTCTTGTGAATAAAAGCGTATATTGACAACTTAAGGAGTATATGATTTCCCTTAGGCCAAGAGTTAGCCATAGATTGTACCCTCATCTCAACGAGTGTTTCATATGGTGATTTCATCTCGAACTTCAACACGATAAACATGAATGTGCCTTTTATGAGATTGAATGACATACTTATGAGTCTTATATGGTCAAATCCTCCAAAATTGCTATTCCAACTAAGGGTGTTCAAAAGTATCCATATCCGAAATTCCGATCCAATATTCCGAATCTAAATTATCCGAAACATCGGATATCCGAATTTTTGGATATCCGAAATTTCGGATATCCAATTTTTCGGAATCGGAATTGAATATTGTTTTTCAGATTTTTCGTATAATTCGGATATCCGATATCCGAAAATTTTGATTTTAATTTATACATTATTTGTTATTTTAATTACATATGTCTTATACTATGAACCTTAGTAACCAAAACATATTCATAATACCCTTAAATACCTATATTACTTCAGATGTCTTTCTAATTTAAAAATACGTCTTTCTAATTTAAAAACTTCATATGCCTTTCATTCAACAAAATTTCAAATTTTCGGTTGTCTGATTTTTATATCCGAATCCATATCCGAAATTTCGGATACGGAATCGGATACCAAAAATTAACTATTCGAAATTTCGGATATCCGAATTTTCGGATATCCGGTTGTGAACACCCCTAATTCCAACGTTGTTTATAAAAAGCAACCATACAACACCCAAGTATAATATAAGTGAGTAAGGGTATGTGTAGTCATAGTTGATTTGTTCCTTCTAACCACGGTAGAAGAGGTATCTTTTGGGCCCTCATTGATTGCATGCTGACACTAAGTGTGTAGCTACACTCAGACATGATTGATAGTCAATCATGTAGTTTCTTTACAGTCGCAACGAATATATATTGAGAAATACAACTTTTTTAATGTAAGAGCTAGACGAGAATTCTATGTCTAATGATTCATACTAAATATCGAGAGCAAGAAATATATTATCACTTATTTGGGACTGGATCAAACCTAAGGGTTTATAAGATCTAAATAGTTGTCAAGAAGACATCTGTAAAGTTATGAGTTTGACCATAGAGTAGTTGTGACATGTGCAAGTGGAAGTCTATTGTAGATATGTGTACTACACAACATGGTAACACAAATTGATTTACATAAGCATATATGAGTTACACACTTGACCCAAGATGAAAAACAAGAATAAACAAATGAGAAAAAAAAATATTAATTTATTATTTATTAAGTGTCAATAAGTAATTAGAAACTAATATGATTAATTTATTATTTATTATTAAAGTGTTAATAAATAATTAAAAGTTAATGGAAAAACTATTTATTAAGATTTAACAAATAATTAGATGGGATTCATTAGTTATGTCTAAAATAATCATATTATTATTTGGAATAATTAATGAGTAATTTTATAAGCATAATTATTAACAAATAAACTAATATTATCCTTGAATTCAAATAAGAAAAAGATAAGATTTCTTACATCTATATAAAATGATGAGATTGAAGGGATTCGATGCTCCAAAAACCCTTAAGAAATTTCGTTAACCCTCCTCCCATCCTCTCTTATGGTCGACAACTTTTCGACTGTTTCAGTTGAAATCATCAAGCCTTTAGAACTAGGGTGTCTTGTTTGCTTGGGCAGTTTTACTAGTTTGGGTCCTTGAGCTTCCTGATAATTGTAAAAAGTAACTCTTAAACCCTCTCTTAGGATTATGGTTGTTATTAGTGAAAAGAATCAATGATCCAAGGTTTAGCAATCAATGTTTTTGTTTTAAATGCTTCCTATGGTATCAATGTCTTTGAGCTTGAGAACCAACGTAGGTTAGCCCAAGTGATCATTTTTGATACGTTAGGAATTGAGAAAAGTTGTCCACATATGAGTAACGTTTGAGGCATCAATAACGCCACTTGGATGATTGAAAAGGATACAACTAACGCTTCTCTTCTTTTGCTTACAAATACAAACAAAACCTATCTTTTTCACATAGACGTTTCAACAATTTACTCAATAGTCATTTTCAAAAATTTCCTTTCTACATCCATTTCAATAACGATAAGAATCGACATATGTTGTTTGACTGATATAACCTCATACAAAGAATAACGACAAGATGATACATAAAAATGACACTAGATGTTACCTGGGCCAATTGGCCCAATCATTTATTATTACAATAACTTCTTGGAAACAGATTTGTTACCAACTTATCCAACCATGCTCCAATCTTTTTACCAATTTAATCAAGTGAATGGGTAAAATAAGCAAAATAAAACATCCTTTCATTAGTAAAATAATGCATAATTTGATAGCAAATTGAAACATGGTTTTTTAAAGTGGTAAGAGATCCATTTTTATTGCATAAATTGGTAAATTTTTATGTATTAAAACGGATTACCATTGTAATATGTGGATTTATCACTTAAACCAAATCAAGAAATGATTCCATCTCATTTGATCCATTAATCAAGACTAGATCCTAAATCTATGATCTTGACTTAAATCAGGATAATGATCCACTAACATTTATGATGAAAATTGTGGACAATAATACCATTTTGGCATCAATTCAACCCTAAGGCTCCATTTGCTGTGGGTGACATGACATGACATGACATAACAAGACAGTTTGTACTGTGTTTGGAGTATAAGAGTATACTGGACTTGGATTGATGTCAATGGGACAACCCAAAAAGGTTTCTTATGTGCAAAAGACATGAATACCCTCTTCATCTTCATCATCAAAAATAGCCCTAGAAAACTTTTTAAGTATTATAGTCTATGTTTCTTCATCACAAGAATCCAATTCACTAGTAGACTCATCTGTGCAACTCGTATCACTTAAAGACAGATCATCATCATCATCATCATCAACATCATCATCATCAACTTCACTTGCTGATAATTCTTGGTTTGATAAACCATCAAGATTCTCCTCAAGAACTTGGTGGGACCCAATAACAGTGTTGCACTTATGATCAGCAGAAGAGTCGCCATAAAGTGCAATGTGTCTATGATATAATTCAAGTTCCTTCTCAGAAATAGCAATAAAGTGCCTTACAGACTCCAGAGATTGCTCATACTTTGACTTTTCAAGTGCCTGAATTGTATCAAATCACAAATAAGAACAACAAATCATGCAAAATGAAGATAGGATAATTGGCGTATACTTACTTTTTTCTTGGATAATGTGTCGATTGGACTCATAACCTCTGGCATCACATAATCCTTCCCACGATAAAAGATTATGGTGTCATCTCCGATCACCTGAATTGGGATTCCACCACTTAATCTTGCAATTTCATTAGCATAATCTTGGATTTGACCTGGTTTACAGGGTTTGCAGATGACCTTTACAGTTTCATGTTTTTTCCAATGCATATGCATATTCAGGATGACACCTCCAAAAACACCTCTTCTTCCAACTGGAACGTAATTGGATCCTTTTTGAGCCATCTTCTTCATGTAGAATCGTTCTTCACCTGTCATGTCGACGGGTTTCACCATTGGTCCTTGAAGTTTTGAAACTTCATACCTCTTCAGCCTTTCAATCAGCAAGGATTCTTTGATTTTTGCCTGAATGTGTGTTGCATTCTCACTTAACAATATAACAGAAGAGATTTGGAGATTGATTGAATTGAAACATAAGATGTTTTGTGTGATTATGATACTGACCTTTTCGAGCTTATATTTGATTCGTTCCTCAGCATTGGCAAACCTGGCTTTCCTTTTAGATCCTTTGATGGTGAGACGACGGGGGTCCTTTTTGTTTGCTAAGTTTCTCTTGTGCTTCTCTTTCTTTCTTTGCAACTTGAGTTTTTTCTTCGTTTTCCATTTGAATTTCTTAGGTGGATCGATTTCATATGCCTCGAATTTGGGTTTGCCTTCTGATATAACGCAACGCACTGTTGATTGATACGATGAAGATGACGAAGACGGAGACGAAGACCCGTAGTGCCTACAAATTGTCGAGTTTCTGAATGCCCACCAAGTGTTCGATGAAATGAATGAGGATAAATTGGGTTCTTGGTATGGAATTAGCCTGGCATAAGTTCAGTTAAAAATGAATTGGCATATGGGTTTGAATTCGATATACTACAAGTATGAATTATCAATGGAGCAATTGAAGAAATTGCGATTATGGATACCTGGTGGTACTGGGAGTGTAAGAGGTGAAAGTGGATTTGAATAATGAAGCAAAGCATCGCCTTCGGAAGCCACCAAATGAACGATTTGCCATATCATTGATTACGATTCGTAAAGAGAGCTTAACAAATAAGCTCCAGAAGTATAACATATATACTTTTCAGTTTTCATTCATTTAAGCTCCTGAAGTAAAACATATATACTTTTCATTTTTCATATAACATATATACTTTTCATTTTTCAAAAATCTTTAGGGTTAAAAAGCTTATCGCGTGTTTTTTTTTGAGTAACATTTGTTTTGTCTTTTCTTACATTTTTTTCATTTTTTCTTGTTAAAATATTAATTATATATTGTTAAAATCTTATTAAATAATTTTTTTCGTTTTTATGTTTATTCTTGTTGATTTTTTTTTCTTTTTTTTATATTGAATAATAATAATTTGTTGATGAAATATCATTATTTTATGCTAATATCTTTATTTATTTTTTTTGTAAAAATATCATTGTTTTTTGCTGAAATATCATAAATTCTTGCCAAAATGTCATACATTATTAAATTTTCAGTATTAAAAAACTATTTGTAACATCCCAAGTTCAGGTATACTTCGAGAACCTTGATCTATTGAGTTATTATCTATTTTAGCCCTTATTATAAAAAGAGTAAAAAACGAGTACGCGGGACGTACCCGAGGTGTACGCTTAGCGTACTCGTCAGCGTGCATTTGACGTGGAGACCACCTGGGCGTACTAGGCCCAGAGTGCAACCCTAATTTGGGGTGAGTCCCCTATACAAGGGATATGATGACCTTATTTCTGGCCACCATTCCCAGAGATAAAAACCCTAAGAGTGACCTAACCCTTGTTCTAAGCTTGAGTGTGTGTGTTTGAGCCTTGTGAGTGTTTGCGTGGTTTTGAGGAGAAGAGAAGGTCTTGAAGAAGAAGGAGTTGGAGCCCAAGCTTCTAGATCCGAGCAAATCTGAGTGAGAGACTTCTTATTGAGTTAAAAAACTTCAGACTTTGCCTTTCCTTTGTCATGAGCATGTTGATGAGTATATTAGGGTTTTTGTCCCAAAAGGTGGAGACTTTATGAGATAATGAACTATAGAGACCTTGATCTGCCCCTTTTCAGTGTATGGTGTGTAGTAGAGTCATAAAAATCCAATCTTGGGCGTTGAGAGTGAGCCATGCATGAGTTATGAGCTTCTTAAGGGAAGGGAATGGGTATTTTGAGTGTTTGTGACCTAATCAGCCATGCAAAGGCTTAAAGTCACTGACTTTATGGACTAAGAGACATTAAGGAGTCTAGATCTGAGATATGAGCTTGTGTCTTAACTGATTAATACCAAAAATGAGAGGAGTGTGAAACTGGGGCGTACATTGGGCGCTATCCCAGTACGCATGATGTAGGGGTCGAGCATCCCCGATGTCTGCATAGCAGCCCAGTACGCATAGTGTACTCCCTGCTGTTGATTTTTGTTGACTTTTAGGGTTTGGTCAAATTAGGGACTATTAAGCCTATGGAGGGGTAAAATGGTCTTTTCACCCTTCTGTGAGTATAAAAGGGTTAGTCTAGTTCTTGAGAGCCAATATTAATTAAAGATAATTATTATGTGTTAGGCGGAGGCTAGACTGGTAGGTAGAGTTTGAGGTTTCATTTGCTAGCTTACGAGGCGAGTCTTCTCACTATACTTACCTTGTGTGGTAACTTTATGTGTGACCAGAGGGTCTTATGTGTATGAGCTATGTTCTGAGATATATTTCTATTTGTTTTGTGATATGCTTATTGTGTATTATATTGAGTTGTTGAGTTGAGGGACCGGA
This sequence comes from Lactuca serriola, assembly GCF_051521515.1. Lineage (NCBI taxonomy): Eukaryota > Viridiplantae > Streptophyta > Magnoliopsida > Asterales > Asteraceae > Lactuca > Lactuca serriola. The sequence goes on from NC_136408.1 coordinate 100,237,083, forward strand.
GGGTCCATCTGAGTTGTAGGACCGGAGGGTCCCACTGAGACACATTGACCGGAGGATCTTATTGAGATATAGCCTCGAGTGGCTAATGTACTGTGTGTGGTATCTTGGAGAACTCACTAAGCTTTGTGCTTACTGTGTTATGTGTTATGTGTTTCAGGTAGTTCCGAGGATCACGGCAAGGCACCGACATGATTGTACACACTGGCGGGAGATTGCTTTTATGATTATGGGATTGTGTTTTATTGGTTGACATTTGAGACTTATGTGATTTTGAGAATTATGAAACAAATTTTATTGTGTTTGAAAAATGAAAATTTTGTTTGAAAATTTACATCGTTACAAGTTGGTATCAGAGCCTTGGTTTGAGGGATTCGGATGCACCTCGGGTGTGTTTGGACTCAAACTGAGGATTTGAGAAAGATTTTCAAAAGAGATAATTTTTTCTAAAAATGAGAAAGAGTTTCAGAGAAAACAAGTCGGAGCAGTATGTACAATCATCCAGATCCGAGTGGTGATTTCCTAAATACCCTCATTTTGTGTTATGAGATATTTTATGACATATATTATATGCTAGAGAATAGGCTAGGTAAATCATATGTTAGGACTAGGGTGGCCTGATTTATGATGCCTTAGCCTAGGGATTTCTGCTTTCAGTGAATTGCTTTGAGAATGAGTATTTAGCACGAGCGAGCCATCGAGAGGACTACTGTGAGAGTAGCTTGGGAGGCATAGAGTACTTGTTATTGGGATCCGAGGAGGAGGACTTGGGGTGAACACTAGTGCAGTGTGGAAGGTAGTATTGGGCCCGTAGTACTGGAAACGCCGGATCAGTGAGCGGTCCAAGTAAGAATCCTTAGGATACTAAGGAACAAGTAAGGGCGAGTGATCGAGTGTGAGTATGCTCGAGCGAGACTCTGATAGTTTTGTGTTGTGTTTTAGAGACATCATGGTGGGTAAACGCCACAACCCTGGAGCTAGTGGGAGTGGTGATGAGGAGATACGGAGGATGATCCACGAGGAGGTGGCTGTAGCAATCCGAGCAGAGATTCCAGAGATGCTTGGGTCCATCAAGACCACCTTGATTCAGACATTCGACGAGCGATATGCTGCTATCACTGAGTCTGTTGCTGCCGCGGCCACTGCAGCCGTCGCTGCTGCTAGACCCCCAGGAGGTGACTCGTTGCTGTTCCGAGAGTTCAGCAACACGAAGCCACCAGAGTTTGATGGGACGCATGAATCGATTGATGTGATAAGGTGGATCTCTGATATCAAGGGATGTTTTTACACGTGTTCATGCCCTGACCATTTGAGAGTTCGGTTTGCACTGAACGAGCTTCGCTTGGGGGCGAAGGACTGGTGGAAGTTTGTGACAGTTGGTTTTACCCCTGCAGATCATGTTGCCGTGTCATGGGAGAGGTTTTTTCAAATGTTTTGAGACGAGTATGTTCCCCCGGTGGAGCAGGAATGGTTGGCATAGGAGTTTCTGTCTCTCAAGCAGAAGACAGAATCAGTGACTGAGATTTCGAGGATGTTCCATGAGAAGGCGATGTTTTACTCTGAACACGTGTCCGCTGAGCAGGCACGTCTGAGCCGATATCTGAGCATACTGAGGAGGGACATACGAGAGTTCGTGACGAACTCATCATATAGGATATTGGCCAAGCTTCAATCCAATGCCAGGAGGAGAGAGATTGAGCTGGAGTTGCAGACCAGGGAGGCAGAGGAGGAGTACCGGGGGAGGGACCGGAGACTAGTGCAGTCGCAGCCGGTGACAAAGCGGGCCAAGCCTGCTGATTCCATAGTTGGGGGCCAGAAGGGCCGCACTTGTGGCAAGTGCGGCAACAGTCACGGGGGTTCTTGTCGAACGGAGATCTGCTACAAATGCGGCAAGGAGGGGCACATGGCAAAGGACTTCCCCAAGGGATTCTCGGTTTGCTTTCATTGCAACCAGACCGGCCACCAGAAAGCCGAGTGCCCTCAGCTTGTGCAGGGATCAGCCATGGGATCTGTACCTACTTCTGTGTGTGCTACCGAGATACGGCCAAAGAAGGCCGAGGCACCGAAGGTTCGTGGGAGAGCTTTTTAGTTGATAGCGGAGGAGGTCCGCGCAGCACCCGATGTTGTCGCTGGTACGTGTTCTTATTGTATTCTTTTGAGATATTTTGTGCTTATATTGTGATTGTGTATAGGTACTTTTCTTGTGAGTTATGTGCCTGCCTTGGTGTTATTTGACTCGAGTGCGAGTCAATCCTTTGTATCATTAGCTTTTAGTCGTCACATCAATATTCGACAAGAGACGTTGATTCGACCTCTAAGAGTTTCCATAGCCGATGAGCATACGGTATTGGCGACCGACGTGATTCGTGGATGTGTGCTCGAGATTTTCGGAGTTAAATTTCCGATAGATCTAGTACCGATTGTGATGAGGGATGTCTGTGTCATCGTGGGCATGGACTGGTTGAGTCGATTTGGAGCTATGATCGACTGTGAGCGTCAGCTGGTGACCATACGAGACCCTAGTGGGGGAGTGCTTACAGTATATGGTGAGGGTACCCGATCTAGGTCGGCATTTTGTTTGGCCGCCAGAGCGAGACAAAGTCTACAGTAGGGATGTATGGGATTTTTTGCGTATGTAATGGATACGCGGGCTACTGCAGCGAGATCAAGTTCTATCTCCGAGGTTCCGATGGTGTGCGAGTTTCCAGATGTATTTCCGAAGGAGTTGTCGGGAGTTCCTCCAGAGAGGAAGGTAGAGTTTCAGATCGATTTAGTGCCGGGAGCGGCGCCTATTGCCAAGGCACCTTATCGCCTTGCACCTCTGGAGATGAAGGATTTATCCTCACAGCTGCAAGAGCTGCTAGGGAAATGGTTTATCAGGCCGAGTAGTTCGTCGTGGGGAGCCCCGATCCTTTTTGTAAAGAAAAATGATGGTTCACACCGGATGTGCATTGATTACCGGGAGTTGAACAAGCTGACAATCAAGAACCGTTACCCATTTCCGAGGATCGACAATTTGTTCGATCAGTTGCAGGGGGCATCTTGGTTTTCCAAGATCGATCTATGGTCTAGGTATCATCAGATGAGAGTCCGCGAGGAGGATGTCCAGAAGATGGCCTTCAGGACACGTTATGGGCATTATGAGTTTGTGGTGATGCCTTTCGGGCTCACCAATGCATCGGCAGCATTCATGGTCGTCATGAACCGGGTGTGTAGGCCCATGTTGGATCGTTCGGTGATTGTGTTTATTGACAATATTTTGGTATATTCGAGATCTAGAGAGCAACATGAGGATCACCTGAGAGAGATTGTGGGAGTATTGAGATCGAAGAGTGTGACATCCCCATTTTCACGGCCAGAAAAGACCGATTTTGTTTATGCTTTATAAAAATCAGAGTACTTCTTTTCATAAAAATGTTGCGGAATTTGTTCCCAGAAGAACATGATAAATACGTTATCAAAACATTTTTGAATAATCGTATTTTATTTATTTTAAAACGTTTGGGATGTCATCGTTAATACAGAAACATAAGCATAAACAGAACTTACTAGTGATCTACATCTCTTTAATCTCTCAGTGTAATGTGACTTCATGACAACACTTGTGACATAAATAAACTGAGTGGGTCAGGTTGGGAAACCTGGTGAGTACATAGGGATTTCAATTCCACAATGTTATACCATATATATAGTTTAAAACTCACAAAATATACCATTTCACCATATATATAAACAACTCTTATCCCACCCTGTCGATCCTCACAACGAGACTATCCATATTCTCGGACCTAAGATTAGCCGTTTTACCTAATCCATACTCCCAGATCAGAAATGAACGACTTTACCTAATCCATACTCTCGGACTAGGGACAAATGACAATCCATACTCTCGGGTTAATGATGAATGATTATGCCTAATCCATACTCTCGGACTAGGGACAATAACTATGTCTAATCCATGCTCTCGGATCAATGACATATACTAAAGTTCTATTCTCAGAGTATAAGTCACTCGTACTCGTAAGAAAATACTACCCAATATTCCTCATAATTAATTTAGGTTTACTCTTCATCCTAAATCATCATATATAATCAGGTATGTTCTTTAACATGTATTTCAGGCAACATCAATTAACTCGCACATAAACATATAATTAATACTCCAATCAATACTTGTATTAAAATCATGTTCATGAAAGGGACTATGCACTCACATGGGAAGGTGGTGACTCGGCACTCGGACAGCACTTCGTTACTCTTAAAACAACTTCCTCGACAAAACCTAGTATCATTACCACTAGAGTTTAGTCTGACGTTAACCGCGACAAATTAATAGTCTAGCTATTATTATTATTATTATATAAGTGTTAAATAACACTCAATATAACTCATAATAATAGCCCAAATACTTATTATAAGGTCCTAATAACATTAATATATTGAAACATAAGCTATACTAAAGATAGCGTAGGCATAGCTTACTTACAGCGGGTTTTCTCGAAAATCGGGCTTCGCTGGAGCAGCGTTCCCGAGCCGAAAGGCTCTTTTCTTGGGACTCCGGGAGCCTCGGGGCTTCCTTTGGGTGCTAGGGGGTTTACCTAGACTTTAGGGGGGTTAGGATAGGCTAGAGAGAGAGTGTAGAGAGAGAAAGAAGTGGGGAAAGGTGTGAGAAATGAGAGAACCCGGCACTTCTATTTATAGGGTGAAATCCTGACGGACTCGCCGAGTCGGTTCACTGACTCTCCGAGTCAGTGCCACGTGTCATCATCTGATGGCTTTCCTTGGGGAGAAAGCCTTGGCCCATATTCAGCCACGTCACCCCTTTTGCAGCAGCACCCTGCCGACTTCTAAACCCCGTAACTTTCGCATACGAGCTCCGTTTTCGACGTTCTTTTTTTCCACGCGTAGGTAAAAACAAGATCTACAAATTTCATTTAGACTTCATTGGCTAATTCTCGACCGATCTCAAATTTAACAGTAGGAGGCGTTTAGACTGTTAAATGACCGCGAAGAATTCGTAACTCCTTCGTACGAACTCCGTTTTCGTCCATCTTTTTACCATTGAGTTCCTATTAATGAGATCTTCAACTCTCATTTAGGTCGCGTAAGCCAAAAACCGCTCGAACTAAAATTCGAGTTTCGGGCCGTGCACTGCTAAGCCGAATCTTAGAAAAATCATAACTTCCTCATACGAAGTCAGATTTGGGCGTTCTTTTTATCGACGCTCTTAGTTTAACATATTCTACAACTTTTGTTTAGATTGCTAAGGATAAAGTTTTCTCTATCGTAAATTCACTATTTACGCTTCCCGGTGTCGTGCCGGTTTTGCCGTAAAACTTCGACGGACCATAACTTCTTCGTTATAACTCGGATTTCGGCGTTCTTTATATGTACGGAAACCTTGAGACATATTCCACAACTTGGTTAAGATTATTTATTCTAAATAATCTTTTGTCGAAAAGTCGTTTTCGACCCCTATTTCCTCTAAATTAACTAGCCCGGATTTGCGGGCGTTACAGAGAGGCTCTATGCCAAGTTCTCCAAGTTTGATTTCTGGTTATGGGAGGTCCAGTTCTTGGGACACCTTGTTAACCAGAATGGTATTTTGGTCGATCCGGCCAAGATTGAGGCAGTTATGAGATGGGAGGTGTCGAGATCCCCCACCGAGATCAGGAGTTTTCTGGGACTGGACGGATATTATCGGAGATTTATCAGGGATTTTTCGAAGATTGTCGTCCCTCTCACCAGTTTGACCCAGTAGGGCGTTGAATTTACTTGGGGTCCCGAGCAGCAGACCTCATTTGAGACCCTTCTCTAGAGATTATGTGAGGCTCCCGTGTTGGCCCTTCCAGAGGGAATGGAGGATTTTGTGGTTTATTGCGACGCATCTATTACGGGCATGGGTGCAGTACTGATGCAGAGAGGTCATGTGATAGCATACACATCAAGGCAGTTGAAGCCTCATGAGACGAGATATCCCACCCACGATCTGGAGCTGGGGGCAGTGGTGTTTGCCGTTAAGATATGGCGTCACTATTTGTACGGGGTCCAGTGTACCATTTCCATAGACTATAAGAGTTTGAAGTATCTTATGGATCAGCCCAATCTTAACTTGAGACAGAGGAGATGGTTAGACTTGGTGAAAGATTATGACTGCAAGATACTTTATCATCCGGGCAAGGCTAATGTGGTGGCTGACGTCCTGAGCGGCAGAGCAGAGAGCACCCCGATCTGAGACGTGTGTATGAGGATGACAGTGATGAATCCAGTCTTAGATATCATTCGAGAGGCCCAGGTGGAGGCTGCGAGACCAGAGAACCGCAAGAGGGAGCGGGTGATTGAGCAGGTGTCCGTGTTTGTGACGGAAAACAGAGGACTTATGACCTTCCAAGGAAGGATTTGGGTGCCCTATACGGGCAAAGCTCGACGCACACTAATAGAGGAGGCGCATAGGTCGAGATTCTCGATCCACCCCGGGGCCACTAAGATGTATTTGGACCTGAATAGATATTATTGGTGGCCTTGTATGAAGAGAGATGTTGCGTGGGTAGTCGAGAGGTGCTTGACCTATCGTCGAGTCAAGACCGAGCACCAGCGTCCTCATGTCAAGTTGCAGCCATTGAAGTTTCCCCAGTGGAAATGGGAACAAATATATATGGATTTTATCACCAAGTTGCCGAGGACCACGTTCGGTGTCGACGCAATTTGGGTGATTGTGGACCGTTGATGAAGAGCGCTCACTTTCTTGCTATCAGTGAGAGCTCTTCTGCTGAGAGGTTGGCAGAGATATAATTGAGAGAGGTGGTAGCTCGACATTGGGTGCCGACATCTATAGTGTTCGATCGGGATGTGCGTTTTACTTCTAGGTTCTGGAAGAATTTTCATGAGGAATTGGGAACACGATTGCATTTCAGCACATCCTACCACCCACAGACAGACGGACAGAGTGAGCGGACGATTCATACGCTCTAGGACATGCTTCGAGCATATGTTATGGACTTCGGTGGAAGTTGGGACACATACCTACCGTTGGCGGAGTTTTCTTACAACAACAGCCACCATTCCTGTATCGGCATGCCTCCATTTGAGCTTCTTTATAGGAGGGGGTGTCGGACCCCCATCTATTGGGGAGAGGTAGGGCAGCGAGTGATGGGTGGCATTGAGATAGTGCTTAAGACGACTGAGTAGATTCAGCAGGTCAGATAGAGATTACTGACGACTCAGAGTCACCAGAAGAGTTATGCGGACAGGAGACGATCCGAACTTGAGTTTCAGGTTGGAGATTTGGTCCTCCTAAGGATATGCTCGTGGAAAGGGGTAATATGATTCAGGAAGAGGGGCAAGTTGGGGCCCCGATACATCGGTTGTTTCAGGGTGACCGCTAGAGTAGGGAAGGTAGCGTACCGCTTGGAGCTACCTGCAGAGTTGAACCAGATCCATAACACCTTCCACGTGTCCCAGTTGAGGAAGTGTGTGGACGATGAGACAACAGTGGTACCACCAGAGGACATTCAGGTGGATGCGAGCCTGAATTATATCGAGAGATCAATCGTGATTATGGATCAAAAGGGGAAGGTTTTGAGGAACAAAGAGGTGCCCCTGGTTTAGGTCCAGTGGCAACACCGGAAAGGGTCCGAGATGACTTGGGAAACGGAGTCTGAAATACAGGAGCAGCATCCGGAGCTATTTGAGGGGCATGACTTCGAGGGCGAAGTCTGATTCTAGTGGGGGAGAATTATAACATCCCAAGTCCAGGAATACTTCGAGAACCTTGATTTATCGAGTTATTTTCTATTTTAACCCTTATTATAAAAAGAGTAAAAATCGAGTACGTGGGGCGTACCTGAGGTGTACGTTTAGCGTTCTCGTCAGTGTGCATGTGACGCGGAGACCACCTAGTACGTTGGGCGTACTAGGCCCAGAGTGCAACCCTAATTTGGGGTGAGTCCCCTATATAAGGAATATGATGGCATCATTTCTGGCCACCATTCCCAGAAAAAAACCTCTGAGTGCCCTAACCCTCGTTCTAAGCTTGAGTGTGTGTGTTTGAGCCTTGTGAGTGTTTGCGTGGTTTTATGGAGAAGAGAAGGTCTTGAAGAAGAAAGAGTTGGAACCCAAGCTTCTAGATCCGAGCAAATCTGAGTGAGAGGCTTCTTATTAAGGTAAAAAGCTTCAGACTTTGCCTTTCCTTTGTCATGAGCATGTTGATGAGTATATTAGGGTTTTTTCCCAAAAGGTGGAGACTTTATGAGATATTGAACTCTAGAGACCTTGATCTGCCCCTTTTTCAGTGTATTATGTGTAGTAGAGTCATAAAAATCCAATCTTGGGCGTTGAGAGTAAGCCATGCATGAGTTATGAGCTTCTTAAGGGAAGGGAATGGGTATTTTGAAGTTTTGTGACCTAATCAGCCATGCAAAGTCTTAAAGTCACTGACTTTATAGACTAAGAGACGTTAAGGAGTCCAGATTTGAGATATGAGCCTGTGTACAATCAACCAGAGCCGAGTGGTGATTTCCCAAATACCCTCATTTTGTGTAACGAGATATTTTATGACATATATTTTATGCTAGAGAATAGGCTAGGTAAATCATATGTTAGGACTAGGGTGGCCTGATTTGTGATGCCTTAGCCTAGGGATTTCTGCTTTCAGTGAATTGCTTTGAGAATGAGTATTTAGCACGAGCGAGCCATCGAGAGGACTACTGTGAGAGTAGCTTGGGAGGCATAGAGTACTTGTTATTGGGATCCGAGGAGGAGGACTTGGGGTGAACACTGGTGCAGTGTGGAAGGTAGTATTTTGCCCGTAGTACTGGAAACACCGGATCAGTGAGCGGTCCAAGTAAGAATCCTTAGGATACTAAGGAACAAGTAAGGGCGAGTGATCGAGTGTGAGTATGCTCGAGCGAGACTCTGATAGTTTTGTGTTGTGTTTCAAAGACATCATGGTGGGTAAACGCCACAACCCTGGAGCTAGTGGGAGTGGTGATGAGGAGATACGGAGGATGATCCACGAGGAAGTGGCTGTAGCAATCCGAGCAGAGATTCCAGAGATGCTTGGGTCCATCAAGACCACCTTGATTCAGACATTCGACGAGCGATATGTTGTTATCACTGAGTCTGCTGCTGCCATGGCCACTGCAGCCGTCGCTGCTGCTAGACCCCAGGGAGGTGACTCGTTGCTGTTCCGAGAGTTCAGCAACACGAAGCCACCAGAGTTTGATGGGACGCATGAATCGATTGATGTGATGAGGTGGATCTCTGATATCGAGGGATGTTTTTACATGTGTTCATGCCCTGACCATTTGAGAGTTCGGTTTGCACTGAACGAGCTTCGCTTGGGGGCGAAGGACTGGTGGAAGTTTGTGACAGTTGGTTTTACCCCTGCAGATCATGTTGCCGTGTCATGGGAGAGGTTTTTTCAAATGTTTTGAGACGAGTATGTTTCCCCGGTGGAGCAGGAACAGTTGGCACAGGAGTTTCTGTCTCTCAAGCAGAAGACAGAATCAGTGACTGAGATTTCGAGGATGTTCCATGAGAGGGCGATGTTTTGCCCCGAACACGTGTCCACTGAGCAGGCATGTGTGAGCCGATATCTGAGCATACCGAGGAGGGACATACGAGAGTTCATGGTGAACTCATCATATAGTATATTGGCCAAGCTTCAATCCAAATCTAGGAGGAGAGAGATTGAGTTGGAGTTGCAGACCAGGGAGGCAGAGGAGGAGTACCGGGGGAGGGACCGGAGACTAGTGCAGTCGTAGTCGGCGACAAAGCGGGCCAAGCCCGCTGATTCCAGAGTTGGGGGCTAGAAGGGCCGCACTTGTGGCAATTGTGGCAAGAGTCACGAGGGTTCTTGCCGAACGGGGATCTGCTACATTTGCGGCAAGGAAGGACGCATGGCGAAGGATTGCCCCAAGGGATTCTCGGTTTGCTTTTATTGCAACCAGACCGGCCACCGGAAGGCCGATTTCCCTCAGCTTGTGTAGGGACCAGCCCTCGGATCTGTACCTACTTCTGTGTGTGCTACCGAGATTCGGCCAGCGAAGGCCAAGGCACCGAAGGTTCGTGGGAGAGCCTTTTAGTTGATAGGGGAGGAGGTCCGCGCAGCGCCCGATGTTGTGGTCGGTACGTGTTCTTATTGTATTATTTTGAGATATTTTGTGCTTATGTTGTGATTGTGTATAGGTACTTTTCTTGTGAGTTATGTGCCTGCCTTGGTGTTATTTGACTCAAGTGCGAGTCGATCCTTTGTATCATTAGCTTTTAGTCGTCACATCAATATTCGACGAGAGACATTGATTCGACCTCTGAGAGTTTCCATAGCCGATGAGCATACGGTATTAGTGACCGACGTGATTCGTGGATGTGTGCTTGAGATTTTCGGAGTTAAATTTCCGATAGATCTAGTACCGATTGTGATGAGGGATGTCTGTGTCATCGTGGGCATGGAATGGTTGAGTCGATTTGGAGCTATGATCGACTGTGAGCGTCAGCTGGTGACCATACGAGACCCTAGTGGGGGAGTGCTTACAGTATATGGTGAGGGTACCCGATCTGGGTCGGCATTTTGTTTGGCCGCCAGAGCGAGACAGAGTCTACAGTAGGGATGTATGGGGATTTTTTGCGTATGTAATGGATACACGGGCTATTGCAGCAAGATCAAGTTCTATCTCCGAGGTTCCGATAGCGTGCGAGTTTCCAGATGTATTTCCCGAGGATTTGTCGGGAGTTCCTCCAGAGATGAAGGTAGAGTTTTGGATCGATTTAGTGCCGGGAGCGGCGCCTATTGCCAAGGCACCTTATCGCCTTGCACCTCCGGAGATGAAGGAGTTATCCACACAGCTGCAGGAGCTGCTGGGGAAATGGTTTATCAGGCCGAGTAGTTCGTCATGGGGAGCCCCGATCCTTTTTGTAAAGAAAAATGATGGTTCACACCGGATGTGCATTGATTACCAGGAGTTGAACAAGCTGACAATCAAGAACCGTTACCCACTTCCGAGGATCGACAATTTGTTCGATCAGTTGCAGGGAGCGTCTTGGTTTTCCAAGATCGATCTATGGTCTAGGTATCATCAGATGAGAGTTCGCGAGGAGGATGTCCAGAAGATGGACTTCAGGACACGTTATGGGCATTATGAGTTTGTGGTGATGCCTTTCGGGCTCACCAATGCACCGGCAGCATTCATGGTCGTCATGAACCGGGTGTGTAGGCCCATGTTGGATCGTTCGGTGATTGTGTTTAGTGACGATATTTTGGTATATTCGAGATCTAGAGAGCAACATGAGGATCACCTGAGAGAGATTGTGGGTGTATTGAGATCGGAGAGGCTCTATGTCAAGTTCTCCAAGTTTGATTTCTGGTTATGGGAGGTCCAGTTCTTGGGACACCTTGTTAACCAGAATGGTATTTTGGTCGATCCGGCCAAGATTGAGGCAGTTATGAGATGGGAGGTGTCGAGATCCCCCACCGAGATCAGGAGTTTTCTGGGATTGGACGGATATTATCAGAGATTTATCAGGGATTTTTCCAAGATTGTCGTCCCTCTCACCAGTTTGACCCGGTAGGGCGTTGAATTTACTTGGGGTCTCGAGCAGCAGACCTCATTTGAGACCCTTCTCTAGAGATTATGTGAGGCTCCCGTGTTGCCCTTCCAGAGGGAATGGAGGATTTTGTGGTTTATTGCGACGCATCTATTACGGGCATGGGTGCAGTACTGATGCAGAGAGGTCACGTGATAGCATACACATCAAGGCAGTTGAAGCCTCATGAGACAAGATATCCCACCCACGATCTGGAGCTGGGGGCAGTGGTGTTTGCCGTCAAGATATGGCGTCACTATTTGTACGGGGTCCGGTGTACCATTTCCATAGACTATAAGAGTTTGAAGTATCTTATGGATCAACCAAATCTTAACTTGAGACAGAGGAGATGGTTAGACTTCGTGAAAGATTATGACTGCAAGATACTTTATCATCCGGGTAAGGCTGATGTGGTGGCCGACGTCCTGAGCGGCAGAGCAGAGAGCACCCCGATCTGAGACGTGTGTATGAGGATGACAGTGATGACTCCAGTCTTAGATATCATTCGAGAGGCCCAGGTGGAGGCTGCGAGACCAGAGAACCGCAAGAGGGAGCGGGTGATTGAGCAGGTGTCCGTGTTTGTGACGGAAAACAGAGGACTTATGACCTTCCAAGGAAGGATTTGGGTGCCCTATACGGGCAGAGCTCGACGCACACTAATGGAGGAGGCGCATAGATCGAGATTCTCGATCCACCCCGGGGCCACTAAGATGTATTTGGACCTGAAGAGAGATTATTGGTGGCCCTGTATGAAGAGAGATGTTGCGTGGGAAGTCGATAGGTGCTTGACCTATCGTCGGGTCAAGACCGAGCACCAGCGTCCTCATGTCAAGTTGCAGCCATTGAAGTTTCCCCAGTGGAAATGGGAAGAAATATTTTTGGATTTTATCACCAAGTTGCCGAGGACCACGTTGGGTGTCGTCACAATTTGGGTGATTGTGGACCGGTTGACGAAGAGCGCTCACTTTCTTGCTATCGGTGAGAGCTCTTCTGCTGAGAGGTTGACAGAGATATAATTGAGAGAGGTGGTAGCTCGGCATGGGGTGCCGACATCTATAGTGTCCGATCGGGATGTGCGTTTACTTTCAGGTTTTGGAAGAATTTTCATGAGGAATTGGGAACATGATTGCATTTCAGCACATCTTACCACCCACAGACAGACGGACAAAGTTAGCGGACGATTCAGACGCTCTAGGACATGCTTCGAGCATGTTTTGTGGACTTTGGTGGATGTTAGGACACATACCTACCCTTGGCGGAGTTTTCTTGCAACAACAGCCACCATTCCTGTATCGGTATGCCTCCGTTTTAGCTTCTTTATAGGAGGAGGTGTCGGAACCCCATCTGTTGGGGAGAGGTAGGGCAGCGAGTGATGGGTGGCATTAAGATAGTGCTTAAGACGACTGAGTAGATTCAGCAGGTCAGACAGAGATTACTAACGGCTCAGAGTCACCAGAAGAGTTATGCGGACAGGAGACGATCCGAACTTGAGTTTCAGGTTGGAGATTTTGTCCTCCTGAGGGTATCCCCGTGGAAAGGGGTAATATGATTCAGGAAGAGGGGCAAGTTAGGGCCCCGATACATCGGTCCTTTTAGGGTGACCGCTAGAGTAGGGAAGGTAGCGTACCGCTTGGAGCTACCAGCAGATTTGAGCCAGATCCATAACACCTTCCACGTGCCCCAGTTGAGGAAGTGTGTGGCCGATGAGACTGCAGTGGTACCACCAGAGGAAATTCAGGTGGATGCGAGCCTGAATTATATCGAGAGACCGATCGTGATTATGGATCAAAAGGTGAAGGTTTTCAGTAACAAAGAGGTGCCCCTGGTTCAGGTCTAGTGGCAACACCGGAAAGGGTCCGAGATGACTTGGGAGCCGGAGTCTGAAATATGGGAGTAGCATCCGGAGCTGCATCCAGAGCTATCTGAGGGGCATGACTTCGAGGCGAAGTCTGATTCTAGTGAGGGAAAATTGTAACATCCCAAGTCCAGTTATACTTCGAGAACCTTGATTTATCAAGTTATTGTCTATTTTTGCCCTTATTATAAAAAGAGTAAAAAACAAGTACGCGGGGAGTACCTGAGGTGTACGCTTAGCGTACTCGTCAGCGTGCATGTGACGCAGAGACCACCTTGTACGTTGGGCGTACCCGTGAGTACGCTGGGCGTACTAGGCCCAGTGTGCAACCCTAATTTGGGGTGAGTCCCCTATATAAGGAATATGATGGCCTCATTTCTGGCCACCATTCCCAGAAAAAAAACCCTAAGAGTGCCCTAACCCTCGTTCTAAGCTTGAGTGTGTGTGTGTGTGTGTGTGTGTTTGAGCCTTGTGAGTGTTTGCGTGGTTTTGAGGAGAAGAGAAGGTCTTGAAGAAGAAGGAGTTGGAGCCCAAGTTTCTAGATCCTAGCAAATCTGAGTGAGAGGCTTCTTATTGAGGTAAAAAGCTTCAGACTTTGCCTTTCCTTTGTCATGAGCATATTGATGAGTATATTAGGGTTTTTGTCCCAAAAGGTGGAGACTTTATGAGATAATGATCTCTAGAGACCTTGATTTGCCCCTTTTCAGTGTATTATGTGTAGTAGAGTCATAAAAATCCAATCTTGGGCGTTGAGAGTGAGCCATGCATGAGTTATGAGCTTCTTAAGGGAAGGGAATGGGTATTTTGAGTGTTTGTGACCTAATCAGCCATGCAAATGCTTAAAGTCACTGACTTTCTGGACTAAGAGACGTTAAGGAGTCCAGATCTGAGATATGAGCCTGTGTCTTAACTGATTAAGACCAAAAATGAGAGGAGTGTGAAACAGGTGCGTACGTTGGGCATAATCCTAGTACTCGCGGCCTAGGGGTTGAGCATCCCCGATGTGTGCATAGCAGTCCAGTACGCGCAGCGTGGATATCGAGTACGTGCAGCGTACTCCCTGCCTTTGACTTTTGTTATCTTTTAGGGTTTGGTCAAATTATGGACTATTAAGCCTATGGAATGGTAAAATGGTCTTTTCACCCTTCTATGAGTATATATGGGTTAGTCTAGTTCTTGAGAGCCGATATTAATTAGAGATAATTATTATGTTTTAGGCGGAGGCTTGACCAGTGGGTAGAGTTCGAGATTTCCGAGTTTGAGGTTTCATTTGCTAGCTTACGAGGCGAGTCTTCTCACTATACTTACCTTGTGTGGTAACTTTATGTGTGACCAGATGGTCTTATGTGTATGAGCTATGTTCTGAGATATCTTTCTATTTGTTTTGTGATATGCTTATTGTGTATTATAGTGAGCTGATGAGTTGAGGGACCGGAGGGTCCATCTGAGTTGTAGGACCGGAGGGTCCCACTGAGACACATTGACCGGAGGATCTTATTGAGATATAGCCTCGAGTGGGTAATGTGATGTGTGTGGTATTTTGGGGAACTCACTAAGATTTATGCTTACCGTGTTATGTGTTTCAGGTAGTTCCGAGGATCGCGGCAAGGCACCGACATGATTGTACACACTTGCGGGAGATTGCTTTTATGATTCTGGGATTGTGTTTTATTGGTTGACATTTGAGACTTATGTGATTTTCAGAATTATGAAACAAGTTTTACTGTGTTTGAAAATGAAAATTTTATTTGAAAATTTACGTCGTTACACTATTTTCGGATTATAAAATCAGTTTATTTCAATTTTTTAATATTTGCAGCAACATGCAGATGTTAAAAAAAACAATCACGTTTCTTATTACAGTCTGCAGCCGTTTGGTCCACCTCTTCTACTGCAGAGGGTTGCAGAGGTGGTCCGCCGACTTTATGGAATTTTTCATCAAAAAAACAAACAACACCTTAGAGAGGAGAGTGATGGTGTGCTTAAACATTTATAAAAGAGTAAAATATAATTTGGCAAGTGTTAAGTTGTAAGTTTATACTCTATTTTTTAAGGTTTGTTTTAAAACTTTTATTTTTCATCCCTTTTCGGACATACAATGATTATATTACATTTGTGTATTTTTTTTAATTAGTTTATTGATTTTATTATTATTTAAAGTAAAAAAGTGCGATCACCCATTAGTATTTTAGTCCGTTTCTTTGCATCTCTCACATGTCATCGGCAACCCTCTTCCCAAGTATGCCCTTCTTTTCCGACAACTCTCACCTCCGACATTTCTCCCTTCCGACGACTCTCAATTACGCTACCACTTATTGATTTTCAGAAACTAAAAGCATATCGATATTATAAAATCAAACCAAAACATATTGGTTTCAAAAAAAACTGAATCATATCGATTTCAAAACTAGGAAAATCAATCACAACGAGAAATTAGATCCTCCTAAAATCAATCGCCGGAAAGTTAAATCCATTGCCAAATTTAAGTGATAAGAATGGAGAGAGAGAGAGAGAGAGAGAGAGAGAGAGAGATTGTATTCAAAGTCAGCATCTTGTTTCTCCGCTCATGTTCTCTAATCACCCCAATTTGCACCTTTCACATCCGGTTTTTAAAAATCAAAAATCAAAGATCTGAAAACTTGTAACCCACATGGTTCTAAAATCCAAAATCGTTTTAGAAATAAAACTCAAAATAAAAATCAAACTCAAACCCAAATAGTTCCAAAAAATAAAAAATGATGGATAATGTTATTGATGATGGGTTTTGAGCATAACGAACAAAAACTTATGTATGCATGCAACCCTAATTCTTGGATCTATGTTTTCTCTAATTGAACATACAACTTTTGAACATCAAATGGAAAACCCTAGGAGATCTATATTATTTTTGAAAATCAAAACTAGGGTTAGTAAACATAGCTTTGATTGTTATGTAGCAATAACAATGAAAATCCAAGTCTTCTTGAACCTTGAGAGCAAGCGTCACAAGTGTCACACCTCTAGTAGATCACAGCCAAACAAGCAAGGGGATGAAAGAGAGGAGATAGAAGGAGGGAGCTTGAGAATTTCAGCTATCCTTCTAGGGTTTATGGTGGTGGAAAATTGTAAGGCTAAGGGTCTATTTATATTACAGATAAGATGCCATGTATAACCCTAATTTGAATATAATATTATTAATTCGAATTAGGTAATTATCCATCTCCTTAATTATCCACATGGGATATTCTAGAAACCCTTGAGTATCCCTAGGAAAACCGTCCAAGCCTTCCGTAGGAATGTCACACCCCAAACCAGAACGGCGGAAACATCTAAGGGCGGATGGAGTCACTTCATGTACAATATCATAACAACTGAATAGTAATGAAACATAGAAACACAAACATTCATACATTTAGATTTAGAGTATTACATTGTTTACAGACACAATTGTTCGAAAGTTGATTACAAATAACTGAAAGGTAAGAAAAACGTAACATGGCAACACCGGCCCTCAAGAAGGGTTGAGTACCTGCCTGCTAGATACCTGAGAATACAAGTCGTTTTGAAAAGTGTCAACTAAAAAGTTGGTGAGTTCATAAGCATATTTGTAGGTAAAACGTTGTAATATCTTTGTTCATAATACGTTGTAAAACTCCAGAAAATCCGATATTTTCTATAAAAAGTAGTTTTTGAGTCTCGTTATAAAATTTGTGTATAGTTGCATGCATGTTCTTTGGTTTTCCTTGTTTGTATCAGAAAGGAGGTGTTCCTAGAAAATCCTATATCTTTTGTATAAAAAGAGGGTTGTGGTCTTAAAACCCTAAGACCGGAGTTGTGAAAATTAGTTTACATAATATATGAAACATAGTTTTGTATTTTATAAAACTAATGGGGTGTATATCCTTCACTTGAAAAGTAAAAATATATAGTTTCAGAAAAATCCAGTATAACTGTGGTCTTATACCCCAAGACTGAGATGGAAGAAAGTATAATACGGAAAATAGTTTATGGCCTCATTTCTTTTAATAAAGCTTTCCGTAAACCAAGTCTTAAATCCCAAGACCAAGATGGAGGTGAATATCATACAGAAAATAGTTTATAGTTTCATTTCTTTTAATAAAACTAATGAAGTATAAGCTTCTCGTAAATCAAAAATATTTTTGTTTATCCCTATGTGAGTCGTTATAACCATACTGATATGACAGAGTGTGTGGGTTGTCGTTTTACAAGCGTCAGTTTCTGAGAAGATATTTGTCACCCCAAACTCAGTGTTGTAAAACTCGCCGAGTTGGCCGATTACTCCTCCGAGTACTCGCTACTTACCGAGGCGAGTTACAGAATCCCAAGTACTCCCTGATCGGCCCCTTACTGAACTGAGCAGTGTTGTAAAACCCGATCGACTCGGTGATTAATATATATAATATACTTAACGATTTATTATTTAACACACACATGTGATTATTACTATATATATATATATATATATATATATATATATATATATATATATATATCTTAAATTTTCAGTATATTCACGAAGTGAGACCATTATGTGTTTTTTAGTTTTTGTGTATTCGCATGTATCTAATTTTGTTATATATTTCAATCAAATTTAGGTTTTAACTTATGATTTTGACATATATAATTTTCCTAAAAATGTTTCTACATGAATTACTGGATCCGAGTACTCCTGAGTACTCGCTACACGGTAGTCGGCCGAACAGGTACCGAGTAACGAGTTCTAAAACCTTGCCCAGACTAGCCTTGTCTAGCTATAGTGAACATCTCAGGTGTGAGAAGTCAACCCCATATAGACCAGGAGACTCTAATTATAACTAACAGGACTGACCACGTACGCTAGGTAGGTACGATTAAAGGTGTCTCACAAGAGCCTTAACAGATTTACGTGAACTATGACTCATTTTCTTGTAAAAACAGGATATTTATACCTTTATATGATTAAAAGTTTCTTTGAAAACGTAGTTCGTGACTTTCCAAACGCCATCGATTATTGTTTATGTTGTTTGTTTGAAATGATTTATATACCCTTTTATATAAATGTGCAGGTGTGTTCCAGCATGAAAGATATGAAATCAAAACATATTACTTAGGTATTAAACCCACTAGGTTTGTAAATGACTATATTGTATCAAAGCTTACTAGTAAAAACTATCTTTTAATAAAGATTCCCAAAAGCATGTAGTTTACAGATTTGAGCTTTCCTTATGGTTTTATAACATTGATCATGTTAGCTTTGCTGAAATATTTACATTCCACCATATTTATATCAAAACTAGAGAATACCATAACTTGTACAAACAATAATTTATCCTTAACATAAACATGAAAAACTTCTATTTATTTGTGGAATAAATATAGTTTGACTTGTATTCTCCCCCCCCCCCCCCAAAAAAAAAAAAACATAGAAAAGCTTGAAAATATGGGGGTATGAAGCTCACCTTGGTTTGGTTTGGTGGATGATTTGAAGAGATGTTGAGAAGTTTTCAAGTCCTAACACTCGACGAGTTTGGTAAACTCTTTGAAATTTAGTATATCCTAAGAATATTAACACATAATATTATGTGTAAATAGGATGAAATAAACAAAATAATGTATAGAATCACTAACGAAACTTGAAATACTTACAAGGATCTGGGGATGATACTTGGAAAATGTTGAACTTGAAGGATCTTAGGTTAGTTCTTAAGAGTATTTTGAAGTGCTTGCTAAGTGAAATGAGGGAGGGGTTTATGAGAGAGTATGGATTACTCAGAGAACAAGAATGAGGAAAATGGTGTGGTCTAGTGAGGATGGCCTCGTTCATATAAGAGGAGTAGAGTTGATGTGAAGTTTGCCTTGAGGACTGTTGGTTGCTTCCTGGATATACGTTGTGTATTACGTAGAGAACTGTGAGTGCATGGGAAAATGGAAAAAGATATCACATCTTAAAGTTAATTGATTTTGTCTTATTCCTTCCCTAATCCGTAAACCCCTTAAGATATGAAGTTGTTTTCGGATTTTAAGTGGTCCATGTAAGGGTTTACAACTCTTATATCTTCCATTTGATGTGTTTACGCCCAAAGTGTGGTCCACCAAGGTATTAACGCCCAAGATGCTCCATAGGATGGTGTTTACGCCTAAGATACTTCCTAGTATAGTGTTTACATCCAAGCATGGATTCCCTAAGTCGTTTACGCCCTAAGATGGTCCACCAAAGGTGTTTACGCTGTAACGACCCAATTTTCATGACCAAAAATTTCGTTTTAAAAACATTACTTTAGAAAATATTAAAAACTAAAAACATTGTCTGATCAAATCATAACACAAGTGAACCATGTCTAAGAGCCAATTCATTCATTCAATCAAAATATCAGAGTACAAATCCCAGTGAAGCTTGTAAATGCGGAAACCGGAGAGTGTGTGTGACATGCTGCTACCGCACCGGCTCCTTTCCCCTAGCTGAGGAGGTACCTGAAACCAAAACTGAAAACTGTAAGCACAAAGCTTAGTGAGTTCCCCCATCGTACCACATACCATACAAACACGTAACATACATACTACCAGGCTATTCTGGGGTGCCTGACTACCCGGTACGGCCATTCTGGGGTGCCGTCCTACCCGTGTCAAGCCATTCTGGGGTGCTGACTACCCATGTCAAGCCATTCTGGGGTGCTGACTACCCATCGGTCCTAATAACCGACCACAGGGACTGGTGCCCTCGTACTACCTCTATCGCATATAACATAACAAGCCAGCATGCAAACATATCATCATATTCTGTCAGACGTATCTGGGGTGTCTGACTACCCTTCGGTCCTAGCGACCGTACTCGACTACTATCACATACAACATATCACGCTAGCATATAACATATCATGTAGTAGCTATCCTAGATGATATCACAAAGACAATCATCTATCATACGTCTCCTACTGGTGGGTCGGCGTTGTGGCCTTAAACCCACCGCTACTGGAAGGTAACTCACCTCGAAGTAGCTGCTGATCTGATCGGAAACTGACTGCCTACTGCTGCTGCTGCTGCTCCGGAAATCCTCCGGCTGCAATTCCCACAATATACCCAATCAAACACTGCTCACTGACCTTTGGGTAAAATGACCATTTTACCCCTGACCATGCCCTAAGTCAAAGTCAGAGTCAACTTTCAGTTGACCCGACTCGCCGAGTTGGCTTTCCAACTCGCCGAGTCCCTATCCAAACGACTGCTCTGAATCCCGATCCTACCTGTCGAGTTAGGCGATGACTCGACGGGTTCACCTTCTTAACCAATATTCAAGTCCTTCATCCTACTCGCCGATTTGTATGAACAACTCGTCGAGTTCATATTCATCCGATGAACTCTTATGCTAAGACTCGCCGAGTTGTATGAACAAGTCGCCGAGTCTGTTCTTGATCTAAGGAGATTGCCTTGAACTCGCCGAGTCAGGGCATTGACTCGCCGAGTACCTCCATAGATGAGTTAAGCTTCCGACCCACTGAGTCACACCCCGTGACTCACTGCTCACTCGACACTACGAAAAGGGGACAAACTCGGAGACTCGCGAACAGACTCGCCGGGTCATATGAACGACTCGCCGAGTCGTTGCCATGCATCCACTAAATACACAGATTTGCTCGACTCCAGTCCATGCCATTCACAGATCTGGACTTCTAGGACACGAATCACACGTAAAGTTTCCAACTTTACGTGTGGATATTCACCAATATGGATTTTAGGGCTCAAAATGTCTCAAAAGGGTAGATCTAGGGTGAACAAGCAACATGGGGCCATAAAGCTAACAGATCTGAGCTCCTGGAGCTCAATCTTGCCTAGATCTAAGGGCCAAACAGCCTATTACGAAGTAATTTGCACATACAAACTTGGGGTTTGGCTCAAGAATGACTTACATGAAGTAATAAGCATAGAAACAGGGGAAAAACGGGTTATACCTCAAAGGAACTGCTGAAAGAGTGCAAAGATGCTTGGATTCCTTTCCTTCCTCTTGATCTACTTCCCCTTCTTCCTCAAAACCTTCAAGAACACACACAATAGCCTCAAACTCTCAAGGAACAAGCTTAGAACGAGGGTTTGGAGCTTCTGGGGAGAGAATGGGGGCTGGCCTGGGCAGATAAGTCCTTTAAATAGGGTGCAAACCCCTGAAACTTAGGGTTTCATCCAACAGCTATGACTCGCCGAGTCCAGGATATGGACTCGCCGAGTCGCCAACTTAAATGTGTCCCGGGTCCCGCATCCACTCAGCGAGTCGGACCTATGACTCGCCGAGTCCAAGGCTAAAAGAAAGGAAATACTCAAATAACATTTACGTACCAGGAACCGGGTGCTACAAATCTCCCCCACTTATTTTAGACTTCGTCCTCGAAGTCTGCTGCTCGATCCTGAAACAGCTCGGGATAATGCTCCATCATCTCGTCCACCGGCTCCCAAGTCCATTCCGAACCCTTGCGGTGCTGCCACTGCACCTTCACTAGCTCCACCTTCTTGTTCCTCAAATCTTTCGACTTCCTGTCGAGGATTGCGACTGGGCGCTCAATGTAATTCAGACTGTCATCCACCTGAATATCCTCCAAAGGTACTACTACAGAATCGTCCACTAGGCACTTTCGCAACTGAGAAACATGGAAAGTGCTATGGATTTGGCTGAGCTCGGCTGGCAGATCCAACCTATACGCTACCTTGCCCACCCGGGCTACGACCCTGAACGGTCCTATGAATCGCGGGCCCAACTTGCCCCGCTTCCTGAATCGAATGACGCCTTTCCAGGGCGACACCTTCAGGAGAACCATATCCCCGACTTGGAACTCCAAATCAGATCGACGCTTGTCGGCATAACTTTTCTGCCGACTCTGAGCAGTCTGAAGCCTGCTCCGGACCTGCTGGATCCTCTCGGTCGTCTTGAGCACCACTTCGGTGCTCCCCATGACCCTCTGGACAACTTCACCGCAACATATTGGGGTCCTACACCTCCGTCCGTACAACATCTCGAAGGGAGGGTGGTCGATACTCGCGTGATAGCTGTTGTTGTAGGAGAACTCGGCCAGGGGAAGATAGGTATCCCAGCTACCACCGAAGTCTAGCACGCACGCCCGCAGCATATCCTCCAGAGTCTGGATGGTCCGCTCGCTCTGCCCATCCGTCTGCGGGTGAAAGGCAGTGCTAAAATGCAGACGAGTGCCCAACTCGTCATGGAATCTCTTCCAAAATCTGGAAGTAAAACGCACATCCCTGTCCGAGATCACCGATACTGGCACCCCATGTCGTGCCACAATCTCCCTGATGTAGATGTCGGCCAATTTCTCAGCCGATATGCTCTCCTGAATCGGAATAAAGTGAGCACTCTTGGTCAATCTATCCACGATGACCCAAATCGAATCCACTCCACGTGCGGTCCTGGGAAGCTTCGTGATAAAATCCATCGTGATATCTTCCCATTTCCACAGTGGAACATCCAACGGCTGCATCTTGCCATGCGGTCTCTGATGTTCGGCCTTGACCTTCCTGCAGGTCAAACATCGCTCGACATACCATGCCACATCCCGCTTCATGCAGGGCCACCAATAGTCTAGACGAAGATCCATATACATCTTCGTCGCCCCGTGATGAATAGAGAATCGGGACTTGTGCGCCTCCTCCATCAAAATCTGGCGCACGCCTCCGTGATACGACACCCACACCCTACGGTGTAGTGTCAAAAGTCCTCGGCTATCATAATCAAAGGAGGAAACCTGACCCACCACACGCTCGCTCTTCTGATGCTCCTCCTTGATAGCCTCCTGTTGAGCCTCCTGAATCTGCTCCAACAGGGGAGTCACCACGGTCATCCTCATGCAAACGTCCCTGATCGGCGCCGCCTTGCGGCTAAGCGCATCGGCCACCACATTGGCCTTCCCCGGGTGGTAAAGGATCTCACAATCATAATCCTTCACCACGTCCAACCATCGACGCTGCCTCATGTTCAGATTCGGCTGATCCATGAGGTACCTCAAACTCTTGTGGTCTGTGTAGATGGTACATCGAACCCCGTAGAGGTAATGCTGCCAAATCTTGAGGGCAAAGACCACCGCCCCCAACTCCAAATCGTGTGTCGGATAGTTCGCCTCGTGAGGCTTGAGCTGCCTCGAAGCGTAGGCAATGACATGCCCCCTCTGCATCAGTACCGCGCCCAACCCAAAAATGGACGCATCACAATAAACCACAAAATCCTCTACACCCTCTGGCAGGGCTAAGATCGGCGCCTCACACAATCTCTGTCTCAGCGTCTCAAATGCAGCCTGCTGCTCGGGTCCCCACCGAAAGACCACGACTTTCTTCGTCAGCCGCGTCAGGGGTACGGCTATCTTGGAGAAATCCTGGATAAATCTCCGATAGTAGCCTGCCAATCCCAGGAAACTCCGAATCTCAGATGGAGACTTCGGAACCTCCCATCTCATCACGGCCTCGACCTTGGCCGGATCGACCAGAATCCCGATCTGATTGACGAGGTGTCCAAGAAATTGCACCTCGCGCAACCAAAACTCACACTTGGAGAACTTGGCATACAAACTCTCCCTCCTCAGGGTCTCTAACACCTCTCTCAGATGCTCCTCATGTTCCTCCTGAGTCTTGGAATAAACCAAGATATCATCGATAAAGACTATCACAGACCGGTCCAGCATCGGTTTGCATACGCGGTTCATGAGGTCCATGAACGCGGCAGGAGCATTGGTGAGTCCAAACGGCATCACCACGAACTCATAATGGCCATAGCACGTCCGAAACGCGGTCTTCTGCATATCCTCCTCCTTGACCCTCATCTGATGATAACCCGAACGCAAATCAATCTTGGAGAACCAAGATGCTCCCTGAAGCTGGTCAAAGAGGTCATCAATCCTCGGAAGCGGGTAACGGTTCTTCACTGTTACCTTGTTCAGCTCCCGATAATCTATACACATCCGATGCGACCCGTCCTTCTTCTTCACAAACAGAATCGGGGCTCCCCAGGGCGAACTGCTCGGACGAATAAATCCCTTGTCTAGCAGCTCCTACAGCTGCGTAGACAACTCCTGCATCTCGGGAGGAGCCAACCGATACGGTGCCTTGGCTATCGGAGCCGCACCAGGAACAAGGTCAATCCTGGACTCCACCTGTCGCTCCGGAGGTATCCCAGGAAGCTCCTCTGGGAAAACATCTGCAAAGTCTCGGACCACCGGAACCTCGCTCACTGTCGACTTACCCGCCTCCCGGGTATCCATCACATACGCGACATATCCTGCGCATCCCTGCTGAAGGTAGCGCCTAGCCCTCGCTGCTGAACATACAGCGGGTCCACACTGGGGCCTCTCTCCATGAATCACTAACTCTCCCCCACTTGGGGTCCTGAACCGCACTAGCTGCTGCGCGCAATCTATCACAGCCCCATTAGGGCTCAGCCAATCCATGCCTATAATCACCTTGTTCCCACGCAACGGTATGGGAACCAAATCTACCAAATAGCGCTCCTCGAACAAACGCAGCACGCAATCTCGAAATACCATCGATGCTCGCACCGATCGATCATCAGCAATCTCCACCTCCAAAAGGCAATCTAACTCGCCTGATGGCTCATGAAACTTCTTGCTAAGCGCAAGGGAAACAAATGATCGGGACGCACCCGAATCAAATAACACCTGAACTGGGAGGCCGTTCACATGGAACGATCCTAATGCATACGTATACATACAGAGCACATATCAATAACATAACATTATAAAAATAAGATAGAGGGAAAGAATCATACCCGTCACCACATCGGGTGCGGCGCGTGCCTCCTCGGTAGTCAGTTGAAATGCTCGGCTCCTCACCACTGGAGCCTCTGACTTGCCCTGCCGGCCATCCGTGATCCGCAGGGTCGCTGGAGCTGGCGCCTTCACCGGCGCTGAAACTATCAACTGGGGGCAATTGGCCTTCTTGTGGCCCCTCTGATTGCAGTGAAAACACAGCAACTCTGATGTCTGAATAACTGCTGTCGGAGCAGTGCAATCCTTGCTGATGTGCCCGGACTTGCCGCACTTGTAGCAGCCTGATGATCCCATCCTGCACGCCCCCTCGTGCGGCCTGCCGCATTTCCTGCAGCGACTCGGTCCTGACTGGCCTTTCGGCCTACCATCTGATCCCTTGGGCTTCTTCCCCGAAGCCCCTCCTGCCTGTCCCTCCTCCAATTTCCGTTTCCGGATGTGCTCCAAATCTATCTCCCTCTCCCTCGCCCTGGCAATCATAGAGTCCAAGGTAGGGCAAGCCGAAAAACTAACATGCTCCCGGATGTCAGCTCGTAGCATATTATGGTAACGAGTCCTCCTCATGTCCTCGTCACCGGCATACTGGGGCACCAACAAAGCCCTCTCCCGGAACTTGGCGGTGATCTCCGCCACAGTCTCCGTCGTCTGTCTCATGTCAAGAAACTCTCTGGCCAGCTGCTGAAGCTCGACCGCCGGCGCAAACTCTGCCCTGAACCTGGTCACAAAGTCCGACCAGGTCATAGCCTCGATAGCTGAGGCTCCCAACGAGTCACCCACTGACTCCCACCAATCCCGGGCTCGGTCCCGTAAACATCCTGCTGCATACCTCACCTTCGACCCCTCGGGGCAGAAGCTAGTCAACTGGGCAGACTCGATGTCTGCAATCCATCGCCTGGCAGCAATGGGGTCTTTCACCCCATGGAAATCCGGCGCACCACTACCCCTGAAGTCCTTAAAGGACAGTGTGCGAGATCCCGACTGGCCAGATGCCATGTCGCTCCTGAACGCCCTGAGGCGATCCTCCATCAACTCGATGATCCCTTCCTTGATCGACCCAAAGATAATGGGAGTCGACTCAAGGATACCCTTGGTAATCTCTGACGCGATGAACTCGCGTAGTCCCTCATCAACCGGCTCGGAACCTGATCCCGAACCTGACCCCTCTCCTGAAC
Organism: Lactuca serriola; assembly: GCF_051521515.1. Classification (NCBI taxonomy): domain Eukaryota; kingdom Viridiplantae; phylum Streptophyta; class Magnoliopsida; order Asterales; family Asteraceae; genus Lactuca; species Lactuca serriola. The sequence goes on from NC_136408.1 coordinate 100,263,437, forward strand.
CACCATCTACCGGCCTCGATCGAAGTACCACCATTCTGCAATACATCACAACAATCATTAGTGATACTGATACTCCCTGAGGGATCACATCTACTTACAAGTTCCCTGGTCTTATCTTGGCCATCCTTGGTTCGGGTACGGGTCCTCTGGTTTCAGTAGTACGGGCCCATACTACCTTCCACATCTATCCGTACCTTCTTCAAGGAATGCCTCGACTCCACCAGATCCCTTTCACTACTGCTGATTACTGCTATACTCATCCTAGTCTTGCCCTAGGGAAATCTCTAGTTCCACTCTAACCAATCCTCAGCTGCTGCAGGCCTCCTTGTAATGCCAATTAGCCATTACCCGAATACCATCACATGTGACGAGGCTCAGATAATCCTTCGAGTACCCGACTCGTCCCTACAACGGTTGGACTCAAACAAGAGCTGCGCAGTAGGATCAAATCCGGCACTCTAAGATTATTCAACCCTGATCACATGTGACGTGACGCATTCGCCTAATGGCTAACTCCCATAATTCAGAGTCCCACGTAGCACGAAGCAAGCAACATTCAGATAAGGGTAACAATCTCAATTAACTCTATCTACTCTCAGGAATTAAGCTAGCATAAAGTGCTAAGCTCATACTACCAGGCATAACCTAAGCAGGCTATCCTACTTATTGTTTACTCAACTACTAGCATGCAAGTTCCCATACAACTGGAACACATAAAGTAGGCACACAAGGCATCACTCCTAGATCCTTAGTCCTATTCTAGCATGTTGTTCTACAAAAGCTGATAAACATAACATAAACTTGTATGGGTACTTTGGGGATACTTACTTGAGCTCGGCCGGTCGCGCACATCACACACTTCGTTCTTTCTCAAAACTCTTTTCTCAATTTTAGAAAACATTTTCTTTTAGAAAATCTTTTAATCCCTCGATTTGAGTTCAGACACTCCCGAAGGTGTGTCCGAATCCCTCAAACCAGGGCTCTGATACCAACTTGTAACGACCCAATTTTCATGATCAAAAATTTCGTTTTAAAAACATTACTTTAGAAAATATTAAAAACTAAAAACATTGTTTGATCAAATCATAACACAAGTGAACCATGTCTAAAAGCCAATTCATTCATTCAATCAAAATATCAGAGTACAAATCCCAGTGAAGCTCGTAAATGCGGAAACCGGAGAGTGTGTGTGTGACATGCTGCTACCGCGCCGACTCCTTTCCCCTAGCTGAGGAGGTACCTGAAACCAAAACTGAAAACTGTAAGCACAAATCTTAGTGAGTTCCCCCATCGTACCACATACCATACAAACACGTAACATACATACTACCAGGCTATTCTGGGGTGCCTGACTACCCGGTACGGCCGTTCTGGGGTGCCGTCCTACCCATGTCAAGCCATTCTGGGGTGCTGACTACCCATGTCAAGCCATTCTGGGGTGCCGTCCTACCCGTGTCAAGCCATTCTGGGGTGCTGACTACCCATGTCAAGCCATTCTGGGGTGCTGACTACCCATCGGTCCTAATAACCGACCACAGGGACTGGTGCCCTCGTACTACCTCTATCGCATATAACATAACAAGCCAGCATGCAAACATATCATCATATTCTGTCAGACGTATCTGGGGTGTCTGACTACCCTTCGGTCCTAGCGACCGAACTCGACTACTATCACATACAACATATCACGCTAGCATATAACATATCATGTAGTAGCTATCCTAGATGATATCACAAAGACAATCATCTATCATACGTCTCCTACTGGTGGGTCGGCGTTGTGGCCTTAAACCCACCGCTACTGGAAGGTAACTCACCTCGAAGTAGCTGCTGATCTGATCGGAAACTGACTGCCTACTGCTGCTGCTGCTGCTCCGGAAATCCTCCGGCTGCAATTCCCACAATATACCCAATCAAACACTGCTCACTGACCTTTGGGTAAAATGACCATTTTACCCCTGACCATGCCCTAAGTCAAAGTCAGAGTCAACTTTCAGTTGACCCGACTCGCCGAGTTGGCTTTCCAACTCGCCGAGTCCCTATCCAAACGACTGCTCTGAATCCCGATCCTACCTGTCGAGTTAGGCGATGACTCGACGGGTTCACCTTCTTAACCAATATTCAAGTCCTTCATCCTACTCGCCGAGTTGTATGAACAACTCGTCGAGTTCATATTCATCCGATGAACTCTTATGCTAAGACTCGCCGAGTTGTATGAACAAGTCGCCGAGTCTGTTCTTGATCTAAGGAGATTGCCTTGAACTCGCCGAGTCAGGGCATTGACTCGCCGAGTACCTCCATAGATGAGTTAAGCTTCCGACCCACTGAGTCACACCCCGTGACTCACTGCTCACTCGACACTACGAAAAGGGGACAAACTCGGAGACTCGCGAACAGACTCGCCGGGTCATATGAACGACTCGCCGAGTCGTTGCCATGCATCCACTAAATACACAGATTTGCTCGACTCCAGTCCATGCCATTCACAGATCTGGACTTCTAGGACACGAATCACACGTAAAGTTTCCAACTTTACGTGTGGATATTCACCAATATGGATTTTAGGGCTCAAAATGTCTCAAAAGGGTAGATCTAGGGTGAACAAGCAACATGGGGCCATAAAGCTAACAGATCTGAGCTCCTGGAGCTCAATCTTGCCTAGATCTAAGGGCCAAACAGCCTATTACGAAGTAATTTGCACATACAAACTTGGGGTTTGGCTCAAGAATGACTTACATGAAGTAATAAGCATAGAAACAGGGGAAAAACGGGTTATACCTCAAAGGAACTGCTGAAAGAGTGCAAAGATGCTTGGATTCCTTTCCTTCCTCTTGATCTACTTCCCCTTCTTCCTCAAAACCTTCAAGAACACACACAATAGCCTCAAACTCTCAAGGAACAAGCTTAGAACGAGGGTTTGGAGCTTCTGGGGAGAGAATGGGGGCTGGCCTGGGCGGATAAGTCCTTTAAATAGGGTGCAAACCCCTGAAACTTAGGGTTTCATCCAACAGCTGTGACTCGCCGAGTCCAGGATATGGACTCGCCGAGTCGCCAACTTAAACGTGTCCCGGGTCCCGCATCCACTCGGCGAGTCGGACCTATGACTCGCCGAGTCCAAGGCTAAAAGAAAGGAAATACTCAAATAACATTTACGTACCAGGAACCGGGTGCTACATACACCCTAACATTGCTTCCTAAAGTAGTTTACGCCCTACCTTATCCCATTTAAGGTGTTCACGACAATACGTTGGGTTTCTAGGGTAGTTCATGGCCAAAGGTGGTCCCCTTGAAAAGGGTTTATGGTCTTAGTTTATAAGGACTCTAATATGTTGGCCTTGTAGTTTGAGTGCTCAAGTTTGTGACACATTTTACAAGTTCTTGTATCTATATCATGTGATTCTTAATCAAATCCATTTGTCTAGTTTTGCCTTGATAACCTTGTTTACTTTCAAGAGATTACCTTGTATGTGACTTCCAAAATGTATACTTCCATGTACAAGCACATATGCCCTTTTTGTCTTCAAGGTTTTCATTGTAGTAGGGTTACAATTTAGACATTGCTAGATGTGCATGCAACCCTAATTTGAGGATCTATGTTTTCACTATTAGACATACAAGCATTGAACACAAAAACTAGAAACCCTAGGAGGCACATGTAATTTTCGAAATTAACATATAATTAGGGTTAGGATACATACATTTATTGTTATATTGTAATAACAACCAAATCCTTGAAGATCTTGGACTTTGGTAGCAAGCGACACAAGTGTCGCGCCTCTAATGGCTCACAAACAAACCTAGCAACCAAGGATTACTATGGAGAGAGACTCGAAATGGAAAATTCGGCCCTAGCCTCTCTTGGAGTTCCCTTAGACGAAATCCAACCCTATAGGGGTTTATATAGGTGATAATGAAGGTTTAGGATAAGGAAGGTATATCTTAGATAACCCTAATCCCTCAACTTCCTCCCTAAGGCTTCCAAGGCACCCTTAGACCCAAGGAAACCCTAGGACACTCTGGATTTCGTTCCATCCCTCTACGGGAGGTTCTAGAATGCTCAATGATCAACTTTTGAACATTGTCACCTTTAGTCCCTGCAGTTTCAATTAATTCCTTTAATCCCAAAATTAATTCCAAATTAATTTCTAATTAAATATTAATTAAACAATATGATTTCTAATTAATATATTATATCCATAATATTGCTTTTATCCACTTTGGGTAAAAGGAACGGATAAACCTCGCCTCCAATGCTCGCTTGTATCTACTCATCAAATCACACACAACAATATGTTTTATAACACCAAGTTACTGGTGCGTTTACATATTATCAATGTGCAACCGACTTGCATAATACAACTCACACGTCTCGATTTCAAGAATATAAGATATTATCGTCTTACCAATCACACGTGATAAAATCCATGAAGTGATCCAAGTGAGTGTGGATTTAATCCAATACTCTAATCTTATAGCAGCACTCATGAACTCTGCAACAAACTTGTGCTATGTCTAAACACTTTAGACAATCTACAGATGGATTCATGACAGTCTTCATTTATACCTACTCCTAAAGTATGAGCGACTGTGGAGGATTTGGATAATCTTATTATTTTGGAAGTCAAAACATGCAAAGTGAAACACAAGTATAATATTAATACTATATGGCCTCAAACCTTTGAGTATAAATAAAACATTTTTTTTTATTTAATCACCATATTGATTACTCATTATTTGTTGTTTCGGGTAATCAACTTCTTGCTTGAATTATAACAACAGTTGTCCCATGCACCAAGTATGCACACTATGTTTACCTATGGTCCTTACTTTGTGAAATAGATCAAATGAACACATTTCCAATGATGCTCATTTCACAATTCCTAATCCTAATCATTAGTGTAAGAATACAAAACTCTCGCCACTACTAGAATATGTTAGATTCTAACATTTTATGCAAGAGTCCTTTCGTAATGTCACGGCACAAAAGTCACCATGACTCGGCCAATGAAATTACAAAGTGCTCTATTGGAGATTGTTACACGACAATCCCATAGATGTGAAGTCTCACATTCAAAGTACATTCCTTTGAACATCCTTCTTGCATAAAAATTTCTAATCTAGACATAAATTCTTAACGTTCAACTCCCAATATGGAAACATTTCCATATTTGTCATATGATAACTCATTCTAAATAGAATCTTGTCTATTCATAATAATTTCAATATGGTCAATCTATTAGTACATTTCCAATTGCTCACAAGCGACCAATCCTTGGCGAACCTTAGATTGTCCTTGACAGTTGTTTAATTATTTTAGTCAAATCTGGTTCTAGTCCCTTTTTCCCTCTTAATGCCCTAGAAATTTGGAAAAATTTAGAACGGTCAAATATTATAGCATATGGAATCAATCCTATATGAGAAGCGTATGGGACACGATTCATAATGTTTTACATAAAAGCATGATACTTTATCAGCCATTTTCCATAATATTTCTATTTGCCACGTTCTCACAATTCGAACTATGAAGAGGGATGACGTAATCATAATTGAATTTTGAGAATGCAGTTAATATATCCTTGACTAAATTTGATTAAAATTTCTCGATCTAAGCTTTTAGATTTGAAACGAAGTATAACATCCTCTCCCTTAATTATAGCAAAACAACTTTTCAACCCCTGCAACTTTACAAAGTGAAACTTTTGTTTTCAATAATTAATATTGTCAACCTGCAACACTTAAAATAATAAACATGCTCCCACTATCATGATGATTATATCCATTCCAACATAACATTTATGCTCCCACTAGCTTTGACACGTATTCAGAAATCAGTTAAACTTCTAGAAAACAATACTTATTGACTCCCAAAGTTCATCTTTTCTAATACGATATGCTTCGATAAGCCTTTATCTAAGCTTCTCAAACTTATACACCTTTCCTTAGATAACTCACATGTGTGTCTAAACTAATTCAGAACTTATATTACAAAGTCCCAAATGTTCAGACTAATCGCCAAATCTTACAATTCGAACTATGAAGAGGGATGCCGTAATCATAATCGAACTTGAGAATGCAATTTACATAATCGCTATCTCCTTAAAATCTATCTTAGTGAAAGCGTTTCCTCACAATCCTTTTCATGAAGGAGAGAAACCTTATGACACTTAGATTTTATGGTGTATGTGTTCCTATCCATGTGAATTTGTCATAACCATCATCGTAAGATAATGTTCGTGACAAATCCAAACTCATATTGACAGAACTTGTTCATACTTGATTTATTGCCATCAAGGGTCCCACTATTGCTTCCAAGTTATTTAGCAGTTCACCTATACTTGTCAATGTTCTTTCATTGAACAAGGTGCTTGCCTTTATGCAGTCTATTGAGAACTTATAGAACTCATATGCATAGTTTACTAAACTGGAATGACACATAAACAAGGATATGTCAACACGATAGGTTACAAACCTCAAGTCGTGCGCTAGTGTTTAATAATAGGTTTACTCCTGATTAGTTCTTGAAACTTTTCAAGATCATTTAGACTCCCACTAACCTCTTTACATATAAGATTCTCCTGTCAAGAAACATTTCTTGACAAACAAATATTCAATAGTTAGTGTGGATTATTATCAAGACAAACACTACACACAATTGGTATTAGTTGGTCTTTGTCTTATCCAAGACATCAAAATTTACCAATTTCAAACGTGCAAGAGTAAGAAAAACAATTTTCTACTTCACATTTGAAGAGTGTGTTAGAACTTCTTAAGATGTGTCACTCAATTCACAATCTTGGAGTATGACTCTAAGACTTGATTTTGGTACGAAGTATGACTCATCCTTTTGATTTAACCATTTCAACAATTTCAGATTCCTCTTCTTAGCCATACTAGTGCACTAAGATGTCCTTAGAGGATTAATTGTGATATGGTTTCATAATCAACAAGACGATCATAAAACATGATACTAAAGTACTCTCCCTTCTACTTAGATTGGAGAAACTTTTATCTTTCTGCCTAATTGATTCTTCTTATTCGTTCTGCCATACATTGAAACTTTTCAATGATTCAGAATTACACTTAGTAAGCATAACCACATTTACTAGACTTTTAGTAAATCATGACGAATAATCTTATTGTTCTTTGTGGTGGACTTGACTAATGCACAATAATGTGTATCAGTTCTCCTAGTCCTTCACTTGACTCTTTATCAAGGAATTAGTCTTAATTTTCCAAATATGAAGGTTCTCATTCATCATACAATACAATTTGTATGATTCCAAGTTTCTGTCCAATTGAAACTCGGGCGACAATAATCTTTCCTTATTTGGGAAATTCTCGACATTTCCACAAATAACATAACTAAGAATCACATCCATTTCAACATTGCTAAAACTAGAAATACACAAACGTCAATTTTTCATACATGCCATTGCAAGGAAATAAATAAATAAGACAAAAACAAAAAATTTATTTTATTTATAAAAGGTGCGGAAAAACTTGTCCTTATAACACATTCCTAAGCAATCTATCATAACTCTAAAAGTAGCAGCCCCAAAAATCCGATCATCGAATCATGCGATCGAAATCCATTTCTTCGCGATCAAACTCAGCTCACTTCTTCCTTTAAACTTCCTCTCTTTTCTTCGATTCTACAAAACATCAAAAAATGTAATCTTATCACATAATGTATTAAGAATCAAAAAATAGGAACTTACAGAGTTAGTTAATGGATTTTGCCTGAACTAGAGTCATACGTCTTGACTTTCCCATCTCTTAGATCTCTCAGGTAAACAGGGCAACTTCGTGTCTAATGCCCCTTCTCTTGGAAATAAAAGCAAATTGACTCTTTTGGAATAGCACATGGAACTACCTCAAACTTTGCCTTTCTCTTATGGTCAAACTTTTTGACCATGGCATGCCTTTCATTGCCATGGAGGTTTGGGAGGCAGATATACCAATCAAATTTGCTTCTCCAGTGCGCCAAATCATTTCTAATTCAGCAGCAACAAGAAAATAGGTGAGATCGATGAGGGTCACGTCGTGGTCCATCATATAGTACACTCTTACGAACTCACTATATGAGTCAGGAAGCGATCAAAGAACTCAGTCAACAGCCAGCTTCTCACAGACAACGACTCCCAACATTCTTAACTTGTCACTGTGCGACTTCATCTTTAAGACGTGTGCACCTTCTTCGTGTTTACTTGCCAAAAGGGCTTGAGTGAGATTGAACTTTTCAAGCCTTCGAACTTGTGGGTCAGGGAGAACAATAGGAGGTGGTGGAGGAAGTGAAGAATGATCTCTTGTTCCTCGATCAAATCACGAAATATCATCTTCAAGCAAAAATCTTTTTCCAACGCATTCAGGAAGACCATAGTTGTTAGATTTTGACATCTACAAAACGGGAGAAAATTCAAGTTAGTTGATTGAGTCCTTAATAAAACACCCAAATGAGATATTAAGGCTAGGACCCAACACAATATTCTATAATTTGGAAGAGGGATGCCGTTATCCAAATTGCAAAACATTTGAAGGTTGGTAAATGACGATTTACCAATTTCCACCTTGAAAAACGAAAAGGAAATTTAAGTTTTAAATGAATTGAAACTCTAAGATTCATTGAACTTTTCAATGACATGTTTAAATATCGATTGTGCCCTTTATTTGTGACTGGGATGCCGAGGATCACAAACACACTGTGAATAACCATGCAAAATAGCTTGGTACTCACGATGTTACAAATCACCTAATCAATGTGTTGGTTAACCACACACGTTCCATTGATCTATGATAAACATCATGCAACCCATTGCCATCCTTCATTGGTCCCATATCAGTGTGCCGGTTAACCACACACACTCCACTAATCGACCAACAATGTGCAATGTGCAATTTCATGGATTAGCACCAACTCCACATTTTTCATAAAGTAACTAAGATTTTGGGAATTTATAAAAGTGCTTAGTTACTTCGTTTTTCATTATACTTATAATGGAAGGTTGTGTCCTATCCTACCCGTTCGGCTAACGACCCTCCACTAGTCAAGAGTACGGTGGGTAAGAATGGATACCCATTCAATCGCCATTTTATAGACAATTTCCTTAAACACCCCTTATAGACCAACTTCGTGAATGATGCCTACTAACGGTAAGACTGAATCTTTATTTATACATATATAATATATTAGACTTTTAATTTTATATAGTATAAGGGTGTATTTTAAACATACTAGAGTTTTTTTTTAATTTTATTAAATTTTTCAAAAATTAAAACCATTTAATTTAAAATCTTAAAATTTAAAAAACCTTTGATTTAATAACTATTCAAAAATTAAACGATTAATTAAATTATTAAATCAAATAATGATTACCAATTTAAATTAAGCATATTAACTTAATTTAATGCTTTATCCATGGATTTCGAAATTTAGGTAGGGATATCTTTAATTATCCAATTAAACAATTTACAAGATAATTACCAAGAATAACAACCTACTAACTTATTCATTAGATTTCGAAATCTTCTACTTAGAGTGGAAGGCAAGGCTTTTAACGCTGCCAAAAAATCAAAAAACCTAGGGTTACGAAACCCTAGATTTCGATTCCAAGGTGGCCAAAGGAAAGTGTTTGAAAACCATTAGGGATTTTCGAAAAACATGGTTCTAAAACCCAAATTTGCGAAAATTTAAAGGCCTTAGGTTTAATAGCCATAAACCCATATTTTGTATAGTTCAATCAATTGTACTAAATCTAATTGAAAACAAAAACCATACGCTCTGATATCACTGATGAGTTTTATACAAAACAAACAATCATATGTGTGTATGCAACCCTAGTTAGAGGATCTATGTTTTCACTATTAGACATACAAGCATTGAACACAAAAAACTAGAAACCCTAGAAGGCACATGTAATTTTCGAAATTAACATATAATTAGGGTTAGGATACATACCTTTATTGTTATATTGTAATAACAATCAAATCCTTGAAGATCTTGGACTTTGGTAGCAAGCGCCACAAGTGTCGTGCCTCTAATGGCTCACAAACAAACCTAGCAACTAAGGATTACTATGGAGAGAGAATCGAAGTGGAAAATGTAACGCCCGCAGATCCGGGCTAGTCAACTTAGAGGCAATAGGGTTCGAAAACGACTTTTCGACAAAAAGATTATTTAGAATAAATAATCTTAACCAAGTTATAGAATATGTCATAGGGTTTCCGTACATATAAAGAACGCCGAAATCCGAGTTATAACGAAGAAGTTATGACCCGTCGAAGTTTCGCGTCGGAACCGGCACGACGCCGGGAAGCGTAAATAGTAAATTTATGATAGAGCGAGATTTAGCCTTAGCGCTCCAAACGAAAGTCGTAGAATATGTTAAACTAAGAACTTCAATAAAAAGAACGCCCAAATCTGACTTCGTATGAAGAAGTTACGATTTTTCGAAGTTTCGGATTAGCAGTGTACAGCCCGAAATTCGAATATTAGATCGAGCGATTTTTAGCTGACACAACCTAAACGAGAATTGAAGATCTCATTATTAGTAGCGTAACAATAAAAAGACAGACGAAAATGGACATCGGATGAAGAAGTTATGATATTATAACGGACCAACCCTGTCCCGGCCTGTTAAAAATATAACTTTAAAAATAAATTCAAAATTAGCCGACGGAGTCTAAACGAAAGTTGTAGAGTGCGTCTCCACCTACGCATGGATATAAAGAACGTCAAAAACGGAGTTCGTATGAACGAGTTACAAATTATAATAGCATATTTACGTATTAAAATAAAGTATAAATCATATATACGTACACATATATATACATATGTCTATATCATTAGAAAGGTATCGACGATGCGGTCATTATAAGACTAATGTTGAGTTCTTTCGACATTAGTTTAGTACAAATATCTTTAAATCTATTTAAAATAGTATTATAAAGGGGTGTTTAGTTGTTTATATAACTATAAGGTCATTAAGTAATTATGGGGGGTAGTTTTTGTAAATTCAATTACTATAAATAAGAGGCTAGGGCTCTCATATTTATTGCACCATTCTCTTGATTCAAGAGTCTTTCTCTCCTTATCCCCCGAGCATTTCGGTCCCTCGTGATTCGACTTCTCTTTCTGTAGTTTTAGTATATTAAGGTGAGCGCTGAAGCGCTGCACGAATCTTTCTTAGAAAGATTCAGCGACGAAGTTCTGCCCCTACAGAGCCCAACTCCTAGCTAAAATCTCCTTGTAAGTAAGTTATGCTTACCTTATTTTAAATATAGTTTATATTTAAAATTAGTATTGTTATTATAAATTTATAATAAATATTTGAGCTATTATTATGACTTATATAAGTGTCGTTATAATATGTTTTTAACTACTCGCGGTACGGGGAATCTGGTTTAAAGGGCCGCATAGGGTTGTTGGATTTCAGAAGTGCTATATGCCAAAATGGTCCTGCCCTCCGGTGTTTTATGTCTGGCCCCTGTCTGTACATAGTGGTTGGAAAGTATTGTTTAAACGCTTATATAATAATAATAAGACTAATAATTAGTCATGGTAAATATTAGACTAAAATCTAGTGGTAATAATACTAGGTTTCGTCGAAGGAAATTATTTTAAAGTAAACGAAGCGCTGTCCGAGTACCGAGTCACCACCTTCTCAAGTGAGTGCATAGTTACTTTCATCTTACACATAGATATGAAGTATTTAATATATATTACGTGTTGTGAGTGCATGGTCCCTTTCATCTTACACATAGATATGAAGTATTTTATTATAAATTTACGTGCTATGTGTGCATATTGTCTGAATACTTGCTGTCTATGCTGGTGAAAGATTTTTATACATGTTTTAAATGATGTAAACTGTATAAAGTATTTTATATCTACAAGATATGTTGGGTAAAACATGGGTAGATGAATGATGAGGGATAAAAGCTGAAATAGAGGAACATTAGTAGCATGGACCTAGTGCCCTATAGGTATACATTGGTATCGGTGGACCTAGTACCCTGTAGATGAGCACTGGCAGCTGCGCCACAACCCGTAGATGTTTTAGATCTACGGTAAATGTCCTAGCAGCTGCGCTCTAAGGACAGTATCGACAGCTGTGCCTAATAGGGAGCCTTATGACCATGACAGTGGCGTTAAAAGGTCAATACCGACAGAAGCTCCTCATAGGAAATGTCCCAATTCTGGCAGTTGCGCCTAAGTGACAAGATTAGCAGCTGCGTTTGACCAAAGTGTCATTGGCAACAATGGACTTCATGTTGTTTCCTTAGGATGATCCTTAGGAATGAATGAATGAGAAATAGTTGGTTCTTAGGGTAGATCCTTAAGAATAAAGAAGAGAATGGAGATGGGTAATTGGGTTGATTGTTTGATTGTTAAAACATAATAAGTATATTATTGTGGGTTGAAAACCCTATGTACTCACCAGGTTTCCCAACCTGACCCACTGAGTTTATTTGTATCACAGGTGTCGATATGAAGTCACATTACACTGGGAGATTTAAAAGAGATGTAGATCACTAGTGTAAATAAATGTAAGTTCTGTTTATGCTTATGTTTCTGTATTGACGATGCCATCCCAAATGTTTTTAAAAGTGAATAAAAAATATGTTTCTTTAGAAATGCTTTGATAACGCGATTATCATGTTTTTCTGGGAACAAATTCCGCAACATTTTTATTAAAAGAAGTACTCTGATTTTTATAAAGCATAAACAAAATCGGTCTTTTCTGGCCGCGAAAATGGGGATGTCACAGAAAATTCGGCCCTAGCCTCTCTTGGAGTGCCCTTAGACGAAATCCAACCCTATAGGGGTTTATATAGATGATAATGAAGGTTTAGGATAAGGCAAATGTATCGTAGATAACCCTAATCCCTCAACTTCCTCCCTAAGGCTTCTAAGGCACCCTTAGAGACCAAGGAAACCCTAGGACACTCTCGATTTCGTTCCATCCCTCTAAGGGAGGTTCTAGAATGCTCAATGCTCAACTTTTGAACATTGTCACCTTTAGTCCCTATAGTTTCAATTAATTCCTTTAATCCCAAAATTAATTCCAAATTAATTTCTGATTAAATATTAATTAAACAATATGATTTCTAATTAATATATTATATCCATAATACATTAATAAATTAGTTTATTAACCAAGTAATAAATTAATAGATCATTCTTCTCTCTCCAATAATAATCCTATTCAATTGCCAGGTTTGAAGGCAATCCAAAAGAACATTGCTACTATCAATTCAAGTACATGCTAATTATTGTTATGGGCTTAGACACCTAATCCAACAATTTCTCGACTAAATTTTTCTTGTTTACCCATGTAAACCGGAAACTCAATCATCACGATATGGTTTTGCAAAGAATGATCTCCCGGATATATTGTATCGACAAAGTCAACAATCGCATCGGTCACATCAATATCATTTTGGATCTCCAGATTCTTATAAAGATAATATGGATTTAAAAGGTAAGCCGTCAAACGTAAGGTTGTATCAAGCCACCTTTCATCTTTTTTGAAATGATATCCATAATAGGCTCATACGTTGTTTTATTGTTGCCCAAAGTATTAATAATTTCTTGTTTCGCATTTTGAATCTCACCATATACAAAACCCATTGATGGCTTTCGATCTACATCAACCATCCGAAGAACTTTGACCAAAGGGGCAAAAACCTTTAAACATAATGCTACACTGGTCCAAAATATGGCATTTACCACAGTATCATATGCGACTTTCCCTTTAATGGTGTTGCTAAGTCTACATGATTCACATTCATCGCTTGTAAACATTTGTTTTAGTTGGGCCTTTTTATCGGCCAAACTTTGCAAAGTAAGAAATACAGAAGCAAATCTCATGACTCCCGGTCGCACAATATCTCTTTTCTTGGTAAAGTGTATCATCATTGCCAAAGTTTTATGATGAACATAAATAAACATCGTGAATGTTTTTGCATGGTTGAGAATTTTCTTATACCTAGGTAGCCCACCAATACCTTTTAGAATAAATAAAACGTTAATAATATTATTAAAAATTAATAAAAACACTAAATTATAAACTTAGCACAATTAAAATTAATACCTTCAAGCATAAAATTAAGGGTATGTGTTACACAAGATGTCCAAATTGGCCAACCGCCTCCAACATAATTTTGAAGCTATCCTTTTCAAAGGCATGAAAAGGAATGGCACATTCATAGGCCCATCTACAAATATATTCTTTCATACGAATCATGTGTTCCTTACGAATAACATTTGACATGTTTTCTTATTTGCTCTTTCCCATGTTTGAAACATCTTGGGGGTTGATAGTGTTTGGAAATCGATCCATAGGCCCAAAAGAACATTTAGCCTTCTTAGAGCCAAATGAATCTTCCATCAAATCATCATCGATGGTAATGGTTTCATTCTCACTACTTCTAATATTCACTTGTGCTCTTAAATACTCATTTTCATCTACCTCCCCCTTCTTTTTATTTTGGTTATCAAGAAGAGTATCTCTACATTTTATTTGGTCATGTTTTGTGGCCTTTGGGCATGAAGAAACATTTCCCTTAATTTGTACAATATGTTGTTTTAGTCTATTGATTCCCCCGCCCATCTCTTTATGACACAAAATGCATTTCACTCGCTCCAATTTCTTAGGATTCACACACACTACATATTCCCATCCAGGATCATTTGATTTGCCTTTAAGATTCTCTTGAGCTGCAGTTGATCCCGTAGACAGGGTTGTTGTGGTTGATGTCATTACTGCAGTTAGAAATCTATCTTACACGAAGTGAGTTAGTGAGTCTAAAACACACACATTGTTTCAGAAAAGAGAATAATATCATGTTGTCAAACAAAGTGATAAAAAAATAACATACAATCATATTACATACCATGATACATTTATACTATTATTAGTCTATTACATAGAAAATGATAAAACATAATAACATACAACTAATATACTATTAGTCTAGTACACATAATACAGGGAAAAAAATACATACAAACAGTGAAATCTGAATTCTGAAACAGGGACAATCAAATACATATCCACTGCCACTTGTAAAGAAATCACGAAATACACTAAAATACTAAATACATACACACCATACTAGTAAAGAAATCATGAAATAAGTACACTAATACACACCAACCAACAATCTTAAGGTAAAAATGAGAAACATGGATATATTTCTTGATGTAATACATAGTGATTAGTGGGAGTAACAGTAGGACATTGTGGGAGTTCTCGATGAAGAAATCTGAAATCCATAGCGAGATAGAATAACACTGTAACAATAAAGATATAGAAATCCAGTATCGAGTTCTTGAAGAAACGAGAAAAATGAGAAACAGGGATAGATATACAAACTTAAATACAAAAAAACCGAGTTCTTGAAGAAGAAATCAAATCATCAACACAACGAGATACATTGAGAGTAGGAGATAAAGAACTTCGATCGCTAGTGGAGGATATCGCCAATGCACAATCACGATTCACGACTCAGGAAGACAGGAAGTCAGGAACACAACATTAATATTCATTGCCTCATTGGTATCGCTATTCACTGGTAGCCTGGTGCCCTGGTATCGCAATTCGCCAGTAGAAGAGAAAGACGAGAGAGGATCAGGTTGTAGAAATAAGTTCTATTGGGTTGTCAATTTTTTCCCTCGTTGACCGACTTTGAATTTATTTACCGAGTTTGACTTGTTGACCGAGTATCCCGAGTAAGACCGAGTTGGAGCGAAGTTGACCGATTTTCGACCGGGTTTGACCGACTTTGACTTAATCCGATTTTTTTTGCCGAGTCAACACTACTCGCCTCAGTAGATGGTCGATTCCGAGTACTCAGTCGAGTTGTCTGATTTTTGCAACACTGGTCAATACAACGAAAACGAATTTTTGTCAAATGTTGAAGGATTAGCCGTTGGTATGCAAGAGTATAGGGCAAATAGAAGAAAATTACACGATCACAACATTTATCACGCCCTTTGTGTTGATTTGGTGGAACACGTTTACAAGGCTCATATTCAGCCGCTGACAGTAGGGATGAGCATCGTAACCGGGTACCCGCTTTCGGAACCGAAACTGCCTCGGAACTGTCGGTTCCGGAACCAGAATTGCCTTAAGCGGTTCCGGTTCCGGTTCCTAAAGTTATGGAACTGCCTTAAGTGGTTCCGGTTCCGGTTCTCATTTTTTCAGAACCACTACCCGCTGGGTACCCGCCGAAACCGGTTTATACACACACACTCACACACTCACTTTTATGTACACGATCAACAAATATAAAATAAACAAAGTATCTACTTTAGAGCCTTAATATTACCAAAGCATCTTGTTGTAGTTTGATATTAAAAAAAATGTGTATAGTATTATTTAGACCGGTTTAGAATATATTTGTCTAATTTTATCTGTCATTGGTTCAAATTGATACATTTTAGACCGAACTAAATTGCAGTTTTTATTAACAAAACTAAACAAATATTGTTGTAACCGGGTTACCCGGTTCTGGAACCGGAACCGCCGGTTTCGGTATTGGTTCCAAAAATTTAAGAACCGCCTAAACTGGTTTCGGTTCCGGTTTCAACTTTCTAGGAACTGCCGGTTTCGGTTCCGATTCCGATTCTCGCCAAATGAGACGGGTACCCGCCTATGTTCATCCCTAGCCGACAGAGTATTTGTTGGATTAGTGTCTAAGTCCATAACTATTTTGGTATGTACTTGACCCGATGGTGCATGGTCCTTTTGGGTTGCCTTCACCAAAGCAACTTGATTGGAGAAATAAATAAAGAGAGAGAGGTTATTATGATTTATTAATATGTTATAAGAATAATATATTAAAGGAGAAATCATATTTGTTTAATTAATATTGGTCAAATAATTAATTAAGAATTAATTTTGTGATCAAGTGTAATTAATTAAACTAGAGGGGCTGAATTGTAATTATGTGATAGTTACAAAATAAGGTAAGAATTATCTTATATATATGGTGGACGAATTTGAAGTGATAATCACTTAGAATTCGACTATGATAAGGATTCAAGGATTATCTTATGGGTTGCTTGGTGGATAAGCAATTAGATAAGGATAATGACTGAAACTCTATCTTTACACCTATATAAACCCTCTAGCGCTTAGGATTTCGTCCAACCCTTCCCAAGAAGTCCTAGGGACGAATTCTAACCTCCCTCCTCTCTCTTTATACCTTCTCCACTTGCTTATGGTGTTTGTAAGCCATTAGAGGAGTAACACTTGTGACTCTCTGCTTTCCAAGGTCAATTCAAGGAGGAATTGGATTGTTATTGCTATATAACAATCAAGGTATGTTCTTAAACCTATTTACATGTGAATTCTGATTTCCATATGCTAGAATTAGGGTTCAAAGTCTTGGATTCAAAGTATGTACAATAGAGAAACCTAGATCCAAGCTTTAGGGTTTGTATGAGCACATAGGATGTCTTATGCCCAAAACCCATCAGTGGTATCAGAGCCATGATTGGTTTCTATTGTATTGATGCTTGATGTAATTGAAAATCGTGTTTTGGCCTCACTGTTCGACCTGACTCGGCGAGTCACTCTTGGACTCGGCGAGTCAGCCCTATTCGGCGAGTTCCAGAGGGTGACTCGGCGAGTCGGTGCGTCAGATAGTGCTTATCTCGGGATTTCTTGCTGTTTTTGCATTGGGATAATTACCTTATCATGTTAGATTAATATTAATCCGATTATATGATATATTTGACTATAATTTTAATCTAATTGAAGATATTTATCAATTAATAAGATAATTGTTTCCTTATAAGATAATTGATTAATTATTTTAAGTAAATTGATAAATTATTTTGCAAGAAATCATCAAATATGGATAATTATGTGATTAAATGTTAATTTGAATTATTTGTTATTTGATCCTTGTTGCTGTGAAAAGTTTCATATTTGGCCCTTTAGGTTTTATAGTTTAAATTTGAACCCCAAAAGTTTTGTTGTTTTGAAATTTAAATAGTTGAAACCCTAATGTTTTGAAAAAGGTTTCAAAACCTGCCCTCAAGTTTTGGAATTTAAATTTTGATTAAATAGTTTAATTTTGATGCATATTTAAATTCTAAACCCTAATGTGTTGAAATGTTTCAAAACTTGCCCTCAAGTTTTGGAATTTAAAAGTTGATTAAAAGTTTAATTAGGAATGTTAAATTCTAAAACTCTAGTATAGTTTTGAAAAAGTTCAAATCACACCCTTATGGTTTTATTGACTAATTAAGGTGTTTAATTAAAGAGGTTTAATAAATCCATAAAAGTTTAGGTTTACAATTTAAGTGAATTAAAAGTATAATTGTTAAATTGAACCACCTAATATTTTAAAAGTGTAAAATACACCCTATACTATATATAACATTAAAAGTCTAACATTATATATGTATGAGTAAAAATCAGTCTTACCGTTAGTAGGCCTCATTCACGAAGCCGGTCTATAAGGGGTGTTTAAGGAAATTGCCTATAAAATGGCGATTGAATGGGTATCCACTCTTACCCACCGCACTCTTGACTAGTGGAGGGTCGTTAGCCGAACGGGTAGGATAGGACGAAACCTTCCATTATAAGTATAATGAATTATAAAAGTAACTAAATGTTTTTCAAAAATTCCCAATCTTAGTTACTTAGGCAAAAGTGAATTGATGCAATTCCATGAAATTACACTTTGTGCCCTTGCGAAGACGTTAGTGGAGCGTGTGTGGTTAACCGGCACACTAAAAGGGTGTAAGCAAAGGTAGCAAAGGGTGACTCAATGTTTGTCATAGTTCGGTGCAGCGTGTGTGGTTTACCGGCACATCGAATAGGCGACTGTAACATGTGAGGGCGCCATGTAGTTTGCATGGTTATTCACACCCGCTTTGTGATCCTCGGCATCCCAGTCACAAACAAGAGGGGCATATCGAGATTTAAACATGCCATTGAAAGTTCAATGAATCTCAAAGGATCTAGGAGTTTTCATAGATTTAAAACTTAAATTTCTTTTTCGTTTTTCATGGTGGAAATTAGTGAATCGTCATTCACTTACCTTCAAATGTTCTGCAATTTGGGTTACGGCATCCCTCTCCCGAGTTGTGGAATATTGTGTTGGGTCCTAGCCTTAGTATCTCATTTGGGTGATTTACTAAGGACTCAATCAATCAACTAACTTGAATTCGTTTTCTCCCGTTTTGTAGATGTCAAAGTTCGACAACTATGGTTTTCCCAAATCCCGTGGAACAAGCCTTCCACATGAAGATGGTATTCCACGATTCAATCGAGGAATAAGAAATCATGCTTCAATTCCTCCTCCTCCTCCTATTGTTCTCCCTAGCCTACAAGATCGAAGAATTGAAAGGTTCAATATCACTAAAGCCCTATTGGAAATGAAACATGAAGATGGTAAACCCGTGTGTGCCTACGTTCTAGGAATGAAATCACACATTGATAGGTTGATAATGTTGGGTGTGTCATTCCCATATGAGTTGGCTGTGAATTGGGTTTTGCAGTCACTTCCTGAATCATATAATGAGTTCAAAAGAAAGTATTATATGATGAATCATGACGACAACCTCATTGACCTAACTTACATGCTCATTGCTGCTGAATCAGAAATGATTTGGCGAAGCAATGGAGCATATTTGTTGGAAAAATCAACCGACCATGCTTCCGAGGACGTTCTAGGAGAACCGACCTGCGTTTACTGCCAAAAGAAAGGGCGTTGGATACAAGTCTGCCCAAAGAGCCTGAAAAGTCCAGAAGATGGGAGAGTCAAAGAGTATGGCTGCGCTTCAGGTAAAATCCACCATCTAACTCCATTAAGTACCTATTCATTAATTCTTAATACATAATGTAATAAGATTGCATTTGAATGTTTTACAGGATCGGTGAAAAGAAAGGAAGCTTGGTGAAAGAGCAAGATGAATCTAATCACAAGGAATGGATCTTGATCACATGGACTTGAAGATTAGATTTTGAGCTTAGATAGTTATGATAGAGTTGTTAGAAATTTTCTTTTGAAATACATAGTTTTCAATGGATTTTACATTGTAAGGACAAATGTTTTCCGCTGCTTTTATAAAATAAATTTTTGTTTGACTTATTTATTTATTTGTTTATTTCCTTGCAATAAAATCGTTATGAAAATTGGTGTTTGAATATTTCTACAACAAATGGATATGATTCTTATTTATGGTGTTTATGGAAAAGTCGCGAATTTACCAAATAAGGAGAGTTTCTCATCGCCCAAAGTTTCAATTGGACAGAAATTTGGAATCACGCAACTTGGTTGCACGATGAATGAGAAATTTCATATTTGGAAATTAGACAAATTCATTGACAAAGTGTCAAGTGAAGGACTAAGAGATCGAGCACACAATGTTGTGTGTTGATCAAGACCACCATAAGAGTAACAATGATATTCGTCATGATTTACTAAAGGTTTAGTAAATATGATTATACTTAAAAGATTAAGTGTAATTCTGAATTGATTAAAGGGTTTAGATCAATAGCAGAATGAATAAGAAGAATCAAGTAGGCAGAAAGATAAAAGTTTCTCCATTCTAAGAAGATGGGAGAGTACCTTTTATGCTTTATGATAGGTCTTAATGATTAAGAACCATACCTCAATTGATCCTCTAAGTGAGTCTTAGTACAATTGTATGTCTAAGAAGAGGAATCAAGAATTGAAGAAATGGTTAAATCAATAAGTCAATCATACTTCGTTCCAATAACAAGTCTTAAAGTTAAGATTGTGACATTGAGTGAAAGGTATTAAGAAGGTTTGTAACTTTCATTAAATGTGGAAAGTTGTGATGTCTTGGATAAGACAAAGACCAACTAGGACCAATTTATGAAGTGTTTTGATAAAAGCTACACTAACTCTTGAATATTTGTTTGTCAAGGAATGGTTTTTGACAAGAGAATCTTATATGTCAAGGATTCAGTGGGACTCTTAATGGTCTTGAAAGGTTTCAAGAACAAATCAAATAAACCTTATCGATCATCACTAGCACACGAGTTGAGATTTACAACCTATCGTATTGACATTATTTTGATTATGTGTTGTTCCAATTGAGTTAATTATGCATATGAGTTCTATGAGTTCTCATCTTGAATGCATAAAAGGCAAGGCACCTTGATAAGAAAGGGTGAGATGCTTAACTACTTGGAAGACGTGGTGGGCAGCTGTGCTACCATAAAGGCAAGAAATCGAGATCAAGAAAGTTTGATCCATAAGAGTTTGAATTTGTCGTAAACTTTGGTTTTGACAAATTCACATGGATAGAAACAAATACACTGTTTAAATCTAAGTGTCATAAGATTTCCTCCTTCATGAAAATGATTGTGAGGAAATGCTTTCACTAAGACAGATTTTAAGAAGATAGTGATTGTAAAATTGCATTCTCGAATTCAATTATGGTTACGGCATCCATTTCCATATTTTGAATTGTGAGGTTTGACAATTAGTCTTAATTGTTTAGACACACATATGAACTATCGAAGGCAAAGGTGTATAAAGAATCCTTGATAAAAGATTATCAAAGCACTAAGTATTAGAAACATGAACTTAAGAAATTCAATAAGCATTGTTTTTCTGAAAGTTAAGATGTTTATGAATACATGTCGAAGCTAGTGGGAGCATAAAGTGTTATGTTTTATAATAATCATCAAGATAGTGGGAGCATAAAAGTTATGATTGTATGATTATTAAGGAAAGTATTGCAAGGTTAGCAATATTAATTATAGAAAACAAGAGTCATACTTTGCAAAGTCGCAATAGTTGAAGAGTTGTTTTGCTATAATTAAGGGAGAGAATATTATGCTTCATTTCAAATTCGAATTTTGAGAACATAGCAAATAAAACATTATCCGTCGTGTCCCATACGCTTCGGGTATAGGATCGATTGCAAATGCTTTAATGTTTGACCATTCTAAAATTTTCCAAATGTCTAGCGCATTTAGAGTGAAAAAGGACAAGAATTGGTTTTGACTAAAACAATTAAACAACTATCAAAGGACAATCCAAAGTTCGAAGAGGATTGGTCGCTTGTGAGTAGTTGGAAGTATAGTATTGTAAAATATGGAAATGTTTCCATATTGGATGGACCATATCGATATCATTACAAATAGATAAGATTATATTAAGAATGAGTTGTCATATGGAACATATGGAAGTGTGTCCATATTGGGAATTGAATGACTAGATTAGAAACTTCTATGCAAAAGGATGTTCAAAGAAAGTACTTTGAGTGAGAGACATCACATCTATGGAATTGTCTTGTAACAATCTCCGATAGAAGACTTTGTAATATCATTGGCAATAGTCTTTGTGACTTTGGTGCAGTGACATTACGAAAGGATAGTTGCATAGAATGTTAGAATCTAGCATATTCTATAAGTAGCAAGAATTTGATATTCTTTAACTTATGAAAAAAGGATTTGGAGTTGTGAAATGAGAAGGATTGGAAATGTGTTCAATGTGATCTATTTCACAAAGTAAGAACCATAGGTAAACATTGTGTGCATGCTAGGAGCATGAGACAAGTGTTGGAATTCAAGTAAGAAGTTGATTACCCGAAACGACAAATAATGAGTAATCGATATGGTGATAAATAAAAGGAGTTTTATTTATACTCAAAGGTTTGAGGCCATATGAGATTAGTATTATTCTTGTGTTTCACATTTGCATGTTTTGACTTCCAGAATAATTGAGTTTATTAAGAATAATCGAATTATTCAAACGGGCCACAGTCGTTCATATGTTGGAAGTAGATATGAATGAAGACTGTCGTGAATTGGTGTGTGGAATGTCTAGAAAAGTATTAGACATAAGCAAATGTTTGCTGCAACGTTCATGAGTGCTTATGAATGTGATTTAAGCATTGGATTAGACCCACGTTCACTTGGATCACTCCATGGATTGTATCCCGAGTGATTGGTGAGACGATAACATCTTATATTCTTGAAACCGAGATGTGTGAGTTGTATCTTGCAAATCGGTTGCACATTGATAATATGTAAACGCACCAGTAACTTGGTGTTATAAAACATATTGTTGTGTGTGATTCGGTGCGTGAGTACAAGCAAGCATTGTATCAAAGTTTATCCGTTCCTTTTATTCAAAGTAGGATAAAAGCGATATCTTTGGGCCCCTCGATGGTTTAGTGATGACAAACGTAAATGCTCGGCCGGGCTAGGGCTAATTTGATTTGTTCAATTAGTCAGTCGTCATAAATCGGAAATCGAGAAATAGTACAAAGAGAATGACTTGAAATCATATCTCATATGATATCTAGAATGGAGGAATATATGATCCCTTATCTAAGGACACGCGTATTTGATATGATCAGAGTTGACAGCGGCTTTGGAAAGCTACGATTGCAGATCGGGATCCGAAGTCATACGCAGAATAGTTGTTAGACTTATCCAAGTGGGAGACTGTTGGATTAGTGTCTAAGTCCATAACTATTTTGGTATGTACTTGACCCGATGGTGCATGGTCCTTTTGGGTTGCCTTCACCAAAGCAACTTGATTGGAGAAATAAATAAAGAGAGAGAGGTTATTATGATTTATTAATATGTTATAAGAATAATATATTAAAGGAGAAATCATATTTGTTTAATTAATATTGGTCAAATAATTAATTAAGAATTAATTTTGTGATCAAGTGTAATTAATTAAACTAGAGGGGCTGAATTGTAATTATGTGATAGTTACAAAATAAGGTAAGAATTATCTTATATATATGGTGGACGAATTTGAAGTGATAATCACTTAGAATTCGACTATGATAAGGATTCAAGGATTATCTTATGGGTTGCTTGGTGGATAAGCAATTAGATAAGGATAATGACTGAAACTCTATCTTTACACCTATATAAACCCTCTAGGACTTAGGATTTCGTCCAACCCTTCCCAAGAAGTCCTAGGGACGAATTCTAACCTCCCTCCTCTCTCTTTATACCTTCTCCACTTGCTTATGGTGTTTGTAAGCCATTAGAGGAGTAACACTTGTGACTCTCTGCTTTCCAAGGTCAATTCAAGGAGGAATTGGATTGTTATTGCTATATAACAATCAAGGTATGTTCTTAAACCTATTTACATGTGAATTCTGATTTCCATATGCTAGAATTAGGGTTCAAAGTCTTGGATTCAAAGTATGTACAATAGAGAAACCTAGATCCAAGCTTTAGGGTTTGTATGAGCACATAGGATGTCTTATG
Source organism: Lactuca serriola (assembly GCF_051521515.1). NCBI lineage: Eukaryota > Viridiplantae > Streptophyta > Magnoliopsida > Asterales > Asteraceae > Lactuca > Lactuca serriola. The sequence continues at coordinate 100,287,673 of NC_136408.1, forward strand.
CCCAAAACCCATCAGTATTGACACGAGAATTTGTTTGACGAATCAGATGATGATTCAGATATGTTCGTCAAGAGAGATGATTTCGATGACGAGAATGACGTTGATGAGAACGATGATGACGATGAGATCGATGCCGAAGACGGTGATTCTGAATGAAGTATTTTGGTTTTTTTTTTTTTTAAATTCGGATATTAATTATGTTTTCTAGGTTGTGGTTTTTTAATATTTGTTGTTTTCTAGTAGTTTAAAAAAATTAATATTGCTTATTTTAATGTTATTTTTAATTAATGAATGGGTTTTTGTTTTTATTTAAAATTTATGTTTATTATTCATATAAAAAAATATAAATAATCAAAATCAATTAATTTTATTTAAAAAAACAAAAAAATATATGTGAAGAAAGTTTCCGACACCGGCTTTTGGTGAAGAAAATGAAAATAGAGGAAAATATGACGTGACAAGGAAAAATGAAGGAAGTTTTCCACACGCACCTTCCTGTCTTAGAAAGTGAAGATTTCAATTATTGATGGAAGCATCTCCTAATTTGGCATAGTTAATGTATTTTATTAACTTTAGTGAAAAAAAATTGTTGATAAATGAAAAATAAAATATATTGCCTACAAAAATAAATATTTAACTATTTTTACGATTTATTATTCAAAAAATTCATATAACTGACCCAAACCCGTTTTATTTTGCCTGAATAGTTTCCCTTGTTTGCAAATTGCAATTGCCCTCGAAACAAGTCTCATCTCACGGCTTCTGCACTCTCGACCTCCCCTCCTTTGGCTTCCGTCCATATAATCCCCAACCGCATCTCTCTCTCTCTCTCACTGTAGCTCTGAACAATCCTCACATCGCGATCATCATACTCTTAATCCCAATTTTTGAGTAAGTTCTCACCCTTTTTCTTTCGTTTCTGTAAAATTTAATGCAATCCCATATCAGTTCTTGAATTATTTCGCCAAAAACACTATCTTTCTTCCATAAGTTCCGTAACAATGTGCTTCTTTGAACGAAAACAAGACATAAGGGATATTCAATTGACGATTTTTGTATTAATTGGTTTTTAATTTATGTTCTGGGGTAGCGTAGAATTTTTGATATCATATTCAAACATCTTTTCTCTCTTGTTACTTCCTTTCGCATTTGATTCAGTAGAGGGAAACTATATGAAATGCTAATGCTTGCTAGTGTTTGTGAATTTTGACTAAACGCGACTAGTTTTAGCTGTTAATTGTGTAATCCACGTGATGTATATTCTTAATTCAAATCAGTTTGAATCGCCATTTGAGCTTTTTATCCGCCAATCATGTTTGGATTTCTTATACAAATTAGTATGCAAAATCCAAATGTGCTAAAAATTGAATTAGCTAATTGAAGATGGGGTTCTAAATTTCTGTAATTTTTCCTTCGCACACCAATCCCAAATCAACCATTCAAAGAAAATGAGGGCAAATTTATAAAAGAAACATCTAGATTACCTTTTTGCCTATTTCCTATGTATGTATGTTCTAATTTCTTCTTTTTCTTAACGAATTTTTCAAATTGGTTCTTGTATGACAGTGGATTTTGAGGTTGATGACGATGATGTCAATGGTGAGGTACTACTAAACTCCACAGAGCTTGAGATAGAAAGCCGAAAAGGCGATGAAGATGACAATGACAATGACAATGACAATGACATGGTAGGATGTTCCCTTGAAGGTGTATTATTTCACAACAACCATGACATAAAAATCGATCAAGATGAGCCCGAAAGAGGCATAATCCCACTAGATGGGTCCCACAATGTTAACATTGAAGAACCATATATTGGTCAAGAGTTTGAATCTGAAGCATCTGCACATGCATTCTACAATGCATATGCAACAAAAGTTGGATTTGTTATCCGTGTAAGCAAGCTTTCAAGATCAAGGCGTGATGGAACAGCTATAGGAAGAGCTCTTGTTTGTAACAAAGAAGGGTTTCGGATGCCAGATAAGCGTGAAAAAATAGTAAGACAAAGGGTGGAAACAAGAGTTGGTTGTAGAGCAATGGTTTTAGTTAGGAAAGTAAGCTCTGGAAAATGGGTGATTACAAAATTCGTAAAAGAGCATACTCATCCATTAACACCTGGAAAAGGGAGAAGGGATTTGATTTATGACCAATATCCGGTTTGTCTTAATCTCTATCTTATTCTATCAGTTTGTTTGATCTCATTTATTTTACGTTATATGGAATGACTTAATGGGTTAAGCTTGAAAAGCGTGATTAGGGTTTTGATGCAGATTTTTGATTTGGTTGATTGCAGAATGAGCATGATAAGATCAGGGAACTATCACAACAGCTAGCAATTGAGAAAAGAAGATCAGCAACCTACAAAAGACATTTGGAAATGGTTTTTGAGCACATTGAGGAACACAATCAGTCATTGTCAAAAAAGATTCAAGAGATTGTAAACAACGTGAGTGCAATGGAGTCGAAAGAGATTGAAACTCATAGATAGATAATAAGTTTGAAACTTCTTGTCTTTTTTGATTGAGAATAAGTCAAATTTTTCGTCATATACAGGAATCTTTAGATGGTGTTGCTTCTTGATTTGCAACTTACTCATTTTAGAAAATGTTTCGTTTTTTTTTTTTTTTTTTTTTACTTTCATCTTTTGAAAGACTTGTGTACAAGTTGAAACCTTATATGGTAGTTAAAGGGGATAAATGCAAGAAATAGCAATGTGTTTTTACTTTTGTTTGCTCTTGTATTAAGTAATATACATCTTAATATCTATAAAACATATTGCTTTTTTTTTTTTTAATGTTTTGTTAATTACAATCGACTAAAAAAAAGTCAAAAACCATGATATTATTTTTAAATTTTAGTTATAAGACTTACGAAATATATATTTAGCCAAAAAAATATATATTATTTTAAGTCATCGTAAATATGTATCGGCCATTGTTTCAACATTTTCTAATATTCTAACCACTTACTCGCTATAAGTGGTTAGAATACTAATGTAATCAACTCATTTTTAAATTTTGTCGTAAAATAATGTAATTAACTTTAACTTCTTAAACATCATTCTTATTTTTGTTGCTAAAAAACATAAACATTAAGAATAAAACATGTTAATTAGAAATAAATAAGATTATTTTGACAATATACAAGTAAGACTTAAAACCAAGTATGGATCATTATTTGTGTGCTCTTTCTAACTCAAGATAAATTGATAAAATAGTAATGCTTTATAAAACTTCTTGCATCTTGTGACATTATTAATTTTTATACTCAGTTAAAGAGGTGAGATCTGGTAGTATAATTGTAAAATCATTTTTCACCTCATAAAATTGTAAAATCGTCAAATTTTGATATTTTAATAACCATATGACTTTAAAACCCTTAAAATGGCATTTAGGGTTCGATAATTCACAGCTCACCTTTCTCCGAACTGCCACCATATCCACCTTCGAAGCTCACCGCATAACCTCCGTCGACTAACGCACTAACGTAGAATTTTTCAAAGCTCGCCTCCAACTTCTACAGCCTGATTTGTGAGTTCTAATCTTCTAATTTCTGCTCAAGTTTATTTCTTTTGCAACCCCATCGAATGAGTATGATATTTCAGGATTCGATTATCGTTAGTAATAACGTGTTAATTCTTCCCAAAATTAAATGGAGTTATATGTACATGTTTACAGAATGCAAGCTCAAATCCTCTAACTCGGTGGTCATGTTTTTTTCCCAATTAGGATTTCTATTTTGAGTACATTTGAATATCGCATGAAGTAATATCGCACCACTTCATGAATCCTATAACGTTGAAATCAATTGATTCTAAATATGTTATTTTGCCTAATCCCCATTGCTCTTTTAACATTTATCAATTACAGTTTATGTTTGCTGTTTGTTTGTTCAAGCATGAAGGATAAATTAAATGTCTTCCTTCTATCATGATCCAACAACTGCTTGTAGAACACAATCCACATGCCATGAAGGAGATATAGCTTGGAATCATGCAAGTGAAGTTCTATCCATGGATGAAAATTTGGAAAATGACATTGAAAAGACAGAAACACCTTCAGAAAATAATCAAGAACCATGTGAAGGTATGCTATTTGAATCAGAAGAAGCAGCAAGAACATTTTATGATGAGTATGCAACCCGGGTTGGTTTCATTACCCGTGTTTTATCCTCTCGTAAGTCAGAGAGGGACGGAAGCGTAATTTCACGTGGCCTTGGATGTAGAGGTGATTCAGAACATCATAACAACAAGAAGAACACTATGAATATGATCCAGAAAAAGAATAAAAAAAGTCGAGAAATTTGCACAGCAATGATTTTAGTGAAGAGAGAGAAACCTGGGAATTGGGTTGTTAGAAAATTTGTGAAGGAACACAATCATCCACTTTCTGTTTCAGTTTCTAAAAAACGTGCAACATTTGTAAGTTTTCATTCACTTCTTTATATAAAATCTTGTTAAAAGAATAATTTTTTTAATATTAATGTCTTGTGTAGGATGAAAAAGACAAGAGAATTCAAGAACTAAGTGGTGAATTGCGTGTAAAGAAGCGATTAAGTGCATTATACAGAGAACAACTTCTTGCTTTAATGAAAGATGTTGATGATCATAATGAACATCTATCTTCAAAAGTTCAAGTTGTAAGAAATAATTTAAAAAAACTTGAAGCAAGGATTGTATAATTGTAAGTATTTATTATATCTAAATTTCCCATGGTGCCCTTTTGAGGTTAGTGTTTATAGAGTTCGAAACCTCAAATAGCTTTTAAAACCATTCTTCATTGATAAAAGTATAAAACAAGTTTACTTCAAGACTCATACATAGGAATAAAAATTGAAGTCATAAATTCAAACTTGAGGTGTTTCCATATGAAACTTAATAAAGTTCGACTCATAAATTCAAACTCTAATAAAAATTCAATAAAAACTCAACCTTTGTTTTTTTTTTTTTTAACAGCTACTCATACTCTCTAATCTACTCATAAATTTACACCTAAAGACAATAATGGTTTAAATCTTGAAGTATTTGTATCCATCTAAAGGGTTTTTCATTCCTTCTTCCCAATCACCAATTTTCCTTCCACCAAATACTACTTGTTGTATACCCAAATACCTGCCAAATTTATTAAAAAAAAAAAAAAAAAAAAAACATTTTCAAACATTATTAATCCAGACAACACTTTATCCTTAATGAGAATAAATAAAAGAATCAGAAGCTTACTCTGAACTCAATACAGTGAGACAATTGAGAAGAACATCAAGAGCAAAGTAATCTGAAGTACCTATGTCTACCCTGTTTGTTCCACATTTTTCAAAACTTATTAATTAATTATTTTACAAACATATATTACAATATAATTTAATAAAATAATATCAAAATTCCATACCAAACACGTCCCCAATTATCCTGAAACTCAACATCCCCAACATCATGAAACGATGATGGCATCACATTGAAGCCCTTATCTGCATCATACAAAGGATTGTATTCCATGGATGTATTTGCCAACTGCCACGTATACATCACAATTCACAAATTTAATATTATATATCATGAAATCACTACAAATTATTTATATATATCATGTTTATCACCTGCAAATTAGATGAATTATATGCACCTAATCGACCCATGACATACCATGACTGAATAACCTGTGTGTCACGTATAAACAAGATTAATTAATTATAGATTTTTTTTATTCTTTGTTTAAAATGGAATCAAGAAAATGAGAAGAATTTAGTTACACTGCCAATTAGGTCAACATCTCGATCAGAAGGTGGACCATATAACTTGAACCATATATGGGAACCAACAGGACTGAAGCTGTTAATCACAAATCAAAAGAAATTAAGAGCGATTATGTTCATCGATCATCATACAAGAGTGTAAATACAAGTTAATTACTCTCTAAATGTGACTTTGAATGCAACAACAGAACCAGTTTTAGCTTTGTGAAAATCTCTCCCTTTTTTCCGAATCCTATCTTCAACCTGTACAATCATATTTGTTGATTTTGTTCGTCGTTTAAACAAATGTAAGATTGCAGAAATGAAAACAGATACTGTTATTATTACCTTCTGTCTCATTTGTTCTGGCTTTCCAATGGTGTCACCAAGAACATTTCGAAGCTCAATGTCGTTTTTTGCTGCATCTTCTAATACCCTGAAACCATTCATGGAAATGGTTTGGCTTCAAGGTTGAAAGAATGGGGAATTGAATGATGTAAGAAGAAAAGGGGGCGAGAGATTACTTAGCCCAAGAAGGATAATTGTGAAGTCGTTCGTATTCTCGTTTCCTCTTCTCTTCTCGAACCTTGAGCAACCTCCGCCCTCTAGCGGTCGTACCTGAGCCTTTCGCGTCTTCGACTACTGAACCGCCGCCATCGCCGTCCTTGTTACCGGAGGATTTCGCACTTACGGTGACGATCGTTGTTCTAATGTTCCCTGGAACGAATTTGGGACAGAAATAGAGAGTTTCTTGATTCAATGAAATTGAAGAACAGCGATTGAATGCGCTGCAGATGTGCATCTTCCAGATTAATAATTTGGTGAAGATCGTTGTATTGAATTGAAGGTTATGGTCGTTTGAGGATAAGCAGACGTTAGGGTTCTATGGGGGTTTATCGTTTTGAGCGGATAAATGTAGTTATGTTTAGACATTGTTTGGGATTTTATTACGAAACTCACTTTGATAACTTTTGGGCAAAAACATTTATTGATTTATATCGGTAAAAAAATGAATTTTCTAAAAGGTTTGTGGTAGGAAAAAAAATGTTTGAATTATTTTTTTAGTAAAAAGTCTATTAGCTTATATATGTTTTAGTGAATATTTGTCTTTACATATAAAAGTTAGAAAAATTTTAAATTATTGAAATCTTTTTTTTTGAAAGAATTAATAAAATTTATTTTAAGGGGTGTTTGTTTTAGCTTATTTTTCAAGTTTTTAGTTTATTGGTTTATTTTTTGAGCTTATAAAAAATTAATGTTTGGATTAGCTTATTAGCTTAAGCATATGAACTCATTTTATCTAAAAATAAGCTATTTTTCATAAGTCTCGAGTGAAAACAATTTTTTTTTCCAAATGATTTGCTTATTTGTCTATATTTATCTATTTACCCTTAACCTTAAATATTTTTTCTTTTCTCAACACTATATTATTCTCCTTTTTAGACATTTTATAAAAATAAGCTAATCAAAACACTATTTTTAAAAAGCTTATTAGCTAATAAGTTATAAGATAATCCAAACACTTTTTAGACTGTTAGTGGTGTTCGATTGCACATATGGTTCCCGATTGAGGGCGAGACCCGTTTGGTTATGCTAGTTTGGGTAAGACCCATGGGCGAGTCCCGTTTGATTATGTTAGCTTGGGTGAGACCCATGGGCGATGCCCGATTGGTTATGTTATCTTGGGTGAGCGGACCATTCAGACGTTTGAGGTTGTAACATCTTGATATTTAGGTATTTCCACTTTTAGCCCTTGATATGAGTATTGTTGCTTATTGGACCAAAATGGCATTTTTGTAAATTTTGGGACTCGATCACGTACGTTGGGCGTACGTGGTAGAATCCCAAACCCTAATTTTTAGGGTTTGGATCCTATTTAAACATCCTTAACTCCTAAGACTTCTTTCTTTCATCAGCCCCCAGCCCCATTTCGACCCCTTTGCAAACCCTAATTCGATTTGAGCATTCTTGAGCCATTGGTGTGTGTGTGTTTTGGTGTTCATAGAGGAAGAATAAGGAAAAGAGAACAACTTGAAAGTTAGGAACAACCTTGGATCTAGAAGTTTTACACACTGCTACATCTCTATAAGGTATAAAGTTCATACCTTGAGGCTTATTTGGTTAGATCTAGCTTGTATGATGTTATTATGTGCTTTTGTCCCCAATCCATGTTTTTCTTGAGTATGTCATGCTCTAGACCCAAATGGATTGTCCTTCTAGATGTTTTTGGAGTATCTAAGGTCACAAAAATGCAATCTTAATTATTAGTTTTCTTCCATGCATGGGGTATAATGTCTTAATGAGTTAAGAAGTTAGGGTTTTTGCTATTGGGCACTTAATAGCCATGCAAGACCATAAAGTTGGAAACTTTATGGTTAAGGACGTTAGTTGAGGATTAGATCTGGAAATTAGGAAAAAGAGCTTAGGGATTAGGCTCTTAATAAGAAGGAAAAGGGAGCAGTTGCGTATGTTAGGCGTAACCCAAGTACGTTGCGCGTACGAGGTCAAACCTTGCGTTTTTGGACAAGCCTCGTGTACGCTAAGCGTACAAGCTGAGTACGTTGGGCGTACTCAGCTTTGTTGACCAGGTTTGACTTTTTGACTTTGACCAGGATTTAACCAAGTTTTACCTAAGGGTATTTTGGGTATTTTGTGTTGTATTTGAGATTGGTCACTATTTGATGAATAGGTGACGAGTAGAGCTGATCTTCGGAGCAGAGACCTATTCAACTATTTGTTCGGACTAAGGGGTGAGTTTTCCTCACTGTTCTTGTGGGTCGAACACACCAATGCCGACCCATTTGATTATGTATCATGGTATAAAGGAAGTTGCTATCCTATAGTGATCTGTTAGATCTGTGTCCTAGTATATAGGATGTTGCTATGCGACAGTGATCTGTAGATCTTCCTGTTTGTCTGTTAACTAATTATATGTTATCTGTTATGTATATGTCGACATGTTATGGTTTGGGTTGAGGCTTTACTGCTATATGCGTGAGCTAATAGACTGGGGGTAATTCAGCCTGATGGCTGTGAGCCCGAGGGTATTCCAGTTCGATGACTGAGTGGACCCATTACATATTGGTATTCCCGTTTGATGATTAAGTGGACTCATTGCATATTAGCATTCCAATCTGATGAATGATTGGGCCGGGGGTAATCCAACCCGATGGCTGTGGACCCAACGGTATTCCAGTCCAATGACTGATTGGACCCAACATGCAATGTTGTATATGTTATGTGTGTTGTGGTACTTTGGGGGAACTCACTAAACTTTGGATTACAATTTTCAGTTTATTGTTTCAGTTACTTTAGATGAATGTGGCAAGACGAAGGCATGATTGTGCACATCCTTCGAATTTTATGTTATTTGGATTTTGGGATACTCTGATTATTGATTATCACTTTTGAAAAAATGGTTTTGTAAACAATTATTGTCCTGGGGTTGTTTTGGAAAAATGAAAATTTTACTCTGATTTTTGGGATGTTACAAGTTGATATCAGAGACTTGGTTTGAGAGAATTGGATGAACATTCGTGTGAATCCAGACTTAAACTAAGGAACTCCAAAAGGTTTTCAAAATGATTTTCAAAAAATTGTTTTCAAAAGTAACCAAGGAAGGATGCGATGTGTACAATCAGTCGGAGCAAGAAAGTATACCCCAAGTTACCACACTGTTATTGTTATGATTGTGATAGAACTGCATGCTAGTGATAGGCTAGGGATCTTCAAGAATTGCATGATAGAATTTCCTGATGTATGATGCCTGATAGCCTAGGAGGATCTCTTGTATGAAATTGACATCATTACTGTAGTTGCTTAGTGTGTGCATCATAGTTGTACACAACTAAGATTCTATAGCCTAATAATGTTTGATTTGGCCTTACTTCCTATTCCTTGTTTGGTTGTGGTCTTAGGGTAGGATCAAGTATTTGACTGTCTATAGGATCTAATATTATGTATAATTAGTATGTACGAGTGGCTGCAAAGTTGGTGGAAGTTTCATGGATGAGTAGGTGTGTGAGTAGACATCCAGATGAGGCGTGACTAGTCACTCTCGAGAGAGTGAGAATAAGATGTATGTGTATCCTAGTTGTATTTGTTTTGGGCAGTTTTTGATGATCCTTGGGACAAATGTGGGTCGGTGTGGACAGTAGTATGGGCCCGTACTACTTGAAGCACATGACCCGTACGCGTAGCAAGGTATTCATAAACCCTGAGGGTTTCGTCTGTCTGAGATGGTTATTCTGTTATGAATTGTGGCATTTATGATATATTCTGGTTTGTTTTCAGTATGGTATTCACGAGGGGATTTCGTTATGGATCTGGAGCGGGTGTCTAGGATAGGCCAAGATTGACTGATGATCAGATTTGGGAGATCATCGCCACTGAGGTGGCTGCTGCTGATCGAAGGTCTTTGTTGGAGATGTTTGGGTCTATCAAAACCCCTATGATTGAGTGTTGGATTAGTGTCTAAGTTCATAACTATATTTGGTATGTACTTGACCCGATTAGCATGGTCCATTTGGGTTGCATGGCATCATGCATTTGGATAGACTAAAATGAGATATATAACACTTAAGGTTTACTAATATATTATAAGCTCTAATATATTAATAAGATTATTTAATTAGTATTGATCAAGAATTAGTTTGGAATTAATTAAGTGATCAAAATGAGACTAATTAAATATATGAGTTGATTGTGTAAATCATCCATACTTGTATAGTGGGCTAATGCTCCATGGATTATCAAGTTGGGCTAAAACCCATTGGATGATCCATGGTGTTTTTGTACCCATGGATCATGGAAATGAAAGGCCATGACAATTAGGGTTTACATGGTGTAACCCTAATTGTGACACACTACATAAGCATCTTATTCTTCCCAAAAATCGGCCACTATGAATGATTGGTGAGGGCTAGTCGATTTCATGAAGTGGTTCATTTCTCTCTAAGTTATTCCAAGTGTATTTAGTGTTGTGTGAACCATTTGAGGTGTCACACTTGGGGCACTAGGCTCTTGAGCTCCATGGAATCAAGCTACATCAAAAAGGTATGTAATCTACCTAGTTTTTGTTACACTAGTACTTATGATTGTATGCTAGTTAGGGCAATACCTTGGAATATTCATATTTGTATGTATAATAGAGAAAACATAGATCAAAGGTATTTAGGGTCGCATGTACACTTAGGAGTGTTAGAATGCTCAAAACCCAACAGTAGTATCAGAGCCTAGGCTTGTTTTCTTGTTATACTTGCAAAATTGGCTGAAAAATCGAAGTTTGTTGTTGTCTGCTCAGCATACTCGCCGAGTCCATGAAGGGACTCGACGAGTCCAAGGCAAAGTTCATCCAACTCGCCGAGTTGGTTCATGCACTCGACGAGTTGGACCCCGGACAACATATCTTCGACTGTTTTGGCTGGAAATGGACTAGGAACATTACCCTAAGCTGTTTTTCAATTTATAAACCTGTTTTTGATGTGGTAATGTTCATGCTAATCCAATTTCAAAGATAATTGTCAATAGATTCATGTTTTGTATTAGTTTAATGGTTAGGCTAATTACATGAAAATTTTTGATTGAATTATCTTGTTCTTATGAGTTGCTTAGATTAATAGAAAAATTATGTGAAATTGTTATTTTCAATCCAAATTAATCTAATAGTTGATTCTAAAATGTGTTTTTGTAACTTCTCCTCAAGTTATATGAAAAGTCACATTTAAGATTCATAAAACTCATAAATATTTCCATAGGTTATGATAAAGAAAAGTCATATTCTTTTAATAGTTTAAAGTCTTCCATAACTTGTCCTCAAGTTATGGAACTTGAAGAGTTTTTTGAATTAAAACTACTTTAAACACATAAGTTATGGAATTGAATAGTTTTGAATAATTTCAAAACTTGCCCTCAAGTTTTGGAATTTATAAAGTTTTCCCTTATGAATACTTTAATTCCAAGTTAAGCCCTTAGAATTTTAAAAGTTAAAATTCAACCCTTATACTTTATAGTATTATAAGTTAATATATATATATATATATATATATATATATGAAATAGCAAGTCAGTCTTACCGTTAGTAAGCCTCATTCACGAAGCCGGTCTATAAGGGGGGGTATAAGGTTACTGCCTATAAAATAGCAATTTAACGCATGTCCACTCTCACCCACCACTCCCTTGACTGGTGGAGGGTCGTTATCCGAACGGGTAAGACAAGGACAAGAATTCCCCCTTCATTAAAAGTATTAATGATAAATATAAAGTAACTAAACCTTTTATAAATTCCCAATCTTAGTTATTTTAGGAAAATGTGAATTTGGTGCTAACCCATTAAATTACACTTTGCACTTTGCTTAAGTCGGTTAGTGGAGCGCGTGTGGTTAACCGAAACACTAGCTGGATTGAACAAGGTACACAAAGGGTAACTTAATGTTTATCATAGTATCGACGGAGCGCGTGTGGTTAACCGGCACATCGATTAAGGGGTAAATATTAAAGGTACCAAGTATATTTGCATGGTATTTCACAACTTGTTTTGTGATCTTCGGCATCCCAGTCACAAAATTTGAGAGGGCACAATCGAGATTGAAACATGCCATTGAACAGTTCAATGAATCTCAAAAGATCTAGGAGTTTCAAATCCAAGTAAAACATAATTAAATTATTTCGTTTTCATGGTGGAAATTGGTGAATCGTCGTTCTCCTACCTTCAAATATTTTATAGCTTGGATTAAGGCATCCCTCTTTCACGTTATAATAGTATTGTGTTGGGTCCTAGCCTTAATATTTCATATTGGGTGTTATATTAAGAAATTTAGATCAACCATCTTGAATATCTCCCAAAAGATGTCTTGTTCAAACATCTATGATCTTCCCAAATGTCTTGGAACTTCACTTCCTCCACCTCTATCAATTATTCCCAAATGTTTTTGAAAACCCTAGCCTCCAAAGAACCCTAATCGAAATTAGGGTTAGGGTTTTGAAAACCCTAGCCTCCTCCCTTGAAAATTTCGAAATATGCTATAAAGATTAGGGTTTCTTTGTTTTGGATAATAGTTGCCTTATTGGATAATTGAGAAAAATAAAGAAATTATCCTATCCCCATATTTTCGAAATCTAGAAGGGATATGGATTAGGATTAAATTAATTGTTTAATTTAATTAGATAATCCTTACAAGATTTAATAAATTAATTAAAAGTTAATTAATAGATAAATATTAAATCTAATTAATTGGTTTATTTAAATTTAAAATTTAATAGTTTAAATTTCGAAAAAAAAATTATATAAACCCTTGAAGTTTTAAAATGTTATTAAAACACACCTTATATATATATTATAATTAAAAGTTAAATATTATATATGTATAAGAATATGGTCAGTCAAATCGCTAGTATGCCTCATTCACGAAGCTAGTCTATAAGGGGGGTATAAGGAAACTGCCTATAAAATGGTAGTTGAATGGGTGTCCACTCTCACCCACCGCTTCCTTGATTAGTGGAGCGTCGTTAGCAGAACGGGTTTGATAGGACAACTACTTCCCATTAAAAGTATAATGCTATTAAAGAAAGTACTAGAACACTATTCTTCAAAATCCCAACTCTAGTTACTTTAGGAAAAATGTGAAAAGTATGCTAATCCATGAAATTGCACATTATGCTTTATTGGTCGTTAGTGGAGCGTGTGTGGTTAACCGGCACACTAAAAGGCACTAATAAAGAGTAGTAATGGGTATCTTATAATTATCATTTTGATGGAGCGTGTGTGGTTTACCGGCACATCAATAGTTAATGATAAAGACAATAAGGTTACCAAGCACATTTGTGTGGTTATTCACATCTAGTTTGTGATCCTCGGTATCCCAACCACAAATAGTAGAGCATAATCCGAGATTAAAACATGCCATTAAATAGTTTTAATGTATCTCAAAAGAATTAGGAATTTCATTTCGTTTATTTTGTCTAATGGTGGAATTGGTGAATCGTCATTCACCTACCTTTATGAGATTTAAACTTGGATCTCGGCATCCCATTTCTAAGTTGTAAATCGTCATAGTTGGGTCCTAACCTTGATATGATATATTTGGGTTATTGTATTGAGGTGTCTTGAAATCTAAACTAAAACTATCCTTCTTTTCAAATGTCTACTCCTGGAAACACTTCTGCTTCTTCATCCTCCAACCACAACTTCTCTTTGCTCAACATTTGCGCTACATAGAGCAAAATGAAGTAGTCAAGTCACTCATGGCTTGCAAAATGAAAGAAGAGGAATCAGTTGTGTCTCATGTGAAAAGAATGCAACGCTACATAGAGCGTTTGGTCAAGCTCAACATTCACTTCGATGAGGAATTGGCCATTGACATGGTCTTGAACTCGTTGCCTGATTGTTATGGTCAGTTTATCTTAACTTACCATTTGAACAACACTGAGCAGACTTTGGCCCAATTGCACAACTTGTTGCAGACAGCTGAGGCAGGGATGAAGGGTAAAAGTATACCCTCCACACCTAGGGAAAGGGGAAGAAAAGGAAAGGTCCTCCCAAGCAAAACTGGAAGAGCAAGGCTCAAGCTGTGTCATCTAGTAATGGCCCGAAGGCTAAGCCCAATGGTTCCACTCCCCATGTTTCTGATCCAAAAGAGGCCATCTGCTTTTACTGCAATCAAAAGGGGCATTGGAAGAGATCTTGCCCACAATATCTGCAAGATATCAAGGATGGCAAAGTGAAGCCATCCTCGGCAGGTATTTACACTATTTCTGCTAATAACTCATTATCTTCTCGTTCATGGGTCCTTGATACAGGATGTGGATTTCATATCTGTTCTGATTTGCAGGGGCTAAGGGAAAGTGAGGAAATAGAGCATGGGAGAATAAACTTGATCATGGGGAACAGAAAGTCTTCACCAGTTACCAAGATCGGAGTTTATCAACTTTTGCTCAGTAATGATGTTAGATTAGATTTAATAAATTGTTGCTATTCGTCTGAGATGACGAGAAACATTATTTCATTTCATGCATTGTTCAGACAAGGTTTTAAATATTCTTTTAATGATTTGAATGGTTCAATTTTTGTTTATAAGAATGGTGTTTTTGTGGTTGAAGCTTTACCTTGTGATGGTGTGTATGAAACAGTGACTTGTGTTGATAGCTTAGGAAATAGTGTACTTAATATTGACTTGTCTAATAGTGTAGACAAGGCATGCTTGTGGCATTGTCGTCTTGGACACATTAACAAGAAACGCATAGCCCAACTCCAAAAGGATGGAGTGTTGGAATCATTTGACCTAAAATCAGATGATATGTGTGAATCATGTCTTTTGGGAAAGATGACAAAATCACCATTCACAGGGTCTTGTGAAAGAGGTGAAGGTCTGTTGGATCTCATACACACAGATGTGTGTGGGCCCTTCAGATCGACCACAAGGGATGCTAATCGATTCTATGTGACTTTCACTGATGATTATAGCACATATGGTTACATCTACTTGATCAAACATAAGTCAGAAACCTTTGAAAAGTTCAAAGAGTTTAATCATGAAGTCGAAAATCAATTAGGCAGAAAGATCAAGATACTTAGATCCGATAGAGGCGGGGAGTATCTTAGTACCGAGTTCAACGACTATCTGAAAGAATGTGGGATAGTCTCACAATTGACTCCTCCTAGGACACCACAGTTAAATGGTGTAGTTGAGAGGCGTAATCGAACCTTGTTAGACATGGTTCGTTCTATGATGAGTCGTGCCTCGCTTCCTATTCACTTCTGGGGGTATGCCTTAGAGACAGCCGCCCACATCCTCAATCTTGTCCCTACAAAGAAGGTTGCGAAAACACCTCACGAAATGTGGATAGGGAAAGTTCCCTCGTTAGCACATATTAAAGTCTGGGGTTGTGAAGCTTTCATAAGATGAGAGACTCACGACAAGCTAGCAGCTAGAAGTGAGAAATGTGTTTTCAGTGGTTACCCAAAGCAGTCTTTTGGATATTTGTTCTACAGACCTAGTGAAAACGTGGTGTTTGTAGCTCGAAGAGGAGTCTTTCTAGAAAGAGAGCTCATATTCAAAGAGGACAGTGGGAGTACCATTGACCTTGAAGAGATTCAAGAGTCAACCAATGAAGGAACCTTATATGACACTAGCACTCAACCAGAGGAAACAGTTCCTGTTGAACCGGTTGATAAATCATTACCTCTTCGAAGATCCACTAGGGTGAGTGTGCCACCTGAGTTGTATGGCTTTCATATTACTTCAGATGGTGACACATTCATAAGTGACAGAACACTGGTAAACTTAGATGAACCAGTCACTTATAAGGAAGCAATGGCAGGCCCAGAGTCTTCCAAGTGGAAAGAGGCAATGGACAGCGAGATTAAGTCCATGTATGAAAACCAAGTTTGGAATTTGGTTGATAGTGCACCAGGTCGGAAGACAGTTGGGTGCAAATGGATCTTCAAGAAGAAGACAGACATGGATGGGAATGTGCATACGTTCAAGGCTCGACTGGTTGCAAAAGGTTTCACTCAAACCCTAGGGGTTGACTATGATGAGACTTTTTCGCCGGTGGCTAAGATTAAATCTATTAGGATATTGCTCGCCATAGCTGCCTTTCATGACTATGAAATCTGGCAGATGGATGTCAAGACTGCCTTCCTTAACGGGAAGTTGGCTGAGGATGTTTACATGAGTCAGCCAGAGGGTTTTGTTGATGCAAAGTTTCCCAATAAAGTATGCAAGCTTGAGAAATCCATTTATGGATTGAAACAAGCATCTCGCAGCTGGAATCTTTGCTTCCATGAGAAAGTCAAAGAGTTTGGTTTCTCTAGAAGTGAAGATGAGTTTTGTGTGTATATCAAGGCTAGTGGGAGTATAGTAACTTTTCTGGTGTTATATGTCGATGACATATTACTCATTGGTAACGACGTTCCAACCTTGAATGAAATTAAGTCTTGGCTTGGAAAGTGTTTTGCCATGAAAGACCTAGGAGAAGCCGCCTATATTCTTGGGATTAGAATATTGAGAGATAGAAAGAAGAGACTAATTGGACTTAGTCAAAGCACATACTTGGATAAGGTACTAAAGAGGTTTAGTATGGAAAATTCCAAGAAGGGAGAGCTACCTATCCAGAGCAATACCAAATTGAGTAAGACTCAATGCCCGAGTACAGACGAGGAAATAGATGACATGAGTCGTGTACCTTATGCTTCCGCTGTCGGATCGATCATGTACGCTATGACATGTACTCGCCCTGATGTGGCATTTGCTTTGAGCATGGTCAGTCGCTATCAGGGAAACCCAGGTAGAGCTCATTGGATAGCCGTGAAGAATATACTCAAGTATTTGCGAAGAACAAAGGACTGGGTCCTTGTACTTGGTGGCAATGATACTTTGAGAGTAGATGGTTACAGTGATGCCAGCTTTCAGACGGATAGAGATAACTTCCGTTCTCAGTCAGGCTGGGTATTCTTATTAAATGGAGGAGCAGTTACTTGGAAGAGTTCCAAGCAAGATACGGTGGCTGATTCTACTTGTGAATCAGAGTACATAGCAGCAAGTGAAGCGTCGAAAGAAGCAGCTTGGTTGAGGAACTTCATCGGAGATCTCGGAGTTGTTCCAACCATCCAGGAGCCTATGGAACTGTTCTGCGATAATGAAGGAGTGGTTGCCGTGACAAAGGAACCGAGAGATCATGGTGAAACCAGACATATCGACAGAAAGTACCATTTCATCAGACATAGAGTAGAAGAAGGCCATCTTATAATGAAGAGGGTGTCATCTGAAGATAACCCAGCAGATCCCCTCACAAAGGGTCTGAGTAGGGCTAAGCATATTCAGCATGCTCGGAGCATAGGAATGAAAGATGATATTAGTTTTAGTAGTTAGATTAGTTTTCTGAAACTTGTAACAAAGTAAATGTAATTGACTTTTGGTGATTAAATAATAAAGTATTATTTATAAGTTTGGATTCTACCTTTTGTCAATTGTTTATTATTGTGTTTCATTTTTGCATGTTTTACTTCCCGAATAATAAGATTATTCAAACTCCACAGTCGCTCGTACTTTTGGAAGTAAGTAGTGAATCAAGACTGTCATGAACTGGATTGTAGATTGTCTAAGGATAGACATGGCAATGTATTTGCTGCAACGTTCATGAGTACTCAGAAATTGAGATTTGAGTATTGGATAAACCCTCGCTCAGAGTATTACTTCATGGAATTCATCACGAGTAATACTGAGACGATAATATCTTATAATCTTGAAACAGAGATATATGAGTTGTGATTTGCAAGTCGGCTATGCATTGGTGGTACGAAAACGCATCAGTAACTTGGTGTTATAAAATGTATTATCATGTATGGTTTGATGAGTAAAAGATACAAGCATATGAGTCAATGTTTATTCGTTCCTTTTTCCCTAACGGGAAAAGCGATATCTGTGGGCCCCTCGATGATTTGGTGTTGACTTGTGTGCTGGGTCCAGCCAGGACTAAATTGATGTGTTCAATTAGAAGTCCTACATCATCACAAATCAGGAATCGGGAAACATAGATTCTGGACAAAGAGGTTGATTGCATTCCATGTCTTTTGTCTAGGGATATCGCAGAACGAAGGATTATATGATCACTTATCTTAGGACACGTAACTGACTGGGTCAGAGTTCGGCAGCAGCTTTTTGGAAGCTACAATTTGCTGGTCAAATTTAGAAGGCATACTAGCAATTATAGTTACAGACTTGTCCAAGTGGGAGACTGTTGGATTAGGTGTCTAAGCCCATAACTATAATTGGTATGTACTTGAATTGATAGCAGCACAGTCCTTTTGGGTTGCCCTCAAACCTAGCAATCAGACAAGGAAATTATGAAAGGAGAGATATTAATTTATTATAAGATTAATAAATTAATATAAATGAATTTATTAATATGTTAAAAGATTAATATATTAATGAGAAATCATTTTGTTTAATTAATTGTTAGCCAGAAATTAATTAGAATTAATTTTGGGGTTAAAAGAATTGATTATAAGGTGCAGGGACTAGTTTGCAATTATCTAATAGTTGAGTGGAAGGCTCTAGAACCCCCTTGGATAAGGGTGGACGAAATCTTTAGGGGAAACCCTAATAATTTCGTCCATAGGGGCTTGGATAAGGCCCTTGGGTTTGCTTAGGCCCTAAGCAAAGGATAACTAGGGTTTCCCCTAAACCCTAGATCCCTCAGCTATATAAGGAGCCTCCTGGTTCATGTTTTGGTCACTCTTTTCTTTTGAAGAAACCCTAAGGGCCGAAATTTTGCATACTCCCTCTCCCCTCTCTCCTCTACTTTCCTTCTTGCTAGTTTGGGTGTGATTCCATTAGAGGCATTACACTTGTGGTGCTAAGCTTCCAAGAAGATCAAGATCAAGATCAAGGGAATTATCAATTGTTTACTATAACAATTGAAAGGTATGTAATTACTAAACCCTAGGTTGTAAATTTCGATTATAGCCTCTCTCCTCTAGGGTTCTTGTTTTGCAATTCAAAGTTGTATGTTCAATAGATAAAACATAGATCCAAAGTAGGTTGCATGTGAACTTAGGAATTGTTTTCTAGTTTATTTGTTTTACCTAAAACCCATCATATATGTGGTTGTAACTTTTGGAAACTTTGTTTTTATCAAACTTATAGATTCGAAATGGTTTTGAAAACTAAATTTTTTTTTTATTTTGGCATGTTACAATATATATATATATATATATATATATATATATATATATATATATATATAATTTAAACCATTGGGGGACATGTGCTCCCTTAATCCCTTTTTAATTCCGCCTTGTATCCTAGCATTTAGAGCCCACATATGTAATGGTTTGGTATGTGTGTCCTTTATACACATAATTTCCCATTAAGTTGTGGTGTGTGAGGTGGAATTTTAGAATAACTTAGGTTGGGTTTAAAAACATTTTCACTGCATTGCATTGCATTTTAAGATGTTGAAGTTTTTTTCTTGTTTTTTTTGTTGATACTGAGTAATGCTACTTTTAGGGAAATCTTCAGAAAAGTCCTAAAATTTTACCATAATTTATGAAAAAGTCTCAAACTAAATTTTGTTTACGAAAAAGCATGAATTACCGGTAAAAATAGCGATTTGACACATTTTTTCTGGTTTACCGATTTTATTACTTACCTGTTTCTCTAAAGTCCCATTATTTTACACTAATTTGCGAATAAGTCCCAAAATAAAATTTACTAATAATTTGGCCATTTGCTCTATGTAACATACATTTTACTGGTTTTATTGTTGACTTGGACGTCTAGTCATTAAAAAAGATGATGAGATGGATATGTTGAGTTATATAATGCTATGTTTAGCATAAAACTTGATATCCTAATGTACTGTATATCTTTTTGGAACATAAAATGCATCCAAAGAAGACTACAATAATTACATAAACTAACAACTGTGTTATTTTTTACGTTTATAAGAAATATCAAATTATCTATTTAATATTATGTAACCCAATGTATCCATCTCATCAGACATCAACTCATTTTCTGCCCTTTTTTCTTGGAAACACACATTTATTGGTTTCATTGCTAACGTAGATACATAGTCATAAATGAGTCGATGAGATGGATATCAAATTTTACAGTAAATGTGACATTATATAACCCATCGTATTCATCTTATATGCTAATTTAATGACTAGGTGTCTAAATTAGCAATGAAACTGATAAAATGTATGTTACATGAAGAAAATTGCCAAATCATCAGTAAATTTTATTTTGTGATTTATTCGCAAATTATGGTAAAATAATGGAATTTTAGTGAAACATTTAAGTAATAAAATCGGTGAACCGGAAAAAAGGGGGTCAAATCGTCATTTTTACCTGTAATTCATGTTTTTTCGTAAACAAATTTTAGTTTGAGACTTTTTCGTAAATCAGGGTAAAATTTTAGGACTTTTCTAGAGATTTTCCCTACTTTTAATATGCTTCTTTCCCAACAAATGAAATTACTATTCTTTTAAAGGTTATTATTTTAAGAGTTTGATTTTGGGTATGGAATGTTGACATTTTCCAATACCCTTAAGAGCTGACTTGTAGAATGTTGGTTAGGTCCTCCGAGTCTAACCTATGTATTTTGACATTTATTTAGATTGAATGACTTAGTGAAGATTAGAGACATATTTAGCTTTGGATACTTAGGAGACTTTGAAAATTTAAATCTAAATAAGTGCAAGTTGTTTATTTTAAACAATTGTCTCTTGATTAATTTGTATCATGATTCCAAATAGCTCATACGCGGATGTATCAAAACATGACAAACACACGTTAATATCATATCAATTGCGTTTTGAACTTTGAATACAAACATTAAGAAACATGACATCTTACATTAGAAAAAAAAAACATGACATGAGTACGGATTTGAATCTGAATTTCATCCAATTTCATTTAGGGTATTCTTTGCGTGTTGTGTTATTCAATTGATACCCCGACGTCACACACCATGGAGTACGCTCATTTAAGATCATTTTTATAAAATTCAAGAAAATGACCGTATTCATTAAAATAACATGCATCACCAAAATTGCCCATTCAAATTTTTTTTCTTTTTATGCATGATAATCCAATAATATTACATTTAGCGTTTGATCCCTAAAAACAACCTATAGTTTCATTTTAGCCTCCCGCTTCTCCAACTCCTACCACCCTACTTCTCCGTTGTTTTCCCCACCGAGAGCCCATCGTCGTCGTCCTCCGTTGTTCTGTTTTGGTGGCTTTATCGTTTGTTTTTCTATGATGTTTCAGGGTTTGATTTTGATTTTGTTTAGGGTTTGGACGACGGTGATGGTAAACTGTGGTGGATACGGGTTGACGGAAACAAGTAGGCTAATGTTGGCTTGTTCCTGGAGGAGACAATGGAATCAGATTGTTGGCTTGCTACAGAGATCTAAGGACTAAAAACATACGAATTTTAACTGTTATACTAAAAGATCTAGGGACTAAAAACACTGAAACAATGTTATACGGATGAATAATGCTTAAAACGAAACTAGTGCACCTTTCCATAAAAAGTGGTAAATTGACGTATATATTTAGGAGAAGGTATGATTTTTATCAAAAGTAGTTGACTTTGAGTTCCTATATAAATCCCACTACTTACTCTTTAACGTTATTGTAAGTCTAGTCTCAAGTTGCTCATACATTCCCATCACTCTTAATGGTTGTTCTTTCTGAATATATCGAAGTATCATCTTCTTCATCTTCTAAAGATCATAAATACGATGTATTTTTAAGTTTTCGGGGTGTTGATACTCGATATGCTTTCACTGATCATCTCCATAAGGCCCTCCTGGATGCCAACATCTCTACCTTTTTGGATGATGAAGAGAATGAAACCGGAGGAGATCTTAAACCAGAATTAGAGAGTGCGATTAAATCATCTAGGGTTTCTGTTATCGTGTTGTCAAAGAATTATGCTAATTCATCATGGTGCTTGGATGAATTGGTGTTGATACTTGAGCAACGAATGTCATCCAACCAAATTGTTATCCCCATCTTCTATCATGTTGAGCCCACCCATGTGAGGAAGCAACAAAGTACCTTTGGACTTTCAATGGCTAAACACATACAGAAGATGGAGGGAGAGACAAATGCAAATAAAAGAAGTCAATTGGCTCAAAAGATTGATGGATGGATTCGAGCGCTTACTGAAGTTGCTAATTTGAAAGGGGAGAACGCAAATGGCAGGTAACCACTTTCTTGCCTATATTTCCATACTCCAATTTTGTTTGATTAACATAATGAAAAGTCAGGATTATCTTTTCTCGATGTATTCCAATATGCTTCTTTAGTATCATCAAATGATGCGTTTAAACTGGATAAAGAGGATGCATAAAGTTAGATCAAAGTTTTCAATAATTTGATCTCATAAATTAGTTCATACAGATAGATTATGCTTCCTGATAACTTTTTGCAGTTACAATCAAATTTTGAAGAATTTGCTCTACATTTATTATTTGGCAAATTGCGGGATATAGCAACCCACTTGGCTTTTTTTTACCAATATGGAAATATACTTTGGGTTTTACCCATAATTCCAGCATAGTTTCTATTTTGTACTGATTATAGCATTTTTTTTAACTGGAGTACCCGTTGATGTTTTATAACTTTTTTGCATATGTGACATCTTATAAATGATGATGTGGCAATAAAGTGCCAGATCAGCACTCAAACTTTACCAAGAAAATGAAAAGTAACGCATGAAATTTCATTGTCGTCTTCTCTTTAAAGCTATGCTTCTTAAATATCAGAAAATCAGTTTTTTATATATTCAACTTGGAATTTGGACCAATATGCATCAAGTTGAATCTGATTTTTGTACTTTCTGATCTCAGAAACGAATTCATTCAGACATTTAAATTTCGATAATGATGCATAAGTAACTAACCGTTTTAATAAGTTCTGACATGCTTTGAGTTAGAACCAAAATTCAATAATTTGAAATAGATCTATTGTTGTATTATTAATTTTAGACAAATCTTCATCATTCTCGATTCCGAGAATATAAAGTTTAGTCCATAACTTTTTTCAATCTCATGGAATGTCCCTGTGGTTTCAATTTCTGTCGTAGTTGGTCTCTCATCTATATAAAAAGACTTTTATACCCTTTTTATTATATATATATATATATATATATATATATATATATATATATATATATATATATATATATATATATATATATATATATATATATATATATATATATATATTATTTGCTTTAAATTTATTTTACAAAAAAATTAATAGCCTACCTCTACCTCACCCTACCCTACCCCACCCTACCACATCCCACTCTTCTCTGATTAGCCACATGGACTTCTAGTTATTGTGGGCAGCTTGCTTCCAAAATGTTGTATGGAGGGCAGTTTGGTCTTTAGTTATTTTACTGGAGTTAGTGGTGGGACAAAGTAGTGGGGATATCACCTTGCCAAGCTGATATTCCCTTTTGTCTTTTTGCTTAGTAGTATATATATATATATATATATATATATATATATATATATATATATATATATATATATATATATAGTAGTTAGTAGTATGAGTGAGGTAGCTAAAAATTGAATTGTAAGAGAACTCTTGTTCTTCTTTTGGAGAGTCCATTCCTCTCGAATGAATGAGATTATCTATCACTCTCGCACAAAACTCATAGGAACCCTCACTTTCACCCTCCTACAGATAACTCTCACCTCCAGCCACCACCAACATTCCTGCAATTTTAGTTTCCCCGTTGATCACCACCACAATCGGTATCAATTCTGCCACAACCAAAATTATGCAATGGATGCTTAAACCCATAAATTAAACCCCTAAATCATAAATGAATGGATCTTTAAACATAAACCATGGAGGAAATCAAAACCCCATAAATCATGAAGAAAATGAAAATCAAACCACTCTAAGTGCGTGTTTGGGATTACTTTTTAACCTTAAAAGTCTTTTTTGTAAAATAACTTTTTGCAAAATAAGTTTTTTAAAATGTATTTGGATTAGCTTTTGAGGGGTAAAAGCCAAAAACCGTTTTTAAAAAGTGTTTGGTTTAATTGTTACATGTAAAGTAACTAAAAGTCATGTTTTCGTGACTTTTAAAAACCCCTCTTTTTCTTCTATACAAAAAGTCGTTTTCAAAATAATTTTTCTATTAACCAAACACCTTATGGCTTTTTTTTGACTTTTTGAAAAAGATAAAAATCAAAAGTCATTCTAAAAGAAATCCCAAACACCTCCTAAAACAAACCTGAACTTGATGAAATTCTTATGGAATGAACTTAATCAAGAAATCGAGCCGGAGGACAACGACTAGGGTTTTAGTGGGTGGTTATTGAAGAAGAAAGAGGAAGGAATGGTGAGTTTGTGATGGTTTCCGGTAGGAGAAGGCGGGAAGAGGAGGGTGTTTGAGATGACACCAGGGGAAGAGGAGGTAGTGGTTAGTTTCTCTGGTAGCCAGAAGCAAGAAGTAGGTGGTAGATTGTTGGTCTCGCCAGAGAGAGAAAGAAGAAGAGGAGGGTCAGCACCAATCATGTCGGACAACCATAATAGAAAGTCTTTTTAAAGAAAAATATAAAAGAAATTAAAAAGGGTATAAAAGGTTTTTTATATCTGTGAGGGACAACCATGATACAATTTGAAACCATAAGGAACCGAAAAATATTATGAACTAAACTTGATACTTTGTGAAACCACATTGACCATTTATGAAGATTTGTCGTAATTTAATTCATATAGATATATTAATTATTTGATAATTCTAATAATCTTTTATTTAATCAAATTTTGAATGGCTTGCTATGCATTTATTGTAATATCATACTATTTTTGAATCATAGCTTTTCTTATACTATCATATGTATTTTAGATTCATGCAAAACCACAACGATATATAAGTTCAACAGACTTGTAGAAACATAAATGAAATATAGTTAGTGAAATCTTGTTTTACATTGGTGGCTCTAGTATTATCATACATACAAATTATGACTCATGCATTATATGCTTACATGGTTAGAATTGCAAATATAATAGTATATTTTTGATGTGAAAAATATTAGATAAACATAGCTTAATTAATATGCTATAAATTTTACTTGGGTGTTTGGGTAAATTAAATATCTGAATTTGGTTTGTTAGTCTTGTGGTTCTTATTAAATTGAAGTTTCAGGCGAGAGACTGAGTTGATTGAAGAAATTGTTAAGGAGATCTATCGCAGATTATGTGTATCCTCAAGGAGACCTCTGCCACAACTTTTTGGGGTGGACTCTTCTATCAAATTTGTCAGTTCATGGTTAAGAGATGCATCCTCACAAACGACAGATGTTCTCACTATTTTAGGCATGGGTGGGATCGGGAAGACGTCTTTAGCCAAATATGTCTATGGGTTACATTCTCATGAATTCGACACAAGCAGCTTTATTGAAGATATTAGTAGGAGATGTGGTGAAAAATTTAATGGGTTGCTTGATTTACAAAAACAACTCTACCATGACATTTCAAAAATAAGTTCGATTCAAGTTCATGATGTTTCCATATACACCTCAAAGATAGAGAATGCAGTAGCCCAAAAAAAGGTATTTATAGTTCTTGATGATGTAGATAGTCTTGACCAGTTGGGCGCATTAATCGGAAGCAAAGGTTTTCATCTTGGAAGCAAAATCATTATAACAACAAAAGACGCGTGGGTGACAGAGAGTTGTGCACTATTCAAAACAAATGTTAAACCAAGACATGCAAAGCACTTGCTCCAAGTCTTATCTGAGACTGAATCAAAAAAACTTTTGTGTTTTCATGCATTCATGTGCAACGATCCTAAGGCAGGTTATGAAGAGGTGTTAGAAAAGCTTGTGAAGTATTGTGAAGGACATCCATTGGCTCTTGAAGTTTTGGGCAAGTCACTATATAATCGAGATGTAGCTTATTGGGAAGGGTGCATAGAAGGGCTAAAGAAAGAAATCGGTTCCCACATAAGTAATGTCTTGAGAATGAGCTTTGACTCTTTGCCATCCAAAAATGATCAAGACTTATTTAAGCATATTGCATGTTTTTTTGTTGGGATGGATAAAGATATTGCTGAAACAATATTAAGGGCATGTCGTATAAACACAAGATCTGGGATCCCGAATCTCATTGATAGATGCCTACTTAGTATCAGATGGAATAATGAATTCAAGATGCATCAGTTGCTTCAAGAGACAGGAAGATTCATAGTACATCAAGAATCGCCTGACAAGCCATGGAAGCGAAGTCGATTATGGTGTCATGAGGAGTCATTCAAAGTGTTGAAACAAAAAAAGGTAAAAGGCCATGTATGCATGTTTAAAGTATTTTTTTTTATTTTTTAAAGTATTTTTAAGATGCCATGTTTAGCATTTTAACATTTGTTTTGGCATTTTGTTTTTTCTTAGGCTAAGGAAAATCTTCTAGGCCTTGCCCTTGATATGCGAATGCTTGAGAAAGAGAAGCTGCGTGCATCGTTTGTGCTGAAAACAGATGCATTGAGTAACATGGATAATTTGAGGCTACTACAACTCAATTATCTGAACATTAGTGGGTCTTATGAGAATTTTCCAGAAGAATTGAGATGGTTGTGCATGCATGGGTTCCCTTTAAAGTTAATGCCTTTAGACTACCCGATGGAGAATCTGGTTGTTCTCGACATGTCATATAGCAATATTCAATCATTTGCCATTTATGATAGTAATCCACACCGAGTTGAGAAGAGCCGAAAGGTAACTTATCACTGTTTATTATTAGTCATTGTTGAGTTGATAAAATTCATTAATATTACAACTTGTCCCCATTTCAGCAGTGCTTAAAAGACAAAAGGTTGCTTGGATCATTAAAGATTCTTAATTTAAGTTTTTGTGAAGAGCTTTGTAGTATAGGTGGCTTTGAGGAACTCCCAGCACTTGAGAGGTTAATAGTTACAAATTGCATTGGTTTGGTTGAGCTTTGTGAATCAATTGAGGCATGTGTCGAACTCTTCCTCATTGATCTTAGCTACTGCAACAAGCTTGAAAAACTTCCAAGAACCATAAACATGTTAAAGAAGGTTACCACACTATTGCTAGAGGGTTGTAATCTCGGTGAATCTCAAATGGAGATTATGGATATGGATTCACGAGAAATTGTCAAGGCTAAAACCTCTTCCTCCGCCGTTTTGGATGCTATACCAAGTGATTTGAAATTCTTTGCGGCTTCTTTACCAAGCTCTTTAGTAAGGTTGTCACTTGCAAATAATAAATTTTCCACTGAATCCTTTCCCAAGGACTTTAGTTACCTATCTATGTTAAAGGAATTATATTTAGATGACAATCCTATCGTTTCCCTGCCCAATTGTGTAAGAAGTCTTCCTAGGCTTGAGATGCTTAGTATGAAAAACTGTAAGATGTTAACATCAGTTGAGCATCCTCCACATACATTAAAAGAGATGGACCTCGATTTTAATTCTAAAACTTTGCTAAGAAAACTTGTTTTTGATCCAAAAATGTTCCCACTCAAGTTGTGGATACTTTCAGATCATTTAGCACTTTCGTCGATTGAAATTCAAGGCATGTTCAAAATACAACCAATGGTTGGTGTTGAGAAAAAGGTATTATGTAGTTTGGGCTGGACTAATCTTGACCTCCCTAACAAAAGTCCTGTGAGAACGTATTATCGGGGTAGAGGATCAGAGGAATCTGAAATCCAGGTTTGGATCTTGTTAACTATCCATCTTAGAGTGACTGTGTGTGTGTGTGTGTGTGTATATATATATATATATATATATATATATATATATATATTATGGTGACTAATTTAGGTGGTTGTATTTGGCAGATGTATTATGAATTTGGCATATTCAGCACAATTTATGGGGGGAAAGAGATGCCAAATTTGATTAGTAATAGAAGCAAGGGGCCATCAGTATCATTTACCATCCCATCATCTCCTAACAGCCTTAGAGGATTGAACTTCTGCTATGTCTACACGTTTCCATTTCCATATGATCAGTTCATACTCTTGCCAATGATCACAATTAGCAATATAACGAAGAACTGCACCTGGATATACAATCATTATGTTTACAGAGTCAATGTAGGTGGAGAGTGTGTAATATTGTTAAGCCATTGGATGTTTGGGATGAATGAAATGGAAGGTGGAGATCAGGTTACTATTACTACTGTAACAGAAGACGTAGAACAACTTACAGAGGAGTGTGGGGTGAGTTTTGTGTTTGATGATGGAAAGATGGATGAAGAAGAAGAAGAGGATGTGTTGGGTTATTACAAGTCGTGGAATCACATTATTGGTGGAGATCTCTCTGCTTTTCAAGCAACAACAGGAGAATACTACCTGAGCAGCAGGCGACACCTATGGCATGGCACTGGGGTGGTTCCATTTTATCGTGATGTCATCCAAAAAGACAGCCCCATATATAAAGGTAGATATTATATGTTCTTATTAAATATTATTTTTACTTTCTATTATGTATAACTTTTTATCCGGTATAGTAGTATCTATAAGGGAAAATGACATAAAAGCCCTTAAGTTTTCATAAAAATATCGGTTTTACCCTTGTACGTGTTTTATGTCCAGTAAAGCCCGAAGTTTTGTTTAATTTGTTCATTTTTACCCTTGTAGCCGGTTTTCAGGTAACCTACCGGTTACCTAGGTTACCTAATGCCAGTAAAGCCCTTGAATTTTCAAAAATGTTCGGATTTACCCTTACCTTGATTATTATTATTATTATTATTATTATTATTATTATTATTATTATTATTATTATTATTACATTTTTAATTGTATAAAAATATTTTTTACATACATTTTTAAATGAATAAAAAAATTTCATACGTTTTTAATACATTTTTATACATATTATTATTATTATTATTATTATTATTATTATTATTATTATTATTATTATTATTAATACATTTTTAAATGTATAAAAATATTTTATACACACATTTTTAAAAATGTATTTATTTGTATTTAGTAGGTATAAGTATAAATATATATTTATTTCATATAAAAATATATTATATACATATAAATATAAAAATACATATTTATATGGTTTATATTATATAAAAGACATAATTATATGTATTTGTACATATTACCAAGTATCAATATGTATTTATTATCAAACATCATACTAAATAGATAAGAAAAATAAATATTCGTTAATTAAAAACATAACGTAACAATTATAAAACCCTCGTAATTAGAAAACCTCAATAAAAACACTCGATTACAGATAAGATTTAGTATAAAATTTGAAAAAACCTCTATTATTCAACTATATTAGGTTAATAGTGAGTAGATAACAATAAATGATCAACAAATAACACTCGTAAATGGAAAATACATAATATAATTAAAAAACCCTTGACAAAAACATTTGATCACTGTAAAAATTAAGTATTATCAACTTAAAATCATTCATTAACTATTTTTATCTCAAAAATTGATAACGAAATGTCAAATACGAGTGTAAACTTCATTTATGTTTGTTGTAAGTTCACAAAAAAAGATCACAAAATGCATCATTTTTTATATTGATCTGAAGCATTTGTTTTTGCAAAATCAATCATTGACGACATTTTTTACTTTATCAAGCTTTTTCTGTTCAATTCAACAATTATAGATGAAGATTTAGTGTTTTCAAATGTATATAAATACTAAATACAAGTATATATATTTTTAAAAATATACTATATAAGTAAAAATATTTTTATACATTTAAAAATGTATGTATAAAATATTTTTATATAATTAAAAATGTATTAATAATAATAATAATAATAATAATAATAATAATAATAATAATAATAATAATAATAATAATAATAATAACAACAACAGTCAATGTAAAGGTAAATCCGAACATTTTTGAAAAACTTAAAGGTAAATCTGAACATTTTTGAAAATTCAAGGGCTTTACTGGCATTAGGTAACCAGTAGGTTACCTGAAAACCGGCTACAAGGGTAAAAATAAACAAATTAAACAAAACTTCAGGCTTTACCAAACATAAAACACATCCAAGGGTAAAACCGACATTTTTGTGAAATCTTAAGCCTTTTATGTCATTTTCCCTATCTATAACTTAGAAAATCATACAACCAACATTGTTTACTTGTCTTCTTACATAACAATTAACAACATCCATAAGCTGTTCAAACAACAATTTCATCCACTATCAATATATATGCTATAACTAGGGTTATCCATGGATCCGAGTTGAATTGGATCAAGTACTAAACTGATTTGAACTATGATCCAACTAAACGCACAATGGTGGAACATGACCCGCTAACTAATGGATGCCCCATGACCTAACTTCTTTAGATAGATGGATCATGATCCATTTATATTAAATATATTGATCATAACCTAATTATTTTTAATATATGGATCATGACCAAAGTCTACCTATTTATTATTGATTTATTGAACTCCAATAAAATATGAGTTTCTTTTTGTAAAATTTGAAAATAAAAACTCTGTGTTTAACAAGACCGATCTGTCATAATGGATCAATTTCTTGGTTCAGATAATCAAGTTTTTTTATATACTGGATCAGATAAATGTCTGATTGGATCTAGATCAAGACCTAGAGATGTATGTGAATAATCGTTAATGTATTAATAATTTTTATCTGTTTTCATCAATCATCAGAAAAGAAAGGTTGCTTTAGAGCTTTATCGCCAAGATAGTTCAACATATTTGGTCACACACACATGTGAGGTATACTTTTTGACACATAGACCTTTGTATATACTTCATACTTGGTCACATGCTTTGAATCATCAAAGTTAATTGGTCTTGAAGTAATTTTTCTTTTTTATAGAATTTTGTATTATATCCCTATTTAGTTATATAACTTTTACAATTTTCTTATTGTCACTCTCTTCTCAGGGTATGTGAAATCTTCAGGGTGTCGTCCTTCACATGAAAATGTTTGAGAAATAAACGCTAAACATGGCCGCTTGAATTGAAAATAAATGCATTGTGTAATATGGGTAACCTGAAACTCAATCATGTCCAACTGATCAATAAGTTCTATAATAATTTTGCAAAAGAATTTGAATGGTTGCTTATGCATTGGTTCCCTTTAGACTATATACCTGGTTGTGTAAGCATGTTTGTTTGCTCTTGTCAGCACTTTTCGCAACTTCAAAACTCTTGATATGTGTTACAGGAACCCCCAAAAAAAGTTTGGTAGACCCAAAAGATAAGATCTTTAAAGCTTCTACTTCAACCTTTTCTTCATCTATGTTTTGTTAAGGCAACTCGTTGACATCTTTGTAGTGCTTGTATATAACATGCTTAAGTGTTCTGAAAAAGCATAACGTTGCTTGGATCATTGAAGAATTTTAAATCTTAAGTGTTCTGCAACTGATGATCATATTATGGAAAAAGGATGTGTGGGATAATGGCACCAATTTTGTCCGATCCATAAATATCATGCTTGCACCTTTAGAACATGATTTACCGCGATTGTCTCATGAAATAGATGGTGGTTGTTGAGACCAACAAATAAACAATCATATATTCTACACATTTTATAATGTATAGTGGTAAAGCGATCAAATCCACGGATATTAGCTCAATTTATTAATCTATAAAATCTATTCGCAAAAGTGTTTTTGTAATGACAATTAAATAAAAATAAGGGTTTTTTAGTTAGTTAGTATAGATCTAAAGTGACAAAAGCAAGTTAGTGATGCAAAATAGTAAACAACAATTGATGAATAAATAGATATGGGATAATCAACATTAGATTTTTTTTACATAAACAACTAGTTATCTCATCACTAGGAATCATGGTGTAATACTTGTAATTTTATATCAACTCAAAAGCTTGAGTTATCTAGATTCTTCATTAATTGTATGATGGTTAGAGAAGCTCATAACACATATTCTTAATTAAATTAATGAATCAAACAGTTTGTTCATGAAAATTGATGATTTAAGAAACACCAAATCCAAAAGGTGTCAAAATCTTACACATTCACTTTGGAGAATACAATTTCATGACTTTGAAACAAGATGAAAACATCCATAAAATTCGTTATTGTTTTGAAGATCCATTACTTAATCAAGAAAATAACTAGCCATTGTCATTCACATATTTAAACTCATGAATAAAAACATAAAAACAACATACAAATTCGGTAGGGGATTGCATTTATAGATCTAGAGCTACAAGTTCATAAAAACCTTAAAATATAAACTAGTGTTTAAGGATTGCTTCCAATGTTGATAAATAAAAACTTAGCCACTCATGACTAAGGTGAAAAGAAGAGAAAGAAATGTACCCAACATCAAAATGTTTCAACAAGATGAACTAATAAGACTTTCAAAGCTCCAAGAACATCAAGAAATTGTCCTCCACAAGCTCCCTACATGATTGGTCGAAGTTTGTGAAAAATGGAATCTAACATACCCCAAATACCACTTAAAATGAAAAGAAAAAAATATCCATGCAGGCGCCATGTGGGCGCATGAAAATAAGGCACAATCTCATGTGACCGCGTGAGATGGTCGGAGTTTGAATTGCAGGCACAAGTCACTTTCATACTTGATCTTTCTTTCCTCTTTTGGTTTGTGTACCCAACTGTGACATCCTTATTTTTATGGCCATTTTAAAACTTTTTATTTATGCTTATTTAATTATAGTTCATTTATAAATGTGGAATTGGTCCCGTAAAAGTATTTATGAAGAATGTTTTTCATTGATTATTAAAATCTTGGGATGTCATAATTGATATAAGAAACATAAGCATAAACATAAGCCTTACATCATCTTTTATTCTATAGCCTATATTTCCTCGAATCTCTCATCAGGTCCGAACAATATCTTTGTATTGCTTCCTGTGATACAAAGAAACTAAGTGGGTTAGGTTAGGAAACCTGGTGGTACATAGGGTTTTCAACCCACAATAATATATTTAATATGTTTAATATTCAAACAGTTAACCCGATTACCCATCCCCGTTTTCTTCTTTATTCTTCCCTAAGGATCTGTCCTAAGGGTCATCATCATAATCATTATTGCTAACAGTATTGTTATAGGGATTTCTCTGCAATACATATTAGTATGTTTTCTTTATATTTTCGTTCCCAAGGATATGTCCTAAGGATCATCTTAATCATCGTTGCAGACAATACCGTTACAGGGATTTATCCGCAATACGTGTAGGTAGGGTAGAGTACATCAAATGGGCATGAAGTCCATCACCTACAAGTTATAAACATGCATGTGTTCCACGAGACTATCATCAAATAGTCTGGTGGTCGTCACCTATACTCTGTTAAATGACTAGATGGTTGGTATGCTAGTACCATTCCTACATCGTTATTACATTAGTACCTTTTTCTAAAGTCGTAGCATCCTATCATTGCCTACATCTTTCATCGTACTATAACATCTTATCGTTCATCATACTATAACATCTTATCTTTCATCATACTATGGCATCTTATCTTTCATCATACTATGACATCTTTCATTACCCATCGTTACCCAATGTACTATATTTGTAAAATACATATATGATATATATATATATATATATATATATATATATATATATATATATATATATATATATATATATATATATCATATAAATTTTATCTTTATAATATTTCATCTAACAAAAAACATCTTTGCATATAAGCACATATAGCATTTAACTATCTAAATACTTCATATTTATGTGTAAGATGAAAGTAATTATGCATTCACTTGATAAGAGTAGATGCCTCAGCATTTGGGCAAAACTTCACCTTGGTACTTTATTTTTTCTTCTGAAGTGATCTAGGTTCATATTACTAAGTTTTAGTCTTATATTTCGAGTGACTAATTATAGTCTAGATTCCTCATTAATCTCAATGTCCACATCGAGATCGATCAACTAAGGAACAATCAGGTATGATCATATCGGAGGTAGGGTATGTTTGGTATATAGACTATAGAGTATATTTTTTGGAAATCTCACTTTAAACACTTCACTAAATCCAGCCTAGACATCATCCTCGTAAGTAGATTAATCAGTATAATGACATCGAATCACTAATAAATCTTAATTATAGGTTCATAATAACGAATATAACTATAATTAAAAGTTACACTTGAATAAAATAAGTGTAGCTTAACTTACAGAGTATTCTGATGAAAACCAAGGATTATGTGGGAAGAACTCTGATCTGGGAGCTTTTATTCGTCGACTATCTGGCACCGCGGGGTCTCGTTAACGAAGTTGGGAGCTTAGGGAGTAAAGGGCTAAAGATATGAAAGAGATTTTTAGAGAGAATCAGAGGAAGGGATGATGAAATGAGCTGAGAATCGAACATATTTATAGGGCTGAAAAGTAGTGCACGCCGCACCAATGGTTGGTGCATAACGTGCAATTGGTCGTACCGAGTGACATGGCAGCTTCTAGGTAGTGGCACGTGTCATTAAATTGGTGAGTGTCAGTGCATGCCACGCGCCCTGTCGACGCGCGTGAATGCATATGAGGATTTTCTGTTTCTTCATAAATTCATATCTTCTTCATACGAGCTTCGTTTTCGATGTTCTTTATATCCAGGTGTAGCTATTGACGAAATCTACAACTTTCATTTAAACTCCGTCGTCTAATTTTGACTTTATTTTTGAAGTTATATTTTTAACAAACTTGGACTGATAAAGTCCGTATAAAAATCATAACTTTTTCATACAATATCCGTTCTCGAATGTCTTTATATTGACGAATAGGTATTGATGATATCTTCAACTCTCGTTTAGATTCTTTTTTCTAACAATCGACCGATTTCAATTTCAGTGTTGGGTCGTATACTGCTACACTGAAATTTTGAAAAATAATAACTTTCTCATATGAAGTCATATTTGGACATTCTTTAAATGTACGGAATCTTTGTCGCATATACTATAACTTTGGTTAAGATTATTTATCCTAAATAATCTTTTATCAAAAAGTCATTTTTAACGCTTATTATATCTTAATTGACTAGCCCGAATCTGCAGGTGTTACACCAATATTCAAGACCCGGATTTTATGGCCCAAAGTGTCTTCCAAGATAGCCCAAACACCACAAAGAGTCCATCCAAACATTATTTTTCCCAGAATCATCCTAATCTTCTCCTTTAATTAACATCTTCATTATCCTCATCAATATCCATCATCTTCTCTAAGCCTAATTGAGTTATTATCAAGTCAACTAATATCTCGCATGGTTCTCTAGTAATTCCACTCCGCATTAGTCTTCTAAAAATCTAAAATTAAACACAAAGACTAGAAAATACTTGATACTAATATTTATGTGTGAATATGTATCTATGTATCTGTTAAACTCACAAAACTCTCTTAAATACACAGATAATCTCACTACAATATTCACTCCCACTCAACAAAATAAGAACCATTGTATGGATACATCTACATGAACTTGTAAAGACAAAAAATGAATGAAACTTATGAACAAACCCTAAAGACTATAGAGAGTATACGGTGAACATCGAAGTGTGTGTGTAGAGAGAATGAGAGTTTTGAGAGGGGAGAAGAAGAAAAAGAGAGAACATGAGTACTTACAACCTCTTAAGCCTACCTTTTTTCGAATTCTATCTCACTATATCACATCTCTCTCGTTGCCTCTGTGGGGTTTTACTTCACCAAAATGATCCACAAAATTGCAAAAATATGTGTATGCTTATAAAAAAATGAAATGGCTAAATATCTCCCAAATATCTTGGCTCTAAGCTCACTTTTTTCTCCTTTTGGCATGCAAAACTACTCTCGAGAATTAACTAGGAAGAAAAAGATTGGTGTGTGTGTGTGGGGGGGGGGGGGGGGGGGAGTGGTTGACTTTAACCCAGCCAAGAGGGAGAAGTAAATGAATGTGATTGGCGCATATTTGGGAGAGATTCCCTTAGTAAGGAAATTTTTTATAAAAACTGATGGAGTATTTTATAAAAATAAAAGTGAAAGTTTATAAAGTTTATAAATTTAATTTGTTAGGTGTTTATTTAAAAAAATTGACATAAGCATTTTGATATAAAAATTTGAATTTTATTAATTATATTTAGTGAAACTCTTAACTTATAATTTAATTATGTTGGATTTAAAATTATATTGAATTGTTTAACTTAATGAAATTGTTGGGTTAATTTAGTTAAACCTTTAAAATGTTCTAATTCTCATAAGTTTTAAGTATTTAGTGTATGAAATTTGTAACGAGTTGTGTGGTTATTATCAGTTGTGTGGTTATTATCATTATGTATTCCCATAGTTTTAGACTTTCGAGGTAACCCGTTGTGACTTAGCTTTTGAAGCTTTTATGCAAGGGTTTGTTAATCCCACGGTTAATGTATGACTAGGATTGGGTGTCATTTGCCCTTATTTTGTTGTTGCTTTTGATTGTGAATTATCGAGGTGCCTTTGTAGCCGACCTTATACTTGCCCTTGATACCTAAGTAAGGTATCGAAAAGCTTTGATCACATTAGGGTGTCGTTTGCCCTATATATGTAATACTGCTATATGATTGTATTAGATGATCAACACGTGGTGTTATGATCATGTTAGGTTGTCGTTTTCCCTTTATATGCAATGCTATTATTTGATGGTGCTCAGAATGAGCATTTTATGATGCTTTGACCATGTTAGGGTGTCATTTGCCATCTATCTAAATATTATCATTTTCTTGACGCGTGTCAGATAAATTGCCAAGTCTGAGAAGTCTTCGTATGTATGCAAGGGATTAAATTGATTCTTTTTTTATGTATATTTTCAGTTCCTTATTATATGTAAAACTTCTTCAATTTTTTAGCGTGTCATGACCAAGTAATCGTATCCTCCTCTGTTGTCTTTAGGATTTATGATCCATCTATGTTGGCTTCACTGATTACGTAGGGTCCTTCCTAGTCGTACTTTTCTTGTAGCTCTTGTCTGCTTGTCTTATTGTTTCTCAAAATATTCCCTGACCCGTATTATGTACTAGTAGGTTGTAGTAGCTTTTTCTTGTGGCTCTTGTCTGCTTGTCTCATTGTTTCTCAATGCATATTCCCTAACCCAAAAAGATCTATTATGTACTAGTTGGTTTTAGTAGCTTTCTGTTTGCTTCTTATAATATACTTTGATGGATTGCCGCTACCTCTCATCGTTTGGACAAAAGTTCTAAGTTTGTTCTCATCTCTTCATTGATTGCTTCTTGATCATAGTTCATAGCCCTTGTCGTGAGTAAGATAAGTTCTAGTGGGATTATTGCTTCGGATACATAGACCAAACTGAATGGTGTCTCATTCGTTGTTATTCGTGGTGTTGTTCTATATGTCCATAGTACACTTGGTACTACAAACGATTAATGGGCTACATATAAGAAATATCAACATATTTTGATTTATTTTGTTTAGTCTAAATTACACAGTTGGTTCCTCTTTCTTGCATTGAATTGAATCCTTATTTTATTAAGACCTATATGTAAGAAAGGTAATGCACATTTTATGGACTTGTGTACATTTCTTTAATTAGGAAACTTTCAAGAATAAGACAAAGTTATAAACTACTTCTGTAATTTATTTAATTTGACAGGTGAATAAATTAGCAGCTATCAAAACTGAAGAATGGAATGAAGTATAGAGAAAGTCCAACAATCTTTAGTCATGGAAGCAATGAGACTGAAGATCTAAATAAACGACATTTTAGTTCGAAAATTTTCCCATTATCATTTATTTATTTATTTTTTTTTCGTTATCACGACATTGAATTGTGATAAATTCTTTTAATTACAGCATCATACTTACCTTCCATTATAACATTCTGCATTTATCTTTTAACATACCCAATTTACCTTTCTTGGGTTCAAACGTGCCTAGTATATATATATATATATATATATATATATATATATATATATATATATATATATATATATATACAATACTCCATTATCCTATATTATTTTAGAAAAACTAGAAGATTTTTCTTCTTCATTTTAATCTAAATTCGTTATCAACAACAATTATTACAAGATGTTTCTCATCAATATTTGAGCATTCAGTGATTGGTAGTTGAGAAGAAATTTGTGGATACTAAATAGGGAAAGATTACAGAGGTTAGGTTACATGAAAAAACATAATAACCAAAATTTTCTGCAAAGTTAAATGATAGTAATTATAATGAAAAATTACTCCTAAGAAAGCTACAAGAAAGAAACCAAATCTAACCTCTGCCCTTACAACCAAACCAAACCAAACACCATCAAGCTGCTTTGGCTTTCCGTGATGGAGGACGTCGGAAAAGACTGATCAAATCATCCACTCCCTGTTCCCCCAAAAAAATATATATAAAATAAATAACATCATTTCCATTTTTTTATATCTTTTTTTTTAAATCCTTAAAAACTATTATAACATAAACATTAACATACCCTGGTAGTTATGACAAGGAAACTGAAAAGTGTAATTAAATATGATCCCAGGACTAATAGCAACAGCAAGTCAAATGTCACACTCGCAACCTGTAATAACAAGTTAATAAAATTCAAAATCTTTGATGTGAAAATGAGAAATAAAATAATCATAGAAATAAATAATAAAGTTACCTGATAAATCTGGAGTGTAGCAACTGTGGAGTCATAAAATGTGAACATTCCATCAAGCACATCATGTTGCAAATTCACCTCTGCAACATGATCTGCTAATTCCTGTTTGTTATTCAAATAAATGTCAGTTGTTATTTGTTAATGCTCATTAATCAATTATTTTTTTTTAAAAAAAAAATGTTTACCTTTTTCAATGCCATGATGAATGGATTGTCCTTGGAGAGAAATGGAGCAACACGAGGTGTTGTTGATAAAAGATGAAGCCATGATTTTATGTAAAAAGGATTCACACCCAAACTTGTGTTATCTGCAAATATTTCCATCTTCTTCCCTTGTTGACCATATATATGCCTCTGTTCACATAATACCAAAATCATCAAAATTTTGTAAACCAATAATAATAAAATAATATTTTGATTAAAATCTTACTGCAAGACTTTCAGCAACCAATTTCACACTCTGAACAACTGCATCTTCACTTACAAACTCTCTAATTCAATAAATAAAAATAAAACAAACAGAATCTCAGTTATCATTTTTATATTGATAATAAATACTTTTTAAATATAATTATTATATAAAATATTCACCTGTTATCAGAAAGACCTCCAGTATTTTCCAACAAATTTGGAGCAACAGAAAGTCCAGAAACTGTTGCTGCAGTAACTCTTAACCTTGAAAACTGTTCATGCTCCCATGCTACCTGTATACAACTGGAAATGTTCATAATAATAAATAATAATAAAATTAAAAATTCTACTTCAAAATTTGAACTTACTCGGGAATTGGAAATGTTGATTTTCTTGTGCTTTAGCCCAACTTTGAGCCCTAGTTCTTGTGCTACATCAGATAAACCCTAGATTTGCACACAAATGTGAATTAGAAATTAGAATATATGATTATATGAAATTCCAAAAACTACAATGATTCTTTAATCTTTAATCTTTTTTATCACTTACTTCAAAGATTTGCTTAACATATGCATTCTCTGGAGGCTTAGAAACATGAACCCATAACCCATTTTCCCCTGACCCAAGGCTATTCAAGCAGATAGCATAATCAATACTTTCTCTCAAACGTTGATCAAAACTTCTAAGCCACTGTACATGATTTTAAAAAAAAAAAAAA
Organism: Lactuca serriola; assembly: GCF_051521515.1. Lineage (NCBI taxonomy): Eukaryota > Viridiplantae > Streptophyta > Magnoliopsida > Asterales > Asteraceae > Lactuca > Lactuca serriola. Next base: position 100,327,655 of record NC_136408.1, read on the forward strand.
AAAAAAAAAAAACACATTTAAACAACTACAGAAATACAATATTTATATATATTTAGAAAGATAGTGAATGAGTCACCTTGTGAGTTCCATTGTAGTTATAAGGTCCACCAGATGTCAAACCAAAGAGTAGATTATACTTTCCTCTAGTGTGAGGGTTGGAATATAAGATGGAAAATAATCTTGCAATTTCAAGAAGTCCAACAACACCACTTCCATTGCTATCACTTCCAACAGATAATCCCTGGAGAGATAATGGAAGTAAGTAGTAAATACTTATACCATGTGACTTGATTGTAGAAAAGGGTAAAATGGTAAAATACCGGAGCTGCTCCAAATGTATCATATGATGCTACAATGGCTATAGTTGGGAGTTGGTTTGAATCTCCATCACCTTTTAAACCAGGCAACCACCCCTGTAAATAGTTGAACATGGTGTAAAAAATCTTTTAAATTTTATTGCAATTCAACACAGTTTTTGATTTAAATGAAAACCTGGATGTTGGTGATTGTGGGAGATGTGAGTTTCTTGGGAGTTGGTGATGTGACAATAAGCTTGTATCTGTAATGAAAGAAACACTGACTTTAATGACAGTTTTTTTGTATATATAGAAATTCGGTTTAAGGGTATATAAAAAAAGATCCACTTTCAATGTTATATGAAGTAAAAAAGATATAGTACTAGATTACTAATTACTAACCCCCCAGTAGTTGCAGTTGCAGGTTGACCAGCTGCATCGTTTTTCTTGATATCAGCTAACACTGAGTCTAAATCTTCATCTTCAAAAGCAAAATACACAGGATACTGTAAAATGAAAGATGTATTTAAGAAGCAAGATGGAAAAATGTAAGAAAAAAATTCATTTGTATATGCACGATGTTGACTTACATGGATACTAGAATGTATTAGCTTCTGCTCTAAATTCACCAGGATTTTCTTCAAATTCTCCTTATCAGAGCTTACACCATGTCCACCAACAGTTTCACTGTTGTCAGGATGAAAGATTCGAGGAAGTAGAAGTAGTAAGCCCCCTAAAGGCTTTCCCTGTTCAATATATTCTGCCATATGGTCAACAATAGTTAAAATTTTGAATCGGATTATTATAGAAGTAAAGGAATAAACATTTAATCCCAAATCAGATGGGGAAGGCTGATAGGAATCGGTGTAATTGATTTGCAATTAACCTTTAGAAATCCTATTTGATTTCGACCACTTATGAAAACCAATCCCAATAAATAACGAATTTAGCAATTTCCTCTTATTCAAACTCAAAGAAAACCGGAGTCTAATCCTCAATCATGTCCATTAACCAAAATCATTTTCCGATCCAAGAACGTGGGAACTCCGCAAAAGCATCAGTACTCTCTTACGATTAATAAAATCAGGTCACATGTATGATATTTGCATCGATGACGAACACATTAGCACGTATCGAATTGATCCCTACTCTATAGGTTCTGATACGAAATTCAAATCGCAATTGATCAAAATACTTTATTGGATGCAAAGAAAAAGATAGCTACCTCGAATGAATGTTTCGTTCAATTCACTTAGGGGAAATATGACAACAGTACGGGAGAGATCGGAACCAGGAGCAAAGAGAGAAGAACCAGCGTGGTGATTAAGAGATGCGACACGAGATCCAAAAGGAACACCGGCGATATCATACTGTATAAGACGGTAAACGTCGACGACTGTAGATGCATCACAGAGCTCCACACAGGCCACTAATATGAATACAAGTGCAATGATCGAATAGAATGATTCGAACATTTGTCGTCGCCCCTCTGCTGCATTCGTGGGATTCGCCATTGATGAAATCAAGGAGAGAGAGGAGGCGTTTGGATGTGTATGGTACTAGGGTTTAATTAAGTAGCAATAGTGACGCCACTAAACAGTGGATGACGATAACATATCATATGACTCCGGAGTTGAGTTCTTCGCCGGCCTTTACCCACGAAATTTGTATCAAAACGACATGTTACTATGTCGTTTGACAAAATTTGTATCAAAACGACATGTTCCTATGTCGTTTGACAAAATCCATTCGTGCAATTTTTTTTTTTTTTTTTGGAATATGACTTATCAAGGTAATTAACTTTTCGGTATGTTCACATTTGGGTAACTATTTTTTTTTTATACATTTCTAAGTAACAAACTTTTTGGAAGTGTTCACATATGACCATTATGACCTGCTATAGCAGGTTAAATCCTAGATGTGAACGTTTTCAACAAGTTTGTTACCTAGATGTGTACAAAAAAAATAGTTACCCAAATATGAACAAAACGAAAATTAAAAATTAAATTACATGAATGGTCCCTGTGGTTTGGGGGAATTTGTGGTTTTGGTCGCTAACTTATTTTTTTAACTTAAATGGTCCCTACTATTCATTTTTGTTGCGCGTTTGATCCTCGTCTTACCTAAAAATACTATTGTGCCCTTATTAATTTATTTTTTTAATTAATTTTCTTATCTATGTATTTATTTTTACATATTTAAAAAAATTAATAGACCACACATATTTGTATCTCCTCGGATGATCCATACTGTTTATTTTTAATTAATTTTTTTTTTAACTCGGATGATCCCTACTGTTTATTTTTGTTATGCGTTTGGTCTCTGTCTTATCTAAAAATACTATTTTTCCCTTATTATTTTTTTTAATTAATTTTCTTGTTTATGTACTTATGCTTTATATGTTTAAGAAAAATTAGTAGACCCCACATATCTGTTCTCCTCACCATCCCATCTTTCATCCTTCTCAACTTCTATTTATTTTTTATCTTTAGTGATATCGACGTCTTCATCATCACTTCTTTTTTTGGTTCTTCAACTCCGTCGAATCAACACCACAACCCACTAAAGATGAAGAGACAGTAGGTTATGGTGTTGGTTCGCCAGAGTTGAAGTACCAAAAAAAAAGACGGTGAAGACATCGATGTTACTAAAGATAGAAAAGAAATAGAAGATGTGGAGGATCAGAGATGAGATGGTGAATGGTAAGACTCAAATTAAATTTCTCAAATGTGGTTTCAGTTTTACGGTGATGAGATACATATATGTGGGGTATATTATTTTTTTTTTATAAAAAATAAATACATAAATAAGAAAATTAATTAAAAAAATTAATAAGGGAAAAATATATTTTTAGATAAGACAGAGACCAAACGCGTAACAAAAATAAACAGTAGGGATCATCCGAGTTAAAAAAATAAATTAATTAAAAATAAACAGTAGGGATCATCCGAAGAGATACAAATATGTGTGGTCAATTAATTTTTTTAAATATGTAAAAAATAAATACGTAAATAAGAAAATTAATTAAAAAAATAAATTAATAAGGGCACAATAGTATTTTTAGGTAAGACGGGGACCTAACGCGCAACAAAAATAAACAGTAGGGACCATTTAAGTTAAAAAAATAAGTTAGCGATCAAAACCATAAATTCCCCTAAACCACAGGGACCATTCATGTAATTTAATTTTTAATTTTCGTCTTGTTCATATTTAGGTAACTATTTTTTTTGTACACATCTAGGTAACAAACTTGTTGAAAGCGTTCACATCTAAGATTTAACATGCTATAGCAGGTCATAATGGTCATATGTGAACACTTCCAAAAAGTTTGTTACCTAGAAATGTACAAAAAAAAGATAGTTACCCAGATGTGAACATACCGAAAAGTTAATTGCCTTGATAAGTCATATTCCCTTTTTTTTTATGGAGTTTGGAAAATTTACATAACCGGAAATGAAGAAATATAAAACCGAACTGAAAATAACAGTTCGATTTTGATTCTGTTTTTCGGTTACAAAATCATTAACAACTGAACTTTCAAACTACATTTCCATTTTCGTATTTTGAGGTCAGAATTTTCTCGTTATCTAGTGATTTAATTTACCATGATAATGAGATATAAATTGAACTTAATTTTACGGATAAAAAAATTTATACAGCCTTAATTGCCTCAGTTTAAAGCTCTATAACACGATTATTTCTTAACTAATTCAACAATTTTTTGAGTCAAATTTGTAGCCAAGATAAAGGGTTGCAAGCTGAGAAAAAATAGTTTATTTTGAACTCGTATGAAGAAGTTATGGTCATTCAAAGTAGAACAAAAATTATAAACAATGCTAAGAAAAAACCGACAGCATAACAACCCATATTTAGAGTTATGTAACTTAGCAATTACTTAACTTGTTTAACCATTTTTGAGCCAAAATTATAGCCAAAACATAGGGCTGCAACATGGGAAAAGAATCAGCTCATTCTATGAAGGAGTTATGGTCATTCAAAATTGGACTAAAATTATAAAAATTGTTGAGAAAAAAGCAAGTAAAAAATGGTTCCAAAACCGAAATGTAACACCCAAACATCAAGTATTTTCAATTTTGACCCAAAGTATGAAATCTGTTGCATCATGCGTACTTGGTGTAACATCCAAAATTTCAAACCAATTTAAACTTTTTAAAACATATCAAGTTCATCAAAACATTACAACTTGTTTTCAAAATATTGATTATCAGAGTTTTTCCTAGAAACATAAACACAATAGGATGAGTTGTATGATCACGTCTTGGCCTTGCCTCGATCCCCTGAAGTACCTGAAACAATAAACTGAAACTGTAAGCCCGAAAGCTTAGTGAGTTACCCCCAAAATATCGATACACATATAGTCCACATAGCAACATCAATGTTAACATATCATATCAATCAAAACAGAACATCATGCACTGGGTCCACAGCTTTACAAGCTGGACTACCCCTGGGCCCTCAGTACGAGTCTGGAATGCCTACCGGGCCCTCAGCTCGTACCCGAGTCCTCAGTATGAGTCTGGAATGCCTACTGGGCCCTCAGCTCATATCTGGAATACTTTCGGATTTGTTGGCTACCGCACGGAGCATTACAACCTCAACCTACCCCACTTAACATGTCGACATGTAACAGATAAATGAACATACAGGTAATCAATCAGTATCACAGGCAGTCCTACAGATCTACTCGACTAGCATATCAATTGGCATACATTACTGACTCAACTCATCATATCAATAACTACTAGGATATCAAATCCAATGGGTCGGCCTTGGTGTCTTAGACCCCTTAGTATAGTGAGAATAACTCACCTCGTAGATGTCACCTCGGTAAATAAATCACAGCTCTCCGATCACTCGTCAAAGACTCCACCACCTATTACCACATTACAAACATGCTCATAAGTCTTCATCCTCACAGAGTACTTCATAACCCAACTAGCTAACCCTGGTCAAAGTCAAAGTCCTTAGTCAAGGTCAACAGTCCATGTTGACCTTAACTCATCGAGTACCCTCAGCTACTCACCGAGTTCCTTGAAATCCTTACCCACTCGCCGAGTCACCAGGGTGACTCGTCGAGTTCCCACGATTCTCGATTGAGGCCTTATGGCCACCCGTCGAGTTTCCTTCTAGTAACACGTTGATACACACGCGTTCCTAACTTGGGCAAAACTCATCCGACTCGCCGAGTTGTTCATGCAACTCGTCGAGTCTATGGCAATCTTCATCAAACTCGCTGAGTTGTTCATCCAACTCGTCGAGCCCATGGCTATCTTTATCTGACTCGCCGAGTCGCCCTTGCAACTCGTCGAGTTCCTTCAGTCCTTAATGCATACAGAACCATTTTAAGTCATGCAAAGGTTCCAAATTACAGATCCAAGCTCCCAGGGCATGCCTTTCACGTAAAGTTGCAAACTTTACGTGCATGCATGGCTAAAGAGGCTCTTAATGCCAAAACTAAGCTCTTAATGGGTTTCATGCACAAGGGGGCCTCATTCACGACCAAGACAGGAACTTTATGAATCTAGGACTCAGGAAAGGTCCAGATCTGAAGTTACAACTTCAGATCTAGCTCATGTCTTGCAATATCACCTTACTCAAACCATAAAACCCTAGATTTCCACCATATGAGATCTAAAAGGGAAAAGAGATAAATATGTCGACTTGATACCTTTAATGGGTGCTAACTAAGGCAGATTTCGGATTTCCCACTCCTTCCTTGCTCCTATCCCCTGGTTCTTCCAAGCTCTTCCTCCCACAAGCCCTCCTTCCAAGCTTACAAAGCACAAGAAAGACACAATACACGGTTAGGGTTTTCAAACTCTTACTGACTGCAAGGAGGCCAAATGAGGCTTATGCCTCCTTAAATAGAAGGCAGAACCTGGGACTTAGGGTTTCTTCTATCAGCTCCTACTCGTCGAGTCCCTTTATGGACTCGGCGAGTAGGTCATTAAATATGTGATCCCCCTCGCTGCTACTCGACGAGTAGCGCACCCTTAACTCGCCGAGTAGGACTTAACCCAAGGAGATTCTTTCTTAAATCCATACCTGAGAATCGGGGCGTTACAATTCTCCCTCACTTGAAATAGACTTCGTCCTCGAAGTCTTCTAGAATAAATAACGCTGGGTAGTGCTCGCGCATCTCTGCATTCGGCTCCTATGTCCACTCAGATCCCTTCTGATGTTCCCATTGCACCTGCCGCAAAATCTTTTTCTTGCTCTCCAAGATGGACACAGGCCTCTCCACATAGTTCAGGTGCTCATCAATCTGAATATAATCCAGTGATACAACGTCCTCCTGGTCCATGATGCACTTCCGTAACTGCGAGACATGGAACGTGTTGTGAATCCGGCTAAGCTCCTCCGGAAGATCAAGCCTATAAGCCACTTTGCAAACCCTGGTGATGATCCTGAATGGCCCAATATACCAAGGGCCCAATTTTCCCCTCTTCCTGAAGCGGATTACACCCTTCCATGGCGAGACCTTCAGAAGTAACATGTCACCTACCTGAAATTCTAACTCCGATCGGCGTTTGTCGGCGTAACTTTTCTGCCGACTCTGAGCTGTCTGCAGCCGCTGCCTGATCTGCTGAATCTTCTCGGTAGTCCGCAAGACCACCTTTGTCCGACCCATCACCCTATGACCCACCTCTCCCCAACAAACTGGGGTGCGACACCTCCACCCGTACAACAGCTCGAATGGCGGGGCGCCAAGACTAGAATGATAGCCGTTGTTGTAGGCGAACTTCGCAAACGGTAGGTGAGAATCCCAACTCCCACCGAAGTCGATGGCACATGCCCTCAACATGTCCTCGAGGGTCTAAATAGTCCCCTCGCTCTGGCTGGATGTCTGTCTGCGGGTGGAATGTTGTGCTGAAGTGCAATCGCGTGCCCAGCTCCTCATGAAACTTCTGCCATAAATGGGAGGTAAACCTGACATCCCGATCAGAGACAATAGAAATGGGAATCCCATGGCGAGATACAACCTCCCACTGAAGTCGATGACACATGCCCTCAGCATGTCCTCGAGGTTCTGAATAGTATGCTCGCTCTGGCCGTCTGTCTGCGGGTGGAAGGTTATGCTAAAGTGCAATCGCGTGCCCAGCTCCTCGTGAAACTTTTGCCAAAAGTGGGAGGTAAACCTGACATCCCGATCAGAGATAATGGAAACGGGAACCCCATGGCGAGACACGATCTCGCGAACATACACTTCGGCCAGTTTCTCGGCCGACGAACTCTCCTGTATGGCCAAGAAGTGGGCACTTTTGGTCAATCGATCCACGATGATCCAAATGGCATCAAACCCCTTCGCCGTCCTTAGCAGCTTTGTGATAAAGTCCATCGTGATCTGTTCCCATTTCCACATGGGAATCTCCAGGGGCCGCAGCTTGCCATGCGGCCTTTGATGTTCGGCCTTGACCATCCTACAGGTCAAGCACCTCTCGACGTACCAAGCAATCTCGTGCTTCATACACGGCCACCAATAGCTCAAACTCAAATACCGGTACATCTTGGTGGCCCCCGGGTGAATAGAGAAGTGAGACTTATGAGCTCCTCCATAACCATTTACCTAACCCCACCAGACATCGGAACCCAAACCTGACCGCATTGGGTCAATAATCCCCGACTGTCCTACACGAACCTGGTGTTCTCACCCTTGATCCTCTCCAGCTTTAAATATTCCGGTCGCATGCCCTCTATCTGGGCATCTCTGATCAAACTCACAAGAGGGGAATCCACTGCTATCCTCATACATGTCGCGGGGGTGGAAGACCCAGCCGACTTGCGGCTCAAAGCATCTGCAACCACATTCGCTTTACCAGGGAGGTAAAGGATCTCGCAATCGTAGTCCTTGACTACGTCTAGCCACTTGCGTTGCCTCATGTTCAGGTTCGGCTGATCCATGATATGTCTCAAGCTCTTGTGATCCGTATAAATGGTACATAGGACCCCATAAAGGTAATGTCTCCATATCTTGAGGGCGAACACCACGGCCCCCAACTCCAAGTCATGCGTAGGGTATCTCGTCTCATGCGGCTTCAGCTGCCGCGATGCATAAGCTATCACTCGTCCTCTCTGCATGAGGACCGCCCCTAAACTTGTGATGGATGCATCACAGAACACCACAAAAACCTCAACACCCTCCGGGATTGTCAAGACTAGTGCCTCACACAAACGCTGACGGAGGGTCTCAAACGCCCTCTACTGCTCGGGGCCCCACCGGAAATCCATCACTTTTCTCATCAGACGAGTGAGGGGGTATTGCAATCTTGGAGAAATCCCGTATGAATCTCCGGTAGTATCCTGCTAATCCCAGAAAGCTCCTAACATCTGAGGGAGATTTCGGGACCTCCCATTGCATAACCGCCTTGATTTTGGTCGGGTCGACCAAAATCCCCTCCTGGTTAACGAGATGTCTGAGAAACTGGACCTCTCGCAACCAAAACTCACACTTCGAGAACTTGGCGTACAACCGTTCCCACCTCAGGACTCCCAGCAGCTCTCGCTGATGCTCCTCATGCTGCTCTCGGGTCTTGGAATACACCAAGATATCATCTATAAATACTATGACCGAGCGGTGAAGCATCGGTCTGCAGACCCGATTCATCAGATCCATAAATACTGTTGGCGCGTTGGTGAGCCCAAATGGAATCACCACGAACTCGTAATGTCCATAACGAGTTCGGAACGCGGTCTTCTCCACATCTTCCTCTCTGACCCTGACATGATGGTACCCAGATCTCAAATCTATCTTGGAAAACCAAGATGCGCCCTGCAACTAATCGAATAGATCATCTATCATCGGGAGTGGGTAACGGTTCTTCACCGTTATCTTGTTCAACTCCCGGTAATCAATGCACATCCGGTGCGAACCGTTCTTCTTCCGGACAAAGAGAATCGGCGCTCCCCATGGAGAACTGCTAGGTCGAATGAACTGCTTGCCCAATCGTTCCTGCAGCTACGATGACAGCTCCTGCATCTCTGGTGGCGCTAATCGGTACAGCGCCTTAGCGATAGGAGCCGCACCTGGAACCAGGTCGATCCTGAACTTGACCTGCCTCTCCGGAGGTATCCCTGGCAACTCTTCCTGAAACACATCTGCAAATTCCCTGACCACTGGTACATCGGAAACCGAGGTCTGGTCCCTGATTCGCGTTCCTACCACATACGCTAAATAACCCATCCACCCATGCTGAATGTGCTACTGAGCCCTGGCAGCAGAACAAAACCTTGATCCTACTCTAGTACCCTCACCATATATAACCAACTCTCCCCCACTTGGGGTTCGAACCACCACTCGCTGGCCCTCGCAATCAATCATAGCACCGAACCGACTGAGCCAATCCATGCCCACAATCACGCACACCTCTCCCATGGGGATCAGAATCAAATCTATCGGAAAAGACACCTCGAAAATCTCCAAGTCACATCCTCGATAAACTGAAGAAGCAGAAACCCCGTGTTCGTTGGCAATAGACAATCGCAACGGACACTCTAACTCGCCCACTGGCGCACGGAACTCCGTACTAAAAGACTGAGACACGAAGGACCGACTCGCCCCCGATTCAAATAAAACCAAACCAGGCAAAGAGTTCACCAAAAACGTACCTAATCACAGATACAACAGATAAGCATACGTCAGATAAATAAAACGAGATGAGGATAGAAACATACCAGCCACCACATCCGGTGCTGCTCTGTCCTCCTCCGCTGTGAGCTGGAAAGCACGACCCTGAGCCTTCGGAGGCTCTGCCCTAACTGATCTCCCATCAAGTTACTAATGTGTTTACGTATTATCAATGCACAACTAACTCGTAAACAATAACTCATATGTCTCCGTTTCAAGAATATAAAATATTATCGTCTCAAAGTTACTCATGATAAAATCCATGAAGTAATTCTCTGAGTGTGGGTTAATCTAATACTTAAATCCCCATTTCAAAAGTACTCATGAATACTGCAACAAATCATTGATATGTCTAACCCCTTAGACAATGAAACATCCCAAAAAATTCATTTTTAAATCATTAATTAACCCAAAATTACTAAAAATCATTTATCAAAACATGAACCATAATATCTCCAGTATCCAAAATAGTATATCCATATCAATCACATGTCAAATAAATCAGAGTAAAACATCCCATGCTAAGCATAAACGGTGTGTGTCATGCAGTCATCCCGAGCTCTTCCCCTTGCTTCCAGAAGTACCTGAAACCAATACTGAAAACCATAAGCAAGAAGCTTAGTGAGCTCCCCAAACTATCACATACCATACATATATCACATAATCACATAATCACATAAAAACATATTGTGGGCCCCGCCTTGCTACATCGGGCCCCACCCAGCATTGGCGTTGCCCGACATCAGGCCACATCCAGCATCAGGCCCCGCCCGATATTGGACAAAGCTCGACATATGTATGATCATATCTACTAATCACATAAACATAAGCATAATCACCTAATCATAGACATATAAACATTCCTCGAGTCCCACCCGACATCGGACCAAGATCTGGAAAGCATACAAACATTCCTCGGGAACCACCCTGGCATCGGACCATAGTCTGGAAATATACAAATACAAACACATGCAAAAATCACAAAGATATCAAGCGTACAAACATTCATCGGGTATCGCCCCGACATCGGATCGAAACCCGAAAAACATATAAACCTATATTGGGCCCCGCCCTACATCGGACCTTAGTCTGGAACATACTAACATACATAAACGGTCGGCATTGATGTCTTCGAACCTTTCCTACAGGAGGAAACTCACCTCAAATGTCGGGTGCAATAGTTGTACGTCTCTACTCTTGCAACTGGCTCTACTCACGCCCTATATAAAAACAACCCATTAAATACAATTCCTTTCTCAAGACCCCTTCATGGGTCAACCTTGGTCAAATTCAAGGTCAAATTCAAAGTCAATGCTCGATCATAGTCAACCCGGTTGACCAAATGGTAAAGAGAAAGTCTAAGTCTGTGATTATCTCATGTGCCAATGCAAAAGAAGCCATTTATTTCTATTGCCATTTGAAGGGACACTGGAAGTGAAGCTGCCCTGACTACCTGAAAGATCTGAGAGAAGGTATAATCAAAAAGATTTGACTCTGCTTCAGGTAAGTCTACTGTTTGACTCTATTAAGTTCATAATTGTTGACTCTTAATACATGATGTGACAAGGTTGCATTTTGATGTTTTGTATGATCATGCAAAAGGAAGTAAGTTTAAATGAAGAGTATGCTAAATCTGGTCGCGAAGATGGACTTCAATCGCATGCTTCGATGATCGGATTTTTGAGCTACTGCTTAAGAGTTATGATAGATTGCTTAGAAATTTGTAATAACATAGTTTTCATTTGTAATTGCATTGCAAGGAAAAGTTTTTCTGCATTTTCATAATAAAATTTTGTTTTATTTTATTATATCTTCTTGCAATGGCATTTGTGAAAATTGATGTTTGTATGTCACTATGTTAGCAATATGAATTTGATATTTCATTTGTGGTAATGTCAAAATTTACCAAATAAGGAAAGATTCTCATCACCCAAGTTTTAGTTGGATAGAAACTTGGAATCATGCAACTTGTATTGTGTGATGAATGAGAACTTCATCTTTGGGAAATTAAGACTAATTCCTTGTTCACATGAATATGTGAGTCAAGTGAAGGACTAGGGGATCGGGTACATTGAGTGTGCGCTGGTCAGGTCCACCACAAAGAACGATAAGACTATTTGTCAAGATTTACTAAAGTTTAGTAAATATGGTTATGCTTACAAGTTTAAGTATAATTCTGAACATTGGAAAAGTTTCAATGTATGGCAACACGAATGAGAACAATCAAATTAGACAAAAGGATAAAAAATTTCTCCAATCTGAAAAGATGGGAGAGTACTTGAGTATCGTGTTTTATGATCATCTTAATGACTATGAAACCATATCACAATTGATCCTCCAAGGACATCTTAGTGCATTTGTATGGCTAAGAAGAGGAATCGTGAATTGTTGAAATGGTTAAATCTAGAAGATTGTAACATCCGGATTTCCAGGTATCATATTGTGATTGTTTAATTTGAATTATGAGGAGGGACTCAGAAAGTTTACGCTTAGACTCGCCAAGTAGGATTGAGATTGCTGACTGGATTAATGAACGGACTCGACGAGTCTATGGGTGGACTCGACGAGTTCGCGCTGATGTCAGAAACCCTAAATCCCCGGGCTTGTGCCCTATTTAAGGGACCTTATAACCCTCATTTGCGGCTACCAGTCCAGAGAGAGAAACCCTAGAGAGCTTGAGCAAGTTGTGTGTGTGAGAGAGAGAGAGAGAGAGAGAGCTATTTTGATCCCTTTTGTTGTGGTTTTGCAAAGAAGAAGGTGTTTCCAGCAATAGAAGGTCAAGGGGATTGTGATTTTGTGGTTTTCAAGCTTGGGTCTCCATTGTTGAGGTAGAAAATCGACCCTTTTTTTTGTGCAAATCCTTGAATCTAGGGTTTTCTATACCTCTTTATTGTCTTGAATTGAGGCATATGTTGTCCCTCTTAGTGTTATACTCTGGATCTGGACCTCTAGAGGCCCAGAGAGATTTACCTATCCAGCTTTATGTTGTCCCATGGAGGGAATGAACCTAAGATGCCATTTTAGAAGCCATTTCACCAAAAGAAGCTTTGAATGCATTGCATGAGTGTCAAGATTTGACCTCTATGTGATTATTGGACATGGGGAAGTCAGATCTATACGTTAAAGAAGCAGATATGACCTCAGAAGGTCGATTAGGTGATAGTTATGGAAGAAACTCGCCGAATCCATTGGGAACTCGACGAGTTGAGTTGGGTTGCCCCGCGACTCGTGACCGGATGTAGCCGTCGAGTGGAAGGTTCACTCGACGAGTCGAGTAAGGTTTAGAAAGATTCAGAGTACACGATGGGACTCGCCGAGTCACCTATGTGCACTCGATGAGTCGGGTCAAAGTTTGTCCGTTGACTTTCGTTGACTTTTAGGGTTGGGTCAACACTTGGACTTTTGGACCATTAGAAGGGTAAAATGGTCTTTTAGCCTTCTGAGAGAACATTGGAATGAACTAATCTAGCCTAGAGAGTCGTTACTGATTTGAGATGATTGCTTATATGTTTAGGTGGGGCTAGGTCATTGTTACGAGGTTCAGGGGTACTAAGCATGTGAGTTGCTAGACAGCTTACAAGGTGAGTCTTCTCACTATACTTTACCTAGGGTGGTAACCATGTGTGACCGGAAGGTATTATATGTTATGCGGAGTATGTGATATGTGTTGCTATGTGATATGTATGTGCTATGTATGTTATGAGTACCATGATCTGGACCGGAAGGTCAACAGAGTATGGACCGGAAGGTCAAGATGATGAGGGCCGGAAGGTCATACTGGTAGGGCCAGAAGGTCTACCAGAGTTGGGATGGAAGTCCCCTAAGGCACATGTATCGAAAGATCCCATAGAGTTATGGCCATGAGTGGCGTATGTGTTGTATGTGGTATTTTGGGGAACTCACTAAGCATTTATGCTTATAGTATTATGTGTTATGTGTTTCAGGTACTAACGATGATCGCGGGAAGGCGCTAGCATGATCCGTACACACTGGCAAGAGATTTGTTTTATGATCTTGGGATATGTTTTTATCGTGATGACATTTGTTAAACTTGATAAATTGAGAATGTTGGATGATTTTTATATTAATTGTAAAATAAAAAATTGTTTTGAAAATACACGTTGTTACAAGTTGGTATCAGAGTCTTGGTTTGAGGGATTCGGATGCACCTTCGGGCGTATCTGAACTCAAAGTGAGGATTTGAGGAAGTTTTTCATAAAATAAACAATTTTTCTAAGGAAGTAAAAGAATTTGAGAAAAGCAGAAGGAAGCAGTGTGTACGATCAGCCAGCGCCTGAACGGTGATTTCCCAAAATACCCTTACATTATGTGTTATGAGATATGTTATGCATGCTAGAGTAGGCTAGGTGTTCATATTAGGACTAGAGTGGCCTGATTTGTGATGCCTTAGCCTAGGAAGATTTCTGCTGTTAGGAGATGCTTGAGAGTGAGTGGGTAGCAGTGAGGAGCTTATGAGGGGTCTATCGAAGGGTAGCCTATACTAGCGAGATGTAGAGTACTTGTGATCTAGGATCCAAGGAGGAGGACTTAAGTTGAATATTGATTCGATGTGGACGGTAGTATAGGGCTCGTACTACTGAAGACACTGGGTGCACAATCCAAGTAAGGATCCTTAGGGTACTAGGGAACAGGTAGGGTTGAGTTATCGAGTGCGAGTATGCTCGAGCAAGTCTCTGATATTTTTATATTGTATTTCAGAGACATGATGGTTGGGACACGCCACAGACCGGAGACGAGCAGCATAAGTGACGAGGAGCTTCGTCAAATGATCCACGATGAGGTGGTTGCGGCAATCTAAGCCGAGATTCCGGAGATGTTTGGGTCTATCAAGACTACATTGATTGAGACCTTTGATAAGCGGTACGCAGCGGTTACTGAGGTTGCAGCTACTGCAGTTGTGGCTGCTGCTAGACCTCAGGGGGGTGACTCGATGTTGTTCCGGGAGTTCAGCAATACGAAGCCACCAGATTTTGATGGGACGCAGGATCTGATTGCTACGATGAGATGGATTTTTGATATAGAGGGATGCTTATACACCTGTTCGTGTCCAGAGCATTTGAGGGTTCGGTTTGCACTGAACTAGCTTCGCTTGGGAGCGAAGGACTGGTGGAAGTTTGTGACAGCGAACTTCACTCTTGCAGAGATTTCTGAGGTGACCTGGGAAAGGTTCACCACCATGTTCAGAGACGAGTACGTTCCCCCGATAGAGAGGGAGCGGTTGGCACAAGAGTTTTTGTCACTCAAGCAGGGGACGAAGTCAGTGATTGTGATCACACGGTTGTTCCATGAGAGGAAGTTTTTTTTCCCTAAGCACTTGTCGTCTGAGCAGGCATGCATGAGTCGGTATTTGAGCATTTTGAGGAGGGAAATCCGGGAGTTCGTGGCGAACTCGACTTACCGGTCATTTGCTGAGCTCTAGGAAAATGCCCGGAAAAGGGAGATTAAGCTGGAGACTAAAGCTAGGGAGGAGACCGAGTCTCAGGGGAGGGATAGGCAGCCGGTACAGTCTTAGCCGGCAGCCAAGCGGGCTAAGCCCGCCGATTCGAGATCTAGAGGCAAGAAGGGTCGCACCTGTGGGAAGTGCGGCAAGGGACATGTGACATCCCCAAAATCTCGGCCAGAAAAGACCGGTTTCATTTATGCTTTTTAAACATTTTTAGAGTAAATCCTTTTGATTTTAAAAGAGATGCGGAATTTGTTCCCAAAAACAAAACATGATAAAATAATATTTACCAAAGCATTTCATAAAGAAATATATTTTCATTATATAATCGAAACTTGGGATGTCATGTTCCGATACAGACCATAAAACATAAACGATAACATTACAAGTCATTCAGTAAATATATACATATACAGACTTGTAAACAAAACAACTTGATGATTATCCATCTTATGCCCTCGCGCCACTTCCTGTAATACAAAGAAACTGAGTGGGTCAGGCTTGGGAGCCTGGTGAGCATATAGGGTTTTCAACCCACTATAAATAATTAAATTAATTTTCATCAACCAACAATAACCCAATTACCCATTCCCGTTATTCTCACTTTATGTCCCTAAAATAACTAACACAAGGGACCTAGTCTAAGAATATTTCATCGGGGCGACAACACATGCATTCGGGGGTTTCCCGACAATATATGTCAAATAAGGCAACCATGGGGGGGGGGGGATGGAGTACAGCGAATGAACACCCAAGTTCATTAACACCTACAGGTGGCGAGCCTGCTAGTTTTCCACAAGACTGTCTAGAAAAGTCCGTGGTCGTCATCTAAACTCCGCTAGATGACTAAATCAAAACAACATCGAGGCCTCTCATCTGTTTATTACACACCAACTGTCTACCCATGTTCTACCCAACATATTAGTAGATAAAAATATACATAGTTTAAAACCTGTATAGCATGCTTTAATCAATACATATTCCACATAACAGATGAGGCACACACACATAACACGTATTTCATAGAGAATAAATCAGATCTATGAGATAGAAGATAGTGGATATACATTCACACATATAACAACAAAATATATACACATAGCACGTATTTTATATAAAATACTTCATAATCATGTGTTGGAAGAAAGTAACTACACACTCACTTGATCAAAAGATGATCGGATAGCACTACGGCTTGCAGAAGTAGTGATTCTCCGTAGATCTGGAAGATTTTCACAAAAATCGAACTCCTCGCGGGCAGAGCTTCGGCTCGGGAATCGCACTCCTCGGGATCTCAGGAGCGTAAAACTTCCTTCTTAACAAGGATATGAGATCGGGGTGTCGGGATGACTTCGGGGGTTTACATGCAGAGCTTCGGCGTGAAAAAGAGAAGAAATGAGCAAGAATGCCCGGAACCCTCGCATCCTATTTGTAGGAGGCTGAGGCCTCGCAGTACGTACGCTGGGCGTACGAGGTTACGCGGGGCATACTGCCTCGGTCGTCATGGCTTATGTATCCAAAATCACACGAGTGCGAGGCGCGTAATGCTTCGCTGTACGCGGGGCGTACCGCCTTACGTTGGGCGTAATCCGGATAAGTCCGGTGACTCCTCTTCGGATAATATCGGATATAATAAATAAATTTAAATATAAATTATTTAATAAACTTTGAAAATTCATATCTTCGTCATACGAACTCCGTTTTCGACGTTATTTATATCCACGCGTAGGTGAGACTACGCTCTACAACTTTCATTTAGACTCCGTCGGCTAATTTTGACTTTATTTTTATTATTTATTTTTAGCAGGCCCGGACAGGAAAACTTCGTTATAAATTCATAACTTCTTCGTCCGACGTCCGTTCTCGCCTAACTTTTCATCGTTTCGCTACTAACAACGAGATCTTCGATTCCCGTTTAGATTGTTCTGGCTATAAACCGCTCGATCTCAAATCGAGGATTCGGGCTGCATACTGCCAAGTCGAAACTTCATAAAAGCATAACTTCCTCATACGAAGTTAGATTTGGGCGTTCTATATATATTCGGAAACCTCGTTTTGGCCACTACAACTTTATGCAAAGATATTGAGTTTATTTTACACTTAAATTTTGACGCTTATTTTATTCTTAATTAATCGAATCACATAATACACAAATAATACGCTCTTATTATTTCAAAACGGGTTACAAAGGTTAACCTAGACTATTACATCAACAAAAATGCCTAGCCTGGAAACGCGGGCGTTACAATTCTCTCCCCCTTAGGATGATTCCGTCCCCGGAATCACACATCGACAAACAAATGCGGATAGCGACTCAACATATCACTCTCTGTTTCCCAGGTGAGATTTGGCCCATTCGAATGTTTCCAACGAACAAGCACTAATTCGACCATCTTGCGTCGAAGCTTCTTAGTCTTTCGGTCAACAATTGCCTCTGGTTCTTCAATTAACCTCTTGTTTTCATCAATTCTCAATTCAGAAATTGGAATTATATCGGGAACTTCTCCCATGAACTTCCTCAAATAACACACATGGAAAGTGTTATGAATACCACTCAGTTCTTCTGGTAGTTCTAGCTTGTAAGCTTGGTTCCCAATCCTCTGAAGAACTTTAAACGGTCCAATAAACCTTGGACTTAACTTTCCCCTTTTACTAAATCTTATAAGTCCCTTCCACGACGAGACTTTAAGTAAAACCGAATCCCCAACTTTAAAAGTCATCGGTCTTCGCTTCTTGTCAGCATAGCTCTTTTGACAATCCTGAGCTGCTAACATTCTTTCTCTAATTATTTTCAACTTTTCAGCGGTTTGATGGACCATCTCGGGACCCATAAACTGCTTTTCCCCAGCCTCAAGCCAACACGATGGCGTACGACACTTCTGTTCATACAAAGCTTGATAAGGTGCCATCTTTATGCTCGAGTGGAAACTATTATTGTAGGAAAATTCTACCAAAGGTAAATGTTCATCCCAGTTACCTAGGAATTCTAGGGTACATGCTCTCAGCATATCTTCAAGTGTTTGTATCGTTCTTTCAATCTGACCATCAGTCTGTGGATGGTAGGCTGTACTTAAACACAACTTGGTACCCATTTCCTCTTGTAGACTTTTCCAAAACCTTGAGGTGAAACGGCTATCACGATCTGACACAATCGTTAACGGGACACCGTGAAGCCTCACAATTTCTTTCACATAAGAATTCACAAGCTTATCCATAGACCATTTCTCCTTGGCTGCTATGAAATGCGCACTCTTAGTGAATCGATCAACGACCACCCAAATCATGTCATGACCACTTTTCGTTCTGGGTAGTTTAGTGACAAAATACATAGCAATGTCTTCCCATTTATCCATAGGCACAGGTAAAGGCTCTAAACTCCCATATGGTTTCTGATGTTGTGTCTTGACTCCCGCACAAGTCACACACACGGCCACATACTTTGAAACATCAAGCTTCATCGTTGGCCACCAGTAGTAGGGTTTCAGGTCCCTATACATTTTAGTGCTACCAGGATGAATTGAGTACATGGTTTTGTGAGCTTTTTCCATCAGAAGATCTCTTATTCCTCCTGACTTAGGTACCCAAATCCGATCTTGGACCACCTTCAGTCCGTGACTGTTTATACCGAACACTAACGTTTTACCTAAACGTTCCTCCTTTCGGTCATTCTTCTCAGAAGCTTCTTCTTGAGCTTTCTTTATACTTTCCACAGTGGTCGAGACAACTTCTATTTTCAACGCTCTTGGCCTTTTTCCTTCAAGATTGACTTTCCGACTGAGAGCATCAACAACAACATTAGCTTTACCGGGGTGGTAAAGTATCTGACAGTCGTAGTCTTTAAGTAATTCTAGCCAGCGTCGTTGCCTCATAGTCAACTCTTTCTGATTAAAGAGATATTGGAGACTCTTATGATCGGTGAAAAGTTTACACTTCGTGCCATAGAGGTAATGCCTCCATATTTTCAGAGCGAAAACTACTGCTGCCAACTCCAAATCATGAGTAGGGTAGTTCTTTTCATGCTCCTTCAACTGTCGAGATGCATATGCTATCACCTTTTCTCTTTGGGTTTAAACACAACCCAATCCAACCCCAGACGCATCGCTATAAACAACGAAGTCTTCAACTCCATCGGGTAGAGATAGAATTGGTGCCTCACATAGCCTTTTCTTTAGCTTCTCGAATGCTTCTTTATGCTTATCACTCCAAGCATAAGTAGCTCCTTTGTGGGTCAAAGATGTTAATGGACTAGTGATCGAAGAAAAGCCTTGGATAAACCTTCGGTAATATCCGGCTAATCCTAAAAAGCTTCGGATCTCCGTGGGACTTTTCGGCTATTCCCACTTCATTACAGCTTCAATCTTTGCTGGATCGACCATTATCCCTTCCTGGTTGACCACGTGACCCAAGAATTGGACTTCTCGAATCCAAAAATCACATTTGGAGAACTTTGCATACAACATCTCCTTCTTCAAGACTTCTAACACTTCTCGCAAGTGTCTGCCATGCTCCTCTTGGATTTTCGAGTAGATCAGAATGTCGTCTATGAACACTATCATGGATTTATCAAGGAACAGATTACAAACCCTATTCATTAAACCCATGAATGCTGCCAGAGCATTGGTTAGTCCAAACGACATAACCAAGAACTCATAGTGTCCATATCTAGTTCTGAATGCAGTCTTCTCGATATCTTGCTCTCTTACTTTTAGCTGATGATATCCTGACCTTAGATCGATCTTCGAGAAATAACTTGAACCTTGAAGTTGATCGAACAGGTCATCAATCCTCGGCAACGGATATCTATTCTTTATTGTTGCCTTGTTAAGCTCTCTGTAATCAATGCACATTCTCATACTTCCATCTTTCTTCTTTACAAATAACACCGGAGCTCCCCAGGTTGATGAACTAGGTCTAATGAAATCTTTGTCCAATAACTCCTGAAGTTTCATCATTAGCTCCTTCATCTCCGTCGGTGCTAATCGGTAAGGTGCTTTTGCAATTGGCGTGGTTCCTGGTAACAAGTCAATGCGGAATTCCACTTGTCGATCAGGTGGTAATCCAGGAAGATGTTCGGGAAATACCTCCGGATAATCACACACCACTGGAATACTCTGCATTACCTTCTTTTCCTTCTTAGCATCAATCACGAATGCTAAATATGATGTACATCCCTTGGTCAAAACACTTTCTGGCTTTCATTAGAGAAATGATTCCAAAATTTACCCTGCGTTTGTCCCCATACACCATAAATGACTCTTTCCCTGGCGGGTTTACTTTTACTATCTTCTTTCTGCACAATATCTCGGCGTCATTGGTGCTAAGCCAATCTATTCCCAAAACGATGTCGAAACCATTAAGTTCGATAGGCAATAATTCCTCGTGAAACTTATTCCCATTCAGGTCGATTAAGATGTTTTTCATACGATGGCTAACAGGTACAAACTTGCCACTAGCAACTTCGACTAATAAAGCATTATCTAGTCTATCAACAGGCAAGGCTAGTTTTCTACCAAACTCATGCGAAATAAAGGAGTAGTTGGCTCCAGAATTAAAAAAAAAAATTGAGCAGGTAATTCGTTAACAAGAAAGGTACCTGAAGCGACATCAGATTCATCTTTCACAGCCTTAAGTGTCATCTGGAAGGCTCTCGCCTTCGGCTTTGGTGGAATGTTGGGCTTTGCTGCCTCCTTCTTCTTCGGACAGTCTTTCAAAATGTGCCCCTCTTCATTATTACCAAAACACATCCTTTTGTTGTTCGAACACTCATTGGCAAAATGTCCAAATTTTCCACACTTGTAGCAGGTTACATCCTCACTACACTTCCC
Organism: Lactuca serriola; assembly: GCF_051521515.1. Classification (NCBI taxonomy): domain Eukaryota; kingdom Viridiplantae; phylum Streptophyta; class Magnoliopsida; order Asterales; family Asteraceae; genus Lactuca; species Lactuca serriola. The sequence goes on from NC_136408.1 coordinate 100,348,886, forward strand.
AAAGTGCTTTTTCTTACACTTATCACACCATTTCGCTTCACCTCCTTTTCCTCCACCAAACTTTTTCGAATTAGATTTCGAAAATTTGCTTTTCTTACCGGAACCAGATGTTCCCTCAAACTTTCTCTTCTCACCAACCTCAACCTTGTTGGTGGTTCTCCCCTTAATCATGTTCTCAACAGACTTAGCAGCCCAGATAGCTGCCTCTAGAGTAGGTGCCTGACGTACCGGCACCTCGTACTCCCTTGGGAGTCGCTTCGCATACCGGTCCACCTTTGTCAGCTCATCTGGAACGATGCTCAAAGCAAACTCCATCTTATCTGTAAAGTTATTAGTGTATTCATCAACTGACATGCTGCCTTTTGTCAATGCCAAAAACTTATTCTCCAATTCCAACAGATTTTGAGTCGAGCATAACTAGCGTTTGAACTACGCCAAGAACTCTGCCCATGACAACTGCAGTGGCTCATTAGGGCTTAAAGTCTGTCCTAGAGTGTTCCAACATCGAACGGCTCCACCTCGGAACTGACGCACTGCATAGATAGTTTGCAACTTGCCTCTGCAGCCACAAGTCATGAAGGCTAACTCCATTTCTGAGATCCAATCCATAACTCCAATCGGATCCTCCTTTCCATTGAAGGTCGATGGTTTGCAAGTTAGAAAGTCCTTGTACTTGCATCCCATTCCATCATTCCTTCCATCATGGTTGTTTTGCCTAACTATCGGTGGGTTGGCTTGACCAACAGACCCACTGAAGTTTCCACCTTCCGAGTGCCCTTCATTTAATTCAGGCTCTTCCACTTGAATTAACAGTTCTTCACGATTCTATTGAAGCAACAGCCTAGTCTCCTCCATTTGAAAATCCAACATTGTTTGAATCATCATTTGTACACCAGCCATTGTTATCGGCTCAGGTGCTGTTGCTACGATATGTATTTGCTCAATCACTGGTGGTTGATTCCTATTTTCATCAGCATTTCCAACTCCACTTCTTGTTCTCACCATTTTTGATCTACACACCAAATAAGGTGAAATTAGATCCTCTTTCACGATAGATTTTCAAATCATCCTTATCACTCCGAAACGTTTACATGCTAGTTCTAAATTCGTAGACATACGCTTAGAATCCTACACACATAAGGTTGCTAGATCCGGCCGGCAACAGACCATAGATCCGAACAAATAATATCATATATGGCAAACATATAACATTTAGCACATAAAAGCATTTTAGGCAATTTTCCTAAAATAAACTAGTGCTCGCGTCTAAAATATAACAGACACACATCTCAAATTTCACTTAGCATTTTAAGTTTAAGTCTAGAAATCCCACAAATTCCTAGTTCTCTTAAACTAATGCTATGATACCAACTGTGACATCCCCAAAATCTCGGCCAGAAAAGACCGGTTTCATTTATGCTTTTTAAACATTTTCAGAGTAAATCCTTTTGATTTTAAAAGAGATGCAGAATTTGTTCCCAAAAACAAAACATGATAAAATAATATTTACGAAAGCCATTCATAAAGAAATGTATTTTCATTATATAAACAAAACTCGGGATGTCATGTTCCGATACAGACCATAACGCATAAACGATAACATTACAAGTCATTCAGCAAATATATACATATACAGACTTGTAAACAAAACAACTTTATGATTATCCATCTTATGCCATCGCGCCACTTCCTGTAATACAAAGAAACTGAGTGGGTCAGGCTTGGGAGCCTGGTGAGCATATAGGGTTTTCAACCCACTATAAATAATTAAATTAATTTTCATCAACCAACAATAACCCAATTACCCATTCCCGTTATTCTCACTTTATGTCCCTAAAATAACTAACACAAGGGACCTAGTCTAAGAATATTTCATCGGGGCGACAACACATGCATTCGGGGGTTTCCCGGCAGTATATGTCAAATAAGGCAACCAAGGGGGATGGAGTACAGCGAATGAACACTCAAGTTCATTAACACCTACAGGTGGCGAGCCTGCTAGCGTTCCACAAGACCGTCTAGAAAAGTCTGTGGTCGTCATCTAAACTCCGCTAGATGACTAAATAAAAACAACATCGAGGCCTCTCATCTGTTTATTACACACCAAATGTCTACCCATGTTCTACCCAACATATTAGTAGATAAAAATATACATTTTTATACATAGTTTAAAACCTGTATAGCATGCTTTAATCAATACATATTCCATCCACATAACCGATGAGGCACACACACATAACACGTATTTCATAGAGAATAAATCAGATCTATGAGATAGAAGATAGTGGATATACATTCACACATATAACAACAAAATATATACACATAGCACGTATTTTATATAAAATACTTCATAATAATGTGTTGGAAGAAAGTAACTACACACTCACTTGATCAAAAGATGATCGGATAGCACTACGGCTTGCAGAAGTAGTGATTCTCCGTAGATCTGGAAGATTTTCACAAAAATCGAACTCCTCGCGGGCAGAGCTTCGGCTCGGGAATCGCACTCCTCGGGATCTCAGGAGCGTAAAACTTCCTTCTTAACTTGGATATGAGATCGGGGTATCAGGATGGCTTCGGGGGTTTACATGCAGAGCTTCGGCGTGAAAAAGAGAAGAAATGAGCAAGAATGCCCGAAACCATCGCATCCTATTTGTAGGAGGCTGAGGCCTCGCAGTACGTACGTTGGGCGTACTAGGTTACGCGGGGCATACTGCCTCGGTCGTCATGGATTATGTATCCGAAATCACACGAGTGCGAGGCGCGTCATGCTTCGCTGTACGCGGGGCGTACCGCCTTACGCTGGGCGTAATCCGGATAAGTCCGGTGACTCCTCTTCGGATAATATCGGATATAATAAATAAATTTAAATATTAATTATTTAATAAACTTTGAAAGTTCATATCTTCTTCATACGAACTCCGTTTTCGATGTTATTTATATCCACGCGTAGGTGAGACTACGCTCTACAACTTTCGTTTAGACTCCGTCGGCTAATTTTGACTTTATTTTTATTATTTATTTTTAGCAGGCCCGGACAGGAAAACTTCGTTATAAATTCATAACTTCTTCGTCCGACGTCCGTTCTCGCCTAACTTTTCATCGTTTCGCTACTAACAACGAGATCTTCGATTCCCATTTAGATTGTTCCGGCTATAAACCGCTCGATCTCAAATCGAGGATTCGGGCTGCATACTGCCAAGTCGAAACTTCATAAAATCATAACTTCCTCATACGAAGTTAGATTTGGGCGTTCTATATATATTCGGAAACCTCGTTTCGGCCACTACAACTTTATGCAAAGATATTGAGTTTATTTTACACTTAAATTTTGACACTTATTTTATTCTTAATTAATCGAATCACATAATACACAAATAATACGCTCTTATTATTTCAAAACGGGTTACAAAGGTTAACCTAGACTATTACATCAATGAAAATGCCTAGCCTTGAAACGCGGGCGTTACAACTCTCTCCCCCTTAGGATGATTCCGTCCCCGGAATCACACATCGACAAACAAATGCGGATAGCGACTCAACATGTCACTCTCCGTTTCCCAGGTGAGATTTGGCCCATTCGAATGTTTCCAACGAACAAGCACTAATTCGACCATCTTGCGTCGAAGCTTCTTAGTCTTTAGGTCAACAATTGCCTCTGGTTCTTCAATTAACCTCTTGTTTTCATCAATTCTCAATTCAGAAATTGGAATTATATCGGGAACTTCTCCCATGAACTTCCTCAAATAACACACATGGAAAGTGTTATGAATACCACTCAGTTCTTCTGGTAGTTCTAGCTTGTAAGCTTGGTTCCCAATCCTCTGAAGAACTTTAAACGGTCCAATAAACCTTGGACTTAACTTTCCCCTTTTACTAAATCTTATAAGTCCCTTCCACGACGAGACTTTAAGTAAAACCGAATCCCCAACTTTAAAAGTCATCGGTCTTCGCTTCTTGTCAGCATAGCTCTTTTGACAATCCTGAGCTGCTAACATTCTTTCTCTAATTATTTTCAACTTTTCAGCGGTTTGATGGACCATCTCGGGACCCATAAACTGCTTTTTCCCAACCTCAAGCCAACACGATGGCGTACGACACTTCTGTCCATACAAAGCTTGATAAGGTGCCATCTTTATGCTCGAGTGGAAACTATTATTGTAGGAAAACTCTACCAAAGGTAAATGTTCATCCCAGTTACCTAGGAATTATAGGGTACATGCTCTCAGCATATCTTCAAGTGTTTGTATCGTTCTTTCAATCTGACCATCAGTCTGTGGATGGTAGGCTGTACTTAAACACAACTTGGTACCCATTTCCTCTTGTAGACTTTTCCAAAACCTTGAGGTGAAACGGCTATCACGATCTGACACAATCGTTAACGGGACACCGTGAAGCCTCACAATTTCTTTCACATAAGAATTCGCAAGCTTATCCATAGACCATTTCTCCTTGGCTGCTATGAAATGCGCACTCTTAGTGAATCGATCAACGACCACCCAAATCATGTCGTGACCACTTTTCATTCTGGGTAGTTTAGTGACAAAATACATAGCAATGTCTTCCCATTTATCCATAGGCACAGGTAAAGGCTCTAAACTCCCATATGGTTTCGGATGTTGTGTCTTGACTCCCGCACAAGTCACACACACGGCCACATACTTTGAAACATCAAGCTTCATCGTTGGCCACCAGTAGTAGGGTTTCAGGTCCCTATACATTTTAGTGCTACCAGGATGAATTGAGTACATGGTTTTGTGAGCTTTTTCCATCAGAAGATCTCTTATTCCTCCTGACTTAGGTACCCAAATCCGATCTTGGACCACCTTCAGTCCGTGACTGTTTATACCGAACACTAACGTTTTACCTAAACGTTCCTCCTTTCGGTCATTCTTCTCAGAAGCTTCTTCTTGAGCTTTCTTTATACTTTCCACAGTGGTCGAGACAACTTCTATTTTCAACGCTCTTGGCCTTTTTCCTTCAAGATTGACTTTCCGACTGAGAGCATCAACAACAACATTAGCTTTACCGGGGTGGTAAAGTATCTGACAGTCGTAGTCTTTAAGTAATTCTAGACAGCGTCGTTGCCTCATATTCAATTCTTTCTGATTAAAGAGATATTGGAGACTCTTATGATCGGTGAAAAGTTTACACTTCGTGTCATAGAGGTAATGCCTCCATATTTTCAGAGCGAAAACTACCGCTGCCAACTCCAAATTATGAGTAGGGTAGTTCTTTTCATGCTCCTTCAACTGTCGAGATGCATATGCTATCACCTTTTCTCTTTGGGTTTAAACACAACCCAATCCAACCCCAGACGCATCGCTATAAACAACGAAGTCTTCAACTCCATCGGGTAGAGATAGAATTGGTGCCTCACATAGCCTTTTCTTTAGCTTCTTGAATGCTTCTTTATGCTTATCACTCCAAGCATAAGTAGCTCCTTTGTGGGTCAAAGATGTTAATGGACTAGCGATCGAAGAAAAGCCTTGGATAAACCTTCGGTAATATCCGGCTAATCCTAAAAAGCTTCGGATCTCCGTGGGACTTTTCGGCTGTTCCCACTTCATTACAGCTTCAATCTTTGCTGGATCGACCATTATCCCTTCCTGGTTGACCACGTGACCCAAGAATTGGACTTCTCGAATCCAAAAATCACATTTGGAGAACTTTGCATACAACTTCTCCTTCTTCAAGACTTCTAACACTTCTCGCAAGTGTCTGCCATGCTCCTTTTGGATTTTCGAGTAGATCAGAATGTCGTCTATGAACACTATCACGGATTTATCAAGGAACGGATTACAAACCCTATTCATTAAACCCATGAATGTTGCCAGAGCATTGGTTAGTCCAAACGACATAACCAAGAACTCATAGTGTCCATATCTAGTTCTGAATGCAGTCTTCTCGATATCTTGCTCTCTTACTTTTAGCTGATGATATCCTGACCTTAGATCGATCTTCGAAAAATAACTTGAACCTTGAAGTTGATCGAACAGGTATGGTCCCGATTGTATGCTACGGATGTGATTCGAGGATGTGTACTAGAGATCTTCGGTGTTGAGTTCCTGATAGATATGGTCCCGATTGCGATGGGGGACATGTGTGTCATAGTAGGCATGGATTGGTTGAGCCGATTTGGGGCTGTTATAGACTGTGAGTGACGGTTGGTGACGATACTAGACCCTAGTGGGGGAGCACTTACGGTGTACGACGAGGGTACCCGAAGTAGGTCAGCATTCTGTTCGGCTGCTAGAGCGAGACAGAGTTTACAGCAGGGTTGCAACGGATTTGTAGCTTATGTGATGGACACACTAGTGGCCGCGGGGAGGCCGAGTTCGATTGATGATGTTCCGATAGTGCATGAGTTCCCGGATGTTTTTCTTGAGGAATTTCCGGGTGTGCCTCCCGAGAGGCAGGGGGAGTTCCGCATCGATTTGGTCCCGGGGGCAGCGCCTATAGCCAAGGTGCCTTATCGCCTTGCGCCGCCAGAGATGCAGGAGTTATCCTCGCAGCTTCAGGAGCTGCTGGGGAAGGGGTTTATTAGACCGAGTAGGTCACCGTGGGGAGCACCAATCCTTTTTGTCAAGAAAAAGGATGGTTCACACCGGATGTGATCCTTTTTGTCAAAAAAAGGATGGTTCACACCGGATGTGCATTGATTACTGGGAGCTTAACAAGTTGACGGTCAAGAACCATTATCCATTACCGAGGATCAATGATCTGTTCGATCAGTTGTAGGGAGCATCTTGGTTCTCTAAGATAGATCTGAGGTCTGGATATTATCAGATGAGAGTGCGGGATGAAGATATCCAGAAGACAACATTCTGGACTTGTTATGGGCATTACGAGTTCGTGGTGATGCCTTTTGGGCTCACCAATGCACCGACAGCGTTCATGGATCTCATGAACAGGGTATGCAGACCGATGTTGGATCGGTTGGTGATCGTGTTCATCGATGATATTCTGGTATATTCAAGGTCTGGAGAGCAGCATGAGGAGCATCTGAAAGAGATTCTCGGAGTGTTGAGGTCAGAGAGGCTTTTTCCAAATTCTCCATGTGTGATTTTTGGTTACGAGAGGTCTAGTTCTTGGGGCACCTCATTAACCAGAATGAGATATTGGTCGATCCGGCCAAGATTGAGGCGGTTATAAGATGGGAGGTGCCGAAATCCCTCACCGAGATCAAGATTTTTCTAGGATTGGCCGGATACTATCGGAGATTTATCATGGATTTCTCCAAGATTATCGTTCCTCTCACCAGGTTGACCCGGAAGGGTGTGACTTTTAGTTGGGGTCCAGAGCAGCAGGCCTCATTCGAGACGCTTCATCAGAGATTATGCGAAGCCCCAGTATTAGCCCTCCCGGAATGGATGGAGGATTTTGTGGTGTATTGTGATGCATCGATATTAGGATTGGGTGCAGTGCTTATGCAGAGAGGGCATGTGATAGAGTATGCATCGAGGCAGCTGAAGCCTCATGAGACGAGGTATGCCACTCACGATTTGGAGTTGGGGGCAACTAGTGTTCGCCCTCAAGATCTGGCGTCACTATCTGTATGGGGTTCGGTGTACCATATACACGGACCACAAGAGTTTGAAGTATTTAATGGATCAGCCAAACCTGAATATGCGCCAGAGGAGATGGTTGGATGTGGTAAAGGATTACGATTGTGAAATCCTATACCACCCGGGCAAAGCTAATGTTGTAGCTGATGCTCTGAGCCGTAGGGCAGAGAGTGCCCCGATTCGGGATGTATGTATGAGGTTGGCGGTGATGACTCCAGTGTTGGACACCATTCGGGAGGCCCAGGCGAAAGCCGTGAAACCAGAGAACCGCAAGAGGGAGTGGGTGATCGGGCAAGTGTCTGAGTTCGTTATTGATAGCCGAGGGCTTATGACCTTTCAGGGCCGGATTTGGGTGCTGTTTGCGGGAGGGGCATGTACCACCTTGATGGAGGAGGCACACATATCGAGGTTCTTGATCCATCCCGGGGCCAATAAGATGTATTTGGATCTGAAGAAAGATTATTGGTAACCCTGTATGAAGAGGGATGTTGCATGGTTTGTTGAGAGGTGCTTGACCTGTCGCAGGGTTAAGGATGAGCACCAGCGTTCGCATGGCAAGTTGCAGCCACTTGAGGTTCTCCAGTGGAAGTGGGAACATATTTCCATGGACTTTATCACCAAATTTCCGAGGACCGCGAGGGGTGTCGATGCAATTTGGGTGTTCGTTGACCGGCTGACGAAGAGAGCTCACTTCCTTGCCATCAGTGAGAGATCTTCTGCAAAGAGACTGGCAGAGTTGTATGTGAGGGAAGTGGTATCGCGACATGGAATACCGATCTCGATTGTGTCAGATCGAGATGTATGTTTCACTTCCAGATTCTGGAAGAAGTTCCATGAGGAGTTGGGCACGAGGCTGCATTTCAGTACCACTTACCACCCACAAACGGACAGACAAAGTGAGCGGACGATTCAGACGCTCGAGGACATGCTCTGAGCATGTGTGTTGGACTTCGGAGGGAGTTGGGACATGTACCTACCACTAGCTGAGTTTTCTTATAACAACAGCCACCATTCAAGCATTGGTATGCCTCCCTTCGAGTTGTTGTATGGGAGGAGGTGTCGGACTCCCATATGCTGGGGAGAGGTAGGGCAGCGAGTGATGGGTAACACTGAGATAGTGCTTCATATGACTGAGCGGATTCAGCAGGTCAAGCAGAGATTGCTAACAACCCAGAGTCGTCAGAAGAGTTATGCGGATAGGCGACGATCCGAGCTTGAGTTTCAGGTTGGAGACTTCGTACTCCTGAAGGTGTCTCCTTGGAAAGGAGTGATCCGTTTCAGGAAGAGGGGCAAGATGGGGCCCCGATACATTGGCCCTTTCAGGGTGACAGCGAGGGTGGGTAGGGTAGCGTATCGTTTAGAGCTACCTGCAGAGTTGGGCCAGATACATGATACCTTTCATGTGTCTCAATTGAGGAAGTATATAGCCGACGATTCGGTAGTGGTACCATTGGAGGATATTCAGGTGGGTGCAAGCTTGAATTATGTTGAAAGGCCAATCGCGGTGGTGGATCAGAAGATCAAGGTTCTGAGGAAAAAGGAGGTGCCCCTGGTTTAAGTTCGGTGGCAACATCGGAGAGGGTTGGAGCTGACTTGGGAGCCGGAGGCAGAAATGCGGAAGCAGCACCCATAGTTGTTTACAGAATTAGACTTCGAGGGAAAAGTCTGATTCTATTGGGGGAGAATTGTAACATCCGGATTTCTAGGTATCATATTGTGATTGTTGAATTTGAATTATGAGGAGGGAGTCGGCGAGTTGACGCTTAGACTCGCCGAGTAGGATCACGATTGTTGACTGGATTAATGAACGGAATCGATGAGTCTATGGGTGGAGTCGATGAGTCCGCACTGATGTCAAAAACCCTAAATCTCCGGGCTTGTGCCCTATTTAAGGGACCTTATATCCCTCATTTGCGGCTACCAGTCCATAGAGAGAAACCCTAGAGAGCTTGAGCAAGTTGTGTGTGTGTGAGAGAGAGAGAGAGAGAGAGCGCTATTTTGATCCCTTTTGTTGTGGTTTTGCAAAGAAGAAGGTGTTTCCAGCAATAGAAGGTCAAAGGGATTGTGATTATGTGGTTTTCAAGCTTGGGTCTCCATTGTTGAGGTAGAAAATCGACACTTTCTTCTTTTTTGTGCAAATCCTTGAATCTTGGGTTTTCTATACCTCTTTAATGGCTTGAATTGAGGCATATGTTGTCCCTCTTAGTGTTATACTCTGGATCTGGACCTCTAGAGGCCCAGAGAGATTTACCTATCCAACTTTATATTTTCCCATGGAGGGAATGAACCTAAGATGCCATTTTAGAAGCCATTTCACCAAAAGAAGCTTTGAATGCATTGCATGAGTGTCAAGATTTGACCTTTACGTGATTATTGGACATAAGGAAGTCAGATCTATAGGTTAGAGAAGCAGATCTGACCTCAGAAGGTCGATTGGGTGATAGTTATGGAAGAAACTCACTGAATCCATAGGGAACTCGACAAGTTGAGTCGGGTTGCCCCACGAATCGTGACCGGATGTAGCCGTCGAGTGGAAGGTTCACTCAACAAGTCGAGTAAGGTTTAGAAAGATCCAGAGTACACGATGGGACTCGCCGAGTCACCTATGTGCACTCGACCAGTCGGGTCAAAGTTTGACCGTTGACTTTCATTGACTTTTAGGGTTGGGTCAACACATGGACTTTAGGACCATTAGAAGGGTAAAATGGTCTTTTAGCCTTCTGAGAGAACATTGGAACGAACTAATCTAGCCTAGAGAGCCGTTATTGACTTGAGATGATTGCTTATATGTTTAGGCGGGGCTAGGTCATTGTTACGAGGTTCAGGGGTACCGACCATGTGAGTTGCTAGACAGCATACGAGGTGAGTCTTCTCACTATACTTTACCTAGGGTGGTAACCATGTGTGATCGGAAGGTTTTATATGTTATGCGGAGTATGTGATATGTGTCGCTATGTGATATATATATGTGCTATGTATGTTATGAGTACCATGATCTGGACCGGAAGGTCAACAGAGTATGGACCGGAAGGTCAAGATGATGAGGACCAGAAGGTGATACTGGTAGTGCCGGAAGGTCTACCAAAGTTGGGACGGAAGTTCCCTGAGGCACATGGATCGGAAGATCCCATAGTGTTATGGCCATGAGAGGCGTATGTGTTGTATGCGTTATTTTGGGGAACTCACTAAGCATTTATGCTTACAATATTATATGTTATGTGTTTCAAGTACTAGCGATGATCGCAGGAAGGCGCCAACATGATCCGTACACACTGGCAGGAGATTTGTTTTATTATATTGGGATATGTTTTTATCGTGATGAAATTTGTTAAAATTGATAAATTGAGAATGTTGGATGATTTTTATATTAATTGAAAAATTAAAAAATTGTTTTGAAAATACGTGTTGTTACAAAGATGAGTCATACTTCGTTCCAAAAACAATTTTTAGAGTCATATTCCAAGGTTGTAACTTGAGTGACATAATCTTAAGAAGGTTTATAACACTTATCAAATGTAGAGTAAAATGTTTCTTACTCTTATACATTTGAAATTGGTAAGTTGTGATGTTTTGGATAAAATAAAGACCAACTAAGGCCAATTGTGTCATAATTAGCCTTTTTGGCTAGGAAATTTCATCCTCAAGTAAGCAAGGACTATAGTGAGGCTTGTGCTAACACACCTAAGTGTTTAATATGAGTTCCTAAAGAGCCATATAGTGTTAGAATGCAACCCTCTCCAAGAATAGTGAATCTCTCCCATATCTCTCTAAGTATGCGAAATCTCTCCAAGTATAGTGAATCTCTCCCAAATCTCTCCAAGTATGTGAAATCTGTCCCAATTCTCTCCAAGTATGCGAAATCTCTCAAAGTATATTGAATCTCTCCCAAATCTCTCCAAGTATGTGAAATCCCTCCCAAATCTCTCCAAGTATGTGAAATCTCTCCTAAATCTCTTCACGTATCTTAAATCTCTCTCAAACAAGTACCTTTCTCAGTCGAAAACAGCTCAAAACTAGAAGAGGAAACCCCAAAAGGATCCTCTTGGTCCTGAACCTCTTGGTCCGGACTCCTTTTGGTCTGGAACCCTCTTAGTCCGGACACCTTCTAAGGAACCAAGAAGGTTCTCACTCTGGAACCCTTTTGCTTCAGATCTTCTAATGGACTCCAGAAGGCTTCACTCCAGATGCTCCATGTTCAGATCTTCAGATCATCACTCCGGAACACTTTACCTTGCATTGCTTCGGAAGTCTAGCTAGTCTCGCATCCTCGGTCCGGACCAACCCAAACGCGTGCCTAAAGTCGGAATCCGAGAACAGCCCTCCGGAAAGTATTGTTTGCTTCGGAACCTGTCCAGCACCTCCGGAACCTTCTTGCCAACTACTTCAGACCCTCGCATACCTAAAGCTAAGGGTGTCTGCGGCGCGGTTTGGTGCAGTTTAGAGTTGCAACAACAAACCACACCACACATACGGTTTGAGTTTTTTGGAAACCGCAAACCGCACCACAAAAGTTGTAAACCGCATTATGCGGCGCGGTTTCATGCGGGCGGTTTGTGCGGTTTATGCGGTTTGATAAGTTGTTTCAATTTATAACTTTGGTTGTTATTCATTGCATTTAAACACTTTTAAAATTTATTAATTATATTGCATACCCTTTAAAAGGCATAAATATTGCAAACAAAAAAAACCATATAATGTTTTGCTAAGTTGTTATGACTTATGAAATTTGATATCATAGTCTTTTAAGTTTTTAATTACCATATTTAACCATCGTGATATAGAATAAAGTTATTGGACAATATGAAGTATTTGGTGATTAGAAACTTTGATATATATATATATATATATATATATATATATATATATATATATATATATATATATATCCACAAACCGCAACACATAGTGCAATTTGACAAAATTATGAACCGCAAACTGCACTGCAAAATTCTAAACCGCATTATGCGGTGCGGTTTGGTGCGGTGTGGGCGGTTTGTGTGGTTTATGCGGTTTTTTGCACATCCCTACCTAAAGCTCCACTCCGGAAGTTGTGATATAACTTCGGAATTCGCATAATGGCTTCGGATTTCACCTTTTAGCTCCGGAATTTGGTCATTTTCAGACTTTTTCACTATTTTAAGGTACTTTGAGGTCGGGTATCACACTAGACTTGTATTTTTCCTATCCTAAACCCCTTAAATCCCTATTTTATTCTAAAATTCATTGTTTTAAGCATATTTTTCATAAAAAAAATAAATGGTTGGGATAAAAAGAAAGGACAAAGAGGTTGACTTTGTGAATTGATGGAATCCTCATTTCCCATGCAAATCACAGTATTCAATGCTTTACCCACAAAAGATTCCCTCCCTTTTTACATCCTCAAAGCAATGTCAGTAAGGAGTTTAGACTTCACATTTTCTCTCACTCCTCTCATTTTCTCTCAAAGATTCATTTCAAGAGCAAGAACAAGATCTTGCTGAAATCAAAATTCCCAATTTCTCCCTGGATTTGTAAGGTAAATTCCTTCACTCATCTAATATTTTATAATATTTCAAGATGAATCCATATTATTTTATTCATAATAATATGTGATGATCATCCTTAGGAAATCATCCCTCCCAGGGAAGTTCCTCGTCTCAGCAAGAGTTTAAGCTTGAGATCTTCACTCCATAACTCCAGACAACTCCTCAAATAACTCAAGGTGAGCTTCATACCCTACCTTTTTCAATGTTTTAATGTTTTTGGGGGAGAGTACAAGTCAAATCTTGCCTAAATTCTTAAATGATTGCTTATATACGTATGTTTGTATGTATGTGTGAAATATTATTAAATTAATATTTCAATAATATATTCATGAACGTAAGGTTTCACAATTTCATAAAGAACACATGATACTTTGTGTACAAAAGAGTCTCCCAACTATTGGGAGTGTCCAACTTAACCCCTTTATCTATGCTTTCATGTCTAGATATAGAAGTTATAAAAAGGACCTTAATAAATGGACACCATATCTTGTAATTTTCAAAAATGGAAACTTTGTGACCATTTGCAAACTATCAGGGATTATTTTATAAATATTCAATATAAAAGTTTGCGTCAAGAAAATATACAAAAAGAGCCTTTATGACAGAAATATTTGCATGTCATAAGCTGCCGTCGTAAAGCCTCCAAGAACATAAGTAATTTTCTATATGTCATAAACAGAAAATGTGTGTCATAACCGGCTGTTATAAATTTATACAAATTATAACTTGACACTTTTTTTCTTGATTAAAATGACTCATTTTTCAATAAACGAAAAGGGACGAACATGAGCACCCAGTTAACGAGCACAATCAACGATATGGAATGAGAACGATATTTCTATTCAATAAGTACGAATTTCATTATTTATCTAACAAATAATGGAACTCTAACGATTGCTCAAAAGGTTGTTAATATTCTAGTCAGACAAATCTCAAAAGTACCTAAATATGAAAATATTAGTGTACGTCTAAGTCCTGTAAGGAGTTATAGCCAGAGTCTCCTGGAGGGAGATCGGGAATTTGTGTATAGATCTATACAGGGTTGACACCCCGCACCTTCGCTGTTCGCTACAGCTAGACTGGCCAGTATAGGGTGACAAATGTCTTTTCCAAACCGAGGGCACTTGAGAAACGCCAACACAGGCCTCCGTCATGATTAGTATGGTTATAACGACTCATTAGAATATGTTATATTAACTAGAAATTTGTGTAAGGAAAAACTCATAAATAAAATTTGGCACGTTGTGTTGACTGTCCTATATGTGATAGGTGATGGTCCGCATTTGTTGCATTGACTGTCCTTTCTTTTCACTGTGTAGAATGTCCACAATTGCCATGATTCTTTCTCCTAACGAGTATAGAGTCGAAATACTGCTATTTTACAAAGTAAAAAGCGTAGGACTCAATGGAAAACGATTTTCTACGATTTTAATAACGATAAATGAGAACTTACGAATATTTTATAGCCGAAAATATAGGAGTTTCTGGAGAAAACGATTTTTCTACGATTTCGGTAACGATAAACTAGAACACACACTCAATTTTACTCAATAATAGGAACAAGATTTTCAACCCGATTTCTCTTTTTTGAAAATAAGGGATTTTTCTTGAAATGGTCGACTATGACTATTCAAAAGAACTATTCTCGGACATAACTCGTTTCCACAAATTGCAATACTTTTCAAAGATCACTCCTTATAAGGATGAACGAAAGTAATGTCATGCACACATATAACCAGGATTTTCAAGGCAAGACTCCAAACGATTTCATAGAAAATATCTGATTTTCTGAAAGTACAACGAGAACAATTCTAAACAAGTGTGAACGATTTTATACAAAAATTCTTATGAACTCACCAACTTTTTAGTTGACGCTTTTCAAAACGACTTGTATTCTCAGGGATCTAGTAAGCAGGAAACAAGGGACGCGCATGCAAGATCATTTAGTTGTAGTTGAAGTTTTCTACTTATGTATCTTTAGTGTAATCCGAAGAACAAATACAATATGTAAAGCATGTAAGTTTTTTTATCTCAATGTATGATGTTTGGATTGCTCTGTTTCATTTATATTCAATTGTTATGATACTGCACAATGAAGTCACCCACCTCCAGACGTTTCCGCCGTCTGGTCCGGGGGTGTGACAAATTGTGTGAAGTGTTAGTCTTGATTAGAATCCGAACTAACTCTTGAATATTTATTTGTCAAGTAATGTTCCTTGACCAAGTGAATCTTATATGTCAAGAGGTCAGTGAGAGTCTTAAAGATCTTGAAAAATTTCAAGAACTAATTAAGAGTAAGCCTATTGTTAATCACTAGCACATGACTTGTGTAACGACCATAAAATTCGAGCCAAATTAAACATTTTAATTCATTCAAAAACCATCAAGTTCATACATTCGTTTTCAAAATAATTTAAACATCAGAGTATTCCCCAGAACCATATCTTGTAAATCATAAAACATGAGGAGCGGTACGATCACGCCTTTGCCTTGCCACGATCTCCTGAAGTACCTGAAACAAAACACTGAATTGTAAACCCGAAAGCTTAGTGAGTTACCCCCAAAATACCAACCACACATAAACATACTCATAACATATCGCAAATAAAATAGCCATGCACATCGGCTCTACTGTGGGATTGGTCCGCCGCACCGGGCCTTTAGTCGGCCTGGTCCACTCTCCGAGCCTCGGCACGTCTGGTCCGCCCTCTTGGGGCCTGCAGCCTATCCGGACCGCTCGCCGGGCCTTCGGAATATCCGGTCTGCCTTGGGTATGTTGGCCTACAGCACAAAGCAGGACCCGCCTCAACTCAAACCCCCGTCAAACAACCATGTGCACATAAAACAATTAATCACATAACAAATCCTTAACCAGACAATAGTCTATCAGATCACATAGCATATCAACATCCTAACCAGGATTCCGACCTAACCGGTCACTAGCATAACATTACCCTATATACCGTGTACCGACCTTAACCAAGTCACTAACATAACACCATCCTAAATACCAGGATGTAGGTCTAGCAAAGCAATAACATAACAAACAATACCTGAATTTCCATCCGATAAAGGGCCAACCTTGGTGCCGTAGACCCTATTGATATAGTGCGGATAACTCACCTACAATTGTCGACTGAAGAGATAAGACCAAGCTGCTCCGACCACCGACACGAAAAACCAATTCCATAAATACCAAAATTACCAAATTACCCTTGGAAGTCAAACTGGTTAACTCTTGGTCAAAGTTAAAGTCCTCAGTTAAAGTCAACCTTCCTGGTTGACTCTACTCGCCGAGTTCCCATACCCAGAAAACTCTCATTACACAACTTAACTCGCCGAGTCGCCCCAAGACTCGCCGAGTCCAACAATCTCTGAGTCCCATCCTGTTCGACTCACTGAGTCGCCAACCGACTCACTTAATCCAAGGCTTTAACAAAAAGAGGTTGGGTTCCGCGACCAGACTCGCCGAGTCCAAGAACAGACTCGCCGAGTCCAAGGCAATCTTCAACAGACTCGCCGAGTTGTTCTTCCAACTTGTCGAGTCCATGCTTATGTTCATACAACTCGTCGAGTACACCTATGTGACTCGTCGAGTCTCTCCAGTTCTCAACCCATTTAGAAGCTATTTGATCCATGCAGAGGCTCAAATCCATAGATCCACCCTTCTACAATCCAACCCTCACATAAAGTTGCAAACTTTACGTGAAACCATGAAGATTTAGGCCCAAAACACACTAGGGCTTGGGTTTTGGACAAAGAGGCTTCACCAACAACTCAATGACCGAAACTTTATGACATTATGGACCATCACAAGACTAGATCTGAAGTAGCAACCTTAGATCTAAGCCTATAACTCGAAATAGATCTTAATCATACCCAAAATGCCCTAAATTTCAAATGATAATAGATCTAGATACCAAAGAGCCCAAGCAACAGATTATTACCTCCAATATATGCTCCACTGAAGTAGATCCCGGATCTACACCACTCCTTTGCAGCAAGCCTTTAATTGCTAAAGTTCTTTCCCACCAATTTCCTCTTCCAAGTTCCAATCTCCTCAATAATGAAGTCTCACACGAAGGTTAGGGTTTTTGGAATTTTCAGGGGGATTAGGAGGCTGGGAGAAGGACATAAAGTCCTTTAAATAGGGTGCAAACCCTAAGATTAGGGTTTTCTCATTCCAGCACCAACTCGTCGAGTCCAGCTTCCGACTCGGCGAGTTGGTCACTTGATTTGCGATCCAAACCCGCTCTGACTCGGCGAGTAAGCGTTCCTACTCGTCGAGTCCCTTCCTTTATTTACACTTAGCACCCTTCACTTCTTGTTTCGAACTTGGGATGTTACAACTTGAGGTTCATAACCTTGTTTATATGCCTATTCCAGTTACAGTTGACTATGTATGTGAGTTCTATGAGTTCTCAATTGTTTGCATAACAACTTGGAAGCAATGGTAGGCCCTTGTGCTGCCAAGTGGCAAGAAATTAAGATTAAACAAGTTCTGTCCATATGGGTTTGGATATGTCTCTAACCTTGTCTTGTGATTATGGTTATGATAAATTCACATGGATAGGAACACATACTCCATAAAATATAAGTGTCATAAGTTTTCTCTCCAATTCATAAAAATGGTTGTGAGGAAACACTTTCACTAAGTAGATTTTAAGGAGAGAGCGATTGTGTTATTTGCATTCTCAAATTCGATTATGATTACGACATCCCTCTTCATAGCTCGAATTATGAGAAATGGAAAAGGTCTAAACATTTGAGACTTATTGCTGTAAGTTCTAAAATTGTTAAGACACACATGTGAGCTATCTAAGGAAAGGTGTATGAATTTGAGAAGCTTAGATAAAGTCTTGTCGAAGCATCTCATATTAGAAATCTGAACTTTAGTAAAAAAAAAGTCAATAATATTGATTTCAAGATGTCCAACTGATTTCTGAGTACATGTCAAAGCTAGTTGGAGCATAAGTGTTATGCTAATAAGAATGTAATTATTATGCTAGTGGGAGCACAATTATTACGTTAAGAGCTGCAAGTTAGCAATATTAATTATAGAAAACAAAAGTTTCAATTCGCAAAGTTGCAGGGTTTGAAAATGTTGTTTTTCTATAATTAAGGGAGAGGAATTCATACTTCATTTCACATCTAAAAGCTTACATTGAGTTTTTAATCAAATTTAGTCAAATATATATGAATGTTATGTTGGAATGGTTCAACATAAGAAAATTCTATATATGAAAATGTTAATTGCGTTCTCAAAATTTGATTATGATTACGACATCCCTCTTTATAATTCGAATTGTAAGAATATGGAAAATAGAAATATTATAACAAAAGACTGATCAAGTATCATGTCTTTTTGTTAGACATTATGAATCGTGTCCCATATGCTTCGGGTATAGGATCGATTGCATATGCTATAAATGCCTAGGGCACTAAAAGGGAAAAAGGAATAGAACCGGATATGACTAAAGTGGTTAAGCAACTGTTAAGGACAATCTAAGGTTCGCCAATGATTAGTCGCTTAATGACAGTTGGAAGTATATTATTGGATGGACCATATTGACATTATTATGAATAGACAATAGTCTATTAATAATAAGTTGTCATATGGAAAATATGGAATATTTCCATATTGGGAGTTGAAAAATAGATGTGAAAGTTAGAAACTTTTATGTTAGAAGGATGTTCAAAGGAATGTACTTTGAATTTGAGACTTCATTTCCATGGAATTGTCTTGTAACAATCTCCAAAGGAATATTTTGTAATATCGTTGGTCAAGTCTCAATGACTTTTGGTACCTAGACATTACAAAATAATCATTGCATGATAGTTTAGAATCTAACACTTTCTAACAGTGATAAGAATTTGAAATTCTTACACTTGCAATAAGGGTTTGGAATTGTGAAATGAGAATCATTGAAATGTTGTCAATTGATCTATTTCACAAAGTAAAGACCATAGATAAACAAAGCGTGCATGCTTGGAGCATGGGAAAACTATTGTTTTAATTCAAGTATTAAGTTGATTATTCAAAACATTATATAATGAATAATAAGCAATCAATACGGGACTCAAAAGTTTTGGGGCCATATAGGATTAGTATTATTCTTGTGTTTCATTTTGTATGATTTGACTTCCTGAATAACTAGGTTATTCAAACCATCCACAATCGATGATACTTTGGAAGTAGGTGTTGAGGCAAGATTTTCATGAATGGGTTTGTAGTTGATCTAGGTGTTTTAGACATAGCTGTAGTGTTCATGAGTACTCTTGGAATAAGATTCGAGTATTGGATTCAACCCACGCACATCTGAATCACTTCATGGATTTTATCACGAGTGATTATGAGACGATAATATCTTATATTCTTGAAGCGGAGACATGTGAGCTGTAGTTGCGAGTCGGTTGCACATTGACATATGTAAACGCACTAGTAACTTGGATGTTATAAAACATATTGTTGTGTGTAATTTGATGAGTAAGTACAAGCAAGCATTTGGGTCGAAGTTTATCCGTTCCTTTTACCCCATGTGGATAAAAGCGATATCTGTGGGCCCCTCGATGATTTAGTGATGAGACCCCTAAGTGCTTAACCAAGCCTGGACTGATTTGATTTGTTCAATTAGTCGGTCGTCATAAATTGGAAACTGGGAAAAAACAGATGGACAAAGAGAATGATTAAAATCCATGTCTCATGTCTATATAATATCTAGAATGGGGGAATATATGATCCCTTATCTAATGGACGCGTCATTGATTAGGTCAGAGTTTGACAACGACTTTAAAGAGCTATGATTGCTAGTTGGGTTGTGGAGTCGAACTTGTAATAATAGTTATTAGACTTATCCAAGTGGGAGACTGTTGGATTAGGTGTCTAAGCCCATAACTATAATTGGCATGTGTACTTGACCCGAGAATAGCATGGTCCATTTGGGTTGCATGGCACCGGAACAATTTGAGTGATGGATATTTGAGAAGAGGTTATTTATGATTTATTAATATATTATAAGTTCTAATATATTAATATGAAATAATATTATTTAATTAGTATTGATCAAGAATTAATTTGGAATTAATTTTGTGATCAAAAGAGACTAATTAAATATATGGGGATTGGTTATGTAAATCATTCATTCTTATAATGTGGGCTTATGATCCATAGTTCCTTATGTTGGGCTAAACCCATGTGGTGACCCATGGAGGTTTAAACTCATGGATCATGAGGAATATGGAAGGTCATGCACATTAGGGTTTGCATGGTGTAGCCCTAATTAAGCCACACTATATAAGAACCCCTCTAGCTCATGATATGGGTGACTAGTGGTGACACAAGAGGGCAAGCCGATTTTATAAGTGCAAGTAACCTCCTCTCAAGTTCCTCCATTGTTGGTGGTGTTGTGTGATTCCATTTGAGGTGCAACACTTGGGGCACTAAGTTCTTAAAGGTCCAAGGCTTCCAACTACAACAAAAGTTATGTCATCTAACTAGAACTTTGTAGTATATATACTTCATTATATGCTAGTTAGGATGATGCTTTGGAATATTGAAAGTTTGCATGTATATTAGAGAAAAAATAGATCCAAAGCATCTAGGGTTGGATGTACACCATAGGAGTGTTAGAATGCTCAAAACCCTTTCAGTAGGGTAGGATCTCTCATTCGAAGAATTATCTAGTCTTAGTGATATGTAATAGTATTCACGAGCTAGTTAGGGGGTATAGCAGGGACTTCTTATGCAGCTGATGGCGGAGAGTGGGTTGGTGATTTCCCTAAGGCAAGCCTAGGATGAGTTTAGCATGAGATCAATAGTAGTAGTAGAAGGGACTTGGTGGAGTCAAGGCAGTTCTTGAGGAAAGTATGGATAGATGTGGAAGGTAGTATGTGTCCGTACTACTGAAAGTAGAGGATACGTACTCAAATCAAGGAAGGCTGAGATGAACCCGTGAAAATTGTAGTGTGTGAGATCCCTCGAGTTATGATGAGTATTCTGATGATTGAGATGGTATATTTCTGAGTATAGTGACACTATGTGGTAGGCTAGATGGTAGTTCTGGTGCTGGTGAGGGATCAAGCTCGGACTCTAGAGCCGGACATCTTGATGGTCAGATGAGGGAGTTCATTTCATCTGAGAGTACGCACAATATCATTTACCAGACTTATATGATCTCCGGTATGATCAAGGAGGGCACTTTAGAGATTTATGATGAGAGGATGAGTGCATTCTACACTGAGATAGCAACCATGATAAGGACGTGTGCGTTGATGCTTCAGGAGTTTAGAGCTTGTGAAGCTCCAGATTATCATGGGGCTAGGGACCCCATTGCTAGCAGCAGATGGTTGGAAGATATCGCCAACGCTTTTCGTACCAGTCATTGCCCGAATGGGACAAGATCCGTCTTACTTCCTATCTCATGAAGGACAGAGCACATGATTGACGGCAGAGGTTGGTAGTGAGTTGAGTGATGATGCGGTCGATGCTATGTTATGGGATGACTTTTCGACCAGATTCTTGGCAGAGTTTGCCCAGGGAAGTGAGGCGCAAGAGTTATTGGATCTCCAGCAGACGATTGAGACTGTGGCAGGGATTACTGCCAAATCTTGGGACAGAGCTTATTTGGTACCACCGTATGTAGCAGATGAGGAAATAAAGAAGGTAAGGTATCGTAACATACTTTAGAATGATAGCAGGGAGATTGTGAGTATCTCAGGGCGCGAGACCCTGAATGATACGATTTCTAGAGCTTGAGAACGAGATATTGACAAGGAGCACCTAAGGGGGGGGGGGTGCTAGAGACTTTGATGAGGGAGATAATTTTTACAAGGTTCTCCAAATCTGAGTTCTGGTTGCGTGGGGTGAAATTTATTGGGTACCTTGTCAACCAGGAGGGTATTATGGTCGATCCGGCCAAGATAGAGCTCGTAATGCAGTGATGCAGTAGGAGATTCTGAGGTCTCCAACTGAGGTTCGGAGTTTCGTGGGTCTAGCGGGTTATTACCAGAGAATTATTCGGGACTTATCCAAGATTGCAGTTTTGTTGACTCGACTGGCCAAGAAGTCGGTGGCCTTTCTCTGGGGGCTTGAGCAGCAGGCAGCCTTCGAGACTCTCAGACAACGGTTGTTCAAGGCACCTATTCTCACCTTGCTAAAGGATGTAGATGGTTTCGCAGTTTACTGTGACACTTCGATCATAGACATGAGTGCGGTACTGACGCAGCGGGGTCACGTGATAGTAGGCCTTAGGGAATCACGTTGGGGATTCCAGTCAGGACATGAGTTCAGTTTGGATGGTAGGTCATGTGTATGCTAGACGTTGAATATGTTCATATTAGTGATCAGCAATCGAGATAGTGTGAGAAAGTGTTGTAAGTCTGCGGGTGTAACCGTAGTATTCACTAGCAGCCAGATAGTGTTAGAGTGTTGTAAGTCCGCGGGTGTAGCCATATCATTTACTAGCAGCCAGATAGTGCTAGAGTGTTGTAAGTCTACTGGTGTAGCCGTAGCATTCACAAGGTTGGTAGATAGTGCTAGAGTGTTGTAAGTCTGTGGGTGTAGCCGTAACACTAACTAGGTTAGTAGATAGCATGAGAGTGTTGTTAGATCACGTAAGGAATAGTAGTACCCACCAGTTCGAGTGTAGCAGTGAGGGCGTGGCAAATCCACAGATTGGTTTATGGATTTCCCCAGTAGGATTAGACCTGGTGGAGCCAGGGATAAGATTGTCGGAATGCCACTACAGTTATGCGATCAAGGAAGCAATGGACCGTTGAAGGTTGTTTGTGACATAAGGCTACCATTGGTCAGGTAGCAATCACTTTATCCTTGGAGTTGATGATGTCAGGATCCGACATATGGACCCGATCAGTTAGATCAGAAAGTCGTTAGAACTGCAGTGGCAAGATAACTAGTGGAAACTATTAATAAGACAAGGATTTTGTTCGGATGTTGCGTGGGGCGACTGTGAGATTGCTCTTGGCTCAACAACCAGACAGGACGTCAGCATTCCAGATAAGATGGAACTAGGGAGGTCCCGGTGGACTTTGGGGAAGCAGCCATGTGGCATCATGCCGTTCAAGCAACTCAGTGTTTCAGGCATTTCAGTGTTTCAGGCAGTTCAATGTTTCAGACAGTTTAGTGTTTCAGGTAGTTCCAGTATTTCGTATAGTACCCGATTGAAATGGACCAAAGGGGAGGCCAACACCCCGATATGCATGACAGTATTAGCATTATAGGATTTCATGTATGGTTAGAGTCATAGATAGCTTAGGATATGCTAAGTCATTCACAGTGGGATTATTTGAGCCTTGGCCAAGTATAAGCGATATGCAGGGATAATTGGGTCATTGCTTCTGTCTTCTAGTAGGAACCTCGAGACTGTAGATTTCAGATGGAGTAGATGTGATCTTGTTTCAAGGAACTCGCTCATCTGCGGATTTTAGGGCCTTGAGAAGGTTGGTCACGGTTATCCTGGGGAAGGCTAGGGTGTGCCCATGGTTGTGGTCATGTTACTTTAGTGGTTTAGCGTGTAAGGAATGGTAATGAATAATTTCGAGGACAAAATCTAATTTAAGTAGGGGAGAGTTGTAACACCCCATTTATTAAGTAAATAAATATTTAAATAAATTAATGTATAGTAGCCCTAAAATAAATAATTATATAGCAAGGTGTTGGTCTCAAGGAGCTAATCATCACAATTCCATAGATTGGGGGTTAAAAGTGTAAAATCCGGACTTAATTTGTAAGTATTATTAAAGGCATAGAGTAAATGATAACTTTTGGGACTTCATTTAAAGAGATTTTGGAGGCTAAGGGGTTGTTTGGTAAATTAAGGATCGAATTTGATAGGAATTATGGAAGCAGGGGTGTAAATGGTAAATATTGTACCTATTTTTAATGGGTTTTAATGCTGAGGGTTGAAAGGATAAATTATGGGTTAGTTTCGAAAATATTTCTGAAGGGACGGACTAAACTTATTAAATCGAATGAAAGTTTGGTATAACACGGGATACACCCGTGTCCCTTCCCATTGTTTAAGCCCTAACCCTAATACTCAACATATTCACCAGCCACCATGTGAGACTCCAGCCGCCAACCTTGTGTTCAGTCGCCGCCACGTCGATGTGTCGTCTGCCGCTCGCTACCGTACTGTTGAAGCGCCGCCGCCACCACCGAGAGATGCATCGAAGACCGCATGAGGTGTTGTGTTCGTCGTGTGAGGGTTGGGAGCTACCAGAAACGCATGGTAAATCCACCTACAACTCATCTTTTTTCATTCTCTCGTTCTTTTCTTTAGATATGACGTCGGAGACGTCGTTACAGCCGTCAGTGGCCATTGGACCGTTTTTCTCGTCTTTTCCGGCAACGCCTGCCACCAAGGCAGTGGCTGTATAAGTGTATGTTCGAGTGTACATGCTGGTTGCTGTATTCGTGGGGTCATAGGTGCGATTTTTAGCCGGAAAACCCACCGCCACCACCATGAGGTGGTGGTTGCCACTGTTTTCTGTTGTTTTCTGCCACCCATTGCCGCCACCAGCCACCGTGGGAGGTGGCTCTATGTGTGTATATTATGTGGGTGTTTCAATGGTGAATGTATATAAGTTTTTGTTAGTCAAAATTGAAGAAGATCACCGCCATCACCACGAGGTGGTGGCTGCCGCTGTTGACTGCTGATATTGCCATATTTATACCTATTTTTAGGCAATAATTAAGTACATTTTTATTAATAAGTTGATAATATGTTTAGAATAATGGTACTTATGACTTTAAATTGTTATTTTCAGTCAATTAAAAGGATTTTCGAAGAGAGGGACTAAAAGTGACAATATGTGGAACATAGGAGACTTGAAAGACAAGAAAAGTATAAATCCACGAAAGCTACTGAATTCACGACGTGGCAAAGTCGGCCACGATGTGGCATGAGGGTTCTAGAAGATAAAGATCGCAATTCGGAGGATTCCTTTCCCGGTACGGATAACTTGAAGCCCACGACGTGGCCTGGATAGCCACGGCGTGGCGCGGGTTTTTGGAGTTTATTTAAGTGTTCTTGATTATTAGGAAAAGAAGAACCTTTTAGGCCAAAGGAAAGAGTTCCAGGAGACGATTTGGAGCGAAAGAAAGGGTCTAGAAGAAGGTTTTCAACACCAAAAAGAATAAAGGTCTATATTTTAGTTAATTAAGAACATGTTTTCCGTTGATTCAATTTGTGTTGGTTTATTAGTTGCTAGGATGAGCAGCTGAATCTAGCTACTCTTGTTTAGCTAGATGAAGCTTCCAGCTTATGAATAGTTCAATTTTTATGGATTAAGTTTGGTTGGTAAAAATTGCTTGTGGTTGATTTGTATAACCTAGCATGCTATTGTTTGTTTCTCTAATTGCTTGATTGCATGTTCTGTGTAACTTAGTGACCATTAATTGCATGAACTTGTTTACCTAATGATTTAGTGAACATTGAATTGTTCGAGATAGGATTGAACAATCTTAGTTAGTAATTAGAGTAAATAAGCTTAGCTGTGCTAGAGAACGTGTATTGTGACCATAATTGCGTTTATATTACAAATCTTACATAACATATTTACATTCATAATTAGTTCTGTGTTTAATTATGTGTGAACATACATGGTTTGACATGAATTGGTTAATTATTGGTAAAGTTAGAACTAAATTACTAATACAACTAAAAACCAACTTAATAATCCGTAATCATTAGCTAAGCCATAAGGAAGAAGTGGATTCAAACTAAACAAGAGTGTGTTTTTACTTATTGAATTTGATTTAAGTTCATCTGATCTTGTAAAATCAGATAAAACCCCTTTTAAACTTGTTAATAATTAGCTTAATTTAATAGTAAGTAAATTAATTAGAACACCGTTCCCTGTGATCGACACCCGACTTACCCAAGCTATACTGTAATCTGACTAGGTACACTGCCTATAAGTGCATAGTTAGTTAAGTTTGTTAGGTTATAAATATTAAAATTAGTGGGTACTTTTGTGCACATCAAGTTTTTGGTGCCGTTGCCGGGGAACGGCTTAGTTTTTTCTTAGTTTTTAGCTTATTTATTTGCATTAAATTAACCGATCCTTCTTGTGGAGTACAAACCACAAAAAGTTAATTTTTCAGCAAAATAATTTTTTTTCTGTCAGTCACAGAGTCCACGACGTGGCCATATACCTGCCACGACGTGGACATTTAAAAAAACTAGATTTTTAGTTGTTAGTTAGTTTTTCTTATTTTAGTTTAGTTTTACGTTTTTAGTTTAGCAAGTTGCAGGAGTTCATGACCAGAAGCTCAAACACACCCTTGGTGCCACCACTTGAAGACCCCGAGTCTGCAATTCACAAGAAAAAGACGCCCTTACAAGAATTGAAGTCAGCTTTTTCTAGGAAGTCGGGAAAGAAGACAAGAGAGTCAAGTTCATCCTCGAGGCACAAGAGCAATCTTGAGCATTTGGATCATACGCCCGTCCAAACCGAGTCTGAATACGATACCAAGCCGGAATTTGAAGAACACACAAGCGAACCCGAGAACGAGCCAAGGAACGAGATGGCAGTAATTGAAGAGATGTCCATGGGATCTTACAAGAAGCGGATCCGAGAAGATGTGGGTCCCGGTTTAGTCCAACCCGCAATACCTGCCACTGTCACATTCGAGTTGAAAGGACACATATTAACTGCACTGAAGGACATCCCATTTTTCGGGAAAGATCATGAGGATGCTTTTAAGCATCTAGATGAAGTCAACGACATTCCAGATTACTTCAATGTCCCAAATGTCAACAGAAACACAGTCTTTCTTAGGATGCTTCCCATCACTTTCAAAGGAGCTGCTAAGGAGTGGTTAAAAGCACTCCCACCGGGTACAATTACCACTTGGGCTCAAATGCGTGAGCAATTCCTAGACCAGTTTTGCCCGCCGTCCAAGATAGCCAAACTCAAGAAGGCAATATCCAACTTTGAGCAACAGCCGGGGGAGTCATTATACGAAGCATGGGAGCGGTACAAGGGCTTGCTCAGAAATTGCCCTCAGCATGATCTAAATGTGCAACAAGAGATGTCAATCTTTTATGATGGGGTCAACGTTATGACAAGACAACTCCTTGATTCTCAAGGACCTTTGACAAAGAAAAATCCAAGGGAGGTCAAGGAGCTAATTGAAGAATTCGAGAAGCACTCTCACGAATACCACAACCCTAGGCAAGATGGAATCAAAGGCGATGGAGGGGCCCAAACTGAAGAAATAGCAGCTGTAATGGCCATGTTGAATAATATGGATCGAAGGATAACACAAATGGACCAGTCAATATATGCCATAAGAGTGGGTTGCGAGAGATGTAGTGGTCCACACTTGACCAAGGACTGCAATTTAGATGAGTTTGGGAACAGAAAAGCTCAAGTGTGCTACTCTAGTGGGGATAAGTTTGATGAGGACTGGAGGAAACCGAAGAAGGAGTGGCTGCCATATGAAGAGTATAAGAAGCAAAAAGAAGAGAAGTATAGGCAGACAGGTCGAGGCTTTTATCAAAAGGAGCAGTCACCAGCCGAGAAGAAACCCGACCTAGAGACCATTTTGATGAAGTTTATCGAAGCTTCGGAAAAGAGACACGATGCCACTGATTCTGCTATTATGGAACAACAAACCTTAATAAAGAATCAGCAAGCCTCCATCCATAACCTTGAAGTACAATTTGGTCAACTAGCCACTCTGGTTCATGAAAAATTGTCCCCGAAGAATCCCAAAGTAAAGACACAATCTCACGTAATGGCCATCGATACTGAAGAAGAAGCAATCTCTGAGTTCCTGGAGGCATTGGAAGAAGAACCACAGCAGCCCGATCCAAAACCCAAGAAGTCAAAGTTCGAAAGTGAAAAAGTTGCTGAAATAGCTTCGCCACGACGTGGCACTCCTCTGGCCACGACGTGGCGCATGTCTGATCAAAAAGTCTTTGACCCCATTCCAGTTTATCAGCCACTGTTGCCATTTCCACCCCGAGCTGCACTTAGTCTACTGGAGAAGGAGCATTTAGAGTTTGTAAAGCATGTGAAGGGGATCCTGATTAATACTCCCTTTGTTGAGTCCTTATCCAAAACTCCCGAGAGTCAGAAATTACTGCAAGATTTGATAGACACTCGAAGACAATTAAAGAAGCAATCAAAGGTGGTTCTAAGTGAACAAACCTCAAAAGCCGTGTTGGGAGAGACACTAGAAAAGATGGGAGATCCTGGACGCCTCACTCTTCCGTGTGAGTTTGGTAATAAAATCAAGGTTAATGCTTTAGCCGATTCTGGGGCTAGCATTAATTTGATTCCCTTTTCATTTTATCAAAAATTAGAAATTCAGAAGATGAAGGCTACAAAAATGAAGATTCACATGGCGAATCGTTCAGTGACACAACCCCGGGGCATCGTGGAGGATATTTTGGTGAAAATTGGAAAATTCGTTTTTCCAATAGACTTTGTAGTTTTGGATATGAAGGAAGATCCCAATGTTCCAATAATCCTTGGTCGTCCATTGCTTAACACTGCTGGAGCTCTTATTGATATTCGTGAGTCTAAGCTCACTTTGAGGGTTGGAGATGAACAAGAAGTTTTTGGAATACAAGATGACTTCCAAGAGGATAAAGAAGAGGTGTTCACAATTAATGAAGACAATGAACTAGAAGAACTGGAAAAGCTTATGGAAGAAGAGATCAAGGCAGTTCATTAAGTCAAAAGAACAAAACCGAGGGCATCTGTTCCATATTTGATTGAAGTCATGGCTTACAAGAGTCCGCCTTCTTGGGTGAGCAAAGAGGATGAGGAGATGACAAGTGATGAAGAGGAGGTCACTTCAAGAGTGACAAAGCCGGTGGTGAAAGAGGAGGAGGATGCTATAGGGTGCAAGGAAGAACCCAAGGGCACAAAATGCAAGCTTGAAGAAGAGGGTAAAGCTAAAAAGGAGAATTCAAAGAAGGCATATAAAAGGCGAGTTCAAGCTTACAAGAGGCGATTCAAGGAACAAAAGATCTTAGTGGTGGACTCTTCAGAAGATTCAACGTAGAAGGCACGGAGTCTAACTCAAGACTCCAAGAAAAAGAAGCGCTTCTCGGGAGGCAACCCGAGCTTGGTTTGCATTTTCTTTTCTTTTTAGTTTTTAATTAGGAAGATAACAACTCATCATCCAATAACTGATACTTAGCAAAGAATTAGCTGTGGGAACTTTAATTAATAAATGAGATGCAAAGTAGATAGTTAAAATGTATGATTTTAAATTTTTTTTTGCAATCAGGCATTTGCCACGTTGTGGGCTGATACAGCCACGTCGTGGTAAAAAATGAAATCATGAGAACAGATGACAGTTTTAAAGTCCACGACGTGGGCATAGCCAGCCACGACGTGGCCTTTAAAAAAGTCACGGGGGGACCATTTCCTTAAAACCCGTTGACCAACATTCTCATTCCCATATGCTACTGCCGCACGAACGAGAACAAAGTCCCCACAGCCAAGTTCTTAATTTGCTTCCAATTTCCTTGCAAGTTCTTGTCAATTAACTCTACTTGGTATGTGTTCTACTCATTAATTGTAGTTAGTTCTTACAATTTTAAACTTTCATGGTTAGGGTTTATGTGATTCACGAAATTGATTGAAACTAGTTGTTGATTCTAGGTTGCATATCCCTTAAATGTCCATAGGAACAAACCCCAAGCATTAATTTTGGTAGAAATCGCATACAAAATGACCGATCCACATACAGGGTTCGACTGCGGTCCACGACGTGGTGAGCCTGGCCACGTCGTGACTTCTGGCAGACAGTTTAAATTCTTTTAATATTTTGGATGTTGGTTTGATTTTGTATGCAGAAATGGGACCACGAAGAGCTATTCCACAGGAGGAAAACCCGATTGATGTGGCGAGTATACATCCCTTATATCAGTTTCCTCAAAACATTCCCCAACCATTGTTAACTACTTATGAGAATCGGCTGGGATGGCTGTACAATAGGGAATTTGCGATAGCCCCAATTATCGATTGGGGATGGCTCGGTGGTGTGGGAATGGTTGCTGAGTTGGAACGTTATTGGTCGAAAACATATGTAGGAGATCAATTTTCTTTCACTTGTCACGGGTGGAGGAATTTGTTTGCCATTCAAGAACCCGTATACCTGGAATTATCGGTGGAGTTTTTCTCTACCATATGCTTCGAGGAACGCACCATTGATTTTACCTACAACCGGGCACTTGTGTTTCGTTTGGGTGGTGTTTATAGAGAGTGTAGTCTTCGGGAATTCGCTTGGCGTATGGGGCTTTATACCGAAGCGGAGACTCAATCTCCGTTTTTCATACCGTTCTTGCTTGGATGCGTTCGGGATTTTAATCCCGGTATTATGGATGTTCAGTTATGGCGGGGTATTTCTAGCCATGAGTACAATACTCGTGACTCGAGTCACAAATTCGGAATCCTGTTTTCCGATTTTTACATCGCCTGATCACTTTTTCAATAAATCACAAGCATCATGGTGATAAAGTCCCCATTCATAATTTGTTTTATTTGTGGAATCTTATTACCCCGGGAGTTTGCTATGATTTACCGTATATGTTGGCGAGGTTCATGGGGAAGAAAGCGGCCAATTCTAGGCCCGGGAGTCCGATTAGGGGGGGGGGGGGCATTTGGTTACTCGCCTTGCTAGGTCATATCATATTTTGACCCATGACTTTGTGAGGAATCTTACTCGATTCCCGGACACCGATTTGACCATTCAAGTCTTAGGAGTTATGCGGGCAGTGGTGAATGTCGGGGGTCGTTTTGTTATACCGCCGATAGATGAGGAGCAAGAGGAGGCGCAACCAGGGCAGCAACCACCAGCCAGACCACGACGTCGGAATGTGCGAGCTAGAGGTGAGGTCGAGAGAGAGCGTGCTACTTCACAGTATGTACAGGGAGTGCCCACCGACCCTTTTCAGAGCCGGGTGGGAACTTATTTGGATAACCTCCGGGGGCATTCCATTTATCATACCCAGCTTACTGAGGGTATTTATTCGCATTTGGGTGTGACCCGACCACCTTCTATGCCACCACAGTATCCTTATTTTCTGACATGGTAGGAGCTTTGGCGTCCGCAGAATGACGGGGCAGGACCAAATGGAGCGCAGGACCAAGGAGATGATGATTGATTTTCTTTTCTTTTCCTTTTATTTTGTTTTGTTTTAAGTAGTTTTTTTTTATGTTTGAATTTGGTTTGTAATGTAAAACTTTCTTGAACTATGATGTTACTCTTTTATTTCTTTTGGGTTGTTCCATTTTTCAGATTAGCATTGGAATTCTAAGGAGCATATAAGGTTAACTCTAGAGTCGTGTTTGTCTAGTCAAGTCAAGGAAGCTTAGAGTCGTGAGTTGGAACCCACAATTCAAGATAAGTGTGGGGTACGTTAGTAAGAGAGAGGTTATAGTTGGGAAGTATATTTACATAGAAGCGTCTTAAACCATTTAGCCATTGGTCAAGTTGCTAGAGTGCATGAAAGAAATAAGGCATTTTTGCTGATGTCCAGTTTCCACGACGTGGAATCCTTACGCCACGTCGTGGCGCTCATGAACTTTGAAGAAATCAAGCAGCCTGTTGTTCGCGCTTTCATCTCATATCACGACGTGGTGCTCTTTGCCACGACGTGTCTCAGTTTTTCCTTTCCCACATTTCTACTTACTAGCACCCACTTTGAAGAATTGAAGTTTCGAGTCATGTTCGTGGTTTATTTACATATTCACCCAGTTCTACACTGAGTTTCTATTTTTGGAGGTCCATATTCAGGATGTACGTTTTCCACACTTTTGGAGATGCTCACGCCACTATCCCAGGGGAGTCTGTTCCTTTTTCTCCCTTTTCTTTAATTTTGATTTATTTTTATGCATACAATGAGGGCATTGTATGAAATAAGTGTGGGGTAGGGGTAGAAAAAGTAAATTGCTAGATAATCATAAAATTTGATAGTAAAATTGAAAATTTTTAATAATTGAATCTAGTAATAATAATTTGAACTGTAATTGCTAGTGTTATGTGGGATGATCCGATGAAAGTTCAAATGTTTAGTTGAGCCAATACACGTTATAGTGCATTTGTGGCCTCCCTTATTTTAGTGAAATCATGGAACAAAAACATAACCCCGCTTGGTTTGAGGGATGCAATATGTTTAGCAGCCTAAACCTGAAATGTATCCAGGAAAATTATTATCATTAACCAATAAAGGTTGAGGTTGAGCGCCTCTGCTTAAGCATGTAGGTTTTGAGTGAAAAAAGTGAGGTACGTGTAAAAAAAAAAAAAGAGAATTACGAGTAAAGTTTGAAGAATTTTGGAGCAAATAAAGTGAAGATCAAAAGATCAAAATTCCAAGAAATTTCAAAAAGTTGAAGATACCAAAGATCAAACAACAAAGGTGGTGAATTCAAAGAAATCAAAGATCAAATGTCAAAGAAGTGAAGAATTCCAAAAGAGCTCCATAGTGGTATCATAGATTGTAATTCTAGATTATGTATGCTTAGGTTGCTCAACTAAAAATACCTTGAGGATAAGGAGGTTTTCTGCGGATGGATTCGGAGGGTTGCATAAAATGAGCATTGTTCGGAAAAAGTGGGCGACTGTTTATGAAGATTGTGAGTATTTAAAGTATGGGGGGGGGGGTACTTTAGGAAAATTTTAGACACAAATGCATGCGTTGAGGTCTTGGCATAATGGCTGAGCTAGAGTTGGATTGTTCTATGTGGTGTTAGTAATTAAGAGTTAAGTTTAAATTTGCTTGAGGGCAAGCAAAGCCTAAGTGTGGGGTATTTTGATATTGCCATATTTATACCTATTTTTAGGCAATAATTAAGTACATTTTTATTAATAAGTTGATAATATGTTTAGAATAATGGTACTTATGACTTTAAATTGTTATTTTCAGTCAATTAAAAGGATTTTCGAAGAGAGGGACTAAAAGTGACAATACGTGGAACATGGGAGACTTGAAAGACAAGAAAAGAATAAATCCACGAAAGCTACTGAATTCACGACGTGGCAAAGTCGGCCACGACGTGGCATGAGGGTTCTAGAAGATAAAGATCGCGATTCGGAGGATTCCTTGCCCGATACGGATAACTTGAAGCCCACGACATGGCCTGGATCGCCACGGCGTGGCACGGGTTTTTGGAGTTTATTTAAGTGTTCCTGATTATTACGAAAAGAAGAACCTTTTGGGCCGAAGGAAAGAGTTCCAGGAGACGATTCGGAGCGCAAGAAAGGGTCTGGAAGAAGGTTTTCAACACCAAAAAGAATAAAGCTCTATATTTTAGTTAATTAAGAACATGTTTTCTGTTGATTCAATTTGTGTTGGTTTATTAGTTGCTAGGATGAGCAGCTGAATGTAGCTACTCTTGTTTAGCTAGATGAAGCTTCCAGCTTATGAATAGTTCAATTTTTATGGATTAAGTTTGGTTGGTAAAAATTGCTTGTGTTTGATTTGTATAACCTAGCATGCTATTGTTTGTTTCTCTAATTGCTTGATTGCATGTTCTGTGTAGCTTAGTGACCATTAACTGCATGAACTTGTTTACCTAATGATTTAGTGAACATTGAATTGTTAGAGCTAGGATTGAACAATCTTAGTTAGTAATTAGAGTAAATAAGCTTAGCTGTGCTAGAGAACGTGTATTATGACCATAATTGCGTTTATATTACAAATCTTACATAGCATATTTACATTCATAATTAGTTCTGTGTTTAATTATGTGTGAACATACATGGTTTGACATGAATTGGTTAATTATTGGTAAAGTTAGAACTAAATTACTAATACAACTAAAAACCAACTTAATAATCCGTAATCATTAGCTAAGCCATAAGGAAGAAGTGGATTCAAACTAAACAAGAGTGTGTTTTTACTTATTGAATTTGATTTAAGTTCATCTAATCTTGTAAAATCAGATAAAACCCCTTTTAAACTTGTTAATAATTAGGTTAATTTAATAGTAAGTAAATTAATTAGAACACCGTTCCCTGTGATCGACACCCGACTTACCCAAGCTATACTGTAATCTGACTAGGTACACTGCCTATAAGTGCATAGTTAGTTAAGTTTGTTAGGTTATAAATATTAAAATTAGTGGGTACTTTTGTGCACATCAACTGCCACTACCCAAGGTGGTAGTGGGAGGTGCCCGACCTAGTGGAACCCTAATGGACCTAAAAACTTAATTTTGGACTTAGTTGGCTTGTGTTTGGGTTAAAAGCCCTAATTAGGGTTTAGAAAACCCTAATTTTAGAAAATGTTGGTTTGGACCTATCGGGACTCGCGTTTGGACCAGCGGATAGATGTATGGCTTATGCCAATTACACTATATGATTTACCTAGCAGATTGAGGGACTTAATGGATTTAGTCCTTAATGGGTTAAGTAAGAAACACTTAACCCCAATCGTCATTTCATGTGAAAACCCTAATTGTGTTGGGTTTGAGTTGGGCCTAGATGTTTGGACTATTTATGGGCCATCCAAGAACAAGTATATGGACTAGAATATTTGGATTCGGCTTTAGGATAACGCCCATTAGACAGGCTTGGGCCCAACTGGGAAAATTGGGCCATGGATGGGCCATAACTGGACCTTGATGATTATGAGATATTGGACCATTGGATTGCCAAGTATTTGGACCAGAACAAATGGTTGGGTCTTAAGGTTAGAACATATGAGGGGTTTGGGCCTAATTTGGAAAATTGGGCTGTAGTTGGGCCTTGGTTGACTATTGATATTTTTGCCCTTCAGAATATGAGTTGGACCTTGGTCTTGGACCAAGCTATGTTAGGGGTAAATGGTCCTTTTACCCCAAGTGTGTATTGTAGGGTTATGCATTGGAAACTCATATGGTTAATTGGGTTTTATTTTGATGTTGACAGTCTAGGGATCTGTCAGCTAGTAGCCATAGATTTATTTGTGAGATTCCAACAGTGCAAGGTGAGTCCTCTTCCAGTAGGAACGAGTCTAAGGCACCAATGCCGGCCCGTGTAGTTTATATGTTCTTGATAGGAACATGGAGTGTGGGTGGGGCCCGTATCTCATTATTACTAGAGTATAGATATCAGTCAGATTGTTGGATTGCTATACTTGTTGTCCGTGTGATACTTGTATGTGTTTGTTTATGTATGTGAGTGTGGGCGGGGCCCGTATCTCATTATTATTCGAGTGTGGGCGGGCCCCGTATCTCATGATTGGTTGAGTGTGGGCGGGGCCCGTATCTCATTATTATTCGAGCGTGGGCGGGCTCCGTAACTCATGATTGGTTGAGTGTGGGCGGGGCCCATATCTCTTAGTCAGCAGAGTGTGAGCGGGGCTCGTATCTCCTAGTCAGCGGAGTGTGGGCGGGGCTCGTATCTCCTAGTCAGCGAGGTGTGGATGGGCCCGTATCTCCTAGTCAGCGGAGTGTGGGCGGGGATCGTATCTCCTAGTTAACGGAGTATGGGCGGGGCCATATCTCCTTGAGTGTGGGCGGGGCCCGTATCTCTCGGTAGCATGATTATATGTATGGTATGTGGTAGTTTGGAGAGACTCACTAAGCTTCGTGCTTACAGTTTTCAGTTTTGGTTTCAGGTACTTCGGTTTTCAAAAGAGGAGCTCAGAATGATTGCAGTGCACACACCATTTATTCAGCCTGAGATGTTTATACTCTGATATATTTGACAGTTGTTATAATATTTTGAGATACACTATTTATGGATTTTATGTGTTGTTTGATGACTATAGTTTTATTAATGATTTAAAACGAAAATTTTAGACTGTAATTTTTGGATGTTTTATATATATATATATATATATATATATATATATATATATATATATACTATTTATGGATTTTATGTGTTGTTTGATGACTATGGTTTTATTATTGATTTAAAACGAAATTTTTAGACTGTAATTTTGGGATGTTTCATATATATATATATATATATATATATATATATATATATATATATATATATATATATATATATATATATATATATATATCCTCCTTAATAAATGAAAATATGGTTGTCACTTGTCATCTTCTAATGCATTATGTACATGACCTTTTCTTATTATTTTCATTTTACTGTCACTTTATATTTTTTTTCCATTTTATTAAATTTCACATAATATTTAAATATAATAATAAATACATATTACTTTCATTAATGGACTTTTCTTTTAATTTCAAAATTACTAAGTTAAAGCCTTATTAGTTTCCTTTGTTTATTTATCTAAATTATTATTTTTTTAAATTTTAAAGAGAAAAAAACACTTTAATTTTAATAATTCAATATTTGTTCTCATTTTTTTTTTATAAATTCAAACTTCAAATGTTTAGAATTTCATATTTAAATTTTCTTTTAAATAAACTTATGTAATATATGAGTCTCATACCTAGTACCCTAATAAATGAAAATGGTTTTGCCACTTGTCATTTCCTCAAGATTTTTGTCATATGTCATTATATGAGATTTTTAAATTATTTAAATTTCACATGTTGTATTTTTATTTTTTTGTTAATAAAAAATTAATCAATTCTACTAATTAACACCTCTATTATTATATATGTAAAATATATTTCATTATTTTAATTTATATAACAAAAAAATCATAATAAATATTTTTAATGGTAAAAAAACATTTTAATAAAACAATATTGTCAAAATTGAGATATAATAAAATATATTTTGTTAAACTTTGAGATAACATACGCATTAAAAATATTTAATGTTTATATCTAGATATAAAATTTTTAACTTTAATAAACCCGTGTAATACATAGGTCTCATACCTAGTACATATATGTGCAGTGCGGTCAGTTTTTTTTTTTTAATGTATTTTGAAATACTAAAAACTGCAAGTTTTTTTTGTTTGCGGTTTGATTTTTATTTCACCCGCGGTTTGATGGCAATTCCCCGTTATTATATTATTATACGGTAATAACATAACTTTTGCAATTCAAAAAAACGTTTTCATCGGTATGTTTCCATCCAATTTCTTAGTGGATTTACTATTATCCATTCATTTCAATTTCCTAACATGTCAAACAATAAACAGTAGTCGTTGACTCGGGTCTTGCTCTATATTCTTTTGATTATAAATCTAATCTCGAAACAGTCTTACCTTCCCATTACACATCATGATGACTGTTCTTTCTGAATTCCTAGAAGGATCATCATCCTCTTCACATACTCATGGTCTGAAACATGACGTATTTTTAAGTTTTAGAGGCTGCGACACTCGTCATAGTTTCACCAATCACCTTCATAAGGCCCTCATCGCCGCCAATATTACCGTCTTCTTCGATGATGATGAGATTAAAACCGGAGAAGATCTGAAACCGGAATTGGAGAGTGCAATTAAAGCATCTAGGGCTTCTATTATCATTTTGTCCAAGAATTACGCTGATTCGTCATGGTGCCTTGATGAATTGTTGTTGATCCTTGAGCAACGTAGGACATCCAACCAGATTGTTATCCCCATTTTTTATCATGTTGAGCCCACCCATATCAGAAAGCAAGAAAGTACCTTTGGAATTGCAATGGCTAAGCACAGGCAGCAGATGGAGACACAGACAAATGCAAATAAAAAAAGTCAAATGGCTCAAAAGATCAGTCGTTGGAGTAGAGCACTTACAAAAGTTGCTAATTTAAGCGGAGAGAACGTAAAGGGCTGGTAATTACTTTCTTTCCTTTTTATCCAAAGCTCCATGTTGCTTCAATTTTGTTTGATTACTACATGAGATGTCCACTTTGTATCCTCTCTATGCATTTCTTCAGTAACTTTCATCAATATTATCAAATATATTTTTGATGTAGCATCATAAAGAAGATGCATAAAATTGAATCCAAAATTTCAACTATATGATCGCATAAATCAATTTTTTATAGTGATAGAATAATGATCCTTATACTTTTGACAGGTTTGTGGGGCTCAATTATATATATATATATATATATATATATATATATATATATATATATATATATATATATATATATATATAATATTTACCCTTCAATTTTATGCTTTTTTTCCCAAACAATCCTTTCACATTCGTTTGAATTTTTCATAACCTTCGTATTTTATTACATATTATT
The DNA here is from genome assembly GCF_051521515.1 of Lactuca serriola. Lineage (NCBI taxonomy): Eukaryota > Viridiplantae > Streptophyta > Magnoliopsida > Asterales > Asteraceae > Lactuca > Lactuca serriola. The sequence continues at coordinate 100,387,090 of NC_136408.1, forward strand.
AGTATTTAGTCATATTAATATTTTTTGGTAGGAATGGTCCCTTAATTATATTTGGGTCATTTGCTTCATTTTTGTTTTTTTTGTCCCTCTACTTCCGTTGGTTATTTGTGACATTATAGGTTCCTATGTTTTCGTTTAATTGTCACTTTATTAGTTTTGCTTACAGATTCATTGATATTTTTTTATTTTTTATTTATTTATTTGTTTATAGATCAGTTAAAGAGGGAAAGAATGAGCAACTCAAACTATAAACATTTTCAAAAAACAAATAACGGAAAAAAGTGTCGCATCCGATCCCTGCAACGTGGGGGTTCCCCATCTAGTTATACATAAATATTATGATCGTAGAGCATCTCCATTATCATTGACCTTTTATTATTAAGAGCTTATTACCATTGGGGAGAAAAACTTATTTGCTTTTTAAAATTGACCACTCAATATATATATTGCAATGACTAAACTGCACAAATGGTCCCTGTGGTATGTCGAAAATTGCCACTTTGGTCCAAAAAAGTTTGGACTAGCACCAGTGATCCAAAACTTTCATTTTGTTGCGTTTTTGGTCCAGTATGTTCTGATTTTTTATAAAATGACGAATTTGCCCCTATTAATATGATTTTCCCTTTTTCTTATTTGCTTTTCTAGTTTTTAGATTAAAAAAAATAAAATAAAAATAAAAATAAATATCTCTTTCTCTTCTCTCTCTCTCTCTCTCTCTCTCTCTCTCCCTCTCTATTCTTCCATTTTCGTTTGTTCTTTGTAATTCTCACGAACCCTTCATCACCGACTACACCACCGTCGTCGCCGTCAGTCACCACCACCTTCAACCCCTATCGTCTCCACCACCACCAACCTCTGGCAAATCTGAAAGCCGACATTACATACAACAAACCATAATCGATTACTACCACCGATAACCATCTTTTCACCTGCTTAGTTCCTCTTCTCCGTCGGGAAACCATCTCTGTAAACCCAATTTTTGATAAAAACCATCAATAATTTCTGAAACCCTAGCACCTCTACCTTATCTCATCTAGATTAGGGTTTTCGACGAAGAAAGACGTCGACGATAGATGGTTTTCGCCGAAGAAGAAGAAGAAGGATATGATAAGGACGAGACTCACCGAAGAAGAGAGAGAAACGAAGGCGGAGTTTGTGGCTCGAGTTTCCAGATGAAGGCGCCATCGATGTGTGAAGACGATGATGTGTATCTAGGTTTTCAAATCAGAACTACTGAACGATGAAGCCACCTTCGACTTCGATCTGGGTTTTCACGTCTTCGCTGCCCTTCATCTTCTTTAGTATGTCCCAACCTCTGTTTCTAACTAAATTCTTTCTCCGACCAAACCATCTGTTCTTTGGATTACTATCTTCATCGAGTTATAATGTTGTTGAGAGAGATAAAGAAATAGAGAGGTGGTGTTACTCCGATCGAGAATAATCTATGGTGGTCGGAACCCCCATTCGCCGGAAGTTGGTGGTGACGTTAGTTTCGTTTTGTGAAAATTCACAGAGAGAGAGAGGGGGAGAGAGAGAGAAGAGAAGGGGAAGTGCAGGGAGGGGTAGGGTAGTGATGCAGGTGAGTTTTTTTCTTTTCTTTTTAATTATTGTAATACAAATAAATAGAAAAAGAAAATACAAAGGGCAAAATTGGTATTTTAAAAAAGTTTAAAATAAATTGGACCAAACAAGCAACAAAATGAAAACTTTAGACCTCTGGTGCTAGTCCAAACTTTTTTGGACCAAAGTGGCAATTTTCGACATACCACAGGGACCATTTGTGCAGTTTAGTCTATTGCAATTGTCAATATACTTATATGTTTTGTCAATTAATCCCTCATACTTTTGATATATTTCAATTTCTTTCTTAAATATCTTGTAGTTTTAAATATTTGTATTAAATATTTAATAACATTTCTTTTATGAAATATAAAATTATAATGGTTATATATATATATATATATATATATATATATATATATATATATATATATATATATTTCATTATTTATTTGTGACTATTCCGTAATAGTTTTCGTATTAATTTTTCCGAACGATATATTAGTAATATATTTCTTTTGAAACAATATTTTTAATAAAATGAAAATATAATGTATGTGTAAAAAAAGAATTATCAATTAAAGGGGTTTTATAGAACATTTTAGATAGATATTGATAAATTAGGTAAACTATTATAAAAAAAACTTTTAGAAGAGGTTAACCATTAGAGTGGTTACTTAATTATAGGTTAAGTTGTTAGAATGATGATGTGACAATAGTTTTAAGTCTTAGAATAACTTAACCATTGGAGATGCTATTACACATTAGATAATCGTATATCGTCAGAGAGACAATCATGATACACTTCTGAGGTGAAATTATTAAAATAATAGTTTAATATGTGTATACAAGAATATTCTAGATATGGCTGAATATATGGTTGTCTATTGATGTCGATAGTTGTAGAATGAATTGTGATTACCCTCTTTCATACTTAACATTTCTAAATTGTATTCGTATATACTCCTCATCAATATACACGATCACTATTGACTATAGAGGCAATCATATAAACCTTATAATGTGATCAAATTTTGATTTATAATCTTTGGATATATTAAATCTGCAAATCCGCTTTATTGTTTTGGTAGATTGCTTTTTGTACTAATAACTAAAAGAAAGTTTCCAGGCTAGAGGCGGAGTTCATTGATGAGATTGTTAAGGACATTTGTCGTAGATTACAGATACCCTTAAGAAATGGTATGCCGCAACTTATTGGGATGAACAATTCCATCAAATTTGTCACTTCATGGTTGAAAGATGATTCCTCGTATACAGGAGACATACTCACTATTTTGGGTATGAGCGGAATCGGTAAGACATCTTTAGCAAAATATGTCTATTGGTCAAATTTTCGAGAATTCGACACAAGTAGTTACATTGAAGATATTAGTAGGAGGTGTGTTGACAAATATAATGGGTTGCATGATTTGCAAAAACAACTCTGTGGTGACATTACCAAAACAAGTCCAACTCAATTCCATTATAATTCTATATGCACCTCACAAATAGAGAATGCAATAGAGAATAAAAAGGTGTTTCTGGTTCTTGATAATGTTGATAGTGTTCAACAGTTAGATGCATTACTTGGAAGTAGAGGTTTTCAACAAGGAAGCAAAATCATATTAACGACAAATGATGCATGGTTGACAAAGAGTTGTGCGCTATTCAAAACAAATGTTAAACCCAAGCATGCAAAGCACTTGCTTCAAGGCTTATGTGAAACTGGATCACGAGAACTTTTGTGTTTTCATGCATTCATGTGCAAAAATCCCAATACAGGTTTTGAAGAGGTATTAGAAAATATATTGACATACTGTGGTGGACATCCATTGGCTCTTGAAGTTTTGGGCAAGTCTCTATATAATCGAGATGTAGCTTATTGGGAAGAGTGTATAAAAGGGCTAAAGAAAGAAATTGGTTCTCACATCAATAACGTCTTAAGAATGAGCTTTGACTCTTTGCCATCCGAAAATGACAAGGATTTATTTAAGCATATTGCTTGTTTTTTTGTTGGAATGGATAGGGATGTTACCGAAACAATATTAAAGGCTTGTGCTATAAACACACGAGTTGGGATCACAAATCTAATCGATAGATGCATGCTTAGTGTTGGTGAGAATAACAAACTAATGATGCATCAACTGCTTAGAGACATGGGAAGATTTGTGGTACGTCAAGAATCACTGGAAAAACCATGGAAGCGAAGTCGATTATGGTGTCATGAGGAGTCGTTCAAAGTTTTGAAACAGAAAAAGGTGTCTGCTTATCTATACTTGTTAGTAATATATATATATATATATATATATATATATATATATATATATATATATATATATATATATATATATATATATATAAGGTTGGGTTCAATAAGGAATCATTTTAAACTTTAGAACCAATGAACCAATATTTTCTCAACTTTTAGAGCAATTTTTTCATCAAAAAAAAAAAAAAAAAAAAAAAAACTAAAAACATAGAAATTCATAACCTTTTATCCTCCATTCTTTGACATCAAATTTGATTAAAAAAATTGATCTATTCAGATTCACACTGTGAATTTGTTTAAATTTACATTGTGAATCTGTCTAGATTCACCCTGTGAAAATATCTATGCTGTGAAATCTGTGTAGATTCATACAGTGAATTTATACAAAATTAATGATTTATAATGTAGATTCATAATGTGAATCTGAACATATAAAAAAAAGTAATATATTTTTTTTTATCAAATTTGATATCAATGGAAAGAAGATAAAAAGTTATGAATTTCTATATTTTTAGAATTTTTTTACGATAAATAATAAGATCTAAAATTTGAAAAAATAATGGTTCCTTGATTCTATGGTTTAAAATGGTTCCTTGTTGAACTTTTGCATATATATATATATATATATATATATATATATATATATATATATATATATATATATATATATATATATATATATATACATATATATATATATATATATATATATATATATATATATATTACATTTCTTTTTAGGGTAAGGGAAATCTTCTAGGCCTTGCTCTTGACATGCGAATGCTTGAGAATGAAAAATTACGATCGTCGTTTAAGTTGAAAACTGATGTGCTCGGTAATATGGATAATTTGATGCTACTGCAACTCAATTATGTTCAAATTGATGGGTCTTATGACAAGTTTCCAGAAGAATTGAGATGGTTGTGTATGCACGGATTCCCTTTAAAGACTATACCATCAGACTTACAAATGGAAAATTTGGTTGCCCTTGACATGTCATATAGCAATATTCAATCATTTGGTATTTGTGATATAAACCCACGACTTGAGAGTAGGAACGAGGTAACTTATCTAAATTTATTATTCTTCCATATTAAGTTCATGAAATGGATTGCTAATTTAACCTATTTGCAATGTTGTAGGTAATCGGGTCATCTTTAAATGACAAAATGTCGTTTGAATCACTAAAGATACTTAATTTAAGTTTCTGTGAACAACTCCATATAGTGTCTGGCTTTGGCGAGCTCCCTGCTCTAGAGAGGTTAATACTTACAAATTGCATTGGTTTACTTGTGGTTTGTGAATCAATTGAGCAATGTGTTAAACTTGTCCTCGTTGATCTAAGCTATTGTAACAAGCTTGAAAACCAACCAAGAACTATAAGCATGTTAAATAACGTTAAAACACTATTGTTAGAGGGTTGTAATCTTAGTGAATCTCAATTTGAGATAAGAGATATAGATCCACCGAAAATATTCAATGTAAACAACATTGTCATAAACGCAAAAACCTCTCCATCCAGCATTTTGGGGGCTATACCAAGTGATTTCAAGTTTGTTGCAAGCTTTTTATCGAGATCTTTAGTGAAGTTATCACTTGCAAAAAATAATTTGTCCACCGAATCCTTTCCCATAGACTTCAGTTGCCTACCCATATTAGAAGAATTGTATTTAGATGAAAATCCTATTGTTTCCTTGCCCAATTGTGTGAGAAGCCTTCCTAGACTTAAGAAACTTAGCCTAGAAAACTGTAAATATTTAAAGTCAGTTGAGTATCCTCCACATACACTAAGAAAATTGATCCTCTATTCTTCTCATATCTCTTCACTACGAAGAGTTGCACTTGATCCAGAAATCCGCCCACTCAAGTTATCAGTGTATTCAGATTATATAGCACCATTGTCATTTGAATTTGAAGGCATGGTCAAACTCCAACCAATAGTAAGTGTTGGGGAAAAAGCTTTACATAGTTTAGGTTGGAAAAATTTAGACTTCCTTAATGAAATGCGCGTGGGAACTCATTTTTGGTCTAAACGAGCACAAGAATCTCAGATTCAGGTTTCCTCTAGTTAAACTATTCATCTTTGTGTCAATATGTATAAATTTGGGTATTAATTCATGTTGCATTTGGCAGATGTATTATGAATTTGGAATCTTCAGCACAATTTATGGAGGCCAAGAGATGCCGAATTGGATCAGGCGTAGAAGTAAGCAGGCATCAATATCATTTACCATACCATCATCTCGTAATAAGGTCAGAGGATTGAATTTCTGCTGTATACACAAGGTTCCATTTCCTGAGAAGAGGATTTTATTTCCAAATGAGGAGTTTCGTTATTTGCCGATGATCACACTTCATAATATAACAAAGAAGCGCACATGGGTATACAATCATTATGTTTACAAAGTCAATGTAGGTGGAGATTGCCAAATATTGTTAAGCCACTGGATGTTTGGGATGGATGAGATGGAACGTGGTGACCAGATTACGGTTATTGCAAAGGCAGAAGTAGATCAAATTATAAAGGAGTGTGGGGTGAAGCTTGTGTATGATGATGGAAGCACAAATGAAGATGAAGATCCGTTGGATTATTACAAGTCATGGAATCACATCAATGGTGGAGATCTTTCTGCTTTTGAAATAATTAAAGGAGCATACTTCTTACACAACACAGAGTTTATGATGAACTCCCAATTTAACGGTATATATCGTTCTTATCAAAACCATGATTTGAACTATGATCCAAGTAGATGCATAACTATGTGGCCAATTAGTTAATGGATAATCTGATCATTGACCCAACTTTTTTAAAAATAGATGGATCATCACATATTTATTTTTAAATAGATAGACCATGGTCTAATTATTTTAAAATATATATGAATCATTATTTATTTAATTATCCGAAATATAAAATGATTTTTAATTTTCAAATGGATCAACCTAAATGGTCGATAGACCCAAGTATTGATCTATCTAAATTGGTTGATTTGTTGGATCAATCAGTATGGGATTTTTGTAAGTTTCTTCACAAAAATATCATAACTAGATCAAAACCCAAATCATTTAGAGATCCAATTATAACTACTCTTTTACGCACGTGGGTGTATGTGAATAATAACTAATGTATTATTTTTATTTTTGGTTTCATGAGAAGAGAAAATGCGCTTTAGAACTTTATCTTAGAGGAATTCGGATATACTTGATCAAGAAAGTGAGGTATACTTTTTGACACTCATATATATCACTCATCTCATAAGAATAAATAAAAGGCACAGTGACCAAATATGTTGTAATAGAAGTTACTAATTGGTACAGGGATGTGACAAGGAATTACAACCTTTGCAATGGATGCTTGGAAATAGAAACATCAACATGTACATGGGGATCATATGTTGTGATAGGCCAACCTTTAAGCCCATATACCTTTATAGAACTTTGAATTTAATGTTCTCAAATTTATCATGATATGTAGCTATATTTATTTCCATTTTAGTTTAAATCGTGTAATTTTAGTGATTTACGTCAATTACATAATGTTCTCAAGTTTATCATGATATTTGGCTATATTTATTTCCGTTTTAGTTTAAATCGTGTAATTTTAGTGATTTACATCAATTACATGAGTACATGACATTTTAGACATTGCTTTCTTTTTTCTTTAGGAATGGCAATATATTACTCAAACAACGGTTAGTCAACGACTATCAACAAAAAGAAAATTGCAAAGGAATCAAGGTTGTAGAAGGCCAAGCCAACCACAACATCCGATCAACCTTAAAGCTTCTACACCTACTACTTAACTAGAAGAACAAATTAATAAAATGCATTGTTAAACAAAGCCTCACAACAACCTATCTCATTTAGAAAGTTGATTTCATTCCTAATCTCCCAAATCTCCCAAGTCATAGTACAAATAACATAGTCCAACGCACCTTTGACATGTCTAGAAGCCCTCAAATGTCAAATTTGCCACCAATGTGATCGAATCACCAAATTGGTAGTATTTAGAAGCATACCTTTCAAATCTAACCATCTATCTTCCTCAATTCTAATTTAGAAAAAAGGACATCCAAATAAGTGATATGTAGATTTAGAGCAACTAGAGCACAAGGACAAAGCATATATCCATGTCAAGCCCAATGTTACTCATATTGACTTTAGTAGGGATTTCATTCAAGTTTACCCTCCATCTTAAGATATGAACCTTGCTAGGAAGCCATTTATTCCACTTATTAGCTTCATTGTTGTTTGACTAATGTTTTCCCATCAATGCAAGCTCTAACAGGTGCCGCATAGAATTTGTCATTGGATTTAATGCTCCACAACACATCAGGTTTAGAATGAGCAAAATCAAGCCCATAAATTTTAAACTGAATTTTAGTGAACTCCTCAGCTGTAGGCTTGTCCCTAGCATGTCTTTTATATTGAAGATGCCTTGTAAACCTTTTCTTACATGTCAATGTATTGCGTTGTACTTAATGCAACTTTTTATGAAATGTTAGAATATGTGGAAAACCCATTAATTAGGGTTGCATGCATATATCAGTATATATAGTGTAGAATGTTACAAAAGAGCTCCTACTATACAAGAATATAGAACATGTATAAAACTATCTAACTCGCCCCTGTAGTTGGAGCAGGATGATCTCGAATGTTTAAACTATTTTTGAAATCTGAAAACAACTGTGTAGGTAAGCCCTTTGTAAAAATATATTCATGCTGATAGGCGGAGGGTACATGTAAAACACGCACATGCATAATCGCAACACTCCCTAACAAAATGCAAATCTATTTCCACATGTTTGATTCTTTGGTGTTGTACTAGATTAGAGGCTAAATACATGGCACTGCTATTGTCACAAAAGACAACCATGGCACGAGATAGAGGACAAAATAACTCGAGAAAGAGATTTCTAAGCCAAATAGTTTCAATAACTACATTAGTTACCCCTCGTTCTCGGCTTCAGCATTAGACCGAGAAATTACATGTTGGCACTTGGAGGACCAACACACGAGGTTATCACCAAGATAAACACAAAACCCAAATGTGGATCGATGAGTAATGGGATAACCGACCCAATTAACATCAGAATTGAAACCAAATGATCAATGAATGAATGATGGATATAAAGGCAATGAGTTAAGGTACCTTTACGATACCTCAAGATACACTGTAGAACCAAAATTTGTAGCATGTCATGCATGAAAAGGAAGACCTCTGAATAACATAGGGAATATGAGGATGAGTAAAGGTAAGATATTGTAAGGCTCCTAAAACGCTTCGATATAGAGTCAGATCAGAAACCGGCTCACCATCAGATGGGAGCTAGGATTTAGTGTCAGCTAGAGTGCTACAGGGATTATACATAGCCATATCAGCACGAGTAATGTCACACCCCCAAACCAAGGATGGCGGAAACATCCGGGGGTGGCGGACTTCATGTATAGTATCATAACAATTAGTATAATAGTGCTTAAAGTAAATACAACTATCATAAATATAATTGAAAAAGTTACACCATAGTATGAGTTTACATATTTCAAAATCAATTACACTATGATGACAAAATGAACCATTTGACGCCTTAGCATCTCATCCTCAAAAGCTGCGGGTTACTTGTTTTACTGATTTCCTGAGAATACAAGTATTTTCGAAAAAGTGTTAACAATTAAGTTGGTGAGTTCATAAGCTTTTGGATGTAGAGTTTGAAAACCCTGGTTACTACCAATATGTATAGTATGTTCTGTTTGAAAACCCTGGTTACCACCAGTATGTATAGTAGTTTTATTATTTGAAATAAAACCGAGTATTGTATCCCGAGTTTGAAAAACCTTTGTTTGTAAATGTAATGTATACCCAAGAAAATGCAATATTTTCCTTATAAAATGTATGTAGTCTTAAATCCTAAGACCGAATGTATGTATGTTCATACTTGTAACGATGTATGCAGTTGTAAATAGATAAAACCCCCTTATAAATTAGAAATTCCCGTAAACTACATGTGTCCTTATCTCCCTATGCGAGTCGCTATAACCATACTATAACAGAGATGCCTGCTGCGACGTTCTTCAGGCTTCGGAATCGAAATGACATTTGTCACCCCGATCGGCCGATCAAGCTGTTGCAAGCAGCATGGGTGTGGGTTGTCAATCCCAATATAGATCTATACACAATTATCACGCTCTCCCTACAAGAGACTTTGGTTATAACTTATTCAGGAATTTTAACCTGTACTCTAAGAGTACAATGAAGATGAGTCTCACAATTTACGATAACGAGTTTACATGTAGTATGCGTGTAAAACCTTTTCTATGGTGGAATTGAAATCCCCTTTCGTGTAGTATGTTTGAAATGTGAAATCCATAAATTATACCCTTTATAGTTTATTGTGTAGTAAATGAAAACCCATTTGTATTGAGAGTAAAACCCTTTTCTGTGGTGGAATTGAATCCCCTTTTCGTGTACTATGTTTGTATTGTAAAATCCATAAACTATACTTATTATAGTTTATTGTACTTGCTAGACGTGTTTGAAATCCTTATCATGAATGACTAATTCTGTTTATGATGTTAAAATAACAAGAAATACATTCAAAATTTAGAAACTTATTGCTATACACTTTGCTCAACATGTTACAAAGTGTTGTAAATATTGCAAGCTGTTTAACTAGTTTTTAACTTTTCTGCACTGTTTTAGAAAAATCACATAAAAATAATACGAAGTCGAAAATTAAATCCATAAACTCTAAAAGTTTAGAAAATGTGTCTAGTTTTTTCATAATTTTTATTATGATTTTTAGAAGTCTCTAACTTGTGTGAAACTGTTCATATTCACAGACTGGTCCAAATTCGTAGTTACAATGATAAACAGTTTTGTAAAAATCACCATAAATTGTAGAAAAATCGTATGAACATGTGCAAGTAGTCATTTTAAAGGTATAGACCTGAACTATTTACACTTAGTACAGTTTTAAGATATAAAAAGTTTAAGATGTTCAAAACAGTCCGTGAATAGAACTAAACTTTCCTGTTGAAAGCTGAAGTTTGAGTTTAGTTAAGTTTTTGGTGTTTTAACTTGTATTCTCCCCCCTAAAACTTGAAGAAAACATGAAAATGTGAGGGTATGAACTCACATTGAGTGATTCCCTGAGATGAATGTTGAAGAAAAGAGTTTTCCAAGCCAATAACATTTGGAAGATGCTTGAAGATTTGAAGATCCTAAGAACAAATATGTCGATATTTGTATGAGAAATATATGATTCGAGTGAAGGAGTGTAGAATACTTAAGAGTAGGATGAAGATACTTACCAAAAGTAGATGAAAAGCTTGAGATCATCCCTTGAAGTCTCGAGTTTGAGAGAGTGCAAATGAGAGAGTGATGTGTTTGCTTTTGATGAAAGAGAGAACTTATTAGAGGAGAGATAAGGGTTTTTCCCAGCCTTTGATTAATGTATCTTGCTGGAGACGGGTGGTGAAAATACAAATAGTTTAGGATTTTGGCTTCTAAGGAATTCAGTCCATGGATTGACTTCGGTTCCTAAGAGGTTTTGCCCGCTTTTTTGCTGTTTTCCGAATAAACATCGTGTTTCGAGCGATTTTTTACTAAGTTATGGATCAGGATGCCCCGAGTGATTATAAAAAGTTGAGAGAGGTTGTGAGAGAGATTTGGGAGAGATTTGAGAGAGAGAGAGAGCGAGAGATATTGAGAGAGACTTTGTTTGTGACCTATGCGAGTGTTTAGCTTCGAAATGCAAGGTTTGTAAACCCCATTAAGCCTCGTTATGAATGTTTTACATCCCAGGAGGGTATGTAATAATGTTTTATCGAGTAGTTCCATCACTTACCCTGATTAGGGTTTAGATTTTTCTGAACACATGAAGACTCAAAGTGATACTTTGCATTAAGACAGGGTGTTGTACAATAGTAAACATAATGTAAACCATAATATACAAGGGTTAATTGAGTTGACCGGTTTGATTTGTTGACTTTATTTGACTTAGACTTGACCAGAAGTTGACGGTTGTTAGGATCTCCTAAGCTTTCTTCTTCTCTTCCAACTTCGAATGCACATAAAAGTCACTAAAAAGCTCAAGAACACTCAAAAGGGGCTTAGGGTTTCGAGTTAGGGTTTCTTTGGGTTGGGAGGGACGATGGGGGCTGGGTTGAGGAAAACTAAGATGTTTAAATAGGGTGCAAACCCTAACATTAGGGTTTCATGCAGACAACTCCTACTCGTCGAGTCGCTCCCCCGATTCGTCGGGTAGGTCACTAAACCTTCGGGTCCAAAGTCGAGTCTACTCGATGAGTTGGGCCTCCAACTCGCCGAGTCCCTAGGCAAAACATGAAAAATACTTGAATTTAAATGCATGGACTGGGTGTTACATGCACCGTTCTCATTATTTTTGTCTCTAAAAACTGGCATATTCATCAACTTGATGTCAAAAATGCCTTTCTTCATGGGGATATAACTAAAATAGTTTATATGCATAAACCTCCTCGCTACATTAGTCCTTAGTTTCCAGATCATGTTTGTCTCATTTGCAAGTCCCTATATGGCCTCAAACAAGCTCCTCATGCCTGGTACCGATGTTTTGCCAGCTTTCTCTCTTCTCTTGGATTTCATAGTATCAAAATTTGACAGTTCTCTTTTTACCTTTCATAATGGTAAAGATGTTATTTATTGACTCATGTATGTAGATGGTGCTATCCTTACTGCTTCTTCGCCCACTCTTAGCACCGAGGTCATCACTCGCCTTTAATATGAGTTTCTAATGAGTGATCTTGGTCCTCTCTCCTTCTTTCTGGGTATTGCTGCTACTCGTATCGCCTCCTCTCTCTTTGTCTCACAATCTGTATTTGCTCAGGAGATCCTTACTTGTGACAATTGTCAACTTCCGATCAAGTCAAAGTCAAATAAAGTCAACAAGTCGAATCGGTCAACTTAATTAACCCTTCTATATTAGGGTTTACATTATGTTTACTATTGTACAACAACCTGTCTTAATGCAAAGTATCCTTTTGAGTCTTTACATGTTCAGAAAAATCTAAACCCTAATCAGGGTAAGTGATGGAACTACTCGATAAAACATTATTACATACCCTCCGGGGACGTATAAGATTCATAACGAGTCTTAATGGGGTTTACAAACCTTGCATTTCGAAGTTAAACACTCACAAAAGTCACAAACAAAGTCTATGATTCGAGTGAAGGAGTGTAGAATACTTATTAGTAGGATGAAGATACTTACCAAAAGTAGATGAATAGCTTGAGATCAACCCTTGGAATCTCGAATTTGAGAGACTGAAAACGAGAGAGTGATGTGTTTGCTTTTGATGAAAGAGAGAACTTCTTGGAGGAGAGATAAGGGTTTTTCCCAGCCTTTGATTAATGTATCTTGCTGTAGAAGGGTGGTGAAAGTACAAATAGTTGACTAGCTAGAGATGAATAGTGGTTGGAGGTTGTCATTGAGTGGGTATGGGGATAGCTTGTTGTCATAGCTTTATGGAAAAGTCAACACTCATAATCAATATCTTGCACAAAAGATATTATTCTTAGATAAATATTTCTCCCAAAATGTGATTAAAATATGAATATTTGGGGTCTTATATCTCAAAATATGAGTTCGGGTGAAAATCCCACGTTAAAATAATGAAAAAACAGGCTTAAAATGCGAAAGTGGTCGAAAACCGGAACCAAGAAGCAAATCTGCGAGGTTCGGTCCCTAAGAACCGAGAGGGAGGGCTCGGTCCGAAAGCTTCGCAGGCGAAACTCACTGATGGAAACCGAAAGCGAAGGCAGGCAGGGTATACAAGAAGCGAAGGCGAAGCGATCCGAGCCGAAAGTCGGTTCGGTTCTTCCTGGAGTTCGGTACTTGGGTTCAGATCTGTCCTCCTCAGATTAGTCCTCAGTGGTTCGGTCTGGCAGGGATATTTTGGTTCTGAAAGGGACCTTCGGCTTCGGATCTTCTATGGAATTCATTCCATGGATTGACTTCGGTTTCTAAGAGGTTTTGACCCTTTTTTGCTGTTTTTCAAATAAACATCCTATTTTGAGCGGTTTTGACTAAGTTAAGGGTCAGGAAGCCCCGAGTGATTATAAAAAGTTGAGAGAGGTTGTGAGAGAGATTTGAGAGAGAGAGAGATAGAGCGAGAGATATTGAGAGAGACTTTGTTTGTGACCTTTACGAGTGTTTAGCTTCGAAATACAAGGTTTGTAAATCCCATTAAGCCTCTTTATGAATTTTATACGTCCCCGGAGGGTATGTAATAATTTTTTATCGAGTAGGTCCATCACTTACCCTGATTAGGGTTTAGATTTTTATGAACACGTGAAGACTCAAAGTGATACTTTGCATTAAGATAAGGTGTTGTACAATAGTAAACATAATGTAAAACCTAATATATAAGGGTTAATTGAGTTGACTGGTTTGACTTGTTGACTTTATTTGACTTTAACTTGACCGGAAGTTGACGGTTGTCACATCATCCCCCCCGTTATAAGGAATTTCGTCCCAAAATTAACACTTTGACCGGGACTTCAAGAGTTGGGGAAAGATGCAGGTATTTTTGTTTCATCTGATCTTCGCGTTCCTAGGTGAAATCGGGTCCTCGCTTGGCGTTCCATCGAACCTTCATAATGGGATTGCGACTTTGTTTCATTCTTTTGATTTCTCGGTCCATGATATCTACCGGTTCTTCCATGAAGAGGAGACTGTCATTGATTTCAATCTCGCCAAGAAGGATAATAAGAGTCTCGTCGGACAAGCACTTCTTTTAGTTGGGCTCATGGAAGGTAGGGTGTACATTTTTTTTGAGTTCTTGCGGTAATCGAAGTTTGTATGCTACCAGGCCCATCATATTAAGGATCTCGAATGACCCACTATACCTTGGATTCAATTTCCTACGTTTACCGAAACATATCAAGCCTTTCCAGGGTGAGAGTTTTAAAAGCACTCGACCTCCGACCTGGAATTTAAAAGGCTTTCATTGGTTATCCGCATAAATCTTTTTTCTGTATCTAGAATCCTTTAGTTTCCATCAGATCTGGACAATCTTGTCTGTAGTTTCTCTTATGATCTCCGGGCTAGTTGGGGTGCTGTTAGGGACTTGTCCCTTAGCTAGCTGTGCGTCACCCACTTCAGCCCAGCACAAAGGTGATATGTACTTGCGGCTATAGACAACTTCAAATGGAGCGACTTCGATGTTAGTGTGATAGCTTTCGTTGTTATGAAAATTCAATGAGCAGTAAGTGGGTAACCCATGCTTTTACCGAAGTCAATCACACAAGCTCTTGGCCTATGTCCCAAGGTTTGAACAGTTCTTTCACTCAGTTCGTCGGTTTGTAGGTGGTAGTCTACACTCATGTCTAGCCTAAGGACTGCTAGAATCGTGAAATGAATCTACTATCTCTATCATAGATATTGGACATTGACACATTGTGCAGTTGTACACTCTCTTTGACGTACATTTTAGTCAATTTCTCCATCTTCTCGGTTTCTTTGATTGGTATGAAGTGTGTGGTAACTTATTTATGAAGTCCATGGTTATCTGTTCACACTTCCTTTTGGTTATCACTGATTGTAGTAGGAAAATCAAAGGCTTTTGGTGTTCTATCTTGATCTTGGCACAAGTCAGATACTTGCCCACATATGTAGCGATGTCATCCTTCCTACTCGGCCATCAATATCATCCTTTGAGGTCCAGATACCTCATGTCTGAGCATGGATGAACAGAGTAGCGAGTTTTGTGTGCTTTGTTTGTGACGACGTCTCTGAATCCACCAACCTCGGTGTCCAAATCTGGTTCATGGGATAACGTACCCTGCTGCTCTTGCCTTATAGGTTCTTATAATCGGTCAAGATTGTACATTTCGTGTCGTAGAGATAGTGCCTCCAGATCTCTAGGGTGAATACTACTGCTCCTAATTCGAGGTCATAAGTGACCTAGCCGACCCCGTAAATCCTTAGCCATCCCGAGGCGTAGGCGAACATGTATCCCAAGCCCTGGTTTGATGTGTCGCTGTCGGCTACAAAGTCTTTGGTTCCTTCTAGTAGGGATGAAATCGGAGCTCTACACAGGGTCTATGTTAGGTTTTTTTTGGAACGCGGTTCCTTGCTTCTCTCTCTAAGTGAATTTTTGGTCCCCGATTGTCGCTCCAGCGGGTCTTTACCATTGTGTCTGCTACTTAGATTGGTAGCGAGTGTATGGGTTCGATTTACATGACTAGGCTCTTTCGAATGGTAGAATGTTTGTATGCAGTCCTGGGTAGTTTTGTCCCAGAGTTCGGGTAGGATTCATACCCAGTCCATCTGTAATTACCTCGTGCATACAGGTCGTACATAATTAAGATTGGTAAGACAGTTGGATGGGTGACTCTGCCCCAAGTCCACAACCAGACAAGGAACAGGAAATAGGGTGGAGACACTCATCCAACATTCATAGAATCTTAATCATATACAACTCTAGTGTATACACATAGTAGTGATAGGTTAACCGCATTCGTCCCAAGTCTGCGTACTTGATCTTGACCTGCTAGACGAGTGATATTCTCGAAGGGTCTACTGGGAGTACTTTGAATAGGGTTTAGGATGGTATAATATACCTCCAGTGAGAGCTTCGGGGTTTTGCAACGAAGGATGACCCGAGGGTCAGAGTCAGATTTAGCGTTACGAGAGACGAGGGTTTCGATATTCAGCTGGTTAGGTGGAGGGTCTTCTCGTAACATATGCAATTGATAAGGTGAGACCCAAACCAATCCATATCGAATGACAACATCAGATTCTCTCAGTGGAACATGGGTTAAGTTGTATTCGTAAGAGATATTCGTTAGAGTGATAGTGCATCCTGTGTTTCTCGTTAAATTCATACCACAATAGCTAGTAGTGGTAGTAAGTGTGTTCTGATAGATAGTAATGATACTTTATATTATGATCCCCGACATATCTCTCTATGATCGCTCGGTATATGCAAGTCGTAGGTAATTTGGCATTGATGAAACCGTCGAGTGAATGGCTCTACCCTAACTCCACTACTAGACATGGAACATGAGTTAGGACTGAATTATTCACTTTAAGTCTATATTATCTTAATTACAATTAACCTTGGTGTATACACTAAGTCATCACAGCTCACCTGTAATGATCCTAAGTTCATATATAAGTGTTTTGATTTTATTGAACGAGAGAGTATTTTAACAACTTTTTGAAAGATGGTAATCTTAGCAAACACAGCACAATTATACAAATGTATGGTACATAACTACTCTTGGTTTTGAAACAATGCTAAAAGTCCTAATAAGGTTCCATGTTGTTTCTACTGGTTTAGTTGTCACACTCCTCCTGCTCCTCCATCATTCCTCTTGGTTGGACAGTCCCTCTTGAAGTGTCCCGTTTCACTACATAGGTAGCATGTTGTGCTTACATCCGTATTGGTGATTCAAGCGACGTGTTGGGTGTGGGTTCTGCAGAAACGAGTAGTATGCCCATTCTTGTTGCAGTTTTATAGTGCAACACCCCATAAGCCCTTTTGTGATGGTAGTTACACTTGTTACACTTTGGAAGTGCTCCAATGTATCGTCTGGCCGGTGCTTGACTGACAGGTGTTGTGGCTAATGTCGAGGCATGTGTCATGATTGTTGTTGTAATTGTAGGGGCAGCCACAGACTATTGTCTTTTAGTGAGTTTTTGAGATAGAATGCACTTCTTTTTGTACCAAAACTTTCGTTTCTTGCTCTTAGGTTTGTGGTCTGAGTCATCTTCGTTGGTAGACACCCGCCGGTGTCCTTGATTATTACTGAGGTTAGTATTGTTGTCATTGCCTCCTTCTCCACTGGCGTTGTTAGCATTGAGTTGCGCCATGACGGCTGATATGGCTGTCGTGACCACAGCTTGAAAAGTAGCAGAGTCTATCTGCATGATTGGTGTCTTGCTTGTTGGCTGGTTACCTCTTGGTGATGACATAATCTTGTCGTATGGCGAGAAACGATCTTATGAGTAATGATGGTCATTATTAGTGATATTCTTACAATATATATATATATATATATATATATATATATATATATATATATATATATATATATACATATAAATTTCGCACTTTGCTGTGCTATTCTCAATGTTTCTGCTAACATTCCTGAGATGGAATTATGGTAGTAGGTAGAAGTAGGTTTCGTACGACTGTTAAGTTTGTCCATATTAGTACTATTCTTGTCCATTCACGCTTAACTACGGAGTTCTGATGGGATATGGTGCATTAGCGCTGGCATGATCACACCCTATAGGTCTACGAAAAAGGCACCTTTCAACCATGATGTTTAAAAAGGTGAGATGATAATGAGTCTTTAATAAGGGATTATACGTCGTGAGTTATCTAAGTTATCTTAGTTCTGAGCGTATCATGTTCCACATTTTATAGTATTCTGAAAACGATTCATAACAGAGGTCTATCCAAAACAGACTTATGAATTACTAGTACTTACCTTCTTATGAACATCTGTTATTTGAATAATTTGTTACTATTTGTCACGCAAGACAATATAATCCTAACGCATAGTATGAGCAGTGCAATTACTAACTCACTAGGTTGTATTATTTTATGTAACACCCCGATTTCCCAGGTATTTAAATCGAGAATTTACTAGTCTTTAAGCCCTACTCGACGAGTAATGATGCCCTACTCGTCGAGTAGTGTCGATGCGGGGGTGCAAAATTAGTGACCTACTCGCCGAGTCCATAAAGGGACTCGACGAGTAGGAGCTGGTAGAAGAAACCCTAAGTCCCGGGTTCTGCACCCTATTTAAGGGGACTTAAGCCCCATTTGGCCTCCTTGGAGTCATTAAGATCTCAAAGGAAACCCCAACAATGTACTTTGTTCTTGTGTGCCTTGAAAGCTTGAAAAGAGGACTTTGTGGAAGGAAGAGTTTGGAGAAGCAAAGGGTTAGAAGGAAAGGAGGAGTGGAATCTAATTTCTACCTCAATTAGCACTCATAGAAGGTACCAAGTCGATACCTTTATCCTTTTTCCCTTCTAAATCTCATATAGTGGAAATCTAGGGTTTATGAGGTGTAAGTGAGGTGATATTGCAAAACATAAGTTGGATCTGAAGTTGTAACTTCAGATCTGGACCATTCCCGAGCTCTAGATCCATAAAGTCCCTGCTTTGGTCGTGAATGAGGCCTCCCTTGTGCATGAAACCCATTAAGAGCTTAGTTTTGGGTATTAAGGATCTTTTTTAGCCATGCATGCACGTAAAGTTTGTAACTTTACATGAAAGGCATGCCCTAGGAGCTTGGATCTGTGGTTTGGAGTCGTTGCATGGCTTAAAAATGGGTTTGTATGGCTTAAGGACTGAAGGAACTCGGCAAGTCGCAAGGGCGACTCGGTGAGTCATATGAATATAGCCGTGAACTCAACGAGTTGGACGAACAACTCGGCGAGTCCGATGAAGATTGCAATAAGACTCGACGAGTTGATGAACAACTTTTTGGATTAATGTCTAAGTCCATAACTATAATTGGTAAGACTTGACCCGACCCGGCATGGTCCATTTGGGTTGCATGACATCATGCACTTGGATAGACTATAACGAGAGAAATAACACTTAAGGTTGATTAATATATTATAAGTTCTAATATATTAATAGGATTATTTAATTAGTATTAATCAAGAATTAATATAGAATTTATTAAGTGATCAAAAGAAGACTAATTAAATATATGGGTTGATTGTGTAAATCATCCATACTTGTATAGTGGGCTAATGCTCCATGGATAATCAAGTTGGGCTAAAACCCATAGGATGGTCCATGGATGCTCCATGGTATATTTGAACCCATGGATCCAAGGAAATGGAAGGTCATGACAATTAGGGTTTACCCTAATTGTAACAGCTATATAAGATCATATTCTTTGGGAAAAATCGGTACAATGAATAATAAGAAAGGGCTAGCCGATTTTAGGAGTGTTCAAGTTTCTCTCAAGTTATTCCAAGTGTATTTGGTGTTGTGCGAACCATTTGAGGTGTCACACTTAGGGCACTGGGCACTCAAGCTTCATGAAGACATTTTACATCAAAGATGTATGTATTTTATCTTGTTATATTCATTATTTTGTATGCTAGATTAGGATAATACCTTGGATGTTCATAATTGCATGTATAATAGAGAAAACATAGATCCAAGGTATTTAGGGTTACATGTACACTTAGGAGTGTTAGAATGCTCAAAACCCAACAGTGGTATCAGAGACTAGGCTTGTTTTCTTGTTATACTTGCAAAAGTAGCTGGAAAATCGAGTTTAGATGTTGTCTGCACAGCAGACTCGCCGAGTCCAAGGCCAAATGCATCCAACTCGCCAAGTTGGTTCATGCACTCGACGAGTTGGACCCCCTGACAACATATATTCGATTGTTTTGGCTGGAATTGGACTAGGAACATTACCCTAAGAAGTTTTTGGACATATAAAATTGCTTTTTGATGTGGTAATGTTCATGCTAATCCAATTTTTAAGATAATTGTCATAATTTCAAGATTTGTATTAGTTTGTATGTTCATGCTAATTTCTTGAAGATTGATGATTTGAATTATCTTGTTCTTAGATTAATAGAAAAGTTGTGTGAAATAGTTAATTTCAATCCATTTTAATCTAAGAGTTGATTCCAAAGTGTGTTTTTGTAACTTGCACTCAAGTTATATGAAAAGTCACTTTTAAGAATCATAAAAGTCATAAAAGTTGGCAAAGGTTACAAAATGAAGAGTCTAGTTCTAATTAAATGGTTTTATGACTCCATAACTTGTCCTCAAGTTATGGAGGTTCAAGAGTCTCTTCATTAAACAATAAAAAAAGTGTAACCTTAATTAGTTCCATAAGTTACAATAAAAAAACTTATTTTTTTATTAATTAGTTTAAAGTCTTCCATAACTTATCCTCAAGTTATGGAACTTGAAGAGCTTTTAATTAAAACTACTTTAAACTCTTAAGTTATGGAATTAATTAGTTTTGAATTGTTTCAAAAATTGCCCTCTAGTTTTGGAATTTGAAAAAGTTTTCTCTTATGAATACTTTAATTCCAAGTTAAGTCCTTAGAATTTTAAAGAGTTAAAATTCAACCTTTACTTTATAATATTATAAGTTAATAAAATTTATATATATATATATATATATATATATATATATATATATATATATATATATATGTATGTATGTATGTATAAGAGTAAAGTCAGTCTTACCGTTAGTAGGCCTCATTCACGAAGCTGGTCTATAAGGGGGTATAAGGTTACTGCCTATAAAATGGCAGTTTAATGGGTGTCCACTCTCACCCACTACTTCCTTGATCGGTGGAGGGTCGTTAGCCGAATGGGTAGAACAAGGACTAGAATTCTCCCTTCATTAAAAGTATTAATGATAAATACTAAGTAACTAAACCATTTATAAATACCCAATCTTAGTTACTTAGGAAAATGTGAATAAGGTGCTAATCCATGAAATTACACTTTGCACTTGGTTTAAGTCGGTTAGTGGAGCGTGTGTGGTTAACCGGTACACTAACTCGTATTTAACAAGGTAGGCAAAGGGTAACTTAATGTTTATCATAGTATCTATGGAGCGTGTGTGGTTAACCGACACATCGATTGAGGGGTAAACACTTAAGGGTACCAAGTAATTTGCATGGTTACTTCACACCTTGTTTTGTGATCCTCGGCATCCCAGTCACAAAACCTGAAGGGCACACTCGAGATTGAAACATGCCATTGAACAGTTCAACGAATCTCAAAAGAATCTAGGAGTTTCAAAACCAATTAAAACCTAATAATACATTTCGTTTATCTTGGTGGAAATTGGTGAATCGTCATTCACCTACCTTCAAATATTTTATAGTTTGGATTACGGCATCCCTCTTCCGAGTTATAAAATAGTTTGTAGGGTCCTAGCCTTTATATCTCATATTGGGTGTTATATTATGGACTTTTAACCAACTATATTGAATATCTCCCAAAATATGTCTAGTTCAGACATCTATGATCATCCCAAATCTCTTTAAACTTCACTTCCTCCACCTCCTCCAGTTATCCTCCCTAACCCACAAGTTCTTGAAAAGTTTAAGGTCACTCAAGCCCTATTGGCAAGCAAAGGTCTATGTGTGATCACATCTTGGAGATGTAGTCACATATTGACAAGCCAGGAAAGTTGGGTGTCAAAGTCTTGAGAAAGTTGGTGGCTCAACTACTTTCTAAGTCACATAGTGACTTCCTTTGGGACTCCTATGAAACCGACTATGACAAGACCCTTAATGATCTTATCTATTTGCTAAGATCAACTTCCTAAAACTTTATGGACATTAACAATGATGACATTGGATATCCAGTAAAGCTCTCTCTTCCCAATGGAAAGGGATCGATCATAATCAAATCGGTTGACCAAATGGTAAAGAGAAAAGCTAATTCTGTGGTAGTACCAGAACCATTATCAAAGAGTTCATATGATAAATTGCCAAAGGAAGGAGAATTGATTGTGAAGCTGCCAAATTTACCTGAAAGATCATAAGGCTGGTAACGTCAATAAGTTTGACTTTACTTCAGGTAAAGTCCACTATCAAACTCTATTAAGTTTCTATTCTAATATTCTTATTACATGATGTGACTGGATCACATGTTGATGTTTTAAGAATCAAAGGGAAAATGAAAGAAACTTAAAGAAAGAATATGCTGAATCTGATCGCGTAGATGAATTTCTATCGCATAGGTTGAAGATCGGATTCTTGAGCTACTTCTTAGGAGTTATGATATATTGCTTAGGAATAGATAACAACAAAGTTTTCATGTGCTATTGCACTGTAAGGTTAGTTTTTCCACAATTTTTTTTTTTAAATAAAAGGAAAAAATTTTAATTTTATTTATTTTAAAATATCCTTACAGTGGCTTTTGTGAAAAGTTTTGTTTCTTATAAGATTCCATTAATAGCAAGAGTGGAAATATGAATTTGATTCTTTCATTTGTGGTAGTGTCTAAATTTATCAAATAAGGAAAGATTCTCATCACCCAAGTTTCAATTGGACTGAAACTTGGAATCATGCAAGGTGTATAGCATGATGGATGAGAACTTTCAAGAATTGGAAAAATTAAGACTAACTACTTGTTCACATGGATGTGTGAGTCAAGTAAAGGACTAAGGGATCAAGTACACATTCTTGTGCACTGGTTAAGTCCGCCACAAAATATCGATAAGACTATTCGTCATAATTTACTAAAGCTTAGTAAATATGGTTATACTTACAAGCTAAAGTATAATTCTGAAACATTGGAAAGTTCTAATGTATGGCAGAGCGAATAAAAAGAATCAACTTAGGCAAAAAGATAAAAGTCTCTCAAATCTAAAAAGATGGGAGAGTACTTTATTATCATGTTATATAATCATCTTAATGATTAAGAGACCTTATCACAATTCATCCTCTAAGTGCACTCTGATAGGCAAGGAGAGGAGCTATGAATTGTTGGAGTGGTCAAATCAAGAAGATGATTCATACTTCGTTCCAAAAAAAAAACAATTCTTAGAGTTATACTCTAAGATTGTAACTTGAGTGACATGTCTTAAAGAAGGTTTAAAACACTTGTCAAATGTAAGAGTAAAAGTTTTCTACTCTTGTACATTTGAAATTGGTAAGTTGTGATGTTTTGGATAAAACAAAGACCAACTAAGGCCAATTGTGTGAAGTGTTTGTCTTGATTAGAATCCACACCATCTCTTGAATATCTGACAAGAAAGTTTTATATGTCAAGAGAACAGTGAGAGTCTTAAAGGTCTTAAAAGTCTCAAGAACTAATCAAGAATAAAACCTGAAGTTCTTTACTAGCACACGACTTGAGGTTTATAACCTATCGTGTTGACATATTCTGTGCCCATTCCAATTAAAGTTGGCTTTGCATATGAGTTCTTAGAGTTCTCAATTGGTTGCATAACAACTTGGAAGCAATGGCAAGCCCTCGAGCTGCCAGATGGCAAGAAATTAAGATTGAGTTCAGTCCATATGAGTTTGGATTAGTCATTACCCTTGTCATGTGACTATGGTTTTGACACTTCACATGGATAAGAACACTTACACCATAAAATCTAAGTGTCATAAGGTTTCTCATCGATTCATGAAAATGATGGTAAGGAAACTCTTTCACTAAGTAGATTTTGAGTAGATAGCAATTGTGGGAATGACAAAAGGGCTAAACATTATGATTATGACATCCCTCTTCATAATTGTTTAGACATACCTGTGAGCTATCTAAGAGAGGTGTATGTTTTGGATAAAGTCTTATCAAGGCAATCTAGTATCAAAAATCTGAACTTTGGTAAGAAAGTCAATAAAATATTGTTTTTCTAGAAGTTCAGCTGATTTCTGAGTACATATCAAAGCTAGTGGGAGCATAAGTGTTATGCTAAAAATCATCATGTTAGTGGGAGCATGATAATTATGATAAAGGTTGCAAGTTAGCAATTTTAATTATAGAAAACAAAAGTTTCAATTCGTGGAGTTGCAGGGGTTGAAAAATTGTTTTGCTATTATTAAGGGAGAGGAAATTATACTTCATTTCAATTCTAAAAGAATAGATTGAGATTTTAATCAAATTTAGTCAAGAATATATATGAATTTCATGTTGGAATGGCTCAACATAAGGAAACTCTATATATGGGTTCATTATTTGTGTTCTAAAATTCGATTATGATTACGACATCCCTTTTCATAATCTGAATTATGAGAACTTGGCAAATAGAAATGGAAATATTATAGCAAAAGACTGGTTTAGTCTTTATGTGAGACATCATGAATCGTGTCCCATATGCTTCGGATATAGGATCGATTACATGTGCTACATTCATCCTGTCTAAAATTTTCCAGATGCCTGGGGAATTACGAAGGGAAAAGGTCTAGAACTGGATATGACTAAAATAATTAAGCACTTGTCGAGGACAATCTAAGGTTTACCAAAGATTGGTTGCATAGGGACAGTTGGAAGTATAGTGTTAATTGTTGGAAGGACCATATTGACGTATTCTAAAAAGAGGCAACTCTTGTTCAGAAGTGATAGTCAAAAAGGGAATGTGGAAATGATCCCATTGGTGGAAGTTGTTCAATAAGTCTGTATAAGATTAGGAAACTTAATGCAAGAAGGATGTTTCCAAGGAGTTGATCTACTTCGGAATGCTCTGTAATGTTTTTTGTCAAATCTTTGTGACTTTGTGCATAATCATTACAAGAGAATCATTGCATATAAGTTGAGAATCTAACATATTTAGTAAATGACATGAATTTGGAATTCTTGCATTTGCAGTAAGGATTTGGGACTGTGAAAAGAGGATCATTGGAGTTATGTTCAATTGATCTATTTAACAAAGTAAAGATCATAGACAAACATAGTATGCATACTTGGTGTATGGCATGACTAGTGTTTAGAAAACATAGTGTACATGCTTGGAGCATGGGACAACGATTCTTTTAAATTCAAGAATAAAGTTGATAGCTAAAACAATATACAATGAATAATGTGTAATCATTGGGTGATAAATAAAAGGTGTTTTATTTATGTTCATAGGTTTTGATACCATATTCGATTAAATTATTCTTGTGTTTCATTTTGCATGTTTTGACTTCCAGAATAAACTAGGTTATTGTTCTGGATGACTAAGTTATTCAAACCATCCACAGTCGGTCATATGTTGGAAGTAGATATGAATTAAGACTGTCATGGGTTGGCTTGTAGAGGTCTAAGATGTTGGACAAGGGGCTACAACACTCATGAGTGCTCATAAGTTCTGAGTATTGGATTCAACCCGCGCTCATTAGAATCACTTCATGGATTTTATCACAAGTGATCATGAGACGATAATATCTTATATTCTTCAAACCTAGAGATATGAGTTGTTACTATGAGTTGGTTGTACATCGATTGCACAAAAACGCATTGGTAACTCGATGTTATAAAACGTGCCTTTGTGTATGATTCAACAAGTAACAGAACAAGGCATATGAGTTGAAGTTTATCCATTCCTTTTACCTTCGGGATAAAAGCGATGTCTGTGGGCCCCTCGATGATTTAATGATGACACATGTGAGTGCTTGGCCAAGCCAGGACTGATTTGATTTGTTCAATCAGTCAGTCATCATGAATCGGAAATCAGGAAACAACAGATGGACAGAGAGAATGATTTACAATCCATGTCTCAGTCCATATGATATCTAGAATGGAGGAATGTATGATCACTTATCTAATGGACAAGTCATTGACAAAGGTCAGAGATCATCGGCAAGGTCAAAGTTTGACAGAAGCTTTTGAGAGCTACGATTGTTGGTCGGTTCTTGAAGTCATTCGCAATAATAGTTTTAGACTTATCCAAGTGGGAGACTGTTGGATTAATGTCTAAGTCCATAACTATAATTAGTAAGACTTGACCCGACCCGGCATGGTTCATTTGGGTTGCATGGCATCATGCACTTGGATAGACTATAATGAGAGAAATAACACTTAAGGTTGATCAATATATTATAAGTTCTAATATATTAATAGGATTATTTAATTAGTATTAATAAAAAATTAATCTAGAATTAATTAAGTGATCAAAAGAAGACTAATTAAATATATGGGTTGATTGTGTAAATCATTCATACTTGTATAGTGGGCTAATGCTCCATGGATAATCAAGTTGGGCTAAAACCCATAGGATGCTCCATGGTATATTTGAATCCATGGATCCAAGGAAATGGAAGGTCATGACAATTAGGGTTTACCCTAATTGTAACAGCTATATAAGATCATATTCTTTGGGAAAAATCGGTACAATGAATAATAAGAAAGGGCTAGCCGATTTTAGGAGTGTTCAAGTGTCTCTCAAGTTATTCCAAGTGTATTTGGTGTTGTGCGAACCATTTGAGGTGTCACACTTAGGGCACTGGGCACTCAAGCTTCATGAAGATATTTTACATCAAAGAGGTATGTATTTTATCTTGTTATATTCATTATTTTGTATGCTAGATTAGGATAATACCTTGGATGTTCATAATTGCATGTATGATAGAGAAAACAAAGATCCAAGGTATTTAGGGTTGCATGTACACTTAGGAGTGTTAGAATGCTCAAAACCCAACACAACTTGGCGAGTCAGATGAGTTTTAACCATGATATGTTGTGTGTATATCCGTTGAGTTCAAGGGGGTGGGGGGAACTCGACGGGTGGGCTTGGGGTTTGATCGAGACTCGAAGGAACTCGACGAGTCACCCCGATGACTTGGCGAGTTGGAATATGCTTCAAGGAACTCGGCGAGTTAAGGTCAACATGGACTGTTGACCTTGACTAAGGACTTTGACTTTGACCAGGGTTAACTAGTGGGTTATGGAGTACTCTGAAGAGTCATGAGTATGTTCGTATTACGGAAATAGGTGGTGGAGTCGTTGACGTGTGATCAGAGAGCTGTGATTATTTACCAAGCTAACATCTACGAGGTGAGTTATTCTCACTATACTACGGGGTCTAAGGCACCATGGCCGGCCCATTGGATATGATATCCTAGTAGTCAATGATATGTTGAGTTGAGTTAGTAATGTATGCCAGTTGATATGCTAGTCGGGTAGATCTGTAGGACTGCCTGTGATACTGATTGATTACCTGTATGTGCATTTATTCGTTACATGTCGACATGTTATGTGGGATGGGTTGAGGTTGTACTGCTCCGTACGGTAGCCAACAAACCCGAGAGGATTCCTGATATGAGCTGAGGGCCCGATAGGCATTCCAGACTCATACTGAGGACTTGACAGCATTCCAGATACGAGTTGATGGCCCGGTAGGCATTCCAGACTCGTACTGAGGGCTCGATGGCATTCCAGATACGAGCTGAGGGCCCAGTAGGCATTCCGGACTCGTATTGAGGGCTCGATGGTATTCCAGATACGAGATGAGGGCCTGGTAGGCATTCCAGACTCGTATTGAGGGCCCAGGGGTAGTCCAACTTGTAAAGTTGTGGACCCAGTGCATGTTGTTCTGTTTTTGATTGATATGATATGCTAAAGTTGATATTGCTATGTGAATTGTATGTGTATCAGTATTTTGGGGGTAACTCACTAAGCTTTCGGGCTTACAGTTTCAGTATATTGATTCAGGTACACCAGGGGATTGCGGCAAGGCAAGGGCGTGATCGTACAACTCCTCCTGTTATGATATGTTTCTGGGAAATACTCTGATAATTAATATTTTTGAAAACAAAGTTGTAATGTTTTGATGAACTTGACATGTTTTAAAAAGTTTAAATTGCTTTGAAATTTCGGGTGTTACAAGTTGGTATCAGAGCCTTGGTTTGAGTGAATTGGAGGAACATTCGTGTGAATCCAGTCTAAAATGAAGGTAAGATTTTCAAAATGGGTTTCAAATGGTTTTTAAAATAATTAATTGAGGATGCGGAGTGTACGATCAACAGGAGCTAGTAAGTAAACCCCAAAATACCATACAGTCATTTGATTATGTGATAAGTTAGAATAACATGCTAGTACTAGGCTAGGGATCTTCAGGAATTGCATGGTACATTGTCTGATTACATGATGCCTGCTAGCCTAGGGTTTCTCTTACTGTAGTTATTTAGTGTAGGCATCACGGTTATACACAACTAAGATCTTATAGCCTGAGAATGTTTGATTTGGCCTTATGTTCTGTTCTTGTTTGATTGGGAGCATAGGGTAGGATTGAAAATTCGAAAGTCTATAGGGTCCAACATTATGTATGGCTAGCATACACGAGGGCTGCAGGGTTGGTGGAAGTTTCGTAGGTGGATAGGTTGTTTGGGAGGTGTCCGCCGACATCGAGGCACTTAGCCTTCTTCTAGGGGTGAAGTTTGAGTGCTCGATGTGATTATGTGTGTCGTTAGGGCTTTGTGATGATACTTGGGACAAATATGGGTAGGTGTGGAAGGTAGTATCGGCCCGTACTACTGAAAGCACAGGACCCATACACGTAACGAGGAAGTCACAAACCCTAGGGTTTTTTCGGGGGTTGGTCCCCAGTTATTTGTATGAGTTATATGATGCCTTGTGTTATGTTTAAGAATGGTGGTAACCAGGCGCTGTGTGACTGGATCCGGTTCAGGATCAGGATTAGGATCAGGAGAGGGCGGACAGGGGGAGCTAACAGCACCCAAGGCGATCGGCCAAATGAGGCCAGATGAGATGGATGACAGCATCTGAGCAATCCTGCATGACGAGGTTGCTGCATTGTTCCAGGCCGAGTTGCCGAAAATGTTCGGGCCGATTAAGACCGCCATGGTGGAGTATTTCGATGAGCGTTATGCAACCCTCGTAGAGACAGCCGCTGCAGCAGCTGCATCAGTTGTATCTACGACAGGGGGAGGAGTAGGTAGGGGTTTTCAGTACCGGGACTTCGATAACACGAAGCCCCCTAATTTTGATGGGACACAGGATCCCATCAAGGCTATGAGGTGGATTTCAGATGTGGAGGGGTGTTTCTTCACCTGCTCGTGTCCTACTGACCAAAAGGTCAGGTGTGCTCTAAACATGCTTAGGTCCGGAGCCAAGAACTGGTGGAGACTCGCGACTGGGGCTTACACTGATGATCAGAGAGCTGTTGTTACTTGGGAGCAGTTCAAGGATATGTTGAGCGCTCGTTCCATTCCGAGGGTTGAGCGGGAACGTTTGGCACATGAGTTCCTGAGTTTGAGGCAGCATGGAGAGTCGGTGATGGAGATCAACCGTATGTTCACTGAGCGGGCAATGTTCTACCCAGAGTTTGCTTCCGAGCAGTCGCAGATGACCCATTATCTGAGTATGCTCAAGACTGATATCCGACAGTTTGTATCTATCCAACGATGTGATACTCTTCTAGAGTTGCAGGAGGCCGCTAGACGGCAAGAGTTGGAGATTGAGCTGCAGCTAAGGGAGCAGCGGCCGGCCCCGGTACTGTCACAGTCGGTGCCGAAGTGGTCTAAGACCGCCGATGTTATGACCGGGGGTCAGTAGGGCTGCGCTTGTGGGAAGTGTGGCAAGGTTCATTCTGGTGTATGTCGGGCTGGTAGTGGGTGCCACAAGTGTGGCAAGGAGGGGCATTTTGCGAAGGATTGTCACCAGGCCGCATCAGCTCAGGGTATGAGGTTATGTTATCACTACAACCAGGTTGGTCACAAGAGGGCCAACTGTCCACTACTTGCTGCCCAGTCAGTGCAGGCTACAGCATCGGCTACTTTGAGGATCACGGATGGGAGACCAGTCAGGGCAGAGCGTCTGAAGGCTCAGGGTTGTGCTTTCCAGCTTACGGCGGAGGAGGCCAGAGTAGCACCAGATGTGGTTGCTGGTACATTTCTATCCTCATCTCGTTTTATATATCTACTGTATGCTCATCTATTGTACCTATAATTAGGTATGTTTTTGGTGAACTCTTTGCCTGCTTTGGTATTATTTGACTAGGGGCGAGTCAGTCCTTTGTGTCTCAGTCTTTTAGTAGGGAGTTCAGTATGCCTGTGGGCGAATTGGAGTGTCCGTTGCGATTATCTATCGCCAAAGAACACGGGGTTTCTGCTTCTTTAGTTTATCGAGGATGTGACTTGGAGATTTTCGGGGTGTCTTTTCCGATATATCTGATTCCGATCCCCATGGGGGAGGTGTGCGTGATTGTGGGCATGGATTGGATCAGTAAGTTCGGTGCTATGATTGATTGCGAGGGCCAGCGAGTGGTAGTTCGAACCCCATGTCGGGGAGAACTGATTATGTATGGTGAGGGCACCAGAGTAAGCTCAGGTTTTTGTTCAGCTGCTAGGGCTCGACAGTATAATCAACAAGGGTGTACGAGTTATATAGCGTACATGGTAGATACACGAGTTAAGGACCAGAGATTGGTTTCCGATGTACCAGTGGTCAGGGAATTTACAGTTGTGTTTCCGGAGGAGTTTCCAGGGATACCTCCAGAGAGGCAGGTTGAGTTCACGATCGACTTGGTGCCAGGTGCGGCCCCTATCGCTAAGGTGCCGTATCGGTTAGCGCCACCAGAGATGTAGGAGCTGTCGTCACTACTGCAGGAACTGTTGGGCAAATAGTTCATCCGACCTAGCAGTTCTTCATGGGGAGCGCCGATTCTCTTTGTCTGGAAGAAGGACAGATCGCACCAGATGTGCATTGATTACTGGGAGTTGAACAAGCTAACGGTAAAGAATCGTTACCAAATCCCGAGGATAGACAATCTCTTCAATCAGCTGCAGGGTGCATCTTGGTTTTCCAAGATAGATTTGAGGTCTGGGTATCATCAGGTCAGGGTCAGAGAGGAGGACGTGGAGAAGACCGCGTTCCAAACTCGTTATGGGCATTACGAGTTCGTGGTGATGCCGTTTGGACTCACCAATGCGCTAGCAGTATTTATGGACCTGATGAATCGAGTCTGCAGACCGATGCTTGATTGCTTGGTCATAGTATTTATAGATGATATCTTGGTGTATTCCAAGACTCGAGAGCAACATGAGGAGCATCTGCGAGAGCTGTTGGGGGTCCTGAGGTGGGAGCGATTGTACGGCAAGTTCTCAAAGTGTGAGTTTTAGTAACGAGAGGTCCAGTTCCTTGGACATCTCGTTAACCAAGAAGGGATTTTGGTCGATTCGGCCAAGATCGAGGCGGTTATGTAGTTGGAGGTTCCAAACCCCCCCCCCCCTCAGATATTAGGAGCTTTTTGGGCTAGGCAGGATACTACCGGAGATTTATACGGGATTTCTCCAAGATTGCAGTACCCCTCACGAGGAAAGGTGTGGATTTCCGGTGGGGTCCAGAGCTGCAGGGAGCGTTTGAGACCCTCCGTCAGCGTCTGTGTGAGGCGCCAGTCATGACACTCCCGAAGGGGGTTGAGGATTTTGTGGTGTTCTGTGATGCATCTATCATAGGGTTAGGGGCGGTCCTCATGTAGAGAGGACGAGTGATAGCCTACGCATCGTGACAGCTGAACCCGCATGAGGCACGATACCCTATATACGATTTGGAGTTGGGGGCGTTGGTGTTCGTGTTGGGTTATAGTATACTACAACATCCTATGGGGCACATACAACCCTAAATACCTTGGATCTATGTTTTCTCTATTATACATGCAAGTATGAAGTTTCCAAGATATTACCCTATACTAGCATACATATATCATATACTTGCGTAATCAAATGGATAGAATACATACCTTTGTTTGATGTAGCTTGTCTTCATGAAGCTTGAGTGCCTAGTGCCCCAAGTGTGACACCTCAAATGGTTCACACAACACCATGAACTCTTGGAATAACCTTGAGAATAAGGATAATTTGATTCTCTCTAGTGAAATCGGCTAGCCCTTCTTAGTGTTCCCACACTAGTGCCAATTTCACCAACCAAGGACCTCTTTATATAGTTTGGAGATTAGGTTTAAACCCTAATACCCATGACCTTTCATTTCTTATGATCCATGGGTTAAACACTCCATGGACTATCCATGAAAGCTTAGCCCAACTTAAATGAACTTGGCCGATCACACATATATATATCTAAGAGTCCATATTTAATTAGTTCCTTTTGATCACTTAATTAATTATGAATTAATTCTTGATCAATACTAATTAAATAATATGATTATATATTAATATATTAGAACTTATAATATATTAATATAAAATCACCAGTATCCTTTTTCCTTATCTTGTCTATCCAATTGTCCCGATGCCATGCAACCCAAATGGACCATGCTGGATCGGGTCAAGTCTTACCAATTATAGTTATGGACTTAGACATTAATCCAACAGTCTCCCACTTGGATAAGTCTAAAACTATTATTGCGTATGAATTTAAGAACCGACTGGTAATCGTAGCTCTCAAAAGCTTCCGTCAAACTCTGACCTTGCCGATGATCTCTGACCTTTGTTAATGACTTGTCCATTAGATAAGTGATCATATATTCCTCCATTCTAGATATCATATCGACTGAGACATGGATTATTAATCATTCTCTCTGTCCATTTGTTGTTTCCCGATTTCCGATTTATGACGACTGACTGATTGAACAAATCAAATCAGTCCTGGCTTGGCCAAGCACTCACATGTATCATCATTAAATCATCGAAGGGCCCATAGATATCGCTTTTATCTCGAAGGTAAAAGGAATGGATAAACTTCGACTCATATTGCTTGTTCTACTACTTGTTGAATAATACACAAAGGCACGTTTTATAACATCGAGTTACCGAATGCGTTTTCGTGCAATCAATGTACAACCAACTCATAGTAACAACTCATATCTCTAGGTTTGAAGAATATAAGATATTATCATATCATGATCACTTGTGATAAAATCCATGAAGTGATTCTAATGAGCGCGGGTTGAATCCAATACTCATAACTTATGAGCACTCATGCGTGTTGTAGCATAACTTTTTCCACCAACTTGGACCTCTACAAGCCAGCCCATGATTGTCTTGATTCATATATACTTCCAGCATATGACCGACTGTGGATGGTTTGAATAACTTAGTCATTCTGGAAGAATAACCTAGTTTATTCTGGAAGTCAAAACATGCAAAATGAAACAGAAGAATAATTAAATCTAATATGGTATCAAAACCTATGAATATAAATAAAACACCTTTTATTTATCACCATACTGATTACTCATTATTCATTGTTTCGATTTTATCAACTTTATACTTGAATTAAAAACACTAGTTGTCCCATTCTCCAAGCATGTACACTATGTTTTTTCTAAACAATAGCTTTGCCATACACCAAGTATTCACTGTATGTTTGTCTATGATCCTTACTTTGTGAAATAAACCAATTGACCAAACTTTCAATGATTCTAATTTCACACTCCCGAATTCTTATGGCAAATGCAGGAATTCCAAATTCATGCCATTTTACCGAAATCTGTTAGATTCTAAACTTATATGCAATGATTCTCTTGTAATGATTATGCACAAAGTCACAGAGACTTGACAACAAACATTACAGAGCATTCCAAAGGAGATCAACTCTTTGGAAACATCCTTCTTGCATTAAGTTTCCTAATCTTACACAGATTTATAGAACAACTTCCACCAATGGGATCATTTCCACATTCCCCTTTTGACTATTACTTTTGAACAAGAGTTGCCTCTTTTCAGAATATGTCAATATGGTCCTTCCAACAATTAACACTATACTTCCAACTGTCCCTGAGCAACCAATATTTGGTAAACCTTAGATTGTCCTCGACAATTGCTTAATCATTTTAGTCATATCCAGTTCTAGACCTTTTCCCTTCTTAATGCCCCAGGAATTTGGAAAATTTTAGAAAGGATGAATATAGCACATGCAATCGATCCTATATTTGAAGCAAATGGAACACGATTCATGATGTCTCACATAAAGATTAAACCAGTCTTTTTTTATAATATTTCCATTTCAATTTGCCAAGTTCTCATAATTCAGATTATGAAAAGGGATGTCGTAATCATAATCGAATTTTAGAATGCAAATAATGAACCCTTATGAAATTCATATATATTCTTGACTAATTTTGATTAAAATCTAAATCTAGGCTTTTAGAATTGAAATGAAGTATAATTTCCTCTCCCTTAATTATAGCAAAACAACTTTTTCAATCCCTGCAGCCTCAACAAATGAAAATTTTGTTTTCTATAATTAACATTGCTAACTTGCAATACTAATCATAATTATCATGCTCCCACTAACATGATGATTATTAGCATAACACTTATGTTCCCACTAGCTTTGACATGTACTCAGAAATCAGCTGGACTTCTAGAAAAACAATACTTTATTGAATTTCTTACCAAAGTTCAGATTTCTGATACTAAATTGCTTTGATAAAACTCTATCAATATCATACACCTTATATTAGATAGCTCATAAGTGCGTCTAAACAATTTAAGAACTATGAAAAGGGATGCCGTAATCATAGTCTCAATTGTTTAGACCTTTGCCACTTCTCACAAGTCCATGTTAGTGTGCTGGTTAACCACACAAGCTCCACTAACGACTTTGAGAATGCAAATATCACAATTGCTATCTAGTTAAAATCTACTTAGTGAAAGTGTTTCCTCACCATCATTTTCATGAATCAGAGAGAAACCTTATGACACTTAGATTTACTGGTGTATGTGTTCTTATCCATGTGAATTGTCAAAACCATAGTCACAAGACAAGGATAATGACAAATTCAAACTCATATGGACTGAAGTCAATCTTAATTTCTTGCCATCTGGTAGCTCAAGGGCCTGCCATTGCTTCCATGTTGTTATGAAACCAATTGAGAACTCTAAGAACTCATATGCAAAGCCAACTTTAACTGGAATGGGCACAGAATATGTCAACACAATAGGTTATAAACCTCAAGTCGTGTGCTAGTGAAGAACTTTAGGTTTTATTCTTGATTAGTTCTTGAGACTTTCAAGACCTTTAAAACTCCCACTTTCCTCTTGACATATAAGACTCCCTTATCAAACATCCAAGAGATAGTGTGGATTCTAATAAAGACAAACACTTCACACAATTAGCCTTAGTTGGTCTTTGTTTTGTCCAAAACATCACAACTTACAAATTTCAAATGTACAAGAGTAGAAAACTTTTACTCTTACATTTGACTAGTGTTTTAAACCTTTCTTTAAGATATTTCACTCAACTTACAGTCTTGGAGTATGACTCTAAGACTTGTTTTGGAATGAAGTATGACTCATCTTCTTGATTTGACCACTTCAACAATTCATAGCTCCTCTTCTTAGCTATCAGAATGCACTTAGAGGATGAATTGCGATAAAGTCTCTTAATCATTAAGATGATCATATGACATGATACTAAAGTACTTTCCCATCTTTTTATATTTGAGAAACTTTTATCCTTCTGCCTAATTTGATTCTTCTTATTCGCTCTGCCATACATTGGAACCTTTTCTAATGTCTCAAAATTACACTTAAGCTTGTAAGTATAACCATACTTACTGAGCTTTAGTAAATTATGATGAATAATCTTATCGATCTTTTGTGGTGGACTTGACCAGTACACAAGAATGTGTACTTGATCCCTTAGACCTTCACTTGACTCACATATACATGTGAACAAGGAACTAGTCTTAATTTTCCAAAGATGAAAAATTCTCATTCATCATGCTATACAACTTGCATTATTCAAGGTTTCGGTCCAATTGAAACTTGGGTGATGAGGATCTTTCCTTATTTGGTAAATTTAGACATTACCACAAATGAAAGAATCAATTTCATATTTCCACTCTTGCTATTAATGGAATCATATAAGCAACAATTTTTTCCTCAAATGTCATTGTAAGGATATTTTAAAATAAATAAAATCATCATTTTTTCCTTTTCTTTTAAAACTTTGCGGAAAAACTATCCTTACAATGCAAAAGAGCATAAAAACTTTGTTGTTATCTATTCCTAAGCAATATATCATAACTCCTAAGAAGTAGCTCAAGAATCCGATCTTCAAACTATGCGATAGAAATCCATCTACGCGATCAGATTCAACATGTTCTTTGTTTAAGTTTCTTCACTTTTTCTTTGATTCTTACAAACATAAACATGTGACCCAGTCACATCATGTATCAAGAAGCTGAGAATAGAAACTTAGCAGAGTTAGATAGTGGACTTTACCTAAAGTAGATTCGAACTTATTGACTTTAACATCCTTAGGTAAAATTTGGCAGCTTCGCAACTAATGCCCCTTCCTTTGGCAATATAAACATATGGACCCTTTGGTAATGGTACCGATACTATCACAGACTTAGCTTTTCTCTTTACCATTTGGTCAACCGAGTTGACTATGGTCGATCCATTTCCATTGGGAAGAGAATGCTTTTTCTGGATTTCTAGTGTCATCATTGTCAATGTCCATAAAGCTTTAGGAAGTTGATCTTAGCAAATAGATAAGATCATTAAGGGTATTGTCATAGTATGTTTCATAGGGGTCCCAAAGGAACTCACTTGTGACTTACAAAGTTATTGAACATCCAACGTTCTCAAGACTTTGACACCCAACTCTCCCGGCTTGTCAATATGTGACTTCATCTCCAAGATGTGATCACACCTAGACCTTACCTTGCCAATAGGGCTTTAGTGACCTTGAACTTGTGGGTTAGGGAGAATAATTGGAGGAGGTGGAGAAAGTGAAGTTCCAAGAGATTTGGGAAGATCATAGATGTCTAAACTAGACATCTTATGGGAGATATTCAAGATAGTTGATCTAAAGTCCTTAATATAACACCCAATATGAAATATTAAGGCTAGGACCCAACCCAATATTTTATAACTCGGAAGAGGGATGCCGTAGTCCAAGCTATAAAATATTTGAAGGTAGGTGAATGAAGATTCACCAATTTCCACCATGAAAAAAGAAATAATTATTAGGTATTTAATTGGATTTGAAACTCCTAGATCTTTTGAGATTCATTAAATTGTTCAATGGCATGTTTCAATCTCGAGTGTGCCCTTCAGGTTTTGTGACTGGGATGCCGAGGATCACAAAACAAGGTGTGAATAACCATGCAAATATACTTGGTACCCTTAATATTAACCCCTCAATCGATGTGCCGGTTAACCACACACGCTCCATCGATACTATGATAAATATTAAGTTACCCTTTGCCTACCTTGTTAAGTACGAGTTAGTGTTTCGGTTAACCACACACGCTCCACTAACCGACTTAAACAAAGTGCAAAGTGTAATTTCATGGATTAGCACCTTATTCACATTTTCCTAAAGTAACTAAGATTGGGAATTATAAAAAACATTTAGTTACTTTATATTTATCATTAATACTTTTAATGAAGGGAGAATTATATTCCTTGTCCCACCCGTTCGGCTAACGACCCTCCACCGGTCAAGGAAGCGGTGGGTGAGAGTGGACACCCATTAAACTGCCATTTTATAGGCAGTAACCTTATACCCCCCCCCCCCTTATAGACCGACTTCGTGAATGAGGCCTACTAACGGTAAGACTGACTTGCTCTTACACATATATAAATATTATTAACTTATAATAATATAAAGTATAAGGGTTGAATTTTAATTCTTTAAAATTCTAAGGGCTTGATTTGGAATTAAAGTATTCATAAAAGAAAACTTTTGAAATTCCAAAACTTGAGGGCAAGTTCTGAAACTATTCAAAACTCTTAGATTTTTTATAACTTATGAGTTTTAATTAAAGCTTTAAAACTTTTAATGAAGAGACTCTTGGACATCCATAACCTGAGGACAAGTTATGGAGCCATAAAAACTATTTATAAGGAAAAACTCTTCATTTTTTTTGTAACCTAAGGCATTTTTATGAGTTTTTAAGATTCATAAATGTGACTTTTCATATAACTTGAGGACAAGTTACAAAAACACATTTTATGAACAACTTTTAGATTAATTTTGATTGAAAACTACTAACACATATTTTTCATTAATCTAAAAATTACTCATAAAACAAGGTAACACAAAAAAAAAACTTTTGGATTCCATAACTTATGGAGTTTAATGTTTCTTTTATGATGAAACTTTTCATGTTCCATAACTTAAGAACAAGTTATGAAATTCTTTAAAACATTAAGTACAAGATTTGTAACTCCATAAAAACTTTGAATCAATTTTTTTAAAACCTTTTCATATCCATAACTTATGGAGATTTCAAAAAACTCTTTAGATCAAACTTTTGAAACTAATAAAATAATCATATAATTTTATCTTTTAATAAATTTAACCTAATTCAACTCATATAACAAATGATTCAAATTTTACAAATAATTAGTTTCTCACAAAAACAAGTAATTATCTTAAAATTTGACAAACGTCATGTTTTTTTTTCTTTTTTTTTTCAACTTTGAAATAAATCATTTGCAACAATATAACAGCAAACAACCCATGGTTCTGATACCATTGTTGAGTTTTAGTATACTAAACATCCTATGGTGCACATACAACCCTAAATATATTGGATCTATGTTTTCTCTATTATACATGCAAGTATGAAGTTTCCAAGATATTACCCTATACTAGCATACAAATATCATATACTTGGGTAATCAAATGGATATAATACATACCTTTGTTTGATGTAGCTTGTCTTCATGAAGCTTGAGTGCCTAGTGCCCCAAGTGTGACACCTCAAATGTTTCACACAACACTATGAACTCTTGTAATAACCTTGAGAATAAGGATAATTTGATTCTCTCTAGTGAAATCGGCTAGCCCTTCTTAGTGTTCCCACACTAGTGCCAATTTCACCAACCAAGGACCTCTTTATATAGTGTGGAGATTAGGTTTAAACCCTAATACCCATGACCTTTCATTTCTTATGATCCATGGGTTAAACACTCCAGGGACTATCCATGAAAGCTTAGCCCAACTTAAACAAACTTGGCCCATCACACATATATATCTAAGAGTCCATATTTAATTAGTTCCTTTTGATCACTTAATTAATTATAAATTAATTCTTGATCAATACTAATTATATAATATGATTATATATTAATATATTAGAACTTATAATATATTAATATAAAATCACCAGTATCCTTTTTTCTCATCTTGTCTATCTAATTGTCCCGATGCCATGCAACCCAAATGGACCATGTCGGGTCGGGTCAAGTCTTACCAATTATAGTTATGGACTTAGACATTAATCCAACAGTTCTCCCTCAAGATATGGAGGCATTACCTTTATGGGATCCGTTGTACCATTTACATGGATCACAAGAGCTTAAGAAACATCAAGGATCATCCGAACCTGAACATGAGGCAGCGTAGGTGGATGCATGTAGTCAAGAACTATGATTGCAAGATCCTTTACCACCCTGGTAAAGAAAATGTGGTTGCGGATGCTTTGAGCTGTAAATCGGCTGGGTCTTCCACCCCCGCAATATGTATGAAAATAGTTGTGGATTCCCCGTTTGTGAGCTTGATCAGAGATGCCCAGATAGAGGGCATGCGATCGGAGAATTTGAAGCGGGAGAGGATCAAGGGTGAAAACACCAGGTTCGTGCATGATAGCCAGGGATTACTGACCAGATACAGTCGGGTTTGGGTTCCGATGTCTGGCAGGATTAGGTAGATGGTTATGGAAGAGGATCATAAGTCTCACTTGTCAATTCACCAAGGGGCCACCAAGATGTACCAGGATTTGAGTTTGAGCTATTAGTGGCCGGGTATGAAGCGCGAGATCGCTTGGTATGTTAAGAGGTGCTTGACCTGCAGGATGGTCAAGGCCGAACATCAGAGGCCGCATGGCAAGCTGCAGCCCCTGGAGATTCCTATGTG
Organism: Lactuca serriola; assembly: GCF_051521515.1. Taxonomy (NCBI): domain Eukaryota; kingdom Viridiplantae; phylum Streptophyta; class Magnoliopsida; order Asterales; family Asteraceae; genus Lactuca; species Lactuca serriola. The sequence goes on from NC_136408.1 coordinate 100,427,210, forward strand.
GAAATGGGAACAGATCACGATGGACTTATGACAAAGCTACCAAGGAAGACAATGGGGTTTGATGCCATTTGGGTCATCGTGGACCGATTGACCAAGAGTGCCCATTTCTTGGCCATACGGGAGAGTTCGTCGGCCGAGAAGCTAGCCAAAGTGTATGTTTGCGAGATCGTATCTCACCATGGGATTCCCGTCTCTATTGTCTCTGATCGGGATGTTAGTTTTACCTCTCATTTTTGGCAGAAGTTTCATGAGGAGTTGGGCACGCGATTGCACTTCAGCACAACATTCCACCCGCAGACAGACGGCCAGAGCAAGCGGACTATTCAAACCCTCGAGGACATGTTGAGGGCGTGTGCCATCGACTTCGGTGGCAGTTGGGATTCTTACCTACCGCTTGCGGAGTTCGCTCACAATAACAACTATCATTCTAGTATTGGCGCCCCACCTTTCGAGCTGTTGTATGGGCGGAGGTGTCGCACCTCAGTTTGTTGGGGCGAGGTGGCTCACAGGGTAATGGGATGGACAAAGGTAGTTCTGCAAACTCCCGAGATGATATATCAGATTAGACAGCGGCTGCAGACCGCTCAGAGCTGGCAGAAAAGTTATGCGGACCAATGCCAATCTGAGCTGGAATTCCAGGTGGGACACATGGTTCTCCTGAAGGTCTCACCCTGGAAGGGTGTGATCCGCTTCAGGAAGAGGGGAAAATTAGGTCCCCGTTACATTGGACCATTCCGGATTGTTGCTAGGGTTGGCAGGGTGGCTTATAAGCTAGAGCTTCCGTAGGAGCTCAGCTGGATCCACAACACATTTCATGTTTCACAATTATGAAAATGTGTTATGGACCTGGAGGCAGTGGTACCGTTAGATGACATGTAGGTCGATGAGCACCTGAACTATGTGGAGAGGCATGTGGCTATTTTGGAAAGAAAGAAGAAGATTTTGCGGAACAAAGTAATACCTTTGGTAAAGGTACAATGGGAACATCAGAAGGGATCCGAGTGGACATGGGAGCTAGAGGCGGAGATGCGTGAGCACTACCCAACGTTTTTTATTCCAGAGGACTTCGAGGGCAAAGTCTAGTTCAAGTGGGGGAGAGTTGTAATACCCCGATTTCCCAGGTATTTAGATCGAGAATTTACTAGTCTTTAATCCCTAATCGATGAGTAATGATTCCCTACTCATCGAGTAGTGTCGATGCGGGGACACAAAATTAGTGACCTACTCGCCGAGTCCATAAAGGGACTCGACGAGTAGGAGCTGGCAGAAGAAACCCTAAGTCCCGGGTTCTGCACCCTATTTAAGGGGACTTAAGCCCCATTTGGCCTCCTTGGAGTCATTAAGAGCTCAAAGGAAACCCTAACCGTGTATTGTGTTCTTGTGTGCCTTGAAAGCTTGAAAGGAGGACTTTGTGGAAGGAAGAGTTTGGAGAAGCAAAGGGTTAGAAGAAAGGGAGTAGTGGAATCCGATTTCTACCTCAGTTAGCACTCATATAAGGTACCAAGTCAACACCTTTATCCTTTTTCCCTTCAAAATCTCATATAGTGGAAATCTAGGGTTTATGAGGTGTAAGTGAGGTGATATTGCAAAACATAAGTTGGATCTGAAGTTGTAACTTCAGATCTGGACCATTCTCGAGTTCTAGATCCATAAAGTCCCTACTTTGGCCGTGAATGAGGCCTCCCTTGTGCATGAAACCCATTAAGAGCTTAGTTTAGGGCAATAAGGACCTTTTTTAGCCATGCATTCACGTAAAGTTTGGCATGCCCTAGGAGCTTGGATCTGTGGTTTGGAGTTGTTGCATGGCTTAAAAATTGGTTTGTATGGCTTAAGGACTGAAGGAACTCGGAGAGTCACAAGGGAGACTCGGCGAGTCGTATGAATATAGCCGTGAACTCGACGAGTTGGACGAACAACTCGGTGAGTCCGATGAAAATTGCCATAAGACTCGACGAGTTGATGAACAACTCAAAGAGTCAGATGAGTTTTAACCAGGATATGTTGTGTGTATATCCGTCGAGTTAAAGGGGCGCGGAGGGGGGGGGGGGGGAACTTGACAGGTGGCCTTGGGGTTTGATCGAGACTCGAAGGAACTTGACGAGTCACCCCAATAACTCGGCGAGTTGGAATATGCTTCAAGGAACTCGGCGAGTAGCTGAGTAAACTCGGCGAGTTGAGGTCAACATGGAATGTTGACCTTGACTAAGGACTTTGAATTTGACTAGGGTTAACTAGTGGGTTATGGAGTACTCTGAAGACTCATTAGTATGTTCGTATTACTGTAATAGGTGGTGGAGTCGTTGATGTGTGATCAGAGAGCTGTGATTATTTACCAAGCTAACATCTACGAGGTGAGTTATTCTCACTATACTAAGGGGTCTAAGGCACCAAGGCCAGCCCATTGGATTTGATATCCTAGTAGTCAATGATATGTTGAGTTGAGTTAGTAATGTATGCCAGTTGATATGCTAGTCGGGTGCCTGTGATACTGATTGATTACCTGTATGTGCATTTATCTGTTACATGTCGACATGTTATGTGGGATGGGTTGAGGTTGTACTACTCCGTGCAGTAGCCAACAAACCCGAGAGTATTCCAGATATGAGCTGAGGGTCCGATAGGCATTCCAGACTCATACTGAGGACTCAGGAGCATTCCAGATACGAGCTGAGGGCCCGATTGGCATTCCAGACTCGTACTGAGGGCTCGATGGCATTCCAGATACAAGCTGATGGCCCGGTAGGCATTCCGGACTTGTATTGAGGGCTCGATGGTATTCCAGATACGAGCTGAGGGCCCGGTAGGCATTCCAGACTTGTATTGAGGGCCCAGGGGTAGTCCAGCTTGTAAAGCTGTGGACCCAGTGCATGTTGTTTTGTTTTTGGTTGATATGATATGCTAAAGTTGATATTGCTATGTGAATTGTATGTTTATCGGTATTTTGGGGGTAGCTCACTAGGCTTTCGGGCTTACAGTTTCAGTTTATTGTTTCAGGTACACTAGGGGATCGCGGCAAGGCAAGGGCATGATCGTACAACTCCTCCTGTTATGATATGTTTCTGGGAAATACTCTGATAATTAATATTTTTGAAAACAAAGTTGTAATGTTTTGATGAACTTGACATGTTTTAAAAAGTTAAAATTGGTTTGAAATTTCGGGTGTTACAGTTTATTAATTATTAGTGTGATGCATACGGTGCTCGGTCTCTTCACGTATCTAGGGAGTTGGTTTATCTGTTTTATATTCATGATGTAAGTTCGGCTGTAGAGATTTGTTGTCTTCGGGCATTCCCAAGGTGTTCTTATCCCCTGTAGATGTGTTGAATCTTTGATATATCCTGCTTCAGACTATACTACTGTTCTCCATTATTTCACAATGGAGGGCCGGACCCCGAATGTCCGAGCAAGTTTCTTATGTCTGATCTTGCTATGGTAAGGCTTAGTAGTATTTACTTCGGTTTCTTACTATGCAGCTGATCCCTTCCCAGAATCCTCTTCGCGAATCTCTTCTCGTTCTTCCTTGACTCCTCTATTGGTTGTTGTAGTGGAGTGCTTATGCCTATCTATGTTGTTTTTCCGATAATGAGAGTTACTAAAGAATCTATGGGATTAACTAAAACAAATTTTATCTTGTGGGTGACCCTTATCGAGTCTTCCTATAATCATGCAATGTATACAATTCGTATATATCTTAAGATTAAATAGGCCTTTGAATAAGTGATCCTACTCTAAGACCACATCTAAACAAGGAAAAGGAAGTAGAGTGAAAATCACTAATTCTAGGTCTATAAAATCTCAATTATATATAACCATAAGGTATACACTCGGTAATTATAAATCTTCTAGTAAGGGTCTGTTTAGTTCTCACGTAAGTTATAATACCATAAAATACTCCTATAGTATTTTAAATCATATGTTTGGTTCTTAATGGATTTCTTGTATAGGAAATTTTTTTAAGGCTTGTTTCTAAATACGACCATTCCCCAACATACATTAATCACATCTCGGATTAAATATAGTTGATCAGACTATATTCATCCCAAGCCTAATTACATATCCCAAGGTCTACTCGTAATGTCCAACTTCTCATTTTAATTTTGTATCGTCCTAGATATAACACTATACTAGCATGTATGCATGTACTCATACTTTTTATCAAGAAACTATTTCATTTCTAAAATTATAGTTATTTGAAAATGTTTAATCAAAGACATTCAGTCCCAATGCATTTATAGTTTGTATATCTTATGTGGTTCGATATACTTAGTTCACTATAAACAATGCTCTGATACCAATCTGTCACACCCCCAAACCAAGGATGGCAGAAACGTCTGAGGGTGGCGGACTTCATGTATAGTATCATAACAATAAGTATAATAGTGCTCAAAGTAAATACAACCATCATAAATATAATTGAAAAAGTTACACCATAGTATGAGTTTACATATTTCAAAATCAATTACATTATGATGACAAAATGAACTGTTTGACGCCTTAGCATCCCATCCTCAAAAGTTGCGGGTTACTTGTTTTACTGATTTCCTTAGAATACAAGTAGTTTCGAAAAAGTATCAACAATTAAGTTGGTGAGTTCATAAGCTTTTGGATGTAGAGTTTGAAAACCCTGGTTACTACCAGTATGTATGGTACGTTATGTTTGAAAACCATGGTGACCACCAGTATGTATAGTAGTTTTATTATTTGAAATAAAACCGAGTATTGTATCCCGTCTTTGAAAAACCTTTGTTTGTAAATGTAAAGTATACCCAATAAAATCCAATATTTTCCTTATAAAATGTTATGTAGTCATAAATCCCAAGACCGAGTGTATGTATGTTTGTACTTGTCATGATGCATGCAGTTTTAAATAGATAACACCCCTTTTTAAAGTAGAAATTCCTGTAAACTACATGTGTCCTTATCTCCCTATGTGAGTCCCTATAACCATACTATAACAGAGATTCCTGCTACAACGTTCTTCAGGCATTCGAATCGAAATGACATTTGTCACCCCCGATCGGCCGATCGGGCTGTTGCAAGCAGCATGGGTGTGGGTTATCAATATCAGTATAGATCTATAGACAATTATCACAATCTCCCTACAAGAGACTCTAGCTATAACTTATTCATGAATTTTAACCCGTACTCTAAGAGTACAATGAAGACGAGTCTCACAATTTACGATAACGAGTTTACGTGTAGTATGCGTGTAAAACCTTTTCTATGGTGGAATTGAAATCCCCTTTCGTGTAGTATGTTTGAAATGTGAAATTCATAAACTATACCCTTTATAGTTTATTGTGTAGTAAATGAAAACCCATTTGTATTGAGAGTAAAACCCTTTTCTGTGGTGGAATTGAATCCCCTTTTCGTGTACTATGTTTGTATTGTAAAATCCATAAACTATACTTATTATAGTTTATTGTACTTGTTAGAAGTGTTTGAAATCCTTATAATGAATGAATAATTTTCTGTTGATGATGTTAACTAACAAGAAATACATTCAACATTTAGAAACTAATTGTTATACACTTTGCTCAACATGTCACAAAGTGTTGTAAATATTGTAAGCTATTTAACTAGTTTTTAACTTTTCTACACTGTTTTAGAAAAATCACATAAAAATTATACGAAGTCAAAAACTGAATCCGTCAACTCTGAAAGTTTAAAAAAAAATTTAGTTTGTTCAAAATTATTATTATTATTTATATAATTCTCTAACTTGTGTGAAAATGTTCATATTCACAGACTGGTCCAAATTCGTAGCTACAGTGATAGACAGTTTTGTAAAAATCAACATAAATTGTAGAAAAATCGTATGAACATGTGAAAGAAGTCATTTTAAAGGTATATATCTGAATTATTTACACATAGTATAGTTTTAAGAACTAAAAAGTTTAAGATGTTCAAAACAGTCCATGAATGGAAGTAAACTTTCCTGTTGAAAGTTGATGTTTGAGTTTAGTTAAGTTTTTTGTGTTTTAACTTGTATTCTCCCCATAAAACTTGAAGAAAACATGAAAATGTGGGGTTATGAACTCACCTTGAGTGATTCCCTAAGACAAATGTTGAGGAAAAGACGTTTCCAAGCCAAGAACACTTGGAAGATGCTTGAAGATTTGAAGATCCTAAGAACAAAAATGTCGATATTTGTATGAGAAATATATGATTCGAGTGAAGGAGTGTAGAATACTTAAGAGTAGGATGAAGATACTTACCAAAAGTAGATGAAAAGCTTGAGATCAGCCCTTGAAATCTCGAGTTTGAGAGAGTGAAAATGAGAGAGTGATGTGTTTGCTTTTGATGAAAGAGAGAACTTATTGGAGGAGAGATAAGGGTTTTTCCCAGCCTTTAATTAATGTATCGTGTTGGAGACGGGTGGTGAAAGTACAAATAGTTTAGGGTTTCGACTTCTAAGGAATTCGGTACATGGATTGACTTCGGTTCGTAAGAGGTTTCTCCCCTTTTTTGCTATTTTCCTAATAAACATCGCGTTTCGAGCGGTTTTTGAGTAAGTTAAGGGCCGGGATGCCCCGAGTGATTATAAAAAGTTGAGAGAGGTTGTGAGAGAGATTTGGGAGAGATTTGAGAGATAGATAGAAAGCGAGATTGAGAGAGACTTTGTTTATGACATATGCGAGTGTTTAGCTTCGAAATGCAAGGTTTGTAAACCCCATTAAGCCTAGTTATGAATGTTATACGTCCCCGGAGGGTATGTAATAATGTTTTATCGAGTAGTTCCATCACATACCCTGATTAGGGTTTAGATTTTTCTAAACACGTGAAGACTCGAAGTGACAGATAAGATGTATCTTGATCTCAAACAACTCTACTGGTGGCAAAACATGAAAGCAGAAATTGCTACCTATGTGAGCAAGTGCTTGATTTGCGCCAAGATAAAAGTAGAACACCAGAAGCCCTCAGGTCTACTCCATCAACCCGAAATACCTGAGTGGAAATGTGAACAGATCTCCATGGACTTCATAACAAAACTACCCAAAACTCAGGGTGGACACGATACCATTTGGGTGATCGTCGACAGACTAACCAAGTCTGCTCATTTCTTACCGATCAAGGAAACTGATAAGATGGAAAGGCTAATGAGAACCTACATCCAAGACATCGTGCGACTTCATGGAGTGCCGATGTCTATCATCTCGGACAGAGACAGTGGATTCACTTCCAGATTCTGGCAATCGTTGCAAAAATCCATGGGAACAAGGTTGGATATGAGTATAATCTATCACCCACAAACTGATGGACGGAGTGAGAGAACGATCCAAACTCTAGAAGACATGTTGCGAGCATGTTTGATCGACTTTGTTAAAGTGTGGGATGTTCACTTACCATTATTCGAGTTCTCTTACAACAACAGTTATCATACTAGTATCAAGACTACTCCATTTGAAGCCCTTTACAACCGTAAGTGCATACCACCTCTATGCTGGATGGAAGTGGGCGACACGCAATTTGCAAAAGGTCTAGTCCCTGATAGCACTCTCACTGGTCCGGAGATCATTAGGGAAACAACTGAAAAGATCGTCCAGATTCGAGAGCGTCTGAAAACCTCCAGGGATAGGCAAAAGAGTTATGCCGACAAAAGAAGAAAACCCTTGGAATTTCAGGTTGGTGACTGCGTTCTACTGAAGGTCTCACCCTGGAAGGGCATGATACGCTTTGGGGACCGTGGAAAACTAAATCCAAGGTACATTGGACCTTTCGAAATTACTTCAAGGATTGGTCCAGTGGCTTACAGACTTCAACTTCCAATCGAGCTTAACAAAGTACATCCAGTGTTCCACGTATCGAACCTGAAAAAGTGTTTGTCCAACGAAACTCTTGTGATTCCACACGATGAAATTGAACTTAACAAAAATATTAACTTTGTGGAAGAACCCGTCGAGATCATGGATAGGGAAATCAAACGAACTAAACAGAGTCACATACCAATAGCGAAGGTTCGCTGGAACGCTAAGTGAGGACCTGAATTCACTTGGGAGTGAGAAGATCAGATGCAACAAAAGTACCCGCATCTCTTCCCTAGTCCATTGGCACTTATTTTGTAATTAGACTGAATTCCCTCTAACGGGGGGATGATGTAACAACCCGTTATTTCAATTCAATGTAATGTCTAAAAATCGAGTCTTGTAATCTCTTTGTGAAGTAATAATAATATCATAAAAAATGAAATGTTCAAAAATCTCTGTTTGAGTACACTATGTGGTAGATATCGTGATAAGGTTTCCAAAAATATAAAGAACGCTAAAATCCGAGTTATAACGAATGAGTTATGACCAATAAAAGATTTGTAACACTACCGGTAAAGCGTTGCTAAACATAAAAAGAGAAATTTCAATAAAATGCTTTTCAGCCTTAGGTATCTAAATGAAAGTCGTAGATATCATTAAACCATGAACATACATAAAAAGAACGCCCAAATCTGACTTCGTATAAGGAAGTTATGAATTTCTGAAGTTTCTAACCTAGCAGTAGACAGCTAAAAACTCGAAATAGCGATCGACCGTAAGGGTGTCGGGTTTGGTGCTCATCTCTTTCCATCTAAGTGTCGTTACTCTGCGTGATTACCTCGATAAGCCTTCCCAAAGCCTTGGTTTTTCATACTCAAGTCCTGAAGGAAGTTCTACACTCCCGATATCCCCGAGAATCCCGAGATTTCAACTCTCTCTAGTCGAAGTTCTGCTCGATTCTGCTCTCGACTACTTCAAAACAACCACTTCAATCAAGTGAGTTCATACCCCCTTTTATACACCTTCAAATACTTTATAATGTACTTTTAATACATTTCGGGGGAGAATACAAGTAAACACCCGGTTAATCCCGAGTGAAAACGTAAAAACTCTTGTTATACTTCGCACGCATTAGATTTATACAAAATGCATAGTATCCAGGTAGCCATTCTTGTTAAACCATTTTATGCATTCAAAGAACTTATGATTTATGCTTTGTCAAACATTGTGAAAGAGGATAAACATTTCATACAAAACTATCATTTTAATACAAACTTAGTCGAGAATCCATGAGACGATTACATCTTCAATGCTACCTTTTTGTTAAAAGGTACTACCTAAAGTCTTGTCTATTATAACCATAGTCTCCAGTTCGGAGAGCGTGTCAAATGTGTATAGATCTATACGGGAAGTCATGATCCCGCACCCTGATTTTTAGCTACAGTCCTTTGGGTGATAGTTTGTCATAACGTTTCGACGCCTGAAGACCGTAGCCACAGGCATATTATGTTTAGTATGGTTATAAAACTCACTGGATAGACAACTATTATAGTATTCTGCTTTTATGAACTAGTAGTTATTAAAACTATTCTTCCTCCAACAAGTGCGATCTTCTCATAGCTTTATTTTATAAAACTATGTCTCATTCTTTTAAGCATTTCAGTTGCTTGCGATTTTCGGTCTTGGATATTAGAGACTGCCTATTACTTTAGGAAAATAAGAGATTTTCCTGTATCTAAAACAACCAACTAATAGGAAAATAAGGGATTTTCCTGGTACAACTATTTACAATTCACAACATGAACATTCATATGCATTTCATACTTTTATAAGAGAATAAGAGATTTTCTTGGAAAACACATGAACTTTGGAATGGTATATATTTTCTCAAAACCGCTTATGAACTCACCAACTTAATTGTTGACACTTTTTCTTTGAAATAACTTGTATTCTCAGGGAACCGCTAAGCGGATTTGGAAACCAACTTTTGGGGATTAACGCTCTAACGTTAATTACTTCTTTAGGCAGATGTTTATGTGTTTATCTTTTAAACATGTGACAAATACAATTATGTAAACATTTTGAAAATTTTATATATATGGTGGTGTGTACTTTCCTTACTATGAACTGTTATGATACTAAATATAACGTCCTCCGCCCCCGAACGTTTTTGCCGTTCTGGTTTGGGGGTGTGACAAAAAAATTTCAAAGTTGAAATCTAAGAGACCCAGTACTGACAACATGAGTTTTCATTCCTCACGTCGTGAGCTCGATGTCATAAAAATTCAGAATTTGTTTCTTACGACATCACGACGTGAGCCTTCAATACTTATGTCGTGAGCATTAACATTGACATTTTTATTTTACTCTTCCAAGATTACAATGTGGCGTATGCTTTCCCATATTGACATACTATGCTTTTAAGATCCTATGAACCATATTTGTTGAAGATTCATGTTTCTGACTCGCATTTTGTCGGCACAATTATTTATCTCGGAAGATCCAAGTTCCAATCACAAATTCAAGATGTTCAAGTTTTCCACACACATTCAGAATCAATCTCGTCACTACTACCCCTGGGAGTTTGTTCTTTTTTCTCCGTTCTATTGCTTTTAAATTATTTTATACATACAATGAGGACATTGTATGTAATAAGTGTGTGGTAGGGGTCGAACAAGTAAATTGCTATAAAAATGAAAATTTTTGAAAAACTTAGAAATAAATTTGAAATAATAATCTAAAATTTAAATCTAGTGATAATTAAAAAACTTAAGTTGCTAGTATTATATGAGATGATCCAATGCGAGCTCAAATGTTTAGCTGAGCCAACATATGTTATAGTATATGTGTGGCTTCTCATGTCTTAGTGAAAAGTCATAAGATATGAAAGGTAATCCGGTAATATATATTAGGGGTGTCCAAGAAAACCGCAAAACCGAACCGATCCGGTCAACCCGAAACCCAAAAAAATCGAAACCGTGAAAAACCAAAACCAAAAAACTAGATATATATGGTTCGGTTTCAGTTTGGATATTTAAATATCCGTGGATACTCAAACCGAACCGTATTACATAATATATATATATATATATATATATATATATATATATATATATATATATATATATACACTTTACACATCATTGAAGCATTAGTTCATTAAATTAAATGTTTTTATTTTAGTCCTGCATATATATAATTGATAGTTATGCCTTATGTATTGAAGAATAATTTGACTATTTGACAAAATTAGACTCTTAATACATACCCTGTACGAGTTAACGACTTTACTCCTCTTTTTTTTTCTTCTCAAACTTTTTATATTTGTTTATATTATTATGCATGTTTTGTGTCAAATGTACCAATGTATGGTATCTTATTTATGTCTATGTATCAGATTCATCATTTTTTTTGGTAATGTATGGTGTTAAAACTCCAACAAAAGTTGATTTTTTTAGCGGGTAACCATGAACCGAACCATGGTTACCCGCTTTTATACGGTCCGGTTCGGTTCGGTTTTTTACACAATTCGGTTTGGTTACGGATAGTGTGTGTAAGGTACCTGTCTTGTGGTCACGGTTCATAATTTTATTATTATCCGAACTGAACCGCCCCATGAACACCCCTAGTTTATATGACATAATAAGTTTTGCAACCTAAACCTAAAATCTATCCAGGAGAGCTTATGTAGTCATTGCACTTTGACTAATACATCTAACCAGTAAAGGTTGAATGTAAGCTCCCTTGCTTAAGCATGTAGGAGTTGAGCGAAAAAGTGAGTTATATATATTAAGAAAAAAAGAGAGAAATTACCAAAAAGTTGTAAGAATTTTTTGGAGCTATCAAAGTATGAAGATCAAAATATCAAAAATTTGAAGATATTCAAAAGTTAAAGATACCAAAAATCAAGCAATAAAGGTGGTGAATTCGAAGAAATCTAAGATCAATTATATCAAAGAAGTGAAGAATTCCAAGAGCTCCATTGCGGTATTAAAATTTGTAATCTTTCTAGATTATGTATGCTTGGGTAGCATAACCAAAAATACCTTGAGGTTAAGAAAGATTTCTAAGTATGGATTCGGAGGGTTGCAGAAATAAGTATTATATAAGCTAAAGAGTGATGGTTCATAAGGATTGTGAGTATTTAGGATAGGGAAGTTGTTAGGATTTTAGACACAAATATACGCGTTGAGGTCTTAGTGTAATGGTTGAGTTCAAAATGGATTGTCTTATGTGATATTAGTGATGAGAGTTTGACTTTAAATAATTAGCTTTGCTTAAGGGCAAGCAAATAATAAGTGTGGGGTATTTGATATTTCCATATTTACACACATTTTTAGGCAATATTTTAATGCATTTTGATTAATATTTTGGTTATCTAAAAAGTATATGGTACTTATGAGATTGAATTATATTTTGCAGCCAAAAGGAACACTCTTGAAGATAAAGGACCAAAAGCGACAAGAATTGGAACTTTGGGGGTTGGAGCTTAAAAGTAGAAGATTCTAGCTAAAAGCCAATCTCACGACGTGAGTATCGAATTCTATAAGATTAACACAGGAAGTCAAAATCCTTAACCAATACAGAATTCTACCCAACTCACAACGTGAGACTCCATATCTCACGACGTGATAAGTGATTTTCAAAAATCTATAAATTAGCCTTCATTCTCATGACTTGGAAGACTGGTAAGTGATGAATTCTAGAGAGAAAACTGAGTAAAAGGTCTGAAAGATAGCGAAGAAGCATCCATAAAAGGTGAATTGTTTGAAGCTTTGAAGATTAAAGAACATAATCGTTACTTTGATCTGGTACACTTTGATCATGACTTTAATTATTGGATTTATGTTCTTGATTTCAGCCATGAGTCGTTGAATCTAGTAGATTTTGTTTAGCTAGATGAAGCTTTAACTCTATTGTTTGGTTATTAATTTATGAATTTTAATGGTTGGTTATGTGCTTGTGTTTGATTATTGCTACCTAGCATGTTAATATTTGATACTTTAGTTGCTTGAATTCATGTTCTATGTAGCTTAGTGACCACTAAATTCCATGAAATTAACACATAGTGATTTAGGGACCACTGAATTGCAAGAGCTAGGATCGAACTAATCTTAGATAAATAATTTGTAACATCTTGTTTGAAATAGAGTAACTAAATAATAAACCCAGAACCCTAAGATGTAAATTTATAAATTATATTATTTTATAATGGCCCTAAAACCAATAATATTTAGCAAAGAGTTGGTTTCTGCGAGCCAAATGATATATTTTAGACTTTCGGGGGTCAAAGTGTAATTTCAGGATGTATTTTGTAGAGATTTTTAGAAGTTAGGGTGCATTTGGTAAACATTGGACTGGATTTGAAAGAGATTTCAGAAGGCAGGGGCTAAATCGTAAATTTCGGATAGTATTTGGAAAGAATAATGGAAGGAGGGACCATTTATGTGATTATGGGATAAATCTTAAAGGATCCGGGTATATAACCCTAACACCACCGATAAACCCTAACCCTACTTCACTACTTCCAACTGCCACCTTGTTCCTTCTCTCCAGCAGCCGACCTCTTCCCTCCGCCATTAAGGTCGTGGACCACCAACCCACACCACCACAGTGGCTGCCGATGAATCCCCAAACGGATAAAGGTCGTGGTTGCAATATGTTATCGTACTCGGAAGCACGCCCCTCCTCCTTCTGTCTCGTCGTCGAACACGTCGCCAGCACCGCCCTTCGCTGCTTCTTCTTCGTCCGTAGCACTGTGACGACCCGTCGATGCACCATCCCGTTGAAGATGAAACCATTCTATTTCCACCATTTACTGCCGTTCCAGTCGTCGGATGCCACCACAATAGCCCCAGCTGCCGGAGGCGTTAGTGCACCTCTAAGAGCCACCGAAGACCGATGAGGGAAGCTGTGAGTGTCATCATTGCGTGGGTCGTGAGTGAGTCGCATTTCCGGCTCAAGTTATTGTTGTTACTTTCGATCGAAGACGGTGCTATCACTGGACATCCACCGTCGTTGTCGTTCATTGCGGCTATCCCTTTTTGCAGGTTATTCTTCGACCATGGTTGCCACCAAGATGATGGTTGTGGGTGTGATCTAGAGATATCATGTGTAGGTGTGTGTTGCATCATTAGTTTGCGTTATTGTGTGTGATTGCTTGGCCGGGAACCAAAAGTGAAGCCATCACCACCACCATGAGGTGGTGGCTGCCACCACGTGCCACCACCAGCCACCACTAGGGTGGTTGTGTGTGTATGTGTGTGTGTTTGTATTAGTATTTGTGTGTTATTCGGGTGTTTGCCTTGTAATATTGTAAACACCGCGAAAATAATAAAAGAAACTCGTAACCACCACCGTGAGGTGGTGGCTGCCGCTGTAAGCCGCCATTGACCACCACTACCCGAGGTGGTAGTGGGTGGTGCCCACCTTATGAATCCCTAATGGGCCTTAGGAGACCTTAGTGAGCCTAATGAAACCCTAAATTCAAGGCAAAATGGTGATTATTGTAACACCCCAGAACCAATACATGGACCATTTTACCAGACATATCAGTAGTGCATACCAGATATGCTATGTAACATCCCAAAATTCAAGGCAAAAAATTTCATTTTTAAATGAGTTATTATAAAACCAACAGTATAAGAAAACATCCATAATAACATATCATGCCAAAACCAGTACGTCAATAACCAAAACATGTCATCATAAAATCATATCAGAGTATAATCCCAAAGATCTCCTGTGCAGAAAACATAGTGTGATGCGCTACGCTCGAGCCGGCTCCTTTCCTTTCAAAACGAAGTACCTGAAACCAAAACTGTAAACTGTAAGCATGAAGCTTAGTGAGTTCCCTCATCGTACCACATACCAGAAAATCACATAACATGCATATACTGTCAGGCATATCTGGGTGCCCGACTTACCCCTTCGGTCCTGTCGACCGGATAATGCCTAACATATCTGGGTGCTGGCCTACCCTTCGGTCTTGTCGACCGGATACTGCCTAGCATTTATGGGTGTTAGCCTTCCCTTCGCTCCTTTCGAATGGATACTGCCTAGCATATTTGGGTGTTGGCCTCCCCTTCGGTCCTATCGACCGGTAACTGGGGACTATTGATGGGTTTTGGCCATATGAACATTCCTATGTGCACATGCAAACCCTAATGCTTGGATCTAGGTTTCTCTAATTAAACATGCATTGAATCCAAGACTTCTAATGACTAATAAGGTATAAGAACAATACAAAATCAGAGTTACAAGCTTACATTGAAACACTTGTTTGATCTTCTTGTTCTTGGAGCTCTAGAGTCACAAATGTCACTCCTCTAATGGCATACAAACACCAACTAGCAAGGAGGATGATTTGAGAGAGAGGAGAGGGGACAAAATCGGCCAGGGTTCTTCCAAAGACACACGTGTCGATTTCCCCACCCCAAGAGGTCTATTTATACTTGTAAGGCTCCTAGGGGTTCACCCTTAAACCCTAATTGGATAACTATTACTCAAAGCAATCCAAATCCTTTCCAAGATAAGCATTGGGCGAATTTGAGGCTATCCCAAGCCCTAGAATTCATCCACCCTCTTATCCTTAAAGAATATATAGCCCAAAGTGTAACTATCAAACAATTGACAGTTTATACCCTCTTATTTAATTAATCTCTTTAAGTCACCAAATTAATACTAATTAATCTATGACTTATATTAATCAAATAACAATATTATTATTTCTTATATTATTCTCATAATATATTAATAATATCTATTCTCTCATAATAAATCATCCTGTCAAGTTGCTATGGTGAAGGCAACCCAAAAAGACCATGCACAATCGGGTCAAATACTTGCCTAATATAGTTGCAGCCTTAGACACTATTCCAACAGTCTCCCACTTGGATAAGTCTAGTAACTATATGCACAAGTACAATTCGATTTGCAATCGTAGCTCTCAAAGATGCTATCATAACTCTGATCTAATCAATCTTGTCCTATAGATAAGGGATCGTACAGTCCTCTGTTAGATATCATGCTGACAATTCTATGGAATAATTAGTCTAGCATTTGGTTTCTCGATCTCCGATTTATTTGACATAGAACTTAATCGAACACATCAATTCAGTTCTGACCGGGCCTGGCACATAAGTCAAATCAAATCATCGAGCGGCCGAGATATCGCTTTTATCCTCTTAGGATACAAGTTATAGATAAACTTCGACTTATATGCATTTACTTATTCATTAATCAACTATACACAACAATGCGTTTTATAACACCGAGTTATTGATGCGTTTTCGCATTATCAATGTACAATCAATTAACAAATAACAAACCATATATCTAGGTTTTAAGACTATATGATATTATCATCTTGCGATCACCCTTTTTATCACATTCCATAAGGTGATTCCAGCAAGCGCGGATTTGTTCCAATGCTCAAAACTAGTTCATAAGCACTCATGAATGTTGCAGCAATCTTTTGCTATGTCTAATACCATTTAGAAAATCTACAAACCAATTCATGACAATCTTCATTCATATCTACTTCCGACATATGAACGATTGTGGACAATTTGAATAATTCGATTATTCTTAATAAACTCAATTATTCTGGAAGTCAAAACATGCAAAGTGAAACAATAGTTAAACATTTAACATAAGATAGTAACATTACTTATAAATAAAACTCCTTTATTTAATCATCAAATGTTAATTACATTTATCTATTACATATTTCTAATACTATCTAATCTATGCTAATATCACCCTTCAGCCCAATACTCCTAGCATGCTGCAAGTGCTTAACCTTACTCAATCCCTTCGTAGGCGGATCTGCTGGGTTATCTTCTGATGATATCCTCTTCACTACGAGTTGTCCTTCTTCTACACAATGTCTGATGAAGTGATATTTTCTGTCGATATGCCGAGATCTACAATGATCCCTCGGTTCCTTGGTCAAGGCAACCGCTCCTTCATTATCACAGAAACTCTCCATGGGCTCCTTTATGGTAGGTACAACTCCAAGGTCACCGATGAAGTTCTTCAACCATATTTCCTCCTTCGACTCTTCGCTCGCTGCAATGTACTCTGATTCACACGTTGAATCAGCTATGGTTTCCTGCTTGGAACTTTTCCAAGTTACTGTTCCTCCATTTAGGGTAAAGACCCAGCCCGACTGCGAACGGTAGTTATCCCTGTCGGTTTGAAAGCTGGCGTCACTATACCCTCTCACCTTTAAGTCATCATTCCCACCAAGGACTAAAAACCATTCCTTCGTCCTCCGAAGGTACTTAAGGATATTCTTCACCGCAATCCAATGGGCTCTGCCACAATTCCCTTGATATCTACTAACCATGCTCAAAGCAAAGGCTACATCAGGGCGAGTACAAGTCATAGCGTACATGATTGAGCCAACTGAGGAAGCGTATGGAACTCGGCTCATTTCAGCTATCTCAACTTCGATACTCGGACTTTGAGTCTTACTCAACTTGGCATTACTTTGTATCAGTAATTCTCCCTTCTTTGAGTTTTCCATACAAAATGTTTTAGTACCTTCTCTAAGTAAGTGTTCTGACTAAGTCCTATTAGTCTCTTACTTCTTTCTCTTACTATCCTTATTCCCAAAATATAGGAAGCCTCTCCGAGGTCCTTCATAGCGAAGCACTTCCCGAGCCAGGATTTAATCTCCTACAGTGTCGGGATGTCGTTTCCTATGAGCAGTATGTCATCCACATACAAAACGAGAAAGCTAGCTATACTCCCACTGGCTTTGACATATACACACGATTCATCTTCGCTTCGTACAAATCCAAACTCTTTGACTTTCTCATCGAAGCAAAGATTCCATCTGCGAGACGCTTGCTTAAGTCCATAAATGGACTTCTCAAGCTTACACACTCTATTCGGATGCTTCGGATCCACAAACCCCTCTGGCTGAGCCATGTAAACATCCTCAGCCAACTTCCCGTTAAGGAAAGCGTTCTTGACATCCATTTGCCAAATCTCATAATCATAAAATGCGGCAATTGATAGCATCACTCTAATAGAATTTATCTTTGCAACTGGTGAGAAGGTCTCATCATAGTCAACTCCGGGAGTTTGAGTAAAGCCCTTCGCAACCAATCGCGCCTTATACGTGTGTACGTTTCCATCCACGTCGGTCTTCTTCTTGAAGATCCATTTGCACCCAACGGTCTTACGTCCGGGTACATTATCAACCAAATTCCAAACTTGGTTATCATACATGATTGGATCTCGCTGTCCATTGCCTCTTTCCATTTCGCAGACTCCGGGCCTGCCATGGCTTCCTTATAGCTATTAGGTTCATCAAGGTTTATTAGTGTACTATCACTAATATATGTGTCCCCTTCAGTAGTAATATGAAAACCATATAACTGGGGTTGAACTCTAACTCTTTCGGAACGTCTAAGAAGTAATGATATGTCAATCGGTTCAACCGGAGTTTCCTCCTCGGGTTGAGTGGCAGCGGTAGAGGTTCCTTCATCTATCAGCTCTTGAATCTCTTCAAGCTTGATTTGCCTCCCACTGTCTCCTTGGCCTATGAGTTCTTGCTCTCGGAAAACTCCTCTCCTCGCAACAAAGACAACATTGTCCTTTGGTCTATAGAAGAGATATCCAAAGGATTTCTGCGGGTAGCCGATGAAAATACATCGCTCACTACGAGGTTCGAGCTTGTCGTGAGTATCTCGTCTTACGAAAGCCTCGCAACCCCAAACCTTGATATGTGCTAACGAAGGAGCTTTCCCCGTCTACATCTCGTGAGGTGTTTTGGCAACCTTCTTAGTAGGGACTTGGTTAAGGATATGGGCGGCAGTCTCTAAGGCATGCCCCCAAAAAGAGATAGATAGCTAAGCACGACTCATCATAGAGCGAACCATGTCCAACAAGGTTCGATTATGCCTTTCTGCCATACCATTCAACTGCGGTGTCCTAGGTGGCGTCAATTGTGAAACTATTCCACACTCCTTGAGATAATCATGGAATTCAAGACTTAGGTACTCTCCTCCTCGATCGGATCAAATCATCTTGATTTTCTTGCCCAATTGATTCTCTAATTCATTCTTGAATTCTTTGAACTTTTCAAAAGTTTCTGACTTTTGCTTGATTAAGTAGATATACCCATATCTACTATAGTCATCGGTAAAAGTCATGTAGAAGCGGTTTCCATCCTTCGTGGTAGATCTAAACGGTCCACACACATCGGTATGTATGAGGTCCAATAGACCCTCACCCCTTTCGAACGTACCAGCGAAGGGTGACTTAGTCATCTTTCCAAGTAAACAAGACTCGCATGTGTCATCTTCCCTAAGGTCGAATGACTCCAACACTCCATCCTTTTGGAGTTGGGCTATGCGTTTCTTGTTGACATGTCCAAGACGACAATGCCACAAGGATGCCTTATCCATACTATTGGAAGAATCCATGCATAAAACATCATTTCCTAAGTTATCAACAATCATAACAGTTTCATACATTCCATTACACGGTATTGCTTCTAAATAAAAGACACTATTTAGATAAGCTAAAATAGAACTATTCTCATTATTAAAAGAAAATCTAAAACCTTGTCTAAACAAACCATGAAATGAAATGATGTTTCTAGCCATTTCTGGCAAATAGCAACAATTGTTCAAATCTAAACATAGACCATTCCTAAGCACTAAAGAATACACTCCAATCTTGGTCACAGGCGACGATCTTCTGTTCCCCATGATTAGACTTATCCCTCCATGCTCCACATCCCTATTTCTTCTTAGTCCTTGCACATCAGAACAAATGTGATAACCACAACCGGTATCAAGAACCCAAGAAATAGCATGAGATGAATCGTTAGATTTAATTGTGTATATACCTGCGAAAGACGGCTTGATCTTTCCTTCCTTGATGGCTTGCAGGTACTCTGGGCAGTTTCTCTTCCATTGTCCTATCTTGTGGCAGTGGTGGCACTCTGCCTCCTTTGGGTTAGGGCAGGGTTTAGCAGGATCAACTTTGGTCCCACTAGAAGAGGCACCATCTCGGGGCTTAACCTTGCGATGGTTCTTAGACAAAGCCTTCCTCTTCTTTCCCCTTCCTTGTCCAATAGCCAACACAGGAGCAGCGGGTGGATTGGGAGTTGGTGCAACAGACTTGTCCTTAAAGTTGCTTTCAGCGACCCTCAAGAGACCTTGGAGCTTGCTTAGGCTGACCTCTTCTTTGTTCATGTGGTAGGTCATCCTAAATTGATTGTAACTTGGAGGCAAAGAGTGAAATACCATGTCGATCGCCAACTCTTCCACAAAGTCAACATTCAACTTGCGAAGACGGTCGACATACCTTTGCATCTTTTGCAGGTGCACGGTAAGAGACTCTCCATGACCCATCTTAGCGGAAATCATGTTAGTGAAAATCTCATAACGCTCTTTTCTCGCGTTTTGGTGGTATCTCTCCAACAAGTCTTGGTGCATTTCGTACGGATACATGTCCTCGTAGGACTTTTGGAATTCGGAGTTCATAGTGGCTATCATGATGCAATGAACCTTCGTTGCATCACGCTCATGAGTTTCAAAAGTGGTCATTTCAGCCAGAGTAGCGATTTCAGGGTTGATTTTCTCGAGCTTCTCATCGAGGACATACTCCTTATCCTCATAGCGAGCAATCGTGCGAATGTATCTTATCCATTCGCTAAAGTTCGTTCCATCGAAGGTGACCTTTTAACAAAGGCTCATCAATGTGAATGAACTAGAAGCAACGTTGTTAGCGTTCGACATCTACAAATAGAAAGGACAAAGATAGATTAGAATATGAATCCTTAATTATCACCCAATAAGAAAAATTAGGGCTAGGATCCAACAACAATATTTACATATTAGAAAAGGGATGCCGTAATCTAACATGCAAACAATTTGAAGGTAAGTAAATGAAGATTCACTAATTCTCCACCACAAAACATAACTTTAAGTCCCAAATGTATTGAGAATTCCTAGGTTTGGATAAGATTCATTGAAACTTTTCAATGGCATGTTTAAATCTCGATATGCCCCTCTTGTTTGTGACTGGGATACCGAGGATCACAAAGCGGGTGTGAATTACCATGCAAATTCACATGGTGCATTCATTGTAACGATCACCTATTCGATGTGCCGGTAAACCACACACGCTCCATCGAACTATGATAAACAATGAATCACCCTTTGCCACCTTTGCTTAGAACCAATAGTGTGCCGGTTAACCACACACACTCCACTAACTTCTTAGCAAGGTGCAAAGTGTAATTTCATGGGATTGCATCAATTCACTTTTCCTAAAGTAACTAAGATTGGGAAATTTTAAGAAAAACATGTAGTTACTTTTGTATTTCATATTATACTTTTAATGAGAGGATGAGGTTGCCCTATTCTACCCGTTCGGCTAACGACCCTCCACTGATCAAGCAAGCGGTGGGTGTGAGTGTACACCCATTAAGCGCCATTTTATAGGCTGCAACCTTATACCCACCTTATAGATCGGCTTCGTGAATGAGGCCTACTAACGGTAAGACTAGCATTTAAGTTATACATATATAGATATTAATCTTGTAATATTATATTAGTATAGGGTTGGATTATAAACTTGTAAAAACTCTAGGGATTGAAATTTAAATTGTCTAAATTAAACTTTTAATCACAAATGATAAATTTCAAAACTTGATGGCAAGTTTTAAACCTTTTAAAACATAAAGGATCAAATAACAAATAATTTAAATTAACAACTAATCACATAATTATCCATATTTGATATGTTTATAATTTCTTGAAAAACAATTTACCAATTTAATCAAAATAATTAATAATTATCACATAAGGAAATTAAATATTTTATTAATTGATAAATATCTTCAACTAGTTCAAAAATATAGTCATACATATCATAAAATCGGATTTGGGTTGATCTAATACGATAAAGGTAAGTTTCCATAAGATAAATATCAAAAAATCCTGATTTTAGCTCTTCCTGACGCTCGGACTCGCCGAGTACCCACTCTGGACTCGCCGAGTCAGACCAACTCACCGAGTCCATGACTCAGAAACACAAAATTTGTAATTTGCAGGTAAGATTCAAACAATCAAGCAACAATTTAATAGAAACCAATCTAGTCTCTGATACCACTGATGGGTTTTGGCTATATGAACATTCCTATGTGCACATGCAAACCCTAATGCTTGGATCTAGGTTTCTCTAATTAAACATGCATTAAATCCATGACTTCTAATGACTAATAAGGTATAAGAACAATACAAAATCAGAGTTAGAAGCTTACCTTGAAACACTTCTTTGATCTTCTTGTTCTTGGAGCTCTAGAGTCACAAATGTCACTACTCTAATGGCTTACAAACACTAACTAGCAAGGAGGATGATTTGAGAGAGAGGAGAGAGGAAAAAATTGGCCAGGGTTCTTCCAAAGACACACGTGTCGATTTCCCCACCCCAAGAGGTCTATTTATACTTGTAAGGCTCCTAGGGTTTCACCCTTAAACCCTAATTGGATAACTATTACTCAAAGCAATCCAACTCCTTTCCAAGATAAGCCTTGGACGAATTTGAGGCTATCCCAAGCCCTATAATTCGTCCACCCTCTTATCCTTAAAGAATATATAGCCCAAAGTGTAACTATCAAACAATTGACAGTTTATACCCTCTTATTTAATTAATCACTTTAAGTCACCAAATTAATACTGATTAATCTATGACTTATATTAATCAAATAACAATATTATTATTTCTTATATTATTCTCAAAATATATTAATAATATCTATTCTCTCATAATAAATCATCCTGTCAAGTTGCTATGGTGAAGGCAACCCAAAAGGACCATGCACAATCGGGTCAAATACTTGCCTAATATAGTTGCAGCCTTAGACACTATTCCAACAAGTATTTCATCCCCTACTACTACCACATAATATCATATCACATATATCATAATCTGGATAGGATGGTGTAACAGCCCGGATTTCCAGGTATTTATTATTATTTGTATTTTTGGAGAATTGTGAGTGGACTCGTTGAGTTGGAGCTCAAACTCGCCGAGTAGGATTGCGATTTGGACACGGGTTCGCGTCTGGACTCGGCGAGTCCAAGGAGTGGACTCGGCGAGTCTACACTGTTTAATGAAACCCTAATTTCCGGGGTATGAGACCTATTTAAGGGGGTTTATGGCCGTCATTTGCGGCCACCAACCCCAGAGAGAACCCTAAAGAGCCTGTGAGCACTTTGTGAGAGAGAAGAGGAACATCCTTGACTATTTGTGGGTATTTTTGCATATAGAAGAGGATCAAGGCAAGAGGAGACCAAATAAGGTGCTAATCCAGTGATTTCTTAGCTCATGGGACTTCATTTGAGGTATCCATTCGTTCCTTTCTCAGCCCTTGTTGTGAATCTTAGAGTTAGGGTTTCTTTGTGGAAGAGATCCATGGAGTAATTGGCCTCTTCTTGTGTTAGTACTTTACATCTGGACCCAAAGAGGTCTAGAGACCCTTTTCCCTCAAGCTTTATGAGTGTTAATGGAGGCCATGAGCTTAGAATAGCATTCTAGAGATCATATCATCAAATAAGGCCTTTGGACCTTTGCATGAGCACCAAGATTGTGACTTTACGTGATGAATGTGCTTGGAAGGACTGGATCTAGGAGTTATTGGAACGGATATGACCTCAGGAGTGAGTTTGAGTTCATACATGGCATAGACTCGCCGAGTACGAAGAACAGACTCGGCGAGTAACATGAAGATTGTCCATAACCACTCAGCGAGTGGTCTTGCCGAGTTAAGGGGCTAACTCAGTGAGTCAGGGAGAGTCAGAGAGGGTTGACAGGTGGACTGAGTCAAACTGGAACTCGTCGAGTTGTTTTGAGACTCAGTGAGTTGAGTCGCGGTGGCCCTGCGATTCATGTCAGGTGGAACTCATCGAGTCAGGGGAGTACTCGACGTGCCAAGAGAGAATCTGAGGGAGTTAGAAAACACGTGCAGACTCGCCGAGTCGCTCTAATGTACTCGCCGAGTCCGGTCAAAGTTGATCGTTGACCGTTGACCAGAGTTGACCTGTGTTGACTTAGTGGGGTTAGTCAACCTTAGTTGTGAAAATGTTAAAGATGTATTGTATTATAGGAGGATTATAGCTCGGGGGATCGAGTACGAGTGGGTTCAGGGATTTGCGAGCTATCGAGATACACGAGGTGAGTCTTCTCACCATACTTTACCTTGAGTAGGTAACTAGAGTTATGTGATACAGTGCTTGTATGTTATATATGTGTTATGTGTTGCACTGCATTATTCTTTGTGATTTATGTTGTGCATGTCTACAGAGTTAGAACTTGAGGGTTCACAGAGTTTGGGTGCACGAACCCACAGAGTTATAGCCTCGAGTGGCTAATATGTGTTATATGTGGTATTTTGGGGAACTCACTAAGCTTTGTGCTTACAGTGTTTGGTGTTATTTGTTTCAGGTACTAGTAGCGACCGTGGGAAGGCGCCGGCTTGATCAGTACACATGCATGGGATTTTATGATTATGAGATCTTGGGATTTTTGTATTACTTGGATTGAATTTCAAACATGGTTGTTTAATGAATATTAAGTGAATTATGTTTTTATAAAATTTGAAAATTTTGTTTTGAAATTTACGGTGTTACAAGTTGGTATCAGAGCCTTGGTTTGAGGGATTCAGGTACACCTTCAGGAGTATTTGAACTCAAACTGAGGATTTGGAAAATATTTTCAAAGGAGAACCAAATTTTTCTAAAAGTAAAAGATTTTTAGTGAAATTCAGAGAAGAAACGTGTGTACGATCAGTCAGCGCCCGAACAGTGATTTCCCAAAGTACCCTTATATTATATGTTTATGAATTTGATATGATGTATTCTCTTGCTAGAATAGGCTGGGTATTCCTATTAGGACTAGAGTGCCCTGATTTGTGATGCCTTAGCCTAGGGAGAGGTGAGCTGCTATGAGATGCTTGAGAGTGAATAGGTAGCAGCGAGGAGCTTATGAGAGATATGTTAGAAAGTGATAGAGTACTTGGAATTTGGGATTCGAAGAGGAGGATTTGGGGTGTATACTGAAACGGTGTGGACAGTAGTATTGGGCCCGTACTACTAAAAGAACCGGGGCGGTGTACGGTCCAAGTAAGAATCTTCGGAATACCAAGGATCAAGGAGACAAGAGTTGTCGAGTGTGAGTATGCTCGAATGGATTCTAATTTATCATATGTTGTATTTCAGAGGTTGATCATGGTGAGGACACGTAATATTCCAGAGGGCATTGGGGCTAGTGATGAGGAGATCCGTCAGATCATCCATGAGGAGGTGGCTGCGGCCATCAGGGCAGAGATACCAGAGATGTTCGGGTCTATTAAGACCACGCTGATTGAGACTTTCGACGAGTATTATGCTGCTCTTTCTGAGGCTGCTGTTGCGGCGGCCACCGCAACTGTTGCTGCTGCGAGGCCGTAGGGTGGTGATGCGTTGCTGTTCCGGGAGTTCAGCAACACGAAACCACTAGAGTTTGATGGGACCTAGGACCCAGTGGCAGCTATGAGATTGATTTATGACATAGAGGGGTGTTTCTTCACTTGCTCATCTCCTGAGCATTTGAGAGTATGGTTTGCGCTGAACCATCTTCGCTTGGAAGCGAAGGACTGGTGGAAGTTTGTGACGGCGCACTTTACGCCTGCTGAGTTTGCAACGGTGACCTGGGAGAGGTTCACTGCCATGTTCCGAGATGAGTACGTTCCCCAGGTGGAGAGGGAGCGTTTGTCCCAGGAGTTTCTGACCCTCAAGCAGGGCACTGAGTCTGTTACGGTGATTACCAGGATGTTCCACAAGAGGGCGATGTTCTACCCTGAGCACGTGTCCACAGAGCAGGCACGTATGAGCCGGTATTTGAGTATATTGAGGCGAGACATTTGGGAGTTCGTGGCGAACTCCTCGTACCGGAAATTTGCTGAGCTTCAGGCAAATGTCCGGAAGAGGGAGATCAATCTGGAGACTCAAGCCAGAGAGGAGGCTGAGTCTCAGGGGAGGGATCGGCGACCGGTACAATTCCAGCCGGCAGCCAAGCGGGCCAAGCCCACTGATCCCAAATCAGGGAGCCAGAAGGGTCGCATATTGGAAAGTGCGGCAAGGGTCATGATGGACTATGTAGAGCTGGATCTTGCTACAAATGTGGCAAGGAGGGGCATATGGCCAAGGACTGCCCCAAGGGGTTTGCAGTATGTTTTCACTGGAACCAGACCGGACACCGGAAGGCGGAATGTCCGCAGTTATGGGGATCAGATCAGGGAGCACCTCAGGGATCTGCCCCTGCCGCCATCAGAGCTACCGAGAGTCGGCCAGTGAAGGCCGAGGCGCCGAGGGCGCGAGGGAGAGCCTTTCATTTGACCGCGGAGGAGGTCCGCGCAGCGCCCGATGTTGTGGCTGGTATGTATTCTTTTGTGTATTTATTTTAATGTTGAGATATTATGCTTATATTATGTTATACGTAGGTACTTTTCTTATGAATTCTGTACCTGCCTTGGTATTATTTGACTCGGGTGCGAGTCGGTCTTTTGTATCTTTGGCTTTTAGTTAGCACATCAGTGTTAGTCGCGAGGCGCTGAGTCGGTCTTTGAGAGTTTCCATAGCTGACGAAAAGGTGATATATGCCACGGAGGTGATCCGTGGGTGCGTACTCGAGATTTACGGTGCTGAGTTCCCAATTGATTTGGTTCCTATTGCGATGGGTGATGTCTGTGTCATTGTGGAAATGGATTGGTTGAGCACATTCGATGCGGTTATCGACTGCGAGCGACAGCTGGTGACCATACGAGACCCTAGTGGGGGAGTTCTTATGGTGTACGGTGAGGGTACCCGTTCCCGATCAGCGTTTTGTTCGGCCGCTAGGGTGAGGCAGTATCTATAGAAGGGTTGTAAGGGTTTTGTGGCGTACGTGATGGATACGCGGGTTGATTCCGAGAGACCGAGGTCAGTGGAGGAGGTTTCGATAGTACGTGAGTTCCCAGATATCTTTCCAGAGGAGTTGTCGGGTGTACCTCCCGTGAGGCAAGTAGAGTTCAGTATCGATTTGGTTCCGAGGGCCACCTATTGCCAATGTGCCTTATCGCCTTGCACCTTCAGAGATGCAGGAGTTGTCCTCACAGCTTCAGGAGCTGTTGGGAAAGGGGTTTATTCAGCCGAGCTGCTCACCGAGGGGAGCGCCTATCCTTTTTGCTAAGAAGAAGGATGGTTCTCATCGGATGTGCATTGATTACCGGGAGTTGAACAAGCTGACGGTCAAGAACCGTTACCCGTTGCCGAGGATCGACGATTTGTTCGATCAAATACAGGGAGCATCTTGGTTCTCCAAGATCGATTTTAGGTCTGGATATCATCGGGTGAGGGTGCGAGATGAGGACATCCAGAAGACAGCATTTAGGATGTGTTATGGGCATTACAAGTTTGTGGTAATGCCTTTTGGGCTCACCAATGCCCCGACAGTGTTCATGGATCTCATGAACCGAGTGTGCAGACCGATGCTGGATCGGTCAGTGATTGTATTCATTGATGATATCTTGGTATATTCGAGGTCTAGAGAGCAGCACGAGGAACATTTGAGGGAGATCCTCGGGGTTTTGAGATTGGAGAGGCTTTATGCCAAGTTCTCTAAGTGTGATTTCTGGTTGCGAGAGGTTCAGTTCCTGGGACATCTCATTAACCAAAAAGGGATATTGGTCGACCCGGCCAAAGTTGAGGCAGTGATGAGATGGGAGGTGCCAAGGTCACCCTCCGAGATCAGGAGTTTTCTAGGGTTAGCCGGTTATTATCGGAGATTTATCAAGGATTTCTCTAAGATCGCTGTGCCACTCACCAGATTGACCCGGAAGGGTGTCACTTTTTCATGGAGCCCCGAGCAGTAGGCCTCCTTTGAAATGCTTCGCCAAAGGTTATGCGAGGCCCCGGTGTTAGCCCTCCCGGAGGGAATGGAGGACTTTGTGGTAAATTGTGATGCATCGATCTTGGGGATGGGAGTGGTGCTGATGTAGAGAGGGCATGTGGTGTTCGCCCTCAAGATTTGGCATCACTATTTGTATGGGGTTCGGTGTATGATATACACGGAACATAAGAGTCTAAAGTATTTGATGGATCAGCCCAACCTAAATATGCGGCAGAGAAGGTGGTTGGATGTGGTTAAGGGTTATGATTGTGAGATCCTGTACCATTCGGGCAAGGCTAATGTGGTAGCCGACGCCCTGAGTCGCAAGGCAGAGAGTGCCCCGTTGCGAGATGTATGTTTGCGATTGACCGTGATGGCCCCGGTGTTGGACACCATTCGGGGAGCACATGCTGAGGTAGTGAGGTTGGAGAACCAGAAGAGGGAGCGAGTTGTTGGGTTGGTATCGGAGTTCGTTACCGATGGTCGAGGGCTTATGACATTTCAGGGGCGTATTTGGGTACCGTTTGTGGGAGGAACACGTACCATTTGATGGAAGAGGCTCATCGGTCGAAATTCTAGATCCATCCTGGGGCCACTAAGATGTACTTGGATTTGAGGAGGGAGTATTGGTGGCCCTGTATGAAGAGGGATGTTGCGTGGTTTGTTGAGAGGTGCTAAACCTGTCGTAGGGTTAAGGTCGAACACCAGAGACCGCATGGTAAGTTGAAGTCGTTGGAGGTTCCTGAATGGAAGTGGGAGCAGATCACCATGGATTTTATCACCAAATTGCCAAGGACTGCTAGGGGAGTTGATGCAATTTGGGTGATTGTGGACAGGTTGACGAAGAGTGCTCACTTCCTTGCTATCAGCGAGAGTTCTTCCACAGAGAAGTTAGCAGAGATGTACGTGAGGGAAGTGGTATCTCGGCATGGGGTGCCGATCTCGATTGTCTCAAACCGGGATGTACGTTTCACTTCCAGATTTTGGAAGAAGTTTCATGAGGAGCTGGGTACTAGGCTGCATTTTAGTACCGCATATCACCCCCAGACAGACGGACAGAGTGAGCGGACGATTCAGACGCTCGAGGAAATGCTCCGGGAATGTGTGTTGGATTTCGGGGGGAGTTGGGATACGTACTTTCCCTTGGCAGAGTTTTCTTACAACAACAGCCATCATTCGAGCATAGGTATGCCACCCTTTGAGCTGTTGTATAGGAGGAGGTGTCGGACCCCCATTTGCTGGGGAGAGATTGGACAGCGTGTTATGGGCAGTACTAAGATAGTGCTTCAGACGATAGAGCAGATCCAGCAGGTCAGACAGAGGTTATTGACCGCTTAGAGTCGACAGAAGAGTTATGCGGACAGACGCCGGTCCGAGCTTGAGTTTCAGGTCGGCGACTTTGTGCTTCTGAAGGTCTGTCCTTGGATAGGAGTGATTCGATTCAGGAAGAGGGGCAAGTTAGGGCCCTGATATATTGGTCCATTTCGGGTGATCGCGAGGATAGGCAGGGTAGCCTATCGATTGGAATTACCAGCAGAGTTCGGACAGATTCACGACACTTTCCATGTGTCGCAATTGCGGAATTGTATAGCCGATGAGTCGGCAGTGGTTCCATGAGAGGATATTCAGGTGGATGCGAGCCTGAATTATGCTGAGAGACCAATGGCAATCAGAGATCGGAAAATCAAAGTTCTGAGGAACAAGGAGGTACCTTTGGTTTTGGTTCAGTGGCAGCATCGGAAGGGGTCCGAGACGACTTGGGAACCGGAGCGTGAGATGTGCTAGCAGCATCCGGAGTTATTTGCAGAGCGAGACTTCGAGGGTGAAGTCTAGTTCTAGTGGGGGAGAATTGTAACAGTACGGATTTCCAGGTATTTATTATTATTTGTATTTTTGAAGAATTGTGAGTGGACTCGGCGAGTTAGAGCTCAAACTCGCCGAGTAAGATCGCGATTTGGACGCGGGTTCGCGTCTGGACTCGGCGATTCCACACTGTTTAATGAAACCCTAATTGCCGGGGTATGAGACCTATTTAAGGGGGTTTATGGCCGTTATTTGCAACCACCAACCCCAGAGAGAACCCTAAAGAGCCTATGAGCACTTTGTGAGAGAGAAGAGGAAGATCCTTGACTATTTGTGGGTATTTTTGCATATAGAAGAGGATCAAGGCAAGAGGAGACCAAATAAGGTGCTAATCCAGTGATTTCTGAGCTCATGGGACTTCATTTGAGGTATCCATTCGTTCCTTTCTCAGCCCTTGTTGTGAATCTTAGAGTTAGGGTTTCTTTGTGGAAGAGATCCATGGAGTAATTGGCCTCTTCTTGTGTTAGTACTTTAGATCTGGACCCAAAGAGGTCTAGAGACCCTTTTCCCTCAAGCTTTATGAGTGTTAATGGAGGCCATGAGCTTAGAATAGCATTCTAGAGATCATATCATCAAATAAGGCCTTTGGACCTTTGCATGAGCACCAAGATTTTGACTTTACGTGATGAATGTGCTTGGAAGGACTGGATCTAGGAGTTATTGGAACGGATATGACCTCAGGAGTGAGTTTGAGTTCATGCATGGCATAGACTCGCCGAGTACGAAGAACAGACTCGGCGAGTAGCATGAAGATTGTCCATAACCACTCAGCGAGTGGTCTTGCCGATTTAAGGGGCTAACTCAGTGAGTCAGGGAGAGTCAGAGAGGGTTGACAGGTGGACTGAGTCAAACTGGAACTCGCCGAGTTGTTTTGAGACTCGACGAGTTGAGTCGCGGTGGCCCCGCGATTCATGCCAGGTGGAACTCATCGAGTCAGGGGAGTACTCGACGTGCCAAGAGAGAATCCGAGGGAGTTAGTGAACACGTGTAGACTCCCCGAGTCGCTCTAATGTACTCGTTGAGTCCGGTCAAAGTTGACCGTTGACCAGAGTTGACATGTGTTGACTTATTGGGGTTAGTCAACCTTAGTTGTGAAAATGTTAAAGATGTATTGTATTATAGGAGGATTATAGCTCGGGGGATCGAGTACGAGTGGGTTCAGGGATTTGCGAGCTATCGAGATACACGAGGTGAGTCTTCTCACTATACTTTACCTTGAGTAGGTAACTAGAGTTATGTGATGCAGTGCTTGTATGTTATATATGTGTTATGTGTTGCGCTGCATTATTCTTTATGATTTATGTTGTGCATGTCTACAGAGTTAGAACCTGAGGGTTCAGAGAGTTTGGGTGCACGGACCCACAAAGTTATAGCCTCGAGTGGCTAATATGTGTTATATGTGGTATTTTTGGGAACTCACTAAGCTTTGTGCTTACAGTGTTTAGTGTTATTTGTTTCAGGTACTAGTGACGACCGTGGGAAGGCGCCGGCTTGATCAGTACACACGCATGAGATTTTATGATTATGAGATCTTGGGATTTTTTTATTACTTGGATTGAATTTCAAACATGGTTGTTTTATGAATATTAAGTGAATTATGTTTTTATAAAATTTGAAAATTTTGTTTTGAAATTTACGGTGTTACACATGGTTGGGTACTAAACTACCCCTTCGGTCCTATCGACCAGTAACCGGGGACTATTTCATGATGGGTTTTGGTCCTAAGAACATCCTATTTGCTCATACAAACCCTGAAGCTTGGATCTAGGTTTCTCTATTGTACATGCAAGTTATCCAAGACTATAAACCCTAATTCTAGCATTCAAGTAATCATATTAACATGAGAATAAGTTTATAATGTTACCTTGATTGTTATGTAGCAATAACTATCCCAAATCTCCTTGAATTGACTTTGGAAGGCTTAGAGTCACAAGTGTCACTCCTCCAATGGTTCACAAACACCATAAGCAAGTGGATGAAGAGGAGAGAGGTTGGAATCGGCCCAAAAACGTGTGAAACCCTAGAAAGATCATTAGCCACGTTTTTTAGCCTTAAGGGGTCTTTATATAGTTGGGCTATTAGGGTTATCTAACAAGGAAACCCTAATTTGGATGCTTAAGCCCTAAGCAACCCATGGAGCCCTTTCTTTAAGCCTTGGACGATTTCATATGGGCTTCCCCCATAGAATTCGTCCACCCCTTAATATAAGGCAATCCATGGCCCAAATTATATTTATCTTATAATTACAATTCCAGTCCCTTAAGTTTAATTAATCTCTTTTAGTCACAAAACTAATTACTAATTAATTATTGACTAATATTAATTAAACAATATGATTTCTCCTTTAATATATTATTCCCATAATATATTAATAAATCATATTTAATCCTTTCTCTCCATAATTCATCCTATCAAGTTGCTTCAGTGAAGGCAACCCAAAAGGACCATGCACCATCGGGTCAAGTGCATACCAAAATAGTTGTGGACTTAGACACTAATCCAACAGTCTTCCACTTGGATAAGTCTAATAACTATTCTGCGAATGACTTGAGATCCTGATCCGCAATCGTAGCTTTCCAAAGCCGCTGTCAACTCTGATCCTAATAGATACGCGTGTCCTTAGATAAGGGATCATATATTCCTCCATTCTAGATATCGTATGAGACATGATTTCTAATCATTCTCTTTGTACTATTTCTCGATTCCCGATTTATGACGACTGACTAATTGAACAAATCAAATTAGCCCTAGCCCGGCCGAGCATTTACGTTTGTCATCACTAAATCATCGAGGGGCCCAAAGATATCGCTTTTATCCTTCTTTGGATAAAAGGAATGGATAAATTTTGATACAATGTTCGCTTGCACTTACTCACCGAATCACACACAATAATATGTTTTATAACACCAAGTTACTAGTGCGTTTTCATATTATCAATATGCAACCGATTAGCAAGATACAACTCACACATCTCGGTTTCAAGAATATAAGATGTTATCGTCTCACCAATCACTCGTGATACAATTCATGGAGTGATCCAAGTGAGCGTGGGTTTAATCCAATGCTCAAATTCATATTCATAAGCACTCATGAATGTTGCAGCAAACATTCGCTTATGTCTAATACTCTTTTAGACAATCCACACACCAATTCATGACAGTCTTCATTCATATCTACTTCCAACATATGAACGACTGTGGCCCGTTTGAATAATTTGATTATTCTTAATAAACTCAATTATTCTGGAAGTCAAAACATGCAAAGTGAAACACAAGAATAATACTAATCCCATATGGCCTCAACCCTTTGAGTATAAATAAAACTCCTTTTATTTATCACCATATCGATTACTCATTATTTGTCGTTTCGGGTAATCAACTTCTTACTTGAATTACAACACTTATCCCATGCTCCTAGCATGCACACAATGTTCACCTACGGTTCTTACTTTGTGAAATAGATCACATTGAACATATTTCCAATCATTCTCATTTCACAACTCCAAATCTTTTTTCATAAGTGAAAGAATATCAAATTTTTGCTACTTATAGAATATGCTAGATTCTAACATTCTATGCAATGATTCTTTCGTAATGTCACCGCACCAAAGTCACAAAGACTATTGCCAATGATATTACAAAGTCCTCTATCGGAGATTGTTACAAGACAATTCCTTAGATACGATGTCTCTCACTCAAAGTACATTCCTTTGAACATCCTTTTTCATAAAGGTTTCTAATCTAGTCAGAGATTTTTCAATATTCAATTTCCAATATGGACACGCTTCCATATTTTCCATATGACAACTTATTCTTAATAGAATCTTATCTATTCATAATAATGTTGATATAGTCCATTCAATATCATGCTTCCAACTACTCACAAACAACCAATCCTTGTCGAACTTTGGATTGTCCTTTGATAGTTGTTTCATTATTTTAGTCAAAACCAATTCTAGTCCCTTTATCCTCTAAATGCACTAGACATTTGGAAAATTTTAGAATGGTCAAATATTAAAGCATTTGCAATCGATCCTATACCCGAAGTGTATGGGACACAACTCATAATGTTTTATTTGCTATGTTCTCAAAATTCGAATTGTGAAGAGGAATGTCGTAATCATAATCGAAATTTTAAGAACACACTATGTACCTTTGACTAAATTTATTTACATTTCTCAACGTAAGTCTTTAGATTTGAAATGAAGCATAATATTCTCTCCCTTAATTATAGCAAAACAACTATTCCATCCTTACAACTTTGCAAAGAATGACTTTTGTTTTCTATAATTAATATTGCCAACTTGCAATACTTTCCTTAATAATCATACAATCATAACATTTATGCTCCCACTATCATGATGATTATTATAAAACATAATACTTATGCTCCCACTAGCTTCGACATGTATTCATAAACATCTTAACTTTCAGAAAACAATACCTATTGAATTTCTTAAGTCAATGTTTCTAATACTTAGTACTTTGATAATCCTTTATCAAAGCTCCTTGAGCTTACACACCTTTGCCTTAGATAGTTCATATGTGTGTCTAAACAATTAAGACTAATTGACAAACCTCACAATTCAAATTATGGAAAGGGATACCGTAACCATAATCAAATTCGAAAATGCAATTTTACAATCACTATCGTCTTAAAATCTTTCTTAGTGAAAGCATTTCCTCACAATCATTTTCATGAAGGAGGAAATCTTATGACACTTATATTTAAAGCGGTGTATTTGTTCCTATCCATGTGAATTTGTTAAAACCAGAGTTTACGACAAATTCAAACTCATATGGACCGAACTTTCTTAATCTTGATTTCTTGCCTTATGGTAGCACAGCTGCCCACCACGTCTTCCAAGTAGTTAAGCAGCTCACCTTTTCCTATCAATGTACCTTCCATTGATTAAGGTGCTTTGCCTTTTATGCGTTCAAAATGAGAACTCATAGGACTCACATGCATAATTAACTCAATTGGAACAGCACATAATCAAAATATTGTGAACACGATAGGTTGTAAACCTCAACTCGTGTGCTAGTGATGATCGATAAGGTTTATTTGATTTGTTCTTGAAACCTTTCAATACCATTAAGACTCCCACTGACTCATTGACATATAAGATTCTCTTGTCAATAAACAATTCTTGACAAACAAATATTCAAGAGTTAGTGTAGTTTTTATCAAAACACTTCATAAATTGGTCCTAGTTGGCCTTTGTCTTATCCAAGACATCACAACTTTCCATATTTGATGAATGTTATAAACCTTCTTAATACTTTTCACTCATTGTCACAATCTTAACTTTAAGACTTGTTATTGGAACGCAGTATGATTGACCATTTGATTATACCATTTCTTCAATTCTTGATTCCTCTTCTTAAACATACAATTGTACTAAGACTCACTTAGAGGATCAATTGAGATATGGTTCTTAATCATAAAGACCTATCATAAAGCATAAAAGGTACTCTCCCTTCTTCTTAGAATGGAGAAACTTTTATCTTTCTGCCTACTTGATTTTTATTCGTTTTGCTTTTGATTTAAACTTTTTTTCAATCAATTCAGAATTACACTTAATCTTATGAGTATAATCATATTTACTAAACCTTTAGTAAATTATGACGAATATATTTGTTACTCTTATGGTGGACTTGATCAACACACAACTTTGTGTGCTCGATCTCCTAGTCCTTTCACTTGACACTTTGTCAACGAATTAGTCTAATTTCCAAATATGAAATTTCTCATTCATCATGCAACCAAGTTGCGTGATTCCAAATTTCTGTCCAATTGAAATTTGGGTGATGAGAAACTCTCCCTATTTGGTAAATTCTCGACTTTTCCCATAAGAATCGTATCCATTTGTTGAAAAAAAATATTCAAACATCAATTTTCATAACAATTTCATTGCAAGGAAGTAAATAAATAAATCAAATCAAAATTTATTTTATTTATAAAAGCAGCGGAAAACATTTGTCCTTACAATGCAAAATCCATTGAAAACTATGTATTTCAAAATGAAATTTCTAACAACTCTATTATAACTATCTAAGCTCAAAATCTAATCTTCAAGTTCATGCGATCAAGATCCATTTCTTGTGATTAGATTCATCTTGCTCTTTCACCAAGCTTCCTTTCTTTTCACCGATCCTGCAAAACATTCAAATGCAATCTTATCACATCATGTATTTGAATCAATGAATAGGAACTTAATGAAGTTAGATAGTGGAGTTTACCTGAAGCGCAGTCATACTCTTTGACTCTCCCATCTTTGGAATTTTCAGGCTCTTGGGGCAGACTTCTATCCAACGCCCTTTCTCTTGGCAGCAAACGCAGGTCGCTTCTCTTAGAACGTCCTTGGAAGCATGGTCGGTTGACTCTCCCAACAAATACGCTCCATTGCTTCGCCAAATCATTTCTGATTCATCAGCAATGAGCATGTAAGTTAGGTCAATGACGTTGTCGTCATGGTCCATCATATAATACTTTCTTTTGAACTCATTATATGATTCAGGAAGTGACTGCAAAACCCAATTTATAGCCAACTCATTCGGGAATGACACACCCAACATTATCAACCTATCAATGTGTGATTTCATTCCTAGAACGTGGGCACACACGGGCTTAACATCTTCATGTTTCATTTCCAATAGGGCTTTAGTGATATTGAACCTTTCAATTCTTCGATCTTGTGGGTTGGGGAGAACAATTGGAGGAGGAGGAAAAAAGTGAAGCATGATTTCTTGTTCCTCGATCAAATCGTGGAATATCATCTTCATGTGGAATGCTTGTTCCACGGGATTTGAGAAGATCATAGTTGTCGAACTTTGACATCTACAAAACGGGAGAAAACAAATTCAAGTTAGTTGATCGATTGAGTTCTTAGTAAATCACCCAAATGAGATACTAAGGCTAGGACCCAACACAATACGCTACAACATAGAAAAGGGATGCCGTAATCTAGTTGCAGAATATTTGAAGGTAAGTGAGTGACGATTCACTAATTTCCACCATGAAAAACGAAAAAGAAATTTATGTTTTAAATCTATGAAAACTTGTGACATCCCCATTTTCACAGCCAGAAAAGACCGATTTTGTTTATGCTTTATAAAAATCAGAGTACTTCATTTTATAAAAAGGTTGCGGAATTTGTTCCCAAAAAAACACGATAAATACGTTATTAAAAAATTTTCGAAGAAACGTATTTTTATTCATCTTAAAACGTTTGGGATGTCATCGTTAATACAGAAACATAAGCATAAACAGAACTTACAATTATTTACACTAGTGATTTACATCTCTTTAAATCTCTCAGTGTAATGTCACTTCATATCGCCACCTGTGATGTAAATAAACTGAGTGGGTCAGGTTGGGAAACCTGGTGAGTACATAGGGTTTTCAACCCACAATAATATAGTTATTATGTTTAAACAATCAAACACTCAACCCAATTACCCATCCCCATTATCTTCTTTTAGTCTTCCCTAAAGATATTATCTCAAGGGTCATCTCCTATATCATTTTTACTTCTCATCTCGTTACATCGTATTTCCTTATATGATTGTTCCTACGAACTTTACCTAAGGATCATCGCCTACATTGCATAGACAATACTAATCCGGGGATTACTCCCTCAATATGTGTCTAGCAAGATTTAGGGTATCATCGCATGATTACACAGCCAAAACATCACCTGGACTTGTAAATCATAATAAGGGTTAGTCTATCATCGCATGAATACGTAGCCACAACATCGCCTGGACTCGTACTTCATAATAAGGGTTAGACTATCATCGCATGAATACGTAGTTACAACATCGCCTGAACTCGTAATTCATCACCTACAGGTTACTAGCCTGCTGGTGTTTCCACGGGGTTGTCTATAATAGTCCGCGATCGCCATCTATACTCTGGTAGATGACTACATCTCCAAATTGTTGGACAAGGTTGTAGTATCCTACATCACCGATTCATAATCACCTATCTATCATCACCTTCCTATCATCACCTATCTCTCATTATTTTATTTCATCACTCACCAACTATTTCATCTACCCATGTTTTATCCCAACATATTTGTAGATATAAAATAAATATACAGTTTAAATCATTTAAAACATGTATAAATCATTCATCCAGCATAGACAACAAGTATTCAGACAATATGTACACATAGCACGTAATTTATATTAAAATACTTCATATTTATGTGTAAGATGAAAGGGACCATGCACTCACTTGATTAGGTGGTGACTCAGCACTCGGACAGCACTTCGATACTCTCAAAATGATATTCCTTCGATAAAACCTAGTATTGATACCAATAGGGTTTAGTCTAATGATAACCGCGACAAATTAATTATCTGACTATTATTATTATTATATAAGCGTTAATAACACTCAATATAACTCATAATAATAGCCTAAATAATTATTTTAAGGACCTAATAGCATTCCTATATTAAAACATAAGCTAAACTAAAGATAGGATAGGTACAACTCACTTACAACGGGTTTTTCTCAAAAACCGGGCTTCGCTGGAGCAGTGTTCCCGAGCCGAAAGGCTCTTTTCTCGGGACTCCGGGAGCCTCGGGGCTTCCTTCGGGTGCTAGGGGGTTTACCTAGGCTTTTAGGGGGGTTAAGGAGCTTAGAGAGAGAGTTTAGAGAGAGAAAGAAGAGGGGTGAGGGGTGAGGAAATGAGGGAACCCGACACCTCTATTTATAGGGGTGGATTCTGATGTACTCGCCGAGTAGGGGGGACCTACTCGCCGAGTTGGTCCATGTGGTGGCCTTCTGGTGGTGCCACGTGTCCAATTCTGGTGGTGCCACGTCACCCCTATCGCGTGTCAGCCCTCAAACTTAGAAAAATCATAACGTTCGCATACGAGCTCCATTTTCGACATTCCTTATATCCACGCGTAGGTAAAATAAAGATCTACAACTTTCGTTTAGACTCCGTTAGCTAATTATCGACCGATCTCAAATTTAACAGTAGGAGGCGTTTAGACTGTTAAATGACCGCGAAGAGTTCATAACTCCTTCATACGGACTCCGTTTTCGTCTGTCTTTTTACCGTTGAGTTCCTATGAATGAGATCTTCAACTCTCATTTAGGTTGCGTAAGCCAAAAACCGCTCGAACTAAAATTCGAGTTTCGGGTCGTGCACTGCTAAGCCAAATCTTAGAAAAATCATAACTTATTCATACGAAGTCAGATTTGGGCGTTCTTTTTATCGATATTCTTAGTTTAACATATTATACAACTTTTGTTTAGATTTCTAAGGCTAAAAAGTCTTCTATCGTAAATTCACTATTTACGTTTCCCGGTGCCGTGCCGGTTTTGCCGTAAAACTTCGACGGGCCATAACTTCTTCGTTATAACTCGGATTTTGGCGTTCTTTATATGTACGGAAACCTTGTGACATATTCTACAACTTGGTTAAGATTATTTATTGTAAATAATCTTTTGTCGAAAAGTCATTTTCGACCCCTATTGCCTCTAAATTGACTAGCCCGGATCTGCGGGCGTTATAATTATCTCCCCCTTAGGATGATTACGTCCCGGAATCATCAACGAAAAAGGGCTCACATGATGACTCCATTTGTTATCTATTCATCCTAAGTCATAACTTCGATGTTTCTTCGAACGTGTATCTAACCCTTAGATTTCTTGACTACAGGCGGTGCTCGATCTTGCATACGCTCTCTATCTCACGTTAGACTCCAAATTATGACCTTCAAGTCACAATCTCGATCCTCACTGGATACGAACTTAAGATAAGTTCTTTTATTAATACAATGGACCGATGTGTCATATTCTAATGACCTCTCATCGTATGTTGCAATGCTCAGACTCAGGTCTCTTAGAGTCAAATTCCAGAACAGTCTATACCTTTCTTCATGTTCTAGTCATATCTAAAAAGGTAGCATCTCTAGCAACCATCTTCTTTTAACAACGAGCGCGATACTTCTATTGATCGCTTTGATTTCAATCGTTTGGTTTAAGTCGGACGCTACATCAAACTTGGTTCTCTGAACCACGTAATATACTCATCGTAGTCGGACTCAATTCGATATGACCACTAGGGTCGGAATATCAACAATCGTCTTAGTCATTACCGAAACAATGGTAACAACACACTTGAATAAATCGAAATCAATTACTAGTTTCTTGGTAACCTTGTGACTTTCCCTGATCCAAGCGTGAGTCATGTGCTTCCGGTAGTATATGCATCTACTACCTTTCACACCTACTCATGTCGTCCCAAGTATTGTCTCGCAGTTTCCCAAGTCACCATGCAGCGAATCACACAACAACTTAACTCATCAGATAACAAAACAAAGGTTTTATATTATTTCTTGAAACGATTACATAGGTGTTCAAGTTCACCCTAGGCTATGCCTCTAATAGGTTACATCATACAATACTATGGCTACTACATAACTTGATCTTCGGATATGAAGTCCTCATCCTTGATTCCTCGCACGGTTTTCTGCTTCGTCGAGGATCATGTGAAATGCCCTTGGCCTTGGTGGTGTTTCTGGTCTTGCTGCTTTATTTTTCTTTGGGCAGTTCTTTGAAATATGCCCATTATTTCCACATTCGTAGCACTTCTTGTTGTCGAATGTACAATCTCTAAAATAGTGACCGGTCCTACCACACTTATAGCACGTCACTTCTCCATCGCATCTTCCGAAGTGCTTCTTCTTGCACTTCTCACACCACTTGGCTTCATTCCTTCGGTCGTCCAGGTTAGACTTCGAGAACTTTCCCTTATTATCAGGTCTTGAGGATCCTTCCAACTTCCTCTTCTCACCAACTTCAACTTTCTCCAGACCCTTTTCTCTTATTTGGGTCTCGACATTCTTGGCTGCCCAGATGGCGGCTTTCAAAGTGGTTGCTTGTTTGACCATTGGACCAAAGTCTGCTGGTAATCCGTGGGCAAACTTATTGACCTTGGAGAGTTCAGTTGGAACTAGATAAGAAACAAGCTTCATTTTCTCCGTAAAACTTGCAGCATACTCGATGACACTCATCTTTCCCTTCTTTAGATTCTGAAACTCGTTGTTGATTTCTAGAAGATCCTGTTCAGAGCAGTACTGCATTTTTAGATGCACCAGAAAATCCTCCCATGACATTTTTCTCA
Organism: Lactuca serriola; assembly: GCF_051521515.1. Lineage (NCBI taxonomy): Eukaryota > Viridiplantae > Streptophyta > Magnoliopsida > Asterales > Asteraceae > Lactuca > Lactuca serriola. Next base: position 100,467,911 of record NC_136408.1, read on the forward strand.
CTTCTCCTTTGGGCATTGAATCAGCTAGTAGCTTCCACCAGCTTAGTACTCCAGATTTCAACAGAGGAACCGCGAGAGCGGTCTTTTGCCTGTTGCTACACTCACAACTCTCAAACATCGTCTCCATCTCGGAGATCCAGTTTATGACTTCCACCGGTGTCGGGCTTCCAGATAGACTCGGTGGTTTGGACACCATGAAATCCTTGTATTTGTATCCACGTCCATCATTTCCTCCATCCTGGTGGTTTTGCCTAACTATCGGTGGGTTGGCTTGACCAACAGTCCCACTGTAGTTTCCCTCCTCAGTCTGCCCTTCGTTCAACTCGGGCTGTTCGATCTGTATGGTTGCTTCTTCTCGATTTTGCTGGAGCAAACGTCTGGTTTCCTCCATTTGACGATCCAACATCGCCTGGATCATCGCTTGCACTCCGGCCATTGTTATTGGCTCAGCAGCGGTTACCATAACCGGTATTTGCTCAATCACCGGGGGTTGGTTCCGGTTCCCATTTGCATTCATGTTTCCGCTACGGGTCCTTGCCATCTTGATCTATACACCGAATAAGGTGAATCTAGACCTTTACTTAAGATTGACGTTTAAATCATCCTTATCACTCCGAAACGTTTATATGCTAGTTCTAATATCGTATTCGTACGTTTAGAATCCTAAACACATAAGGTTTCCAGATCCGGTCGGCAACAGACCATAGATCCGATCAAACTATAGCATCATTTAGCACGTAAAAGGAATTTAGGCATCATTCCTAAAATAAGCTAGTGCTTGTGTCTATTCAGGTGCGTTACCTAAATCTATTTGACACACTCCTCACAATCATCACTTAGCATTCTAAGTTTAAGTCTAGAAATAAATCCATAATCCTAGTTCGCTTAAACTAATGCTCTGATACCAACTGTGACATCCCCATTTTCACGGCCAGAAAAGACCGATTTTGTTTATGCTTTATAAAAATCAGAGTACTTCATTTTATAAAAAGGTTGCGGAATTTGTTCCCAAAAAAACACGATAAATACGTTATTAAAAAATTTTCGAAGAAACGTATTTTTATTCATCTTAAAACGTTTGGGATGTCATCGTTAATACAGAAACATAAGCATAAACAGAACTTACAATTATTTACACTAGTGATTTACATCTCTTTAAATCTCTCAGTGTAATGTCACTTCATATCGCCACCTGTGATGTAAATAAACTGAGTGGGTCAGGTTGGGAAACCTGGTGAGTACATAGGGTTTTCAACCCACAATAATATAGTTATTATGTTTAAACAATCAAACACTCAACCCAATTACCCATCCCCATTATCTTCTTTTAGTCTTCCCTAAAGATATTATCTCAAGGGTCATCTCCTATATCATTTTTACTTCTCATCTCGTTACATCGTATTTCCTTATATGATTGTTCCTACGAACTTTACCTAAGGATCATCGCCTACATTGCATAGACAATACTAATCCGGGGATTACTCCCTCAATATGTGTCTAGCAAGATTTAGGGTATCATCGCATGATTACACAGCCAAAACATCACCTGGACTTGTAAATCATAATAAGGGTTAGTCTATCATCGCATGAATACGTAGCCACAACATCGCCTGGACTCGTACTTCATAATAAGGGTTAGACTATCATCGCATGAATACGTAGTTACAACATCGCCTGAACTCGTAATTCATCACCTACAGGTTACTAGCCTGCTGGTGTTTCCACAGGGTTGTCTATAATAGTCCGCGATCGCCATCTATACTCTGGTAGATGACTACATCTCCAAATTGTTGGACAAGGTTGTAGTATCCTACATCACCGATTCATAATCACCTATCTATCATCACCTTCCTATCATCACCTATCTCTCATTATTTTATTTCATCACTCACCAACTATTTCATCTACCCATGTTTTATCCCAACATATTTGTAGATATAAAATAAATATACAGTTTAAATCATTTAAAACATGTATAAATCATTCATCCAGCATAGCCAACAAGTATTCAGACAATATGTACACATAGCACGTAATTTATATTAAAATACTTCATATTTATGTGTAAGATGAAAGGGACCATGCACTCACTTGATTAGGTGGTGACTCAGCACTCGGACAGCACTTCGATACTCTCAAAATGATATTCCTTCGATAAAACCTAGTATTGATACCAATAGGGTTTAGTCTAATGATAACCGCGACAAATTAATTATCTGACTATTATTATTATTATATAAGCGTTAATAACACTCAATATAACTCATAATAATAGCCTAAATAATTATTTTAAGGACCTAATAGCATTCCTATATTAAAACATAAGCTAAACTAAAGATAGGATAGGTACAACTCACTTACAACGGGTTTTTCTCAAAAACCGGGCTTCGCTGGAGCAGCGTTCCCGAGCCGAAAGGCTCTTTTCTCGGGACTCCGGGAGCCTCGGGGCTTCCTTCGGGTGCTAGGGGGTTTACCTAGGCTTTTAGGGGGGTTAAGGAGCTTAGAGAGAGAGTTTAGAGAGAGAAAGAAGAGGGGTGAGGGGTGAGGAAATGAGGGAACCCGACACCTCTATTTATAGGGGTGGATTCTGATGTACTCGCCGAGTAGGGGGGACCTACTCGCCGAGTTGGTCCATGTGGTGGCCTTCTGGTGGTGCCACGTGTCCAATTCTGGTGGTGCCACGTCACCCCTATCGCGTGTCAGCCCTCAAACTTAGAAAAATCATAACGTTCGCATACGAGCTCCATTTTCGACATTCCTTATATCCACGCGTAGGTAAAATAAAGATCTACAACTTTCGTTTAGACTCCGTTAGCTAATTATCGACCGATCTCAAATTTAACAGTAGGAGGCGTTTAGACTGTTAAATGACCGCGAAGAGTTCATAACTCCTTCATACGGACTCCGTTTTCGTCTGTCTTTTTACCGTTGAGTTCCTATGAATGAGATCTTCAACTCTCATTTAGGTTGCGTAAGCCAAAAACCGCTCGAACTAAAATTCGAGTTTCGGGTCGTGCACTGCTAAGCCAAATCTTAGAAAAATCATAACTTATTCATACGAAGTCAGATTTGGGCGTTCTTTTTATCGATATTCTTAGTTTAACATATTATACAACTTTTGTTTAGATTTCTAAGGCTAAAAAGTCTTCTATCGTAAATTCACTATTTACGTTTCCCGGTGCCGTGCCGGTTTTGCCGTAAAACTTCGACGGGCCATAACTTCTTCGTTATAACTCGGATTTTGGCGTTCTTTATATGTACGGAAACCTTGTGACATATTCTACAACTTGGTTAAGATTATTTATTGTAAATAATCTTTTGTCGAAAAGTCATTTTCGACCCCTATTGCCTCTAAATTGACTAGCCCGGATCTGCGGGCGTTACAAAACTCCTAGATCCTTTGAGATTCATTGAACATTTCAATTGCATGTTTAAATCTCGATATGCCCCTCTTGTTTGTGACTGGGATGCCGAGGATCACAAAGCGGGTGTGAATAACCATGCAAACTTACATGGTGCCCTCACATGTTATAATCACCTATTTGATGAGCCGGTAAACCACACACGCTCCACCGAACTATGACAAACATTGAGTCACCCTTTGCTACCTTTGCTTAGAACCATTTAGTGTGCCGGTAAACCACACACGCTCCACTAACGTCTTCGCAAGGGCACAAGGTGTGATTTCATGGAATTGCATCAATTCACTTTGCCTAAGTAACTAAGATTGGGAATTTGTAAAACATTTAGTTACTTTGTATTTCATTATACTTATAAGAGAAGGTTTCATCCTATCCTACCCGTTCGGCTAACGACCCTCCACTAGTCAAGAGTGTGGTGGGTAAGAGTGGATACCCATTCAATCGCCATATTATAGGCAATTTCCTTAAACACCCCTTATAGACTAGCTTCGTGAATGAGGCATACTAACGGTAAGACTGACTTTTACTCATACATATATATAATGTTAGACTTTTAATGTTATATATAGTATAGGGTGTATTTTATGCTTTTAAAATACTAGGTGGTCAAATTTAACAATTATACTTTTAATTCAATTAAATTGTAAACCTAAACTTTTATGGATTTATTAAACTTCTTTTAATTATACACCTTAATTAATTAATAAAACCATAAGGGTGTGAATTGAACTTTTCAAAACATTACTAGGGTTTTTGAATTTAACATTCCTAATTAAACTTTTGCTCAACTTTTAAATTCCAAAACTTGAGCGCAAGTTTTGAAACATTTCAAAACATTAGGGTTTAGAATTTAAATATACATCACAATTAAACTATTAATCAAAATTTAAATTCCAAAACTTGAGGGCAAGTTTTGAAACCTTTTTCAAAACATTAGGGTTTCAACTATTTAATTTTCAAAACAACAAAACTTTTGGGTTCAAATTTAAACTATAAAACCTAAAGGGGAAAATATGAAACTTTTCATAACAACAAGGATCAAATAACAAATAATTCAAATTAACATTTAATCACATAATTATCCATATTTGATTTATTTAACGATTTCTTGCAAAACAATTTATCAATTTACTCAAAACAAATTAATCAATTATCACATAAGGAAACAATTATCTTATTAATTGATAAATATCTTCAATTAGATCAAAATTATAGTCAAATATATCATATAATCGGATTAATATTGATCTAACATGATAAGGTAACTATCCATATGCAAAAACAGCAAGAAATCCCGAGATAAGCTCTATCTGACGAGTTGACTCGTCGAGTCAAGCCTGGACTCGGCGAGTTGAGCTATGGACTCGGCGAGTTCAGCTATGGACTCGACGAGTCCAGCCTCCAGAACACCAAAAAATTGAATTTTTTCAGACATACAATGCATCAATACAATTGAAACCAAGCTAGGCTCTGGTACCACTGATGGGTTTTGGTCCTAAGAACATCCTATGCGCTCATACAAACCCTAAAGCTTAGATCTAGGTTTCTCTATTGTACATGCAAGTTATCCAAGACTATAAACCCTAATTCTAGCATTCAAGTAATCATATTAACATGAGAATAAGCTTATAATGTTACCTTGATTGTTATGTAGCAATAACAATCCCAAATCTCCCTGAATTGACTTTGGAAGGCTTAGAGTCACAAGTGTCACTCCTCTAATGGTTCACAAACACCATAAGCAAGAGGATGAAGAGGAAAGAGGTTGAAATCTTCCCAAAAACGTGTGAAACCCTAGAAAGATCATTAGCCACGTTTTTTAGCCTTAAGGCGTCTTTATATAGTTGGGCTATTAGGATTATCTAACAAGGAAACCCTAATTTGGATGCTTAAGCCCTAAGCAACCCATGGAGCCCGTTCGTTAAGCCTTGGACGATTTCATATGGGCTTCCCCCATAGAATTCGTCCACCCCTTAATATAAGGCAATCCATGGCCCAAATTATAATTATCTTATAATTACAATTCCAGTACCTTAAGTTTAATTAATCTCTTTTAGTCACAAAACTAATTACTAATTAATTATTGACTAATATTAATTAAACAATATGATTTCTCCTTTAATATAGTATTCCCATAATATATTAATAAATCATATTTAATCCTTTCTCTCCATAATTCATCTTATCAAGTTGCTTCGGTGAAGGCAACCCAAAAGGATCATGCACCATCGGGTCAAGTACATACCAAAATAGTTATGGACTTAGACACTAATCCAACATTTCACCCCTACTACTACCACATAAAATCATAACATGCTAGCACATAAATCATAATAGGTAGCATCAAACCTAGATGAATATCACAAAGACAGTCATCTCATATACAACTCCTATTAGTGGGTCGGCATTATAGCCGTAGACCCACCGCTACAGGAAGGTAACTCACCTCACACTGATGAAGTCCCGTAGACTCAACTCCACACTATTGAAGTCCCGCAGACTCAACCCCAACTGCTAGATGACAGATTCCCGAACTGTCAATATCAAAACATCACCCGATTAATAATTGGGTTCCATCACATAACCATAAATACATACTTAGGGTAAATACTACTTTACCCCTAACTTAGATTTACTCAAGCCCAAGGCCCAATCCAAAGGCCCAAAAGTCAACTATGAGTCAAAGCCCAACACATGGCCCAATTTTCCAAATTGGGCCCAAACCTTTACAAGTCTTACCATAAGGCCCGACCATTTAGTCCAGTCCAACATTCGACATTCTAATGGCCCAATATCGCATAATCATGAAGGCCTAATTATGGCCCATCTATGGCCCAATTTTCCAAATTGGGCCCGAATCCTCATATGGGCCTTGTCTTAAAGCCCATTAATTATTCTAGTCCATTTGCTTGATCTTGGATGGCCCATTAGTAACCCAATCATCAAGGCCCAACAATAAACCCAAGTGAAATTAGAGTTTCTCATAAATTGATGACTAGGGTTAAGTTTCCTACTTAACCCATTAAGGACTTAATCCATTAAGTCCCACATGGCCTTAGGTTAATTTGCAATGATTAATAATTAATATTTTAAGTTATTAAATAATTCCCGAACTTATACTTTAGCACCCAAAATATCCAACTTAAGGAATTTGGCTTCCCAAAACCACCACCTTGGTATATAATTATTAATTTTAGGGTCACTATTCATTCATTATTTTATTTATTTATTTAATAAATAAACGGGTGTTACAACTCTCCCCCACCTAAATTAGATTTCGTCCTCGAAATCATTTCTTACCATTTCTTATGCACCAAACCACTCAAGGAATATGGTCACCATTCTGGGTACATCCTAGCCTTCCCAGGGTAGTTGTGTCCCATCTACGCAAAGCCCTAATATCCGTTGATGAACGAATCTCTCACAGCAAGATCACATCTACTCCGTCTGAATCTGCTGTCTTGAGATAATCTGAATCCCTGGCAAACCACTCATACTGAATCATCACCGTTGGACCCAACCCACTATATCCTTCAACTGGCTACCCAACTTTCAATAACTCGAGGTTCCTACTATAATTCAGGGTCACAAGCCCAATTATCTCTGCAGGTCACTTATACTTGGCCAAGGCTAAGCTAATCCCGTTGTGATTTCCATGTCACTCCCCAATAAACCGAATATTTCGTCCGTATTTGCAACCCAAAACACAAATACTAATACCGCCCAAACGCTGAAACTGCCCAAACGTTGATCTGCCTGAAGCAGTAGGTTACCACCTGGCTACTTTCCAAAATCTACCGAGACCTTCCTGGCCTTAACTCGTTCAACAATCATCTGAAGTACCGGGTTCCGGCCCGACTGCGGAGTCAAAGGACTCCCATTCAGTCGCCTCACACGACTTCTGAATGAAATCCTTCTCTGAAGCTAGTTGCCACTAGTTACCCTACCACTGTGACTCTAACAGCTTTCTGATCTAACCGATCAGGTCCATGCGTCAAATCCTGTCATCATCAAATCCAAGGCTAAAAGTGATTCTTACCTGACCAATGGTAGCCCTATCTCACACGTCCTTAAGCAGTCCATTGCTTCTCTAATCTCATAATTGTAGTGATATTCCTACAGTCTTACCACTGGCTTAACCAGCTCTATTCCCTCTGGGCAAATCCATAAACTAATTCATGGATTTCCATATCCTCACTGCTACACCCATACTGGTGGGTACTATTGTTCTTCCCGCGTCCTAACAACGCGCTCATGCTATCTACCAACCTAGTGAATGTTGCGGCTACACCAACAGTGTTACATCACTCTAGCACAATCTGCTAACCTTGTGAATGCTACGGCTACGCCCGCAGACTTACAACACTTCTATGCTACCAATTGCTTGTGAATGCTACGGCTACCCCTGTAGTCTTACAGCACTTTCCATACTAACTGACTGCTATTGAATGCTACGGCTACCCCCGTAGTCTTACAACACTTTCCATACTACTTGATCACTAGTGAATGCTATGGCTACCCCCGTAGTCTTACAACACTTTCCATATTGTTTGAACATGCGCTTTACGTAACACACAACTGAACTCAAGCCCTAACTGGAGCTCTAACTTGGTTCCTGAAACTTTCTCTCAAAGGTTTCCTGCTGCTCAGGATCCCAGTGAAAGGACACCGACTTCTTGGTTAGTTGGGTCAAAGGAACTGCAATCTCAGAGAAGTCTCGCATAAATCTCCGGTAATAAACTGCTATACCCAGGAAACTCTGAATCTCAGATAGAGACCTCAGAATCTCCCACTGCACCACGGCCTTTATCTTGGTCGGATCAACTAGAATACCCTTCTGGTTGACAAGGTGCCCAAGAGATTGCACCCCGCGCAACCAAAACTCACATTTGGAGAACTTTATAAAAAGTCTCTCCCCCACTCAGATTCGACTAAGTCTTCACAGCACACGAGAATTGAAGGATTCCTACTCCTTCTCGCTTTCTAATATCCCATTGATGACAACATGTGCCTGCCAATGCTAGCGTTAAATCACCGATTAAACCTTGAGATCTCCCATCCTCGAAAATCTTGATGAATACTCTTGAAATCTGATCCAGTCTGACACCTCAATCCATTTCACATGCTGTCAATTGAAGACCTTAAGCTTCACTCTAGCTGGCGAATCCTTGTTCCCACTCCCAATCTTGCAGTACTGTTGAACTCTAACCGAACACAACCCGTGTGAAAACACAATTCTCTTGAACATCCGATGAACAATAATTTATGCACCTAACACCCGTAACTGACACTACCCTCTTCATGTTACCAATCTTGTCCTAGCAACGGTAGTGCCTTGAACTCCAAAGTTTTTCCATAGACAACTAACGACCCTACCCAACAATGATGGAACCACTGAATGCTGACTTCACTGGAGAACTATCACTCTACTACTGACCGAGTGTCCTCTAAATAATACTCCCGCACAGATCCCGACAAAGATCCGGAATGATAATGGTACACGCGGAACCCACTCCGCAAGATACATCCCTCTATAGGTTCATCAAGGACTTTTCGACATGCAGGATGGCATATATGATCCTTGATAGCCCAGACACTAGTAGAAAAACCGATCCGAGGTCTGACTTATCCAAACTCACTCACAATTCCAAAGCGATACATATTCCCACCATCCATCTAGTAGCAGTAAAAGATGACATACCTGCAACATCTGGAGGAATCCGAGTCACCTCCAGCTAATATCATTAACCCTGCCACACTTGTAGCAGCCTAAACCTTTGGAGTGACAAACTCCCTCGTGCACTTTCTCGTATGCATAGCACTAACTCCGGCCCTGCTGACCTTTCACCCGATGATCAAAAGTCATGGGTCTCTTCCCGGGATCCTCTACTATACGCACCTGGCACGAACCGCTCCTTCCAGGGTGTTCCAAATCGATGTCGCATCTGTAACTTCTTGGAAATCATATCCTTCAGGGTTTGACACCCTATCATGCTCACTAGCTCGCTTGCCCATGGCTAAGTTGCAACAACTGGAACATCCTCTATCCCCAAACCGGGTCAGTAACTCCTTCCTGAAGCTTCTCAGATTCTCCAAGACTCTCACTAATTCGAGTATGGATCCTGTGCTTTCAGTAGTACGGGACCAATACTACCTTCCACACCTATCCATAATTTCCTCATCAATCCTCCCGAATCCTCCAAGTCACTTCCCCAAAATGGTACTACCAAGTCTCAATCATCCTCACTACTAACCCACTGAAACATATCCTAGGCTTCCCAAGGTTCCCGTACCCACCCGGTCCTCAGCTGCTGAAAAACTCTTCATGATGCCAATTAACCACTACATAAATATCATCACATGTGATGACGCTCGGATAATACTTCGAGTAAAGGACTCATCCCTTCAACGGTTAGACTCAAACGAGAGCTGCACAATAGGGTCAAATCCAACACTCTGTGATTATTCAACCCCAGTCACATGTGACTTAACGTATTTATCTAGTAGTTAACTCCCATCACTCGAAGTCCCACAAAGCACAAAACAAGCAGCATTCAGACAAATGGAAAATCAAACCAAACAAGCCATTTAATCCTCTTACCATGAATCTATACTAGCATGTAATTCAAAGGCTCATACAATCAGGCATAACCTAAACAGGCTATCCTGTCACTAACTTATCAGTACTAGCATGCAAGTGTACGAGCACACATAATAGGCATATAAGGAATCCTCCTAGATCCTTAGCCCTAATCTAGCATGCAGTTCACATAATCATATCATAACATGTATGGGTATCTTGGGGAAAACTTACTTGAGCTCGGCTAAGTGTACACATCATACACTGTTTTCTTTTCAAAGTTCTGTTCCTTTTTCAAATTCTTTTCACTTATTTTTATAAAAGGGTTTTACTTTGGAATTTTTTCATACCAAGTCCTTAGTTTGAGTTCAAACACACTAGGGAGGATGCCCGAATCCCTCAAACCAAGGCTCTGATACCAACTTGTAACATCCCAAAATTCAAGGCCAAAAATTTCATTTTTAAATGAGTTATTATAAAACCAACAGTATAAGAAAACATCCATAATAACATATCATGCCAAAACCAGTACGTCAATACTCAAAACATGTCATCATAAAATCATATCAGAGTATAATCCAAAAGATCTCATGTTCGGAAAACATAGTGTGATGCGCTACGATCGAGCCGACTCCTTTCCTTTGAAAACGAAGTACCTGAAACCAAAACTGTAAACTATAAGCACGAAGCTTAGTGAGTTCCCCCATCGTACCACATACCAGAAAATCACATAACATGCATATACTGTCAGGCATATATGGGTGCCCGACCTACCCCTTCGGTCCTGTCGACCGGATAATGCCTAGCATATCTGGGTGCTAGCCTCCCCTTCGGTCCTGTCGACCAGATACTTCCTATCATATCTGGGTGCTGGCCTCGCCTTCGGTCCTGTCAACCGAATACTGCCTAGCAAATCTGGGTGCTGGCCTCCCCTTCGGTCCTGTCGACCAGTAACCGGGGACTATTTCATCCCCTACTACTACCACATAATATCATATCACATATATGATAAACTGGCTAGCATGGTTGGGTACCAAACTACCGCTTCGTCCTATCAACCGGTAACCGTAGACTATTTCACCCCTTACTACTACCACATAATATCATAACATGCTAGCACATAAATCATAACAAGTAGCATCAAACCTAGATGAATATCACAAAGACAGTCATCTCACATACAACTCCTATTAGTGGGTCGGCATTGTGGCCGTAGACCCACCGCTACAGGAAGGTAACTCACCTCACACTGTTAAAGTCCCATAGATTCAACTCCACACAGCTGAAGTCTCGCAGACTCAACCCCAGCTGTTGGATGATAGATTCCCGAACTGTCAATATCAAAACATCACCCAATTAATAATTGGGTTCCAACACATAAACATAAATACATACTTAGGCTAAATACTACTTTACCCCTAACTTAGCTTTACTCAAGCCTAAGGCCCAATCCAAAGGCCCAAAATTCAACTATGAGTCAAAGCCTAACACATGGCCCAATTTTCCAAATTGGGCCCAAACCTTTACAAGTCTTACCATAAGGCCCGACCATTTAGTCTAGTCCAACATTCGACATTCTAATGGCCCAATATCGCATAATCATGAAGGCCCAATTATGGCCCATCTATGGCCTAATTTTCCAAATTGGGCCCAACTCCTCATATGGGCCTTGCCTTAAAGCCCATTAATTATTCTAGTCCATTTGCTTGATCTTGGATGGCCCATTAATAACCCAATCATCAAGGCCCAACAATAAACCCAAGTGAAATTAGAGTTTCTCATAAAATGATGATTAGGGTTAAATTTCCTACTTAACCCATTAAGGACTTAATCCATTAAGTCCCACATGGGCTTAGGTTAATTTGCAATGATTAATAATTAATATTTTAAGTTATTAAATAATTCCCGAACTTATACTTTAACATCCAAAATATCCAACTTAAGGCATTTGGCTTCCCAAAACCAACACCTTGGTATATAATTATTAATTTTAGGGCCACTATTCATTCATTATTTTATTTATTTATTTAATAAATAAACGGGTGTTACATGCTAGCTATCTTTGTGATACTTGCATGGAAGACCATGGGGGGAGCCCATGGCATCGGATGTAAGACCATGTGGAGAGCCCATAGCTTTCCTATTAAAGACCATGGAGGAGCCCATGACACTTGGATGTAAGACCATGTGGAGAGCCCATGACTTTCCTATTTAAGACCATGGGGGAACCCATGGCACTTACGTGTAAGACAATGGGAGGAGCCCATGGCATCCTGGAGTAAGACCTTGGGGGAAGTCCACTGCATCCATATATGTTTATATGTATGGCTATGTGATTGACATGGTTTATATAGTTGATATCGCCGATATAGATTATGTGGTTATATGGATTGTGTGGGGTATGCTATAGGGAACTCACTAAGCTTCGTGCTTATAGTTTTGTTTATTGTTTCAGGTATCATCGGTTTGGAAAAGGAGGGTCCGTGAAACATCCCATTTGAATGTAATAATTTAATAATAAACCCGGAACCCCAAGAAGCGATTTTATTATATCATATGTTATTATAGTCAAAATCTGATAATAATTATCTGGTAGTCGTTTTCGGGAAGCCAAATGACAAGATTTGAATCTCCAGGGGCTAAAGTATAATTTTGGGATTTAATTTGTAAAGATTTATGGAAGCGGGGACTAAATGGAAAGTTTTGGACCTAACTTGAAAAGGGATTTGCATAGGAAGGGCCATTTGGTAACAATTGGATCAAATTTGAAGGAAAAACAAGATGGAGGGGCTGGTTCTGTCGTTATGGGAAAATGTTATAAGGGAGTCGGGGTATAAAACCCGCCTCTCAAACCCTAATCCTAGATCAGATATGATGCAACCGTTACCACCCTCTCCACCCTTGTAACCCCCCCCCCCAGCCGCCATTACCCTCTTCTTCCTCCTTCTCCGACTCTGGCGCCGCACCACCCGTTGCTTTTGTGTTTCAGACCAACAAAGCCAACCAATGACGCATGTAGCTGCTTGTGATGCCGTCGGTGCTATTCCAGCGGCCCCTGTCGACGAATCCCTTCCAGCAGGTGGTTGTCTCCGCTGCACCGAACTGCCGCTAGTTGTAAAGCCATTGTTGCTGCCATGGCTGCCGATAACGGAGCTGCCGACGACAAGATCAATAGCCGCCAAGTCGAGGACCAACGACGGATGTCATGGCTACTGCTGTGATGGGCACGACAACCTCCCTATCGTGAATGGCATTTTCTCTCTCTCACTCTCTCTCTCTCTCTATCTATCTATCTCTCTCGCTCGTGCTCTCTCTCTCTCTCTCTTCATTCCGTTCTGGCTGCTGCTAGCGGTGGTTGCCGTCGATAATGGAGCTGTTGTTGAACTTCTCGTGCCACCCCCGCCAGGTGGGTGGCTGGGCTTATCTCACGATTAGAATAGTGTGTGTTTTGTGTGTGTGTGATTGCCTTGGCCGAAGTCACAAGAGCGCCACCACCACCACCGTGAGATGGTGGCTGCCACTCTCTACCACCGTTTTCTGCCACAAGGTGGTGGTGGGTGTAGTTATGTGAAGTTTATTTTGGGTTATTGTGTGTATTATTGTAATTGGTGCTTGAAATAATAATAGAAAAATCCATAACCACCACCGGCCGCCGTGTCGGGTGGCGGTGTGCTTTGCCTTGTTGTGTTGATTCGTTTGGGATGCATGAAACCCTAGTGGGCCCAAGGAAACCCTAATTGACCTAATAAAACCTTAATGGGCCCAATGAGGCCCAAATTCACCTAAAAGCCCAACCATTTGATTAATGGGATAGTATTGGGTTGGAAACCCTAATTAGGGTTTGGAAAACCCTAATGCCATGAAACCCAAATTTTGGAAATTGATCGGGACACACACATGAATTATTTAATAACTTGAAATATTAAATAATAATCATTGACAATTTAACCTAAGTTAATATTAGACATATTGGACTAAGTCCTTAATGGGTTAAGTAAGAAACACTTAACCCTAATCATCATTTCATGTGAAAACCCTAATTTTGGGATTATGGGCACGGACTTATCGAGACCCACATTTGGGCCATTGGAATGGAATTGTGTATTAAGCCCAATCACACCATATAACTTATTTTGTAAAGTAAACAACTTAATGGATTAAGTCCTTAATGGGTTAAGTGAGAAACACTTAACCCTAGTTGTCATTTTATGTGAAACCCTAATTTCACTTGGGCCTTGAGTTGGGCCTTACTATAGGGTTTTGGTGGTTAGACTATTGATGGATGTCACACCCCTAAACCAAGGATGGCGGAAACGTCCGGGGGTGGAGGACTTCATGTATAGTATCATAACCACAATTTCAATAATAATTTAAGCAAACACAACCAACATATATATAATTGAAAAAGTTACATCACTTGTATAAATTACATGTTTCAAAATCAATTACAATATGTTGACAAAATATGAAAAGTTTGACGCCTTAACGTCCCATCCTCAAGAGCACTTGATTACCAGTTTAGTGATTTCCTGAGAATACAAGTTGTTTGAAAAGTGTCAACACAAAGGTTGGTGAGTTCATAAGTTTTTGCTACAAAACCTAATAGAAGTCTTTCTCATGTAAGTGTCGCGTTTGTTTCAGAAAAATCCGATATTTTCCTTAAAATCCGTATAATGTAGCCTTATGACCAAAGACCAAAATGTATAAGAAATCATTCTTACTTAGTAGAATACTGTGAGTTTGAATTGATATAAAAATTGAATTTAAATCAACATAAAACCTACTTAGGTTTTATAAAATCCCATAAACTTTATGAATTGTTATCTCCCTTTGTGAGTCACTATAATCATACTATGACTATGTGAACCTGCCACGATGTTTCTCAGGCGTCGCGAAAATGAAATGACATTTGTCACCCGTAGACCTGCAGGTCCCACTGTAGCTAGCAGCAAGGTGTGGGGTGTCAAACCCAATATAGATCTATATACAAGTATCACGTTCTCCCTCCAGGAGACTCTGATTATAACTACCAGAAATTATATTCCGCACTCGGACGTACGGAAAGAGAATGTCTCACAATTTAGGGTAAAAAGTTTACGTATAATGTGTGTGAGTGTAAACCTTTTCTGTATGAATGTACCCTTTTTGTATGAGTGTGTTATGTAATGTATCATAAACTATACCTATTATAGTTTATCTAAAACGTTTGTAATATGTAAGAACTCTTTTATGGAAATGTATTAGTGATATGAATTCATTAAACTATACTTTTTATAGTTTATTATACATGTTCTAAAATGAATGAATAATATTTATTATGAATGACTTAGTTTCAGTTCATGATGATAAACTAACAAAGAAACACATTCAATAATTAGAACTTATGATTATACACTTTACCCAACATAATACAAAGTGTTATGATATTTACATGCTGTTGGCTAACTTTAACCATTCTGCACTGTTTTGGAAAAATCATAGAAACATCATACGAAGTCAAAAACTAGATCCGTAAATTCTGAGAGTTCCCAAAATGTGTCTAGTTTACTCATAATTTTTATCACGATTTTTAATGACCTCCAACTTGGGTGAAAAGGTCCATAATCACAGACTGGTCCGGATTGTTGTTTGAAATGATAGGCAGTTTTGTAAAAATCACCATAAATTGTAGAAAAATCGTATGGTGATGTGCAAGTAGTCATTTTAAAGCTAAGAACTTGAAATATTTGCACCTCATACAGTTTTGAAAACAAAAATGTTTGAGTTGCCCAAAACAGTCCGTGAATGGAATTGAACTTTTCTGATGAAGGCTGTTAGAAAAGTTTAGTTATGTTCTTGGTGTTTTAACTTGTATCCCCCCCCCCCCTAAAAACTTGAGAAAACATGAAAATGTAGGGGTATGAACTCACCTTAAGTGATTTCAGTAGATTATTGTTGAAGAATGGAAGTGTTTAACTCAAGAACACTTAGAGATACCTTGAAGATTTTTGAGAATCTAACATCATAGTTATGGAGTTTGTGTAAGCAATCAATGATTTGAGTAGAATGAAGTGAAATAATCATAAGGAGGATGAATTATACTTACTAAGAGTGGAAGAACACTTGAAAATCAGCCTTGAATCTCGAATTTGGTGGAGAAAAAGTTTGAGAGAAAAGTGGTGTTTGATACTTAGTGAAAGGAGAGAAAATGAGAGAAATGAGGAGAGAGGATGTTTGTTCCAGCTCTAAAAACGTGGGAATGAGTGGAAATTGAGTGTAAGGGACATTGAAGTGACCTAGGTAAGGTGGGGAGGTGTGGTTGGTCATAGAGTGGGTGTGGGAGTGGTTGCTTGTTTCATAAGGTAAAGCAAAGTCAACACTCCACTTCTTTGTACTTTACCCACTAACTTTTATTATTTAAATAAAGATTTTCATGAAAATATGATTAAATTGTGAATATTTAGGGTTCATTATGTTAAAATATAATTTTGGGTGAAAATCCCACGTTAAAATAATTAAAAACGGGCCTTAAACGCAAAACTACGCGAAAACCGGGAAGAAAAGCATTCCCAGCGAGACCTCTCAGTCCTAGGCCGAGGTTCGGTCCTTGCTGATGCTGAGCCGGAAACGAAGGGAGGCGAGGAAGCGAGAGGAGGCGAGGAAGCGAAGGGAAGGCTCGGTCCGGAGATAAGAGGCGAAGATGGTCAGACCCGAAATGAGCCGAATGAACAGTAGCCTTCGGGTTCGGTTCTTCCTGGGCGAGGTTCGGCCCTGAGAGGACCTTCGGGTTCGGTTCCTCCTTGGTCTCGGGTTTGGCTCCTCCTTGGTCTCAGGTTCGGCTCCTCCTTGGTCTCAGGTTCGGCTCCTCCTTGGTCTCGGTCCCTAAGAGGACTTTCGGGTCCTAAGAGGCTTCGGCTCTTATAAGGAGGTTTCGGTTCCTAAGGTCCATTTTTCTCGTTTTTATCCCGTTTTAAGCTGTTTTTGACCCGGTTAAGGGTCGGGATGGCCCAAAAGACTATAAAAAGTCCAAGGAACTTTTGAGAGAGATTTGGGAGAGATTTCACATGCTTAGAGAGATTTGGGAGAGATTTGACATTCTTGGAGAGATTCCTCATACAAAGAGATATTTGAGAGAGCTAGATTTCACATACTTGGAGAGATTTGGGAGAGATTTGACATTCTTGGAGAGATTCCTCATACAAAGAGATATTTGAGAGAGATTTCTTATGTGACAATTGTGAGTGTTTGGCTCCACAACGCAAGGTTCTTGAGCCCCGTTAAGTCATGATTAAGGATCCTACACACTCCTGATGAGTATGCAAGATGGTTTTATCAGTTTAGTTCATTGATTAGCACTAAGGCTCAGGAAATTTTAACACAAGAACTTTTCCCAAGTGATGTTTTCCCATTAATATAACAAGTTATACATTATGTACATAACACAAACCCTAATACACAAGGTTTAATCGAGTTGACCGGTTTGACTTGATGACTTGACTTGACTCTAGACTGACGATTGTCACAATGGACCATCCAAGAACAAGTTAATGGACCAAAGTAATTAGATGGGCTTAGGATAAGGCCCATGTGAGGACTTGGGCCCAATTTGGAAGATTGGGCCATATGTTGGGCTTTGGCCCATTACTTGACTTTTGGGCTTTTAGAGTGTGAGTTGGACTTTGGGCTTGGAACCCAATTATTAATTGGGTATTGTTTGATGTTGACAGTTCGGAAATCTGTCAATCAGCAGCTGGAATGTACCTGCGGGACTTCAGCAGTGCCAGGTGAGTTCTCCTCACTATATCAATAGGGTCTAAGGCACCAAGGCCGATCCTTTATGGATTGTATTCGGATTATTGCATGTTATGCTTACTGATTTATATCCTGATAGTTAGGATGGTGATATGTTATGCTTTAGTGACCTGGTTGGGTCGGTATCCTGGTATATAGGATTATACTATGTTAGTGACCTGTTAGGTCGATATCTTGGTTATAGGATTGTTGCTATGCTTTTTGATCTGTTAGATCGGTTTGACTGTTATATATATATATATATATATATATATATATATATATATACATGCTAGTGTTATATGATGTCTATGTGCACATGATTGTCCTGGTTATAGGATGATGCAATGTTAGTAACCGTTTAGGTCTGTATCCCGGTTATTGGGATGTTGCTATGATTGGTGATCTGTTAGATCGGTTTGACTATTATATGAAATGAGCTAGCGTATGATATTTATGTGCACATATTTGTTTGATTGATGGTTGGGTTGAGGCGGTCCTGCTTTGTGCTGTAGGCCAACATACCCGGCGAGCAGTCCGGATAGGCTGTAGGCCCTGCGTGGCGATCCAAACGTGTCGAAGGCTCGAAGAGCAGTCCAGATAGACTGAAGGCTTGTGAGGCGGTCCAGTCAGGCTGTTGACTCATTATGCATGTTGTTCTGTATTGGTTATATGATATGGTTATGTTTGTATGGCATTGGTATTTTGGGGAAACTCACTAAGCTTCGGGCTTACAGTTGTTGATTTTGTTTCAGGAACTTCGGATGATTACGGGAAGGCAAAGGCGTGATCGTGCACCTCCTCGTATTTTCATGATTGATTTTGGGAATACTCTGATGTCTAAACTATTTGAAAACAACCTGTAATAACTTAATGGTTTTAAAATGTGTTAAAAAGTTTAAATTTGGCTTGAATTTTATGGGTGTTACAAGTTGGTATCAGAGCCTTGGTTTGAGTGAATTAGAGGAACACTCGTGTAAATCTAGTCTCAAATCAAGGAAAGGCTTTTAAAATGAATATTTTAATGGTTTTCAAAATAAGTAAAGGAGGATGCAGGGTGTACGATCAGCCAGAGCCAGTAAGTAGACCCCAAAATACCATACAGTTATTTGATTATGTGATATGTTAGAACAAAATGCTAGTACTAGGCTAGGGATCTTCAGGAATTGCATGATAGAATTGTCTGATTACATGATGCATGCTAGCCTAGGATTTCTTTATATGAGATTGACATCATTACTGTAGTTACTTGTGTATACATCACGGCTGTATATAATTAAGATCTTATAGCCTGAGAATGTTTGATTTGGCCTTATGTTCTATTCTTATTGATTAGGGCTTAGGGTAAGATCGAATATTCAAAAGTCTATGCGGTCCAGCGTTATGTATGGCTAGCATACACTAGTACTGCAGGGTTGATGGAAGTTTCATGGATGGGTGGGTTGTGTGAGGCCGGGAGGCTAGTTATGAGATATTTAGCATTCCTCTAGGAGTGAGGATTAAGCGCTTGCTATGTTTATGTATATTGTTAGGGCGTTGTGATGATACTTGAGACAAATATGGGTAGGTGTAGAAGTTAGTATGGGCCCGTACTACTGAAAGCATAGGACCCATACGCGTAGCAAGGAAGTCACAACCCCTAGGGTTTGGTTGGGAATTGGCTCTTTGTCATTATATGGGTTATCAGAGACCTTTCTGGTGTGTTACCAGAATGGTGGTTACGAGACGTCTTGAGAGCGGACTCGAGTTAGGATCGGGAGCTGGCAGCCAGGATAGGCCAGCATTGTCAGTGGATCGTGTCAGTGAGATAATCCGAGAGGAGATGATCGGGATTTGTCCGGGGTCAGATTTTGGAGATGTTTGGGTCTATCAAGACCGCCATGGTTGAATACCTTGATGAGCGCTATGTAGCCATTGATGAGACGGTTGCCGCAACAGCTTCAATAGCTGTAACGATGGCAGGGGGAGGAGCTGGTCGAGCTTTTCAGTACCGGGACTTGTTACTGGGACATATTCTGATGAGCAGAGGGCTACAGTTATCTAGGATCGGGAAGGCGATTTGTACTTGTTATATTTCTGCAGGTGAGCGGGAGAGGATAACACCTTAGTTTCTAGATTTGAGGCTCGGGGGTTTTGCTCGAGGCCGGATGTGAGTTGCGGGGACTCCGGAAAGGAGTAATGAGTGTGTTCAGTTGGAGTTATGCAACTGGAATTAAAAATGGTTTATTGACAGGATTGGAATGTCGTTTTCTAGGGCAAGGATTGTGCCCTTTCAGTTTACGAGCTCGAAGGATTAAGCAGGCTTGTGACCCCAGGATCAGGTTGTATTCTAACTCAGGGTTAGTTGGTCGTCGGGATTAGCGACCGTGGTTTAGCGCGGGTAAGCGCAGGTAGGTCGATGTGGCATAAGTATTTTGGAGGTCCATTTCGCCTTGGATCTCTTGTATCGGACGGTAAGGACTGATTGTGTGATATATTGCACTTTCGGGATTGTAGACTATGTCTTGGGAGTGGTTGTAGCCTGGTTTAGGGCAAAGGTTGTTTCAGCTACTGCAGGTCAGTTGTGGATGATTGAGCTAGTGAGTGAGTCAGGGTACGAGGCCCTAAATGATATGATTTCTAGAGTCGAGAGCGGGAGATTTGTTGGAGCACCTTGGGAAGAAGGGTATTATATGGGAGGTCTGTGGACATGGTCCTGCATGATGGTTATTCAACATTGTCAGGATTCAGTGGTTTTAGTAGGCGTTATTGATTGGCAGAGGAAAGCACCAAGGGAAGTAGCTCATTGTTGAGACATTAATTGGAGTATCTATCTTTGGACTTTAAGATTTGGGAGTGGGATCGTTCGAGCATTGGGGACTGTTGGTGTCCCTGGGATTCAGAACGTGTTCAGCTAGTTGTTAGAAGTGTGTGATCACTGGGGATTGGCTGGTAATGGAGCACTAATTGTTAAGAGTTGGTTGTATTTGGATCAATCGTTGGTAGTGAGAAAGATTGGAAATTCTCCAATTTTCATGTATGGTGGAGACTTAGTCGAATCTAAGTGGGGGAGAATTTTCCCGTGATATAGAGGCAGGATTAGTTTTGGAAATAGGATAAGTTTCGCATCATTGTCATGAAGAAAGACAACCTAAGTGGCTGTTTGGTTTGTGGGTTGTGTGAATTGGGAGTTCGGTAAAACTCCTGAGCATATGTATCACGTTTTCCTGGTGATTGATAGCAGAAGTTGAGAAACCAGGTTGGAGTTCTGGTCATGAATGGTGTTCAGTTCGAGTATTCGGCCGAGGGTGTGCTCGACTCTGAAGGTTATGGATTGATAGGTTGAGGTTTTTGATAGCTTCCAGGACTCGGCCGTACATTCAGCACAGTTGTGTGGGTTATTAGCATATGCGGTAGACACGTAGGTAAGGGAACAAACCATGGATTTCCGAGGGAATGGAAGATCGACATGAGGCCTAAGGTTAGGCCGGGGTTAGAGTCCACGAAATGGATTAGGAGTTCGGAACCTTAAGCGGGCGAGAACAATCTGCATGGGAAAGATCACCAGGGGTGGTCCAAGGAGATGTTCAATAGTTTAGAGTGGTCCAGATGACTGAAGGCCTAGTGAGGCGGTCCAGTCATGCTGAAGACTTTTTATGTGTTTGTAGATGTATGTGCGTGTATTGAGTATGTTGCTATGCTATATCAATTAGTAGGTCTGTTCCCAAGTATCGAACATGTTGACGGAGTAGGCTGAAGACTCCGGTATATTTTGGGTTGATCGGGGGTTGTTATTAGAAATCGGATAAAGTACAGTGGATATTGGTGATATCATCAGTTCGGAGTGTCTCATGGGATTAATCTGTTTGGATCAGGTAATACTCCAGTTAGGTGACCGGGAGTACATCTGAATGGGTATCCGTCAGTTTCAGGAAGGCTTGGGATTAGAATGTTCTGTCGTTCAAGCTCTGGGAACCGGATTAGACCTGGTTAAGCTAGTGATTAGACTGTAGTAATGTCACTAGAGTTATGAGGTCAAGGAAGCAATAGATTTCTTAAGATTGCTTGTGATGTAAGGCTACCATTAGTCATGTAGTAATTCCTTTTTTAACCGTGGATTTGGTAACGACGGGATTTGATGCATGGATCCAATCGGTTGGATCAAGAGGTTGTTAGAGCCGCAGTGACATGATAACTAGTGGCAACTAGTTCAAGGGAAGGATTTCATTCGGAGGTCATGTGAGGCAACTATGTGGGAGTCCTTTAGCTCCGTGACCGGGCCGGAACCCGGTATTTCAGATGAGTGGTACTCGGTTGTGATGAATCAAAGGATTTTATATGGGATGCAAAGATAGGTCCTTTGATTTCAAGTTATGGGTTAGAACCGAGTTATGTATATAGTGGTATTCCAATCTAACATATTCCATCGTTAGGATGACCGGACCCTATGATTGATTGGATATGGTGTGTTTGGTATTCCAACCCGCGGATTGATTGGACCAAACATGTGCGTGATATGAGGGTATTCCATCCTAGGGATGACTAGACCCGTTGTAGGCATGCCTGGTATTCCAGCCCGATGCTGATTGGGCCAGGTATGAGTATTTGTGCTTATGAGCCGGTTATTATATGTATGTGGTTTGGGAACTAAAGGATCACAGTTAGCAGTGTGGGGTTCGCGATTCTGTTTTTTTTTTTGTGGAAACCTCAGATTATCAGAAGATGTCACACCCCCAAACCAAGGATGGCGGAAACGTTCGGGGGTGGAGGACTTCATGTACAGTATCACAACAACGTGTATAATAGTGCTCAAAGTAAAAACAACCACCATAAATATAATTGCAAAAGTTACACCAAAGTATATGTTTACATGTTTCAAAAGCAATTACATTATGATGACAAAATAAATTTGTTGACGGTTTAACGTCTCATCCTCAAAGCGATGAAGTTTTCCTGTTTCACTGATTTCCTGAGAATACAAGTAGTTTTAAAAAGTGTCAACACAAAGGTTGGTGAGTTCATAAGAGTTTTGTTTGAAGTAGAAACCACTTTTCCTTGTAAAATCGATATAGTTTGATTTCCAGAAAATCCAATATTTTCTTAGTTAAGTATGAATAGAAATATTCCTATATGATGCATTAATGAACCCTAGAATGACCCGTAGAGTTCCTCTATAATCGTCCAGTGTATATAAGTTATATAAGATTTAAATTAGATAAAACGTTGAATATAGTGGGTCTGCCCTAGGTCCACAACCCAACGAGGAACAGGAGATGAGGCGGGCACCACCAATTCTAGGCCAATCAAGACTAAATTCTTATATGACTCAAACATATACGCTCAGCGACTATAGTTGAAGTCTAACAGTTTTAGATGAAGAATAGTTTGATTTCCAGAAAATCCAATATTTTCTTAGTTAAGTGTGAATAGAAATATTCCTACATGATGCATTAATGAACCCTAGAGTAACCCGTAGAGTTCCTCTATAATCGTCCAGCGTATAAAAGTTATATAAGGTTTAAATTAGATAAAACGTTGAATATAGTGGGTCTGCCCTAGGTCCACAACCCAACGAGGAACAGGAGATGAGGCGGGCACCACCAATTCTAGGCCAATCAAGACTAAATTCTTATATGACTCAAACATATACGCTCAGCGACTATAGTTGAAG
This sequence comes from Lactuca serriola, assembly GCF_051521515.1. Lineage (NCBI taxonomy): Eukaryota > Viridiplantae > Streptophyta > Magnoliopsida > Asterales > Asteraceae > Lactuca > Lactuca serriola. Next base: position 100,491,333 of record NC_136408.1, read on the forward strand.
TCTAACCATTCTAGAGGAAGTAAAATTTTAATATCATAATAACTTTGTATAGAGACCCGACACTTTGTATTTGTACCCCTTTTTGTATAGAGACCCGGTACTTTGTATTTGTACCCCTTTTTATATAGAGACCCGGTACTTTGTATTTGTACCCCTTTTTGTATAGAGACCCGGTACTTTGCATTTGTACCCCTTTTTGTATAGAGACCCGGTACTTTGTATTTGTACCCCTTTTTGTATAGAGACCCGGTACTTTGCATTTGTACCCCTTTTTGTATAGAGACCCGGTACTTTGTATTTGTACCCCTTTTTGTATAGAGACCCGGTACTTTGTATTTGTACCCCTTTTTGTATAGAGACCCGGTACTTTGTATTTGTACCCCTTTTTGTATAGAGACCCGGTACTTTGTATTTGTACCCCTTTTTGTATAGAGTGTGTTGAGTGATGTATCATAAACTATACCTATTATAGTTTATCTAAAATGTATCTAATATGTATGAATTCTTTTATGGAAATGTATTAGTGTTGTGAATTTATCAAACTATACTTTTATAGTTACATAATACGTGTTCTAAATGAATGAATAATATTTAATATGAATGACTTAGTTTCAATTCATAATGATAAACTAGCAAAGAAACACATTCAAAAATTAGAACTTATGATTACACACTTTGCTCAACATAATACAAAGTGTTATGATATTTACAAGCTGTTGGCTAAATTTAGCAATTCTGCCCTGTTTTGGAAAAATCATAGAAAAATCATACGAAGTCGAAAACTAGATCCGTAAATTCTGAGAGTTCACAAAATGTGTCTATTTTACTCATAATTTTTATCACGATTTTTAATGACCTCCAACTTGGGTGAAAAAGTCCAAAATCACAGACTGGTCCGGATTGTTGTTTGAAATGATAGGCAGTTTTGTAAAAATCACCATAAATTGTAGAAAAATCGTATGGAGTTGTGCAAGTAGCCATTTTAAATCTAAAAACTTGAACTATTTGCACCTTGTACAGTTTTGAAAACAAAAATGTTTAAGATGCCCAAAACAGTCCGTGAATGGAGTTGAACTTTTCTGATGAAGGCTGTTAGAAAAATTTAGTTATGTTCTTAGTGTTTTAACTTGTATTCCCCCCCTGAAAACTTGAGATAACATGAAAATGTAGGGGTATGAACTCACCTTGAGTGATTTCAGTAGGTAAGTGTTGAAGAAGAGAAGTGTTCAACCCAAGAACACTTGAAGAATCACTTGAAGATTCGAAGCTCTAACGCTAATATGATGGAGTTTGTGTAAGATATTCATGATTTGAGTATAATGAAGTGAAATAATCATAAGGAGGATGAATTTTACTTACTAAGAGTGGAAGAACACGTGAAGATCAGCCTTGAATCTCGAGTTTGGAATGGGAAAAGTTTGAGAGAAAGTGGTGTTTGATACTTAGTGAAATGAGGGCAAATGAGAGAAAATGAGGAGAGAGGATGTTTGTTCCAGCTCTAAAAACGTGGGAATGAGTGTAAATTGGGTGGAAAGGACTTTGATGTGACCTAGGTAAGGTGGAGAGGTGTGGTTAGTCAAAGAGTGGGTGTGGGGTGGTTGCTTGTGACATTGGATAAGGCAAAGTCAACACTCCACCTTTAATAATTCACCCATTTGATTTTTATTATTTAAATAATGATTTTCATCAAAATATGTTTAAATTATGAATATTTAGAGTTTATTATGTTAAAATATAATTTCTGGAGAAAATCCCGCTTTAAAATCACGAAAACGGGCTTAAAATGTTAAAAATATCAAAAATGGGCTAAAAGTGACAAAAATGCGAGTTCTGGCCGAGGCTCGGCCTTCTGGTGCTGAACCGAGAGAGAGAGGGAGGCGGAACCGAGAGGGAAGAAGGAGAGAAAGGAAGGAACCGAGAGGGGGAAGGAGAGAACAGAGGGCGCGAGACAGAGGCAGAGCGAGAAGAAGGGAACAGAGGGCGCGAACAGAGACAGAGGGGCGGAGTAGCGAACCGAGACCGAGAGAAGCAGAGCGTGAGGCGACAGAGGCAGAGGCTCGGTCTCTGGTCTCTTAGCCACCAGAGGCTCGGTCTCTGGTCTCTTAGCCACCAGAGGCTCGGTCTCTGGTCCTAAGAGGCCTCTCACTCCGGTTTCGGTTCCTAAAGCCTATTTTTCTCGTTTTCGCCCCGTTTCAAGCCGTTTTTGACCCGGTTAAGGGCCGGAATGACCCGAATGATTCCAAAAAGTTACGGGAAACTTTTGAGAGAGATTTGGGAGAGATTTCTCACACTTGGAGAGATTTGGGAGAGATTTGACATTCTTGGAGAGATTTCTCATACAAAGAGATATTTGAGAGAGGTTTCACATACTTGGAGAGATTTGGGAGAGATTTGACATTCTTGGAGAGATTTCTCATACAGAGAGATATTTGAGAGAGATTTCACATACTTGGAGAGATTTGGGAGAGATTTGACATTCTTGGAGAGATTTCTCATACAAAGAGATATTTGAGAAAGATTTCACATACTTGGAGAGATTAGGGAGAGATTTGACATAGAGAGGGATAGAGTGAAAACGATTGAGAGAGGATCCATGTGTGACAATTGTGAGTGTCCGGCATCGCAATGCATGGTTCGTAAACCCTGTTAAGCCTTGTTTAAGGATCTTACACACTCCCGATGAGTATGCATCATTGTTTTATCAGTTTGGCTCACCACGTACTACAGTTTTTAGGTTAAAGAGATCTAGTTGTACGTATTTTTCGATTTATGTTTTCTTATTAGAATAGTGGGTTGTTTAGTAAATACGGAACGTAAGTCCAGGTACACAAGGGTTAGTTGAGTTGACCGGTTTGACTTGTTGACTTTATTTGACTTTGAATTGACCAGAATTTGACGGTTGTCACAGAAGATGAGTAGCCAGTTGGGAGTTAAGTGCAGTGCATTCGACAATGATCCAGTGTGGGTAGCCTGTCAGGGAGCCAAACCATCTCGAGACTTCAGATTACGAATTGAGTTGGGCCTTCCTATATGGTTTTGGAGGTTAAACTATTGATGGACCATCCAATAACAAGTTAATGGACCAAAGTAATTAGATGGGCTTTAGGATAAGGCCCATGTGAGGACTTGGGCCCAATTTGGAAGATTGGGCCATATGTTGGGCCTTAGCCCATTACTTGACTTTTAGGCTTTTGGAGTGTGAGTTGGACTTTGGGCTTGGAACCCAATTATTAATTGGGTATTGTTTGATGTTGACAGTTCGAAAATCTGTCAATCAGCAGCTGGAGTGTACCTGTGGGACTTCAGCAGTGCCAAGTGAGTTCTCCTCACTATATCAACAGCATCTAAGGCACCAAGGTCGACCCTTTATGGATTGTATTCGGATTATTGCATGTTATGCTTACTGATTTATATCAAGATAGTTAGGATAGTGATGTGCTATGCTTTAGTGACCCGGTTGGGTCGATATCCTGGTATATAGGATTATACTATGTTAGTGACCTGTTAGGTCGATATCCTGGTTATAGGATTGTTGTTATGCTTTGTGGTCTGTTAGATCGGTTTGAGTGTTATAAATATATATATATATATATATATATATACATACACACATGATAGTGTTATATGATGTCTATGTGCACATGATTGTCCTGGTTATAGGATGATGCTATGTTAGTGACCGGTTAGGTCTGTATCCCGGTTGTTGGGTGATATGGGCATATTTAGCTATAAAATCCATGCATTATCTTAAGACTTTATGTTGTTTTTGTCTCATTTAATGAACAAAAGGTGCTTAATTAGCTTAAATATTTCATTTTTAGTATCAAAGACATGCTCGGATGGAAAAGGAAGCGGAACTGGCGATTGGACGCTTGGATCTTGGATTTTGAAGAAAGAAGGATGTTGTTGGACAGTTTGACCCCTCGTCAGTGTTTTGGCCATATCTCATGAACCGTAACTCCGATTGACGAGATTCAAAATGTTCTGAAAAGTAGACACAATTTCGGAAGACTTTCGTGTTTTGAGAAAATGCTGATTCGAAACGTACTCAGCGAGTAGGGTCGATTACTCGGCGAGTTGTATCGAACTTTCGCGATTCTGGACGCGCTGACTTGCCATACACGGGTTTTAAGTGATGTACTCGGCGAGTAGGTCACTGGACTCGCCGAGTAGCCCCTGTTTTGTGAAAATCTATATAAAGGGACTTTCAGATCGATACCCTAGCATAGAGGTGAACCCTTGGAGGCCAATTGTCGACTAAAGGTGCTGCTGGAGCGTGGGAAGCAAGGGAATCAACCCTACATTCAATTTTAAGGAGAATCAAGTCAAAATCAAGTTTACTCTTACCTAGTCTCTTGTTTGAACTATGTTTTTACCAATTGATTTCGTTTTTGTGCTTGTTTCTGTTGTAATCATGAGCTAAAAACTCATAACTTCTGTTTAGGTAGATGAATTTGTGAACATGGATTGATTATTTGATTAGGATTAATTTTAATTGGTGATTATGTTTTATTAAGCTTGTTAAAGAACCTTATGTGTTAACAATAACTATTCTTCTGTTAATAAATTAGTAATTAAGTTGTATGAACATCTCTTAGTTGCTAATTTCATATGATTTACGTGACCACATAGTTGTATGTCTAGGAATAACGAATGTGAAACTATAATTAACTTGAAGATAGGTAAGTTAATGTGTGAGCTTGTGTGATACACCATTAACAAGAGGTTAATTGAATCACCAATTTGATTAACTATTACAAGTCTTATTTAACCCGAATCAATAACTAGGAAATTCGTTGATTTAGACAACTGGTCACTGCTTGAGTTAATTTGTTTCCTAAGGATTAGTAATAGCGAATGTGGAACTAATCATCTTAGTCGGTAGCTAATGAGGAATTAATCTGATACATCGAAATCATCCATGGGAACAAATGAGTCGAACCTAAACAGAAGTCATCTTTATTATTGAATTTAGTTGATTTTTATTTGCTTAGCTCTTAGTTTCTTAGTTTAAGTTTTAGTTAATTGTTTAAGTTTCTAGTCTTGCAAAACTAGAGAAAACTCTTTCTCTTACTTGTTTTATTTAGATAATATTAGCATCTATTTTAATTGTTTACCGTTCCCTGTGTTCGATACCCTACTTACCTGAACTAAACTGCTAATCGATAGGTACCCTGCCTTTCGTGTGTTTGTCTTTGTGTTTAAGTTAGTAGGATTAAAACTAGTTGGTTTTACACACATCATTGGGATGTTGCTATGATTGGTGATCTGTTAGATCGGTTTGACTGTTATATGAAATGAGCTAGCGTATGATATTTATGTGCACATGTTTGTTTTATTGAGGGTTGGGTTGAGGCGGTCCTGCTTTGTGTTGTAGGCCAACATACCTGGCAAGCGGTCCGAATAGGCTGTAGGCCCTGCGTGGCGGTCTAGACGTGTCGAAGGCTCGAAGAGCAGTCCAGATAGACTGAAGGCCTGTGAGGCGGTCCAGTCAAGCTAATGACTCATTATGCATGATGTTCTGTATTAGTTATATGATATGGTTATTTTTGTATGTCGTTGGTATTTTGGGGAAACTCACTAAGCTTCGGGCTTACAGTTGTTGATTTTGTTTCAGGCACTTCGGATGATTGCGGGAAGGCGAAGGCGTGATCGTGCACCTTCTCATACTTTCATGATTGATTCTGGGAATTCTCTGATGTCTAAACTATTTTGAAAACAACATGTAATAACTTAATGGTTTTAAAATGTGTTACAAAGTTTAAATTTGGCTTGAATTTTATGGGTGTTACAGTCCGGATTGATCGCAGTACACATACCCATGCTTTCCGCATTGAATGATTTTGGGATGGACTCTGATAAATGTTTTAATTAATAATGTTCTGGATGTTTGGAAATAATGATATCTATGTGTTGACTATATTAAAAATGAAATTTTTACCTTTGATTTTTGGGTCGTTACATAATTACAGTAACTGACTTAGCTGTGCTAGAGAACATAAATTGTGATCATATTTGTGTTTATTTGGATTAATCTTACATAGCTTGTCTGCCTCTTATATCTCTGTTTCTATGTTTGCTAGTGTATGATCATACATAGTTTTACATGAATTTGAGAAAATATTAGTAAATTTGGACTAGAGTTGCTAATTACATAATAATATAATAACCATCATTAATAATCCATAATTAGTAGTTAACCATAAAGGAGAAGTGGATTCGAACTAAACAGAAGTGTTTTTAATATATTGATTAAATTCATTAGTTAAGTGATTGAGTTTGTTTGAACCCGCAAAATTAGATAAAGACCAATTTAACTTTTGCTAATTTTAGGTTAATTTTTAGTAGTTAAATTAGTTAATTAAATTTGTTTCTTGTGTTCGATACCCGACTTACTTTACTATACTATAAACTTACTAGATACACTACCTATAGGTGCATTAGTAGATAAGTAGTTAGGTTATAAATTTAAAGCTAGAAACTTGATATGTATTGCACATATCAAGTTTTTGGCGTCGTTGCCGGAGAACGGCTAATTTAGTTTTTAATTTATTTGCTTTAGGTTAATCGATCATTTTTGTGGGGTTAAAAAGTGAGACACATGGAAGCTATGGCTTTCTTCCCATTTTAAGAGGTTCGCCTGATCTCTGAAAAACCTATTATAGTGTAGCTAGATTCATCAAGCTCGCTGGAATCTATGTGGTTAGAAGCTTAAGAACTCAACCATTGATCAAAATTGAGTTATGAGATGTTTATTTCAATTGACCTTCTTACTAGATCTATCACTTCCCCTGCTCCCATCCTTTCTTTTATAGTAATTCATTTGATTCTGGACATACTGAAGCTGCTGGTGAACTTTCAGGCTGTTGATGGAGTTTGAAATATCATCTGCTTCATTGTTCTTCTTCTCATATAGAGTTTCAAACATTTCGATCTCTAATTTATGGGTTTCATTTTGTTTTCCAACATGCCAACGCCATCACCCTTCACCCTATGTTCTAAATTCCAACCAACCCCTTTCTCTTCTACCATCGCTAACCTAAAAGCATGAAATCGACAAGCATTACGTTAAATAATGACTTTTTTCAAGTCACGGAGGACCAAGGAGGCAATGGCCCTGGACGAGTTCCAATTTAGTGATTTTCAATTCTTATTTGGGATTTGAGACATACAATAAGGACGAAAGGTAGTGAATTGCGACAAAGAAAGAATGAGATTCGGAGTGTGAGAGAAAGTGAGTTTAAAATTACGATTATGGTGAGGGTTGAGGGGTAAGGCAATATCTGTGCTGCCAGGTTGATGACAATTGCTTATCTCATCGTCTTCATTGATGAATCGTGTATGGGGATGAATTGGTGGTCATATCTACAAATTGGTTGTTGTGGGGATCTACAAACCAACGTTTGTGTAGGGCTCAATACCTGAATACATAAATTAGTGCAAGTTGTATGAAGGAACAAGAACGGCGTAGTTTTATGGAAACAAGAGATGCAAGTTTATGTTCTTCTATATGTGTAGGGAAAAAAAGGAAGGGTGTGTGATGCAGGTTTCAAATGAAGAGTGAGAAGGGAGGATGAAGAAGGGTGGTGGTGGTGGAGATGGGAGTGTCCGTAGAAAAAAAAGCAAGAAGGGAGGCTTGTTTTCACGTCTTTAGTATATGGAAAGAGAAAAGAAAGGGCTCGTATATTTCTATTTTTAATAAAATTAATAAATATAAAAGGGCGTAAATAAATAGTAAGGAGAATATGATCTTTTTAGGTCTAATAAATACTAAGCTCATAACAAAAAAATATAAACTATTCGAGAGATCATATTCTCTCTCGAGAAAGAATATAAATATAAACTATTGAAGAGAGAATATGATATTTTTAGGTCTAATAAATACTAAGCGATTGTGAAAATTACCGGAAACCAATGGACGTGTAATTTACTTCATTTTTTATAAGTTTCCCTTCCCCGATTTATCAAAAACTCTATGCTTCACCTAATTTGTCAATTGACCAATATACCCATTAAACTAATAAAACCTTACCTTTATTGTTACGACTCCGTTACAGCGTCGCCTCTCTCCCGACTGCTCTCACGTCGACTCCCTCCCTGCTCGCCGCCGTATGCCGTCGCCGCTCCTGTGAAGCCACCGGAAGGAGACCTTCGATAGCCACAGCTACACCGTCGCACCCCACCCAGGTTCTATTTTTCTTCCTTTTTTTTTTTCTGTTTTCTTTTGAAATCGCCAATCTTGATATCTTGATACCAATTTCAAGGTTATCAATTAATGCTAGTGTTATTATGAATTGATGTTGGTCTGATTCCTTCCTTTTTTTTCTGCATTCGATAGCCACAACTTGTTTGCTGCTACTGATTTGCTACTTGTTTGTTGTTCATATATGAAAACTGTAAAGAAGGGAATGTGTTTGCTGATCATGTATGATATTTGATTGTGTACATCCTTCTGTATCTTAAATTAGATGCTTGAATTTGTGTTCTTAAGGCTCATATGTGTGATGGTTTTTGTCTTTCGATCTTATTTGGGATGGTTGGCCTCGCAGGCAAGCTGTTTGATCAAATGCCTGAGAGGGATGTATAATTGTATATAGTACTATCTTAAGATGCATGTTTTCACTGATCAATTCTAATATACATGTTTTATCAAAACTATTTCATGTTTTCATATTTTGTCATTACAGTACATGTCATTTTGTGGTGTTCAAGGATGACAACAATTGGAACAATAATGGATCAACAATCTAATACTACTAACAAACCTGAATCTACAAATGTTGCTAAAATTCAGAATTCAGCTTCAGGGTTCAAAAGATGGGGAAGAAAAGGTCCATTTATCAGATATGGGCTTCCTATGATTTCACTCACTGTGTTTGGAGCACTTGGGTTAGGTCATCTTTTACAGGGAAGGTGAGTTAACTCAGTTACTAAATCAAATAAAGTCATTACCTTTTTCCATCATATTGATGTCAACTTTTGTACTTTAGCAAGGATATAGCTAAGGTGAAAGATGATCAAGAGTGGGAGATTCTTGAAACTAAAAAAGCCCTTTCAAGAACAGGGCCCATTGAAGCTTACAAGCCTAAAAACTTGTCAATAGAGGAGGAGCTAAAGGTGATATTAACATATCCAATAAACTAATCCATTGGTATAACATATAATTTAATATAAATATAATTTCATTGAAGCTTATCAATGGGGTTATTTTGGTTGTAGGCTTTACAGCAGAGTGTTGACATAAACAACTATGAATATAAGAAAATTCCTAAGCCAAATGAAGGTACATGAGCTTGAAGGAATGAAGTCTAGTTCTTTTTCACTTTTCCCTAAATAAGCCACATATCTTTGAGCCTTTTTGTGTAATTTTGTGCCTTGGATACAGTGTTTGTAACATTTATAAGATGCATAAAAAGGAGTGGAACAAAACCTTTTTTTTTTCTGTTGAATTTTGGTGATGATGAATGTAATTTTCATGAGGTAGATGTTATTTGGATCATTGGATATGTGTTGTTATAGTTTTAAAAGCTTAGCATAATAAAAATGATGTTATTTTAGATGGGTAATTTCAACGAATAGTCTTGAAGTTAGTTTATCATGACATGCTTTCATGTTTATTACTCTATGTATATATAGCAATGCCATTAAATACAAATCAATCTTTATTGCTATAATTAGAAAGATTTTTCAAATATAAGTTAAAGAAATTGTAACCTCACATAATCTAAAGTGATTCGGCATGTCTTTCTCAAGTTATGAATTTATAAAATGTGTTAACTGGACAATAATATAAGTGTGAATTAAATGTTGCTAACATATTATTGCTTTTTTTTAATGAATGAATTAATACATCATTTGAATATGAATAAATAACTATTCTATCTTGATGTTTATAAGTGATCAATAACAAATAGTCATATCTACAACAGCCAAAAATAGTTAGATTTAACGTTCGATAGGCCAACGGTGAAGATAAATAAAGCTGTCTGTGTCATGTTTTTAAAATTGGACTAAAACTGAAAATTTAATCAAAAAACAGGTACCACTTCTGTAACTTACTCTTTAGTTAAAAACCAAACCATAACGACCACCCAAAAAAGAGCTCCCATCTATCTCTCACTCTTCCATGGCTTCCAAGCTATCATCACTCACTCCCATTACAGACCTTACAATCCACAGAAGCCCGAAATTCCACACACAATTTCTTCAAACCAGCCTTGTTTTCCGTTCCTTTTCATCATCATCATCATCGCTTCATACAAAACTTCATAGTTCAGAGCTCAATTCAAGGCGGAATTCATTTGTTTGTAGCAATTCACTGAAACAGGAAACAGTTCAGAATCCTACCGAATCTCCTTCACCTCTTACTTCGTCTAATAAGCTTGTTCTTGTCACCGGAGGCACCGGAGGAGTTGGTACGATTAATTCCTTTAACCTAGTGTTCTTGTTATTAGCATCGGTGGTTGTTCAATGTAATGATGATATTAATATTGCGCAATTTGCACATGTTTGGTTGCCTCGATTCAAAATTAGGGTTGAATTTGGACTTTTTTGGTTCGATTGATCGTTCTGAATCTTACAATTAGTGTTCTGTTGGTCTTGTTCTCTACAGGACAATTAGTGGTAGCGTCATTGCTAAATCGGAATGTTAGATTGCGCCTGTTACTCCGAGATCCAGAGAAAGCAAAAACCCTATTTGGAGAACATGAAAAGGAGAAATTGCAGGTATATTTTTTTATTTTTTTTAAGTGATATGTAAGAAATGAAATGGGATGCTAGTATTTATTTTGACTTTCTTCCTTTCTCATTAGTGAAACCAATTCAGGATATGAATTTTTTTTATTTAAAAAAAGGATTTTGGTAGGTGATGAAAGGTGACACTCGAAATGCAGGGGATCTTGATCCATCAATGTTTGAGGTTTATACTTTATACTCTCATTTCTTTTACTAATCATTAATTTTTATAACATTGGCTTGATTATATGTTTTGATTCATAGGGTGTGACTCATGTTATTTGCTGCACAGGCACTACTGCCTTTCCATCAAGGCGATGGGATGGAGATAACACCCCCGAAAGAGTAGGTCTGATATATGTTTAACTTTATACATATATAGTTTAACAAGTCCTTGACTAATGATTAAATACCTAAAATACCCCCTTCATTCTATCCCATTTGTGATTGAAGATTGGGAAGGCGTGAGAAACCTTGTGTCAACACTGCCTCAATCCTTATCAAGAATCATCCTCGTTTCATCAGTAGGAGTAACCAAGTCTAATGAACTACCATGGAGGTATGACATAACAATAACACTAACAGGTTTAACTGTGTTTGACATACATTAGACTGAATGCCCTTAATTGTAAGTTTGACTTTGACTTTGAGTTTGACTTGACCCTTGATTGATATGACTCAGCATCATGAATCTTTTTGGTGTTCTGAAATATAAGAAGATGGGGGAGGATTTTGTTCGTAACTCTGGCATTCCTTACACAATAATAAGGTTTGTTTGTGGCTTATGGGTTTTATTTATGTTTTAAATTTGAGGAATCTTTATAGAAATATACTGATAATGTAATATTATATTTTGTTGAAACTAGACCTGGTAGGTTGACGGATGGACCTTACACGTCATATGATCTAAATACTTTGCTCAAAGCTACAGCAGGAGAAAGACGAGCTGTCCTTATTGGTCAAGGTTGACTTGACTGACTCACAACCTTAAAAAGTCAAATTTAGTCAAAATTATTTGTTTGAAATTAGAGTTATTTGGTTGTGGTTTCCCAGGAGATAAACTGGTAGGAGAGGTTAGCAGGCTGGTAGTTGCTGAAGCTTGCATACAAGCATTGGATATAGATTTTACTGAAGGTCAAATATACGAAATCAATTCAGTCCCAGTGAGTAAAATCTAAAATCCCATTAAGTGGCTTTCTGTGTTAAGTCGTTCTTTTTCCATTAAGTCAAAAGGAATGAATTGTGGTTGAAGTTTTCTTATGGTTTACAGGGTGATGGACCTGGAAGCAACACAGAAAAATGGAAAGAATTATTTAAAGCTGCTCAAATCCAATAACAAGTGTTATTTACCTTGTTTGGTTATGTTGTAATTAAGTTTTAAAATTGTATATTGGTACAAGTTATATACATATTTATAAAAAATGTAAAGAATTAAAATTATTCGGTTGGTGGAGATGATTGTTTAACTTTTACATAAATGGTCCCCATGGTTTACACAAAATTGCAAGTTTTGTCAAGTTTTTGAAATCTTCACCTTTTCTTTTACAGATTATATATTTGTGAATTTAACTAGATACATTAGAGGGGTGAACTTGTGTAACACGATTGGATCTGCTTAGGTTTAAATCAGGAACCACCTCAACTTCCGTATCCGGCTACAAAAATTTACACAAATGCCATTCATTACCACAAAGCAAAAACCAAAACAGGGGTAGTTTCGTAAATTGACATGAAAACATACCTGCCACACTTGTAATAATCGCCATAAGATATAATCAACAATCATAACTAAACAAAAAAGCTTCCCAGCCCAAGCACCACATGTAAGATACCTACAACAAATTCACAATAAAATAGTGAAACTAAGTTATGCTTTATGTAAGAGCAAATTAAAACTTTGTGGCAAAAATTGAAAACATCAGCTAAACTCAGGGACTAAACATGTAATTTACCGAGAGAGTCTTTCCAAGAGGCTTTGATCGGGACATTTTAAGGCACGATCATACACAATCTCTGTTCTTTTGGCAACATCTTGCCAGCTGTACATTCCTTTGATCTAATAATATATAATTCAAATTATAATTTTTTACAAAAAAAAAATATTTATTTTGCAAAAACTTACACGAAGATGCATTTCTTGTGGATCAATTTGAGGAAGAATCTTGATTGCTTTTTTGATTGCATGAACCATATCACTAGGATCTGGCTTAGCAAGAACTATCATATCATCTGGTAGAACCTAAAAATCAACATAAATATTAAATTATTAATTATTCATTTTTTGTCCCACTTAAAAAAAAAACGAAAAATATTTTTGAATTCACACCTCAGGTACACCCCCAACACATGTACTCACTGTTAATAATCCACAACTAGCAGCCTCTAGTATTGCTATGCAGAATGCCTCTGTAAGAGAACTATCAAATAAAAATAATCATTCATTTGTTTACTATAGTTATAACTTATAGCATCCTACTTTCTAAATATAGAAAGATTTTCCAAAGTATAAAAATATAAATAAACATACCTGTTCAAGAATATATGACCAGAGTTCAAAACAGATCTCACTTTAGCATGTGGAACAGCACCTAACATATCAACTCTATCTTGAAGAGAATGTTTTTCCCTCATTTCTTCCAATCTTACCCTTTTGGGTCCATCTCCTCCAATAATGAATCGCACCTGAAAATATATATTTTGTGACATCAAAACCAAAATATAAGTTTTTGTTTCTTTTTTCACATAAGGGTAAAATGGTCATTTAAACTTACATTGGGGTACAAACGGCATATTTCAGGAATAACTTCAACCAATAAATCTGCACCTTTTCTATAAACCAATCTACTAATGACAACAATAACAATCGGATCCATAACAAGTCTTTCTGAAGCAGGTTTGAACATGGTTGTGTCTACAGCATTTGGGATAACAAAAACCTTTTCGGGTGGAAGCCCTGATCTTAAAACTGTGTTTTCTTTACTTGTATGTGAGACACAAATGGCTTGACTCACATCTGCTAAAGTAAATTGAAGTACTTTGTTCATATGAATGCTTCCAATATCAGCAAAACCATATAATGAATGATCAGTGAATAAAACTTTGTAGCCCATTGTTCTTGCATGCATTAAAGCTTCATGACAAAGAGTTGAAAAAGCTTGATGACCATGGATTAATGAGATGTTTTCACGAATGATGATTGTTCTCACAATTGGAAGTGTTCCATAGAATGTTGGTAATGTGTTTTGCATTAGAAATGGTTTCCAAGGGACATAATAGACTTTTAATCCGTTTGTCATGTATCTTACCCCTGAACGATTTGCATATGCATGAGTCATGACCACAACCTGAAAAAGTAAAGTGATTGATTGGTTTGAAGTTTGAAGTTTGAATAGAGGTGATGAATTTATTAGATTTTTCTAACCTTGTGGCCAAGTTTAAGCAAGCATTGTGATAAGAGATAGATGTGATTCTCTACACCACCGAAATTTGGGTAAAAAAAGTCTGATACCATTAAGATGCTGTGTTTTACATGGTTGGATTCCATAGCTACAAAGAAAAAAGAATTGTTTATCATCATCAAGTTGATTCACAGATATGCAAGTATTAACAGAGTATTAACCAAAATTAGTGAGGTTGAGATTTGATCATTCTAGCTAATGTTTACAAATTGGACCAAGTAACGTCATATTCTATCTACATCCTATCAATAATTTCCATGTTTACAAGAAAATCTCACTCAGGCATATCAACAAACAGTTCATACGCATGTAAAATACAAAGTTTTCACATGAATCAGTTTGATGCAAATGAACTGGAATTGATTGGAGTTTGATAAAAAGAAATAAAATTGATGCAACAAACCAAAACATAAGCTCATGAACCAACAAGCCAAATTCTGCAACAATTTATCTAACATAACAATGCTCCTAACCAAAATTCTGCAATATTAATCTAACATGAGCAAAATTCTGCAATAATTTATCTAACAATCTGAAATCTGAAATCAATTAACTAACAATGCTCCTAACAATCTGAAATCTGAAATCAATTAACTAAGAATTTTATGAGAAAACAGAACTGAGAACACTGATTCACATTCACCGAAAGAGAAGAGAGAAATAGAGAGAACTAAGATTCTGATTTCTGAGAACATACCTGACAGCGCTGAGCTGATTGGCGATTCCAGGCTTCCAGAGTTCCAGCGGGGAGAGGAGCGGTGATCAGTTGATCACTGATCAGCGTCCAGCGATAGGCAAATGGCGAAGGAATAAGGATCGAGCGAGGTTTAGCACTAAGCGGGAAGGACTAACGAGGGTAGGAACGATGAGTCGATGATGATGCCAAGAGTCGCCAAATGATATGCAGCAAATTTGGTGTCGACAACCAGTGACGTACTGACGTTGCTCCGTGGTTAGTGAAAATGGCGATGGCCGAGAAAAAATAAAACTGCGATCGCTGCTCACTGCAAAAGTTGAATTTTGACCAAAAACATTGGTCAAAACTCAAAACCATACGTTTTAAAACACACACACAAAAAAAAATATAAATAAATAAATAAATAAATAATACGCAAGATTCAATCCAGATAATAAACATTTTATTTATTGTATTTTGGAAGAATCATATTAAAATTTCTACTTGTAACAACAAAAATATTGAAATCTGACAGCATATTTTAAATAGGTGAAAATTTGTGAAATGACCAAAATGGAGGGGCTATTTGAAGAAAATGATTAAGAATTAATATATGTCGACTTAAAACCATACTTCATGAAAGAAACTCGGATTTTACTTTTCCCTTTTTACCCATTTGCTTCAAAGCACAAATTGAAGACTTAAATCACTCATTCCAACATTATCAACATCGGAAAGAGTCTAGACTCTATTCCCTTGAAGACCAAAACATTTACTCAATCCATTTACGGCTTGCTATCCCGATATCTGAAACATCGTAAAACTAAGTGTTACACATCTTTACTTTTTTTTAATAGTGTGTGAAGCCGAGCCCATTCGTTTATGTCGAAATTGTCTTATTGATATTTTATAATTTTTAACTTTTCATTTGTTTCAATTGTTTGCTTTATTCCTTCGAAATTTCCAAATTAGGTGTGATTTAGTGGTTAGAAGTTGGATAATCATGTGTGACTTATATTGTGTAAGCTTTTTTAAACCTGTTTTTTGTTTAATTGGTTACACTGGAGCATTCTATTAGTTTATTTTAAAAAAGACTAAATCTAATTTTTTTACACAGGGTAAAAAAAAATAGATACTTTTTTAACATAGTACACCTCTCAATTTTTATTTGTTTACCTTTTTGCTAACACCCAACCCAATGAATACCATCTATGATAATAGATACTTTTTAAACCTTTTTCTATTAAATTGTTTTACCAAGGACCATTTCTAAATTTTTATTTACACAGGGACCAATTCTGAAAACTGATGCTATTTGTTTACCTTTTTTGCCACTGATTATTGTGCGTCTAAAATTCCCTTGGTTTCCTCATTCTGCCATTCATGGATATATGACCACATCAAATATGACGAATAACAGCTTTTATGTTAATTCCATGTGATGTTCGATACAGTTGGTGCTGAGATGTTGGTTGTAAATAAGAGTGACAAAGCTGCCATTTCACTTCAAAAAGATGATGTTGTGACTTCATGTCAGAGTCCTAGAGGTAATTTTACCATTTTACCCCTTTGCATACCATCCATATCCTTCATCGTCTCTCTCTCAATTAGATTGATTACTACACTGCTTCCACCATTCTTCCAACCCTTTTCATTTACCGTTTACCTTACCATTAGCTATTTTGGTCCTTTTCATTTACAGTTTACCTTACCATTACCATATAGTTATATGTTTAATCATTGACATCTTTGTTTATGAGCACCAACAGTTCCAATTGGGGGAATATTTGCTCATTTTTGTATAAAACGACATGTGAATTTTAGTTATGGTAATTATTTTAGTGGAACCAAACAAGAAATCAGTTTTAGGCTTCCATTTGATGTTGGATTTAAGGTATATAATAATACTTTTTGAATTTTTCTTTTTAGGCCAGATTTCGTAGAAACCAAAATAATATTTCTCTAATTCATTTACCTGTTAACGTCCCGAATCTGCTAACCATTTTATTAAAAGGGTCGGGTATGGATTATCACTGATCTCATCCATTTATAACCCGCCCCGTATAAATTTTAGAATTATACGTTTATATTTTATCATGTTTAAAGTTTAATTTTAATTCTAATTGAAAGTCCAAAGGGGAAAAGCCAAAGACCAAACTATTTTTATTTTTACATAGAACTTGAAGAGTCAACTTCTAGATGGTTTATTAACAAGAATCATGGTATAATTTCATTAATATTTCATCACGCAATCACTACTTTCATTTATAAATCAATAAAGTCATTATCAACTTGAAGAAAGTTTGCAATTGCTATTCTCTATCACCGCATTCGACCTTTAAATATCAACCGAAAGTTATTACAATAGTGAATTTAATTCCAATCGAAAGTCCTTGAGTATGTAATGTGTTTTCTAAATAAACATTTTTGTTTGATTATTCAAAAAACCTACGGGTTATGGGGCGGGTTTGGATATCTATTGATTCAGTGGATAAGGGTATGGGTTTGATTATTCAAAACCCTACGGGTTACGGAGCGGGTTTGGATTAGATTTTGAAATTTGTTAAACGGGTTTGGATCAAGGTCGATTCGCTTCAAACCCGCCCCATTGACAGGTCTAAATTTGGTTGATGATCCATACGTTGCCGTCAATCATGTCAGACAAGAAGGGAATGAACCAGTACCCATCAGGTTCGTGATTCGTCCCAATCCACCACACATATTTCGTTTTTTGCGTATCAACGAATCTTCCATGGAGGAAGAAAAGTACCCGGTCATGGAGCTTGGGTGTAACGAATCATTGTTGGTGGTTATGGTTCGTGGTTGTTGCAATTGGCTGCTTTATTTATCTTTAGCACAAAACCATAGTCGGGATCTCGGCACCACTTTGGTTGTGGTCAATCCTCTAAGGAAAGAATGTTATCAATTGCCACCCATCGATATTAGGTTAGGTAAATGAAAGTTGATAAATGGTGTGGAGGTTTGTTGTCCCCAAAAGTCAAAGACAACATCAAGGAAGTCAGAAGATTTCTTGATAGGCTCATTTTGATCAAGGTAGTCATAGAGGAAGTAGTGATGAACGTGTGTGTGCTAGTTTGGAAGCGGTGGAAAACAAAGGTTTCAGGAAGTAGTTGGATGATATGGTTGAAGAATCCAAGAGGACCAATGATTTCTCTTGGGTAAGACTTTAATGAGTATATAGGAAGAGAGTCTAAGGGGGTACCATATGGGTGTTGCTTTTGGTACTAAAAACCTAGAAACATCGTCTGCTTATTGTGTTTTCCTCTACATATGCTTTGGTGGTCTTAGACATGCTCTTCATTTCTTCGGTTCTACCTTCTTCTTTCCAAGGGACCCTTCGACGAATGAATGAAGTTATGCTATGATCATACCTAGATAGAGATGATAGTTTTTCTATGATGTCTCCAAGTTCTATGACGACTAATAACCTTGTCTTGTGTTGTCGAGCATTTCTTAAAAAAGGGATTCGTATTTGATTACTTTGCATAGTTAGGGGCATTTGAGTCGAATTAATTACCTCGTTTAGTGAAATATACCTTTAGGTGTGTAGAGGTTGTATGGTGTTTCCAAGGGAGAACTATGTTTTCCAACATAATTTTTGGCTTTAGACGTTCACATGAGGAGGATATCTTAAATAGGGGTCAAGAAAGATATACCAATGATTCTTTGATTTTCATTAGAAAGAGAACATCATAGGCTTTTAGGGATAAGGCTGTTATTGAAATATGTATTATTCATCAAGCAATTTTGTAACTAGATCGGAATAGGAAAAAAAATATACACAGAGGCCAATCGAGAGACAAATGTAGTACAATTGTAGTGTTAGGTTGTTTGAGTGAGATGGTTACGATGGGAATGTGATCGTCATGACGACCAATAATGGGGTTACCTTGGAAGGCATTGCAAATGTAGGTTTGTTGGATTATGGTGTATGGTTTAAAACATTTAAATGCAATGGAAGCAATTAGCACCTAAATCCATCAAGATTACAGATTCAATGATTTCTTGCAACTAAAAGAACCAGAAGGTTAAGATCAAAAAGCATACATTTATTGTGTATAATGCCTTCCCTTTCTTCTTGTATGATTAGAGATTGTAAACCAAAGATCATTTTTCGTAATTGCACCTAAAGACCACAATCCAATAATACTTGACAATTTCTTGCTCTTTCATTTTAGCAAAATAAAACCCTAGCTACCTAGGAGAGAGTGTTGGAAAGAATGTCCAAGGTTATTAACTATTGTTACTATTTTTAAGTCAAAATTGCAAGAATAGTCCCTATGTTATGTCAAAGCTCGCAAGTTTGGTCCAAAAAAGTTTGGACTCGCACTAGTGGTCCAAACTTTTCATTTTGTTGCGAATTTGGTCCAAAATTTTCAACTTTTTATAAAGACAGATTTGCACATGTCATTTTCCTTTTCCTTTTTTTTTAATTACTTTGCTATTTTTCTAAATAAAAAAGACAAAAAAACACCCACCCACTCTCTCTCCCTCTCTCTCTCTCTCTCTCTTTCTTTCTTTCTCTCTCTCTCTCTCTCTCTACAAAACACGTCTCATTTGTTCTGAGAAGAGGGTTCCGTCGACTGAGGCTTTTGTCAGAACGTCGTTGTTGTCGTCACAGATATGAAACGTCGTCGCTACTATCCTCACTCCCAAATGACGATGGTTGTGAGAGTTTGATAGTTTCATTTTATTTACTTCTTTTTATAGTTTTTTTAGCAAATTTCATTCGCATTTTAGTTAATTTCCATGCATATTTTCCTTTTTGTTATTTTTATGACCATTTCGGGTACTTTCTAGTTTCTTGAGCATTATTGCAGATTTTATGGAGACTAGCGGAGCAGGATTTTTGGGAGGCGATTGGACTTGAAGAGCAATGGGGATTTTGTGCTTGATGGTTGTGGAGGTGATTCATGGAGTGGGCTTGTCAATTACTTGAACGTGTGGAAGTGTTGAACTTTAGATTTGAAAGGGCACGAGAGAATTCTTGGGTGTGAAAGATCGATGTTTAGGAGTTTGCGGAAGTTTTGAGTGATGTGGAGAGACAAATTGGGCTCAAATTGAAGAAATATTGAAGAAAAATGGGCTAGAAGCTGATTGGACTCTAACTAGGCCAATGGAATAGCTGTTGGGGCCCAAGACATAAAGGAACCCAAAAACCCATCAAAGTCACGCGGCCCGCATAAGATTCCCCGCGGCCTGCGTGGATTCCTAACAAGGGCAATTTCGGGATTTTACTTAGAGCTCTATATTGGGAAGGTTGGTGTGCCTCTTCAGCCTTATCTTGGAGGTCCGAGTTTGACACTTTCTCTCTGGAGTTTGGAGCACTTTTGAAGGCCAAGAACACCTCAAGAACATCTTCTTTTCATCTCTTGATTCTTGTCAAATGTTTGGTACAATCTTATCTTACCTTGTTTACTTGAGTTTAGCCATGCTTGGCTAAGCAAATCTTGATTGACTTTTGTTGAATCCTTTGAACTTTTGTTGAATATTGAAGAATCCATGAATTTGCTCTTAAGTCTTTATGGAAATGTTTATGTTTTAATATATTATCACTACTTGTATGTTTTAGTTCATGAGTTCAAATGTATTTGTGGTGATTAGTTGGCTAATTTCTTGATTAAGTAAAGGATCCTCAAATTAGCAAGCAACAAATGATCTTTGTATTGTTTTTGCTTCACACAATCATAAAAACATTTCCTCCAACATGGTGGTGAAAGCAATTGACCCCTCTTGGATTTGGTGACTTTTTGGTTCTTAATGCTAGTTGACTTTCACTAATCACATGCTTAATGGAAATTGTGACTTTGACTAAGGAAATTGTTATGAGCTTCTCTAACCATTTTAACAACTAAGAAAAGTATAGGTAATCTCAAGCTTCTTGGATTACTATAGTCAAATTAAGGATTTAAATCAAGTATTGCACCATTGGATTCTAATGATATGTTCATCAAAAGTCAAAGTGAGGAAACCTTAAGTCAACCATCTCTTCCTTATTAATTTTACATCACACTCTTATTTTTGTTGCAATTGTCTATTTTAATTATAGTTAATTCTAGCTTGTTTTAAGTATTTCAAAACATCAAAACCCCTATTTTTAATTTATTGTCATTTTCCAAGGATTTTTACAAAGAGATTTTTCATAGAGTTATCAAATTGAACCAATCTCCGTGGATTCGATCCCTTTACCACTATACACTATTTTAGTGTGTAATAATTAGGGTTATTAATTTTGTTAGCCTCGACAACCACTAGGGTTTTTAGATATGCTTCATCGGTGTCTCGTCGTGGCGGCAAGATTAGGGTTTCGTTGGTTCGTGCTTCTTTTCCTTCGACTGATACTGTTGCAGCTAGATTAGGGTTTAGGGTAGCGATTGTATTAGGGTTCTTATACCTAAGTACTTGTGAAGCCTAAGGTGTAACATATTAGGGTTTTT
Organism: Lactuca serriola; assembly: GCF_051521515.1. Lineage (NCBI taxonomy): Eukaryota > Viridiplantae > Streptophyta > Magnoliopsida > Asterales > Asteraceae > Lactuca > Lactuca serriola. Next base: position 100,512,659 of record NC_136408.1, read on the forward strand.
ATACCCAAGTTCTTGCGAAGCCTAAGGTGTAATTGCCACTGTCACCTCCATACAGGCTACGATTTCGTGTTTGTGGCGACTCTGGCTCCAACGACGTTTCAGGTGACTCCAACGACGTTGAATGCTGAAATGAAAACGAGAAGGGTTTCTTGGAGGTACACCTCTGCTGAAACAAGAGGACCTTGCTAGGGTTTCTTGGATTGTGAAGTTGCAGATCAGGAAAAATGTGATGTTTTATTTTTTAGATTTAGAAAAAATATGTTTAAATTCATCAGATGGTGGTAGTTCTTGAGTTTCAATTTGAAATTGTAGATCTGGAATTATATGATAGGGGTGGAAAAAATATGTTTGAATTCATCGGATGGTGTTGGTGGTGACCGACGGTGACGGTGACGGTGGCAGTGGTGATTATTGTTGACCAACAGTGATAGTAGCGGTGGCGCTCGTAACTAACGTTGGTAGTGATAGCATAACCAGTAGTTGTATGCTAGAGAGAGGGTAGGGTGGGGTAGGGATGGGGGTAGTATTTTTTTTGTTTAAATATGTAAATTATAAAATGTATTTAAATAAATAAATAAAACTAAAAAAACAAAAAGTGAGGACAAAATCCTCATTATAAAAAAGTTCAAAGAAAATTGGATCAAACTTGCGAGTTTTGACATAACACATGGAACATTCTTGCAATTTTGTCTATTTCTAATAAATAGTAAGGTCCTCTTGGGTTGCCTTCAAGACTCAAATTAAGTAAAATAAATAAATAAGAAATTAGTTTATTAATTATTATGGTTTAATAATTAATTATAAACTAATTGGAAAATATTTTGGGGATTAATTAAAGGTTTAATTATTTAAAAGGTTGAATATCAATTAATCAATAATTGATTATTCAAGAGTCTTTTAGAACCCTATGTTAGATTAGGGTTGGACGAAATCTGTAACACCCCTCGATATGGCCTAGTTGTAAAATGATTTTCAAACAAAATGTAAAATCTTTTAAGTTCAAAAGTTTCAAATTGATGCAGAAAAGTTCAACGGTCCCGAAAAGTTAAATAAAATTTTTAAGCAGCAAGGTTGTTCATTAGGTATTATAAAAAAGGTTCAAGTTCCCCATAAGTCGGTGCCTTCTAAAATTCATGTTATCTCCTAAGCACCAAGACTCTCAATCTGAACATACATTCAAAATAAGCTGGATAATGAAATGTCTAGTGAGTTACTTGAGGATCAACTCATTTTGAGTAAGTAATAACAATCCCAATACTCGAATTAATTGTAACGCCCGCAGATCCGGGCTAGTCAATTTAGAGGCAATAGGGGTCGAAAACGACTTTTTGACAAAAAGATTATTTAGAATAAATAATCTTAACCAATCTGTAGAATATGTCACAAGGTTTCCGTACATATAAAGAACGCTGAAATCCGAGTTATAACGAAGAAGTTATGACCCGTCGAAGTTTCGCGTCGGAACCGGCACGGCGCCGGGAAGCGTAAATAGTAAATTTATGATATATAGAGATTTAGCCTTAGCGCTCTAAACAAAAGTCGTATAATATGTTAAACTAATAACATCGATAAAAAGAACGCCCAAATCTGACTTCGTATGAAGAAGTTATGATTTTTCGAAGTTTCGGATTAGCGGTGTACAGCCCGAAATTCGAATTTTAGATCGATTGATTTTTAGCCGACACAACCTAAACAAGAATCGAAGATCTCGTTATTAGTAGCGTAACGATAAAAATACAGACGAAAATGGACATCGAATAAAGAAGTTATGAGATTTTAACGGACCAATCCTGTCCTGGCCTGTTAAAAATATAACTTTAAAAATAAAGTCAAAATTAACCAACGGAGTCTAAACGAAAGTTGTAGAGTATGTCTCCACCTACGCGTGGATATAAATAACGTCAAAAACGGAGTTCGTATGAGCGAGTTACAAATTATAGTAGTATATTTACGTATTAAAATAAAGTATAAATCATGTATACGTACACATATATATACATATGTATATATCATTAGAAAGGTATCGACGATGCGGTTATTATAAAACTAATGTTGAGTTCTTTCGACATTAGTTTAGTACAAAGATCATTAAATCCATTTAAAATAGTATTATAGAGGGGTGTTTAGTTGTTTATATAACTAAAAGGTCATTAAGTAATTATGGAGGGTAGTTTTTGAAAATTCAATTAGTATAAATAAGAGCCTTGGGCTCTCATATTTCTTGCACCATTCTCTTGATTCAAGAGTCTTTCTCTCCTTATCCCCCGAGCATTTCGGTCCCTCGTGATTCGACTTCTCTTTCTGTAGTTTTAGTATAGTAAGGTGAGCGCTGAAGCGCTGCACGAATCTTTCTTAGAAAGATTCAGCGACGAAGTTCTGCCCCTGCAGAGCCCGACTCCTAGCTAAAATCCCCTTGAAAGTAAGTTATGTTTACCCTATTTTAAATATAGTTTATATTTAAAATTAGTATTGTTATTATAAATTTATAATAAATATTTGGGCTATTATTATGACTTATATAAGTGTCGTTATAATATCTTTTAACTACTCGCGGTACGGGGAATCTGGTTTAAAGGGCCGCATAGGGTTGTTGGATTTCAGAAGTGCTATACGCCAAAATGGTCCTGCCCTCCGGTGTTTTATGTCTGGCCCCTGTCTGTACATAGTAGTTGGAAAGTATTGTTTAAACGCTTATATAATAATAATAATAATAATAATAATAATAATAATAATAATAATAAGACTAATAATTAGTCACGGTAATATTAGACTAAAATCTAGTGGTGATAATACTAGGTTTCGTCAAAGGAAATTATTTTAAAGAAAAACGAAGCGCTGTCCGAGTACCGAGTCACCACCTTCTCAGGTGAGTGCATAGTTACTTTCAGCTTACACATAGATATGAAGTATTTTATATAAATTACGTGTTGTGTGTGTATATTATCTGTATACTTGCTATCTATGCTGGATGAACGTTTTATACATGTTTTCAATGATTTAAACTGTATATGTATTTTATATCTACAAAATGTGTTGGGTAAAACATGGGTAGATGTATTAGTTGCTGTGTGATAAAATGAAATAATGAGATGCCTCGTTATAGATGTTCTTGATGATCTAGTCATCTAGCGGAGTATAGATGACGACCACGGACTATTCTAGACAGTCCAGTGGAACACTAACAGGCTCGCAACCTGTAGGTGTTTATTCGAACTTTGTGTTTAACCGAACTGTGTGTTTATTCGAACTGTGTGTTTATTCGAACTGTGTGAACTGTGTGCTCACCAGATATACTCCATCCCAATGATAGTCCTTTGACTAGGTCCCTTGTGTTAGATGTTTTAGGGACGTAATGCGAGGATAACGGGAATGAGTAATTGGGTTGATTGTTTGATGTTTAAAAATAATAATTATATTATTGTGGGTTGAAAACCCTATGTGCTCACCAGGTTTCCCAACCTGACCCACTCAGTTTATTTTTATCACAGGTGTTGATATGAAGTCACAATACACTGAGAGATTTAAAGAGATGTAGATCACTAGTGTAAATAATTGTAAGTTCTGTTTATGCTTATGTTTCTGTATTAACGATGACATCCCAAATGTTTTAAAATGAAATAAATACGTTTCATCGGAAATGTTTTAATAACGTATTTACCATGTTTTTCTGGGAACAAATTCCGCAACATTTTTATAAAATGAAGTACTCTGATTTTTATAAAGCATAAACAAAATCGGTCTTTTCTGGCCGTGAAAATGGGGATGTCACATTAATCCTCCCAAAAATTTATGATTAACATTTTAGTTGAAAAAGGGCAGAAATATTATATTCCAACAATGTCAAAAGATAGATAAGATTTTCATGCTAAATGCAATGTTATGCATGCATCTATTCCCAACCTCATGTCAATCTCAAAGTCCAACTCACAAGTTGATGGTCGGATGTGAAGAACATATGACAGAAGAAATTGTATGATTTACCCATACATTCACAATCAAGGAACCAAGGTGTAGAGAATTGTTATCGAGAATTAAGATACGAAACAATAGATTTGAATGATGAATGATAAAGAACACACGAAGTAAATATTAATCAGATCTCGTTTTATTAAGACTGATTACAGAGTAAGCTGAAGAGAGTTTTTGTGTTTCGATATCGTTCTCTCTACTTCAAGCCTAAGTCCCTATTTATAGGGAACTTACAAAAAGTATACTAAGTCTTATACTATGAAACTTCGCATGCTACACTTCGCATATAAAATAGACTTAGTAAAATAACATACAAAATGCGAATCATTACAAGACACACTATTCGACTTTTACAACTAACATCTACATTCTCCCCCTTTGTAAACAGTCGATACAATTCAACTTAAAAGCTTTTGAATTGCAGAGTGAATCGTTCTTCGCACTTCTCCATACCAGGAGATCACCTTCTTCAAGTCCTTCTTGTCACCTTCGTTATTTTTCTTGCAATTATTCATACGTACAATGAAGTGCGTATATTGCGAAGAATTGTATCTTTCAATCTCTGAAGCTTTGAACAAGAACTTCTTCAGTTTGCCCTTAGTGTCTCTTCCCGAAAACACCATGCCGAATGGTTTAAGGCATATCTCACCCACAACATACTTCGACAAAGCTGATTGAGTCAAAGTATCTTCCCATGGAACTTTCACTTCTCTTCCAAGCACATTCGCTAACTCCTCATCAGTAAGTGCAAGACAATCGAAGTAGTTGTCGATATAAGTCTTCACATGTGCGAATCTGACTTTAAAAACATCTGTTTCTGAGCCTTTAAGTTTGTTCTCTTCCATGTGCTTCAGAATAAGAGCTACTTGAATGAGATCGTTGCAGTTCATCAATGGAAAGTCAGCAACAGTGAAGTCGTATTGTTTGTTGTCTGCCCTGATGACAAAATATCGAAAATTTTGAAGCATGTCTTCAAACAAAACATCCTTCTTTATCGTGAGCACCTTCTTGATCTTCATCAGGTACCAGACTTCATCAGGATTCTTCCCAAGAACAACATGAAATCTGATTTTCATGTGAGTGTAGTCATCCGGATTATCGAATTTCTCACTGATCTTGTATTGAGCCGTAATGAACAACATTTCATTAATAGGGAAGTCCAGCTGACAGTGATCTGAGTTCGCAATGTCGTAACTTCTTTTGGGCTTCTTCTCGAACTCATACATCTCCCTTCCTACAACTTTAGACTCTATCGTTTCGTAAGAGTAAAGTTTCGCAGGATCACCTTTGTTCATTGAGGGAGGATCACTTGCTCGTTGTCTCATTATGCTCTGGACTTGTCTCATTCTTTCAAGCTCAGCCTCAGCATCAGCTTTTATCTCTTCTTTCGACTTTTCATACAGGATGCCCTTTCCTTTTCCTGTTACATCTTTCTGAGGTTGAGAACTCGAACCTCCTTCATTTCCTCCAATAACAATTCCCTTTGAAATTGTTTTTGTAGTTATTGTTGTTGAAGAAATTGGTTTAGTAGGAATTGGAAGAGTTGCAACCAGTTGAGTCGAGATGACTTTTCCCACTGTTTTGGCATCAGCTTCTTTGCTTCGACTTTTCTTTCCCCCTTGCGCCCCTGTGAAAACAGGTGGAGCACCCTTCGGAAGTAAAGAACTGAAGTTTGAAATCGGAGAAAGAGCCTTCTGAATGGCTTGTTCTAAAGTGTTAATCTTTAGAGACAAGAATTCGGGAGTAAGGATTTGCGAAGTGGAAGATTGCGAAACTGCTGATTTGATCTCCGTAACCAATTTGATCAGGTGATCAAACTTCTCCATGGTAGCAACTTTGTGATCATCAGCAACAGGAATGTTGTTGAGTTTGTGGATTTGAGGCGAAATTTCCACAACCTGCTTGTGAAGATCTTCCTGTCTTGTATTTACTGCTTGAATATCCTTCGCAAAGTCAGACTTCAACTCCTGAATTTTGAAGTTGACGTCCTCACGAACTTTCTTGACGTCTTGTACAAAAAGAAGATGTCTTTCTTTTGTAGCAGCTTTAAAGTCTTTAACTGCAGACGTGAAATTATTCCCTTGTGCTTGCACTCGGAGTTCGTTATTTTTGTCGGACTGATCGACTTTCTCCATGATTCTCTTCTCAGCCCCTTTAATCATCACATCCACCTCCATTGCTGAGATTGAAGACATTCTTCCAGAATTGGCTTGCGATTGGATAATAGCCTTCAATTTTTGATTGAGTATTTTGAACTGCTTTCCTGTCATCAGCATATGATCAGGAATGTCTTCTTCATCGGAATCAAACGAAATATCATCAAGAACACCACCAAAAGCACCTCCTTCGATTTCTGGATCAGACGTTTGTTGTGAAGGTGTAGGATTTTTAGGTGATTGGGATGGAAAAAGGGTGGTGAATGGGTTTTGTAGAGCATGATCGAAAATGGATGAAGTGGTGGATAATGTGGTGATAGGTAAGGATGTTTGAATTGTGGATGCAACACTCAGGATAGGTGCCCCCGTATCAGATACGTTGACAACCATATCCGAAATAGGTACCTCCTCAGTAACTGACTTGGTAAGAACTATTTCGAGTGGTTGGGATTGAGAAATGGTAGTTGAAATTTGCGAAGGTTGAGAGATTGGTAAAGAAACAGTTACCATTGTTGTGACAGGTGGAGTTTCAGGGACAACTTCTTCGTCTGATGATTCATTGCGAATCACCATCTTCCTCTTCTTGCCCAGCGTGCGTTGCATATTTTTCACAACGTCTTCTGCCCTTTGTCTTTTCTTTCCAGGAGATACTGGAGCAGGAATGCTGCGAATAGTAACTCCCTTACTACTCACCTTTGCCTTGCGAATTTGTTTTAACACTCCAGACTTTGAAGGTAAAACATCTTTCTTCACTACTTCTTCTTGAATGGTTGGTGAAGATGAACCCTTCGCAGGTTTCTTGCTCCCCTTCTTCTTCTTCGATGGAGTAGCTACTTCAGGTAATACACCCGACTGATCAGCTGTGTCAATGTTTCGCAAATACCTCACCAACATTTTGTGAGTGGGAGACACTTTGCGAAGCATCGCATCCGGAATGCGAGCTACCCAGGTGAATATGGCTTCATCATCTTCTACCACTTTGGGAAATTGGTAAAGCGAAAACTCAGCAACTTCGACATCTGATACGATCGGAATTGCTTCTTTCTCGTAGACTTTCTCCAGGACCAGACTCCAGTACCTGGCACAGGATATCCCCTTCTCCGAATTCGTGTTTTCCGGACTTTTAACGAATTCCTTCCAAAGCTGAGTCGCATAGTCGACATTGATGTCATAGTAGATACCCATTACCATGGCATACACTTCGACTCTTCCTCTGTCTAAGCCGACTGATCTTCCTGTAAGACACTTTAGGAAAATTCCAAACAGAAAATTCCAGATACATGGTAATCCCGACTTCCGGAAATCACTAATCTTTTCCAACTCCGGTTGATGTCCCATCTCATTGAACATGTGGATGATCTGGGAGTTTACAGGTTTAACAAAGGGTGGGTTGTTGGGAATCTCCAAGAACTCCACGAAAAAGTTCTTGGACAGTTTAACCCTCTTGTTGTTGATGAGGTTGAAGGTAATCACATCCGCCGTGTGATTGTAGGAAGCCGTGGATGCAGCACGTGATAACCAGATCATCGGAACTGGGAATGACCGGAACATGGCTGTTGATAACGGTGATCGTTTCAAAGCCACGATGAGCATCTTCAATTCTTCTGGATAAGCGGATACATTGGGATCAACTTGATAGTTTGTGCTTTGAATCTTCATGAGGGATTGAGAAAGGACCTCATTAGTGTTTGAGTTTGTGGCTGCCATTGTTAGGGTTTGAAAGAAATTGGAAGTTTATGATCAAGATGAAAGCTTTGAAGGTTTGTGAGAATTCTTGTTTGCGTAACCGTACACAGTGTTCTTCATGCCCCTTTTATAGGTTACTCAAAATTTGATTTGAAATTAAAGCGGGATGCATTTAATGTTATCCGATGTGGCACCTTGAATCTCGGATCATTGCTGTAAAAGATTACTATGCAGCAAAAAGTAACTGTCACATCTCCTCGAAAACCGGATAGAATACCAACCAATTTTAGTAGACAGCCTGTCAAGTAACCGTTATAGAATCCGAACCAGTAAAACCCTTCGCATGGAAGCAAGGCTCTTTCACTTTTGGGATTTAAAGCGAAGTCATATGCCAGACTTGCGAAATCATCAGTCTGAGTTGGTTTTACTCAGAACCTCAAGGATTTCGTGTGTGCATTGTGCCAATGAAATAATATAAGAATCAAGAAATTTTTGGAATGTGGTGATGTCAAAAAGTTAATTTGACATGAATGCAGTAAAACCCCAGGCAAAGGTTGCTTCGTTAATTATCAAGAAAGATAATCAACAACTTGTGTAGTTTCTCGTGAATTACAATCGAATACTTGTAAAGAAGTTTCGAAGGGCTTCTTTTAAAAGTCATTTTGGGTTGGTTTGAAATTTCATTACATATCAGCCTTAACATAAGGTGAGAAATTGTAAATGAAATTACTTGTTTGACCAGTGTAGTCAGTGACAAGTTGGCGTGTGAAATTATTTATCATGACAAGAATTTGCGAATGAAACTTACATTGAAATCATATTCAAGAGAAAATTTGTTTTGGATCTTGTTGTGTAACAAATATTCTTGGTTGTAAATATTTGATCAAGACCACGCATGCGAATTGAATATGATTTGAAGTTTCGAAATTTTTTATACTGAAACAAAGGTTTCGTAAAAATCTGGAACAAAGTTCCCCGTCAATTCCTTAAAGGTGTATGATTTTTGGGTTTCACTTTCATCACGGACTCATGATGTTAGATCTTAAACACAGAGTTGTGATTTGTCTAGGTTTTGATTGGTTTTACCAAAGACCTCAAGGACAAATCTTTTCAAAAAAATTTTGAATTTGAAGAACAGTTTGGTTTAAAAAGATTGGTTAAGAAGCAAAGTGTACCTCTGTTATTATGTGGACAAAACAGAAAACTCTTAACTCATTTGAGAAGAGTAAGGTAGCTCTTGTTGATTTATGCGAATACAAGCCTTATTGGGTAGAAATGTTCATGAGATAATTTCATCAAGGCTTTCATTTTTCACACATAGAATCATTCGAGGCTTGAGGTCTACATACAGCAGCATGCTTCTAGGGACATCCTAACTAGTTTGTAAAAGAAATTTAATACCTCCCCATAGAAACACAAATGTATGACCTCTTCGCATTGTAGCCCTGTGTTAAATTCTCAACACACAGTTTAAAGAAAGAAGAAAACAAATATTTTTGTGATTTTGAAATTTTTCAAAAACGAAAGAACAAAACAAATAAAATCTTTTTGTATTTTTGATTTTTCAAATTTAAAGAACAAAAAAAATAAAATCTTTTTGGATTTTTAATTTTTCAAAAAAAATAAAATCTTTTTGGATTTTTGATTTTTCAAAACTAAAACAGTATGCGTAAACCTTACCATAGTGATTATGAGTCAAATGCGAAAAACTGTGGTTGCGAAGCCATGCGAAGCCTTCTGAATGAACAGTAACCTCTGAATGATTTCGACTCTTAGCTGCTGAACAAAGCTTTTACTCTTGTGTTGACAAAATTGAATTCGCATTAATCATCCTCAAACCTGCTAAAATTCGAACAAATGATTTTTCATCAAGAGGTTTTGTAAAAATATCAGCAAGTTGTTCAGTTGTTTTGACAAAATGAATTTCAATATTCCCATCTTCCACATGATCTTTAATAAAATGATATCGAAGAGCAATGTGTTTTGTCTTTGAATGTTGTACTGGATTGTGACAAATGCGAATTGCACTTTGCGAATCACAATACAAAGGAATCTTTTTCATGTGTATTGCATAATCACGAAGTTGACTCTGAATCCAGATAATTTGCGAAGTACAAGCAGCTGCATATATGTATTCTACCTCAGCTGTTGATATAGCCACACAAGTCTGTTTCTTTGATTGCCAGCTCACTAACTTTCCATCCAAAAGTTGACATCCACCAGTCGTACTTTTTCTGTCCAAAGTACATCCTCCTAGATCTGAGTCTGAAAAAGCTTGAATGAAGAATCCTGTTTTCGCAGGATACCATAGTCCTAAAGAAACAGTTCCCATGAGATATCGAAAAATATTTTTCACTGCGGTCAAATGAGGCTCTGTTGGATTAGCTTGAAATCTAGCACAACAACAAACCGAAAACATAATATCAGGTCTACTTGCAGTTCAGTACAATAAAGACCCTATCATGCTACGATACAGTGTTAGATCAACAGCAGGAGCATCTAACGAAGGAGTTAGTCTTGTTCCTACTGCCATAGGTACTCTGAGCTTTGTGCTATTTAGCATTCCAAACTTTTCAAGCAAGTTCTTCGTATATTTTTCTTGATTGATTAAGATTCCTTCTCTGTTCTGCCTTATATTTAAACCAAGAAAATTATTAATTTTTCCCATCATGCTCATTTCAAACTGACTTTTCATTAAATTTTCAAATTCAATTGACAATGCTGGATCAGTTGAACCAAAGATAATATCATCAACATAAATTTGAACAAGCATTAGATGACACCCAACTTTCTTGCGAAATAATGTGGGGTCAACTGATCCTTGTTTAAATTTAGATTGTTTCAAGAAATTTGTAAGTGTTGCGTACCAGGCCCTTGGTGCTTGTTTTAACCCATATACAGCTTTGTCAAGGACATACACATGATCAGGATACTCACTATTTACAAACCCTGGTGGTTGTTCAACATACACTGTTTCTTCGAGTTTCCCATTTAAGAATGCACATTTAACATCCATTTGATAAACATCAAAGTCTTTGTGAGCTGCATAGGCTAAAAATATGCGAACTGCTTCAAGTCTTGCAACAGGTGCAAATGTTTCTTCATAGTCAATGCCTTTTTGTTGCGAATAACCTTTTACTACTAGTCTTGCTTTATTTCGAATAATATTGCCATCTTTGTCGGTTTTGTTTTTAAAAATCCATTTTAATCCAACAATTGAAACATCAGAGGGTTTAGAAACTAATCTCCAAACCTTGTTTTGTTCAAATTCTGCCAATTCAGATTGCATAGCAACAACCCAATCTGAGTGTTCCATAGCATTCTTGACAATTTTTGGCTCTATTTTCGAAATAAAAACATTAAACATGCAAAGTTCTTGGTTTGCATTCAGTACCTCATTTTTCACACGAATTTGAGCTCTTGTCAACACACCTTCTTGTAGATTTCCAATCACCTGTTCTTTTGGATGATTTCGTGTCCATTTCTCGAGTGGTGGAAAATTTGGATCAAATTCTAATGGTGCATCTTCAAACATATCTTCATTTTCAGATCCTGCAACAAAAAAATTATCATTAACTTCATGAAATTCTTCATTATTATCAATATTAATTGTCTCTGTTTCATCATGCTCCCCCTCAACATGATTTGTATCTTGATATTCTTGTCGATTTTGCGAATGCTCCCCCTCAACTTGATGTTCTTGTTGATTTTGCGAAGGCTCCCCCTCAACTTGATGTTCTTGTTGATTTTGCGAATGCTCCCCCTCAACTTGATGTTCTTGTTCCTTGTGAATATCTGATGTGCTTTCACAAGTTATCGTTGATTCATCAGTATGTTTTGAAGATTCTGATGTTTGATTATCATGAGCATTACTTTCTGCATCAATGGCCCTGTCAGGAATTCCAAAAATCAAGTCATAATCAAAATCATTGATTTCAGAATTATCAATTGGATTATGTGAATCTACAAGTATTGGTTTATTATCAAATTTACTATCAGTCTGTTTAAGATAGTAATCATCAAATGTTAAATTGAACGTTTCTTCAATTTTTCTTGTTCGTTTGTTTAGCACTCTGTATGCAACTGAATTCTGTGAATATCCTAAAAAGATGCCTTCATCAGCTTTAGCTTGAAACTTGGACAAATTATCTTTTAGATTCATGATAAAGCACCTGCAACCAAAAACATGAAAGAATTTTACATTAGGTTTCCGATTATTGATTATTTCATATGGAGTAACATTAAATCTTCGATGAATGAATGATCAATTTTGAGTAAAACATGTTGTGGACACAGCTTCTGCCCAAAGATATTGAGGTAGATTCGCATATGTCAACATTGTTCTGGCGGCTTCGCATAGAGATCGATTTCTTCTTTCAACTACACCATTCTGTTGTGGTGTATACGGTGATGAAAAATTATGCGAAATGCCTTTGCTTGTGAGAAAACTGTCAAGAGTTTGATTTTTAAACTCAGAACCATTATCACTTTTAATTTTTCGCACATTCTTCTTCAGACTAACTTCAATCTTTTTGATAAAATCAATCATCGTCTGAGCAACTTCAGATTTCAACCTGAGAAAAAACACCCACGTAAATCTAGAGAAATCATCTACAACAACTAAAATATACCGTTTTTTGTTTATTGTTGCAACAGTTGATGGTCCACATAGATCAATGTGAAGAAGTTCCAATGGCTCTACTATTTTTGAATCTATCACAATCGGATGACCCTTTCGATGTTGTTTTCCTTGTTCGCAAACTGCACACAAAGAATCATTGTCAAATTTCAATACTGGTAATCCTCGAACTAAATCTTCAGTTACTAGTTTATTTATATTTCGAAAGTTCAAGTGTGACAATCTTCTATGCCAAAGCCAACTAAGATCATTTGATGCTTTTGATAGTAAACACACAGCTGGTTTTCCCACAATCGGTTTGATGTCCAGTGTAAACATATCATCATATCTTTTGGATTTGAGGAGTATTTCATTCGTCTTGATATTTTAAATGATACTACCTTCTTCATTGAATACAACTTCATTTCCAGTACCCACAACAAGTTGTGATACACTTATCAAATTATGTTGAAGTCCTTCAACATATGCCACTCTGTTAACTGTGAAGTTTCCATTTGTGACTTTCCCATATCCTTTCACTTGACACTTGTGATTATTTCCAAATTTGACAACTCCAGCATTTTCCAAGCTTCTGTAATCTCGCAAATTTTCTTTCATTCCAGTCATGTGACGAGAGCAACCACTATCAATGTACCATTTCATGTCATATTGCTCGTCACATATCACCTGCATTTATTGAAAAAATTTAGGAACCCAAGACTTTTTGGGTCCATCATTAGTAGAATGAAACAAATTTTTGGAATTTAAGAACCATGTTTTCACTTTGTTTGTAACTGAATCAATTATATCAACATCATCAGTTCTAGATTTTGAAATATAATCATTCAATAATTTTGGATTTCCATTAATTGTAATCTTATCCTTCACAACATTCGCATTTTTGATAACTGGTTTCCATTTTTGAACTGGAACTTGCGAATTATTAGATGATGTACTCTCAGTTGAAGAATTATTTGTGTACTTATCAAATGCACTTTTGATTTGTTCTTCTGAAAATTTTCCATTTTGATATTTCTTTCCTTTCCCTTCAAACCAATGATTGAACGTTCTAACATCAGATTTTCCTTTTGAATATGAAACTTTGGTTGTTTTCGATGCTGAAGGATTTGGAAAATTTGGTTGTTTTGGTGAAAATTTCATTTTGACTTGAGTTGAGTTCTTCAAAGTTGATGAAGTATTCGTGAATTTGCCAACATTTTGAAACTTTTGATTATTTGCAAATTTTTGCGAATTCTCAAATTTTCGATTGTTGTCATATTTGCGAACATATGGAACCTTGTCAACAGAGTTTATTTGTTTATGAAAACTTGATGATGTTTTTGAAATTTGTTCTTTTTCATCTCTTGATTTTTCCTTAGACACTACTTGCCAGAATATTGCTTTTCTTGCTTTTCTTTTTGAAACATTATTTTCTGTTGAAAAATTTCCAACCATCAATTTGAATTCATGAGAATTTAGTTTCACTTCAACCTTTGATTTTTCATCTTTTTCAAAAACTTTGTTTGATTTTTCACCTTTAACCACCCATTTTTGTGTTGATTTTTGTTTTTGAAACACATAAGGATTTTTGGTTAAATTGTGTTCTTCTGTGCTTTGATTTGCGAAAAAACCTTCAGTTGTGGACTTTTGATTATCTTTTTCAATCATTTTATTAAAATCAGGATGAACTTTCTCAGCATTTCCAGTAGTGACAAAAACTTGATTTTGAAAAATTTTGTTATCAGTACATACAAAATTTGGATATACCACAGTGTTGGTTTCCAAATAATGTGCGCCTTTATCATTTAAAATTTTATCAAATTCTTTTGTATTTTCAAACACTTGATCAACTACAATCCTTTGAGGTGTTTCAGTTGAAACTTTCTTTTCTTCTTTATTTACATCTGTGTCATCAGATTTCCAGCTTTCAACTTCCACATTATCAAACATACAATGTTGCGAAGTTGAAGGTTTATCAATTTCATCCTCTACTATTGAATCAACTATTATTTCTTTACCTTTGATCTTAGATGTGATATTAATGATTGACAATTGAGAACAATCAACCTCTTCTTCCTCTTCTATTTCACTGATTTCACTTACATTATCAGAATTTTCATCAATATCAGCATAATTCAACTGTGAGGCAAGAGTTGAATTTTCAGATTTCTTTATGATTTTCACTTGTTCACTCTTTGTCAAACTTTCATTGACAATGTTAACCAATTCATCAGCATTCAGAAATTCATCAATTTTGACAATACCATATGCATATCTATCATCAGGTATTTTGTCAAATTGAGCAATTGTGCTTTCGCAATCATAAGAAACAACATCAACTTTTTCACGTTCATACTCAAGAAAAGGTAAAAGTTTTCTATGTTGTTCTTTGCTAATATCAGAAGAGTGATGTAAAGCTGTTAATTTTGCATACAAACGTTTTGTAGAATTACAGTATATGTTTCTCTGTGCTAGTAATAACCTAACATCGTTAGTAAGATTATTCCTATCACAGTCTATATTTTTGACTTGTAATTCCAATTTTTCAACTCTGCTCTTCTTTATTTCTAACTCTCTTCGTGTTTCACTAAGTTGCATATTTAATTTCTTAGCTTCATTACTAGCAGACACAATAACAGAATCAAAATAAGCCACAGTATCATCAAATGAAACAATTTCAGCATCATAAGCAGATAAAGGAATATTAAAAGATTCAAGAATTGTACGTACCTTGGTTGTCATGGGTGATTTGTCAGTGGATTTTGACACAAAACATCTCCCTAAAATGTTCTCTTCGCATTCCTCAAAGCTTGCGAACATTGCTCCATGTGTGGGATGCCTCATTTCTTCATCATCAGATCCTGAAGACCAGATCTGATAAGTTCCACTCTCTTCTTCAGTAGTTTCTCCCTTTGCAACCAATGACACTCCTTTGGTCTTAGCTCATAACTCTTCAATCTTCTCAGAGTAGTATGCTTCATCTTTGACTTTTTCTTTCTTCTCTTCTCTCTTTCGCAACATGCAGTCAGCTGCGAAGTGATTCGCACCATTGCAATAATGACAATAGATTCCTGAATCACCTTTCAACTTTTTCTCTTCATTCGCATTTTTCTGTTTTTCCTCAATTTTCTCCATCTTCTTCCTCTCATCCCCTCCAGTCCTTGTGGTAACATTCTTCGCATCATTCATCTTTCCTTTTGGATTAAAAGGCTTTTTGAAAAACTTTTTAACTCTGCTATTTGAATAGAATGCTACAGCTTCATCATCGGAATTCATCAAAAATCCTTCATCATCTGATCCATCTTTTTCATCATTTTCTGATACCTTTGAAACTAGAGCCAAAGGACCACCAATAACTAGTTTTGATTCTTCATACATTTCTGAGACCTCAGATTCATGTGTTTTCAGTTGATTGTAGAGATCATTCAACTTGGTTGAATCAAAACTTTGTTGATTCTTAATCATCATGCTCACACTTCGCCACTCCTTGCGAAGTCCCATAATGAAACTTAAATTGAATTCCATGATAGATCTAGTGATACCATACCTATTGCAGCGAAACACAAGCTCATTCAGACGATCATAGTAACTTTCGAGAGTTTCTGCATCCTTTTGTCTGAAATCCTTCAGTTCAATCAGACATTGCTTCACAGAATTGATCTTTGTCTTTTCGCTACCTTGATACTTCTCTTTTAGAGTATTCCAGATGTCTTTTGCTGTTTTACAACTACGAATGTAATTGTAAACCACAGGAGGAAGAGCACCTCTTAGTTCCCTCATGCACCTCTTTTCATTATCCTTCAGTCGTTTTCATTGATCTTCAACATCAGGAGATCCAGTGGATGGACCAATTTGTTGAACATTTGCAGGAGCTTGAACTGTTCCATCGATACAATTCCAAAGTTCTTCATCAATTCCATTTAAGTAATCTTCCATTCTATCAGCCCACTGATCATAGTATTCTGGAATCAACATCGGAATTTTGGTTGAAGAACCAAGCAAATGAGAGAAAGAAGTCATTGTGTTCATGTTGAAGTTCGCCATTGATGAACAAAAAAATTTTCTGAAAACTTGAGAACTTGATGAATTTCAGAAATCGATCAAACGAATTGATCAAAAATCGCTAATCGAATACTCGACTTAACAATTCAAATGCAGAATCAATTCAAATCTGAAGATCAAAAGTGATTTTCAAAACCAAAATTGCGCGGAAAATTTTGTAACTCAAAAAGCAAATGATTCTTATACGAAAATCAGATCTAAGCAGTTTGAATCCTGCTCTGATACCAATTGTAGAGAATTGTTATCGAGAATTAAGATACGAAACAATAGATTTGAATGATGAATGATAAAGAACACACGAAGTAAATATTAATCAGATCTCGTTTTATTAAGACTGATTACAGAGTAAGCTGAAGAGAGTTTTTGTGTTTCGATATCGTTCTCTCTACTTCAAGCCTAAGTCCCTATTTATAGGGAACTTACAAAAAGTATACTAAGTCTTATACTATGAAACTTCGCATGCTACACTTCGCATATAAAATAGACTTAGTAAAATAACATACAAAATGCGAATCATTACAAGACACACTATTCGACTTTTACAACTAACATCTACACAAGGGCCATCCAACCAAGGCCAGACGAGGGGTAGCAAGCCTCTACTCGTGCATGTGAGGATTATTTAGAAATCTACTCCCAACAACAATGACAAATGTCCAATTGGGTACCTAGGAATCTCAAAGTGACACTCATCCTAGAAGAATATATACATATAAATGATGAAAACATTTTCCCAAGATTTTAACTCTTTGGCTTATCAAAACATTTCAAACATCACATTTCATGAATATACAATTAGGTCACTTAATAATAAACGGGTACATAGAGTACCATGCAATGAAAATCAAGTAAAACTTATCAAATAGAAATGATTAAGTAGGGTGTATGTATGTTCTCTATAACTCACCTTAGCTTCTAGCTTCCTACACCTACTTCTTTCAATGGTAAATTACTATAATGACCAAATTACCCCTCTAATATTTTTATCATTTAGATCTTCCTCATAAGTTTATTTACCTCTAATTAGCTTTATATATAAAGTTTGAGGGCAATCAGAGGTCGTTTACTAGGTTTTCTATTGAAAAAAAATACATATAACAGAACACTTGACACGACCCGTGTCAATTATGCCTATTTTGACATGCCCCCATGTCAACCTTGTTGTACACCCATTTTTCCAAAAGTTTACTAAAAGCTTTATAAAATGCGTTTTAGACCTCCAATGGCCACCAAACTTCATCACAAGGTTATTATGAACATAATAAAGACTATTTACTTCCCTTATACTCAATTAAGTCCTAATGAAATCATTAAGCCACACACATTAATTTGACGTAATCTATAAAGCTTTCCCAATGATTTAAGCATCAATTAGTCATTAAGCTACCTAATATGAATAAGTACTCGATTCACCAAATAACTCAATGTCTGTAACAATCACCTCCTCCATGAACATAAGTTTAAGTAGATTTATATATGCAATTATGACAACCTTCTCAACATCCCGATCCATAGAGTTAATCTTAAGGACATGTTTTCCTTCTTTTATTCCTATTTTGCATTTTTTGACACTTACAAAATGAGTCTTTTATTAAAATAAGAATTAGAACATTGAAATTGAAGAATCATATTAAAATTTCTCATTGTAACAAAAAGAACATTGAAATTAAATAGCATGAGGTAAATAATTAGTGGATGACAACATTATCCACTTATATGTCAAATATGTAAATAATTGGTATATGACAAAACTCGAATATCAAATATGTGTAAGAGTATATTAATTATGTGATTTTATCGGTATAAATACCATCATTATATATATATATATATATATATATATATATATATATATATATATATATATATATATATATATATATATATATATATATATATATATATATATATATATATATATATATATATAAGACATCATTTTAATACATTCTTGATTCTACTAAGTTTCAGTTTAACTTTTAATACATTCTACTAAGAAGTTTTAGTTTAACTTTTAATACATTCTACGAAGAAGTCTTCTTACGTTCTTATGTTGAATTTATAACACTTGATACATTCTAACAAACTGTTTCATCATCCATTGGAATATTTTGCCAAATGAGAAAAATGTTAAAACTTTTTTTATAATAAAAATATTAACTTTTTTAGTTTTGTAGCAAACTTGTCTCCCATGTGACGGATTTCATTATTTTTCCAAGATTTTGCATAAACGTTACTTACCAAAATAAAAGTTGATGATTTGCTTTGATGTTTTATTATAACTAGATAACTTGTTTTTAACCTATTATATATGGTGAATACCTAAACATCTATTCATATATTTTCCTAAACACTACTCCATAAGAACTTGATTAAGAAATCCAAAACTATCACCTTTACCATTGCCCACATAAAATTACACCATAAACTACATACACTTTTGACTTGTCGGATTCGCTTAATAAAACCTTATGATCGACTTCACCACATCACATACAAAAACCCTAATAAACCACATACATATCATATCATCACGATGATTCTCGAGGTCCATCAAACGATTGAGTCTTTCTCAAATTCCAATGTAATCCATCATGAATACTATGCAAGAAATCATTGGTGGAATCCCCTTGACAAGCTGTAGGAACAGGCCAAATAGACATGCTACACACAAGTGCATCCCCCGGAGCTAATTGCTTCCTATCTTTCCCATCAAATGAAGCCCAAGCATGACCTCGACTATTGAAAGGCACTTGAATCCTAAGTGTCACGTATTCCGGTAATATTAGAGGCCGAAAAGATAACGAATGTGGACAAATTGGTGTGAATAAGATCCCAGGAACCTGCATAGTTGTTGACTGAGTCAGATCTGATTAAGTCAATGTTTGATAGTTGCTGATTGAGTCAGATCTAATTGAATAAATAAGACTCAACCCTAAATCTGACCGAGTAAAAGGCATAACAAAGAGGCTTTTAAGTATGGTATCAAACAGTCTGAATCTGACATACCTGTGGATGGACCATTGAGCCTCCGGCTGCAAGTGAATAAGCAGTGCTTCCGGAAGTTGTTGATAGGATTAAACCATCGCCTTGTACGCATGTCACAAAAGAATTATCACAATAACATTCCAAATTTGTAAGAAATGATGAAATCCCACGATCAATTGTAACTTCATTCAAAACAAGAATCGGTTCTTCAGTCTCATATTCGGTTTTAGCCGCTTCACGGATGACGTGGCACTGCAACCGATGTCTCAGTGTAATGCTAATCGGACCTTGTAGCATCGATTTCAAGCATTCTCTATAGTGTTGGCTATCTTATTCATGTTAAAGATACTAACAAATAACAATGTTCTCTCAATAAATGATGTTTAAAAAATATTTATAAGACTTAATGCATTTCCCTGACTTTCTTTATTAAGTCGTTCTTTCTACAAGGGAAACAAACACTCATATATATTGTTATAAGTGATTGAATATAAGGGTAAAATGGTCATTTAATCTCATTTCAGACGGTTTAAGGATACGAAATGGAGTCATAAAACCCAAGGAACCCAAAGAAAACGGCACAATTGGAGGGACAGGTCCTTTAAACATTGATGCAGCCTGCAAAAGATTTAAAAAAGAAAAAAATTGTAAAATTATCTAAAATGTCAATTTCATATTAGAAAGTAGAAACCACACACAAATATCGATATTATGATTATTATCCAAGTATATTTCTTTGCACATTCAATTTTTTATAAAACCTATCTTTCTGTACTTTTAGCATTAGTAGGTCAAAGTCAAACACAAACTGTAAGTCAAAATCAAAATACATGATGACATGGCACCAAAAGACATACCCAAAGAACAGTTCCATCTCCACCAAGAGTAACAACAAGATCAACTTTCTCATGAAGAAGCAAAATTCCATCATCTTTCCATGTTTGCACAAAGTTGAAAAATGGTGACTCTGTTACAAGATCTGTTCTTACTCTTGGTTCCACATATATATTTAATTTCTTCTCCTTCAACCACCTGAAAATTTATTTCTCATAAGTACAACTAATACAACAATATATTCATTCTATCATTCATAATTTCATATGCTACTACTACCTGATCATTTCTGCACAAAGAAATTTAACAGAAACTGAATTTGGTTTTGTCAAAATGAGCACTGTTTGTGGAGGAGATTCCCACTTCAAACAAATCTGAAATAAAAATTATCAATTAAATCAAACACCAGATACATAAATTCCAATATACATATTAATAAAAGTTATCAATACCTGTTTACTACTTCTTTCTGCTGTTGTTATATTCCCCTTTTCAAAGGAGACAACATCATGCTTATGTTGATCATTCTTTTCACCTTTACAACACCAATGTAGCTTGAATGATGCCTGAATCATTATTAATCAGTTAATTAACTACCATTATATAAAAGGAAACTTTTTTTTATATCACTGATTGAAATTCACAAATCACAAGTACCTTGCGTATAAGTTTGCTATGAATATTGGAATAAGAGTTATTCTCATTGTCACGAAGAACCTCATGAGAGTAAATTCCGTTTTTGCCACTATGTATTCGCGATTGTTCATCCATTCGTTTAAAGTTTTCTACTTTTTTTTCAGGAAAGTTATCCTTGAGGTCTACAGATGCTGGAACTGAAATGAAATGTAGAAAAATGTTAATTAGAACATGATTAGAACATGATCGATTTGATTAATATTTATTGTTTACCTTTATTTTCCAACTGCAAATTCCGTTGTCTTTCAAGTTCATATTTTCGTTTCCATTCTGATGCTTCAGCTTGAGCAGAAGCTTTCCCCTCTGCTGCTCTTCTTAAAGCCTTGCTAACAGCTACAGATTGATTGATTTAGGATAAATCAGAAGGATTATTACTAACAAATTAATAAAAAAATGAAGCATCTTTGACGATGGAAACAGAATCATACTTCTCATGGCTTCGGAAAACTCCACAAGATGATCTTCAATCCCCTGAACAAGAGGCTGTTCGATAATTTCCATTACAGCTTTCTTGGAGTTCGCGAGAGACAGGGAATCAAGAGAACCATTCTCCCATGGCAAACTAGATGCATTGCCCTATTTAAAAATGGCATACGAGACATGAACATAAGGAAAGGAAATGAAAAAGGTAGAAGATAATAAGTAAAGTAAACAAAAAAAAAGGCATAATAAGTGTGTTTGATGCGTTTATTATCTATAAAAATCAAGAAGAAAGGACAAACATGTGGTGGGGTCTGTTATCATTTGGCAACTATTGTTCTTCTGTTCTATCTTGTTTGTATAGTACAAACTTTGTAATAGAAGTACAGTTTTACTAACATCAATTTTGTTTTCTTCTGTTTATGGCTGACTTTCCAGCCAAATTCATCGACTTGGAAACCACAACCAACAATACTTCAGTAACAAGATGAAATCCAAAAATGTCAACTTCAATCAGAATAGCTTCATCCCTAAACGGGATTTACAATTCTTTTCAAAACTCGAAACAATGACCGACTTCAACGAATAGAAGAACGAAGGAGGACATGCAAAAGATATGATTACATGAACCCTAATTGGAAACAACGTAACGTCGGAAGGGAATGAAACTTACATTAGAGTTGAAATTCTCCGGCGCCATGGATGTGCGATGAAGTGCGATAGATTTGGTGTATAGGATTTGGGGAATTTATAGGTGGATGGAAGGTATTTTGGGAAACTAGTTGTTGGGTGTAGGTAGGTGGGATCCACTGAAGATGAAGAAGACGCGTGGAGTCGTGGATGAGGAGAGGAATGAAATATGGGAGTCGTTCCCTCCCACACATGTAGGAGGAGGTGGAGGGGGAGGAGGAGGAGGAGGGAGGAAAGAGACACGGTGGTGGAAGTCAACACCACAAAATGTCAACATCGGCGAGCGCGTCAGACGACGACTCATCCGAGTCATGACTCAGACTCAACCATAATATAGCATTGATTATTTACTTTTTTCTTCGAGTCAAACATTTATGAGTCAAGTCAAAGGGTTCAATAATTTTGTACATTTCGTCTTCGTTGATTGAATTTTTCGATTTTGGTTGCCATTCCTACACCGATACATAATATGAAATGTCGGGTATTCACACATACGTATACTACAACGGATACAATCATACAAATGTAAAATAATTTAAAGGTGTTTTTATGCATGTAGACATATATAGTCATATACTTAGGAGTAACACATAGAAATATAAATATAGAGTAATGCATATACACATATAGTCATATCCTTAGAGTGAGTTACACAATTGGTCATTGTGGTTTGCCCAAATTCACTCATTTGGTTCTACTATTAGATTTTCTATATGATCGGCCCCTACGATTTGCATTTGTTGCATCGGAGAGGTGGTCTCTGGTCCTTATGTAAAGACCATCTTACCCTTTTAAATATGTTTTTCTTTTACTTTTTAGTTATTTATATATTTTAATATTGAAGATTTAAAAAATCACTCCAGCACAATTAACTCCGTATTTGCCTTCAAAAAACCATTTCACTTCAAATTGTTTGATTTAGCATACACGATCATGAAAATTGATCTATTGGTTTGGTTCAATTAAAAATTAAATCAATTTGGTTTTAGGATATACCCTTTTTGATAATTTAGAGTGAATCTCCATTGAAGTTAAGTTGTAATTTGATTTGAAATTCTTATGGATTATAGAACTAATCATGGATTACTTGGTACATTAATTATTTAAACCATCATAATTATGATTTCTATGAACTTAGGAACTATGTTTTTGTCCCTGCTTATTTTGTATGAGCAGATGATGTTGCAAGTTGCAATAGACTCAACAACATAGCTTGGCAAAGGCCTCTCATGTGTTTGTGTCCGAAGAAGTGAAGGTGACTCTCACCATCATTTGATTTGATTCATGTCCAGGTACAACTTTAAACATGTTAAAATGATTGATTTGTGTGATTTTTTTAGCAAGTTTAGATATGATAAATTGCTCAATGCAATGAAAATTAAGATATAACCCATGTTAGGCAACTAAGTATAGGACTTGGTAGATTAATATAGAAAACATTACAATATTAATAAGTTTTCTATCTTAAATTGCCGGCTTATAATGACATGGAGACCGAAGCAACCAAAATTTTTTATTTCTTCACCACCATCGGAGCAACCAAAAATAGAAGACTGAACTACCACTAAGTCTTTTATTTGTGGTTGCTCAATTGGAGGTAAAGAGTGGTAGCTTAGTCTCCTATTTTTTGGTTGCTCCGATGGTGGTAAAAAATGGTAGCTCAGTCTAGAAATAAAAAATATATATATATATATTGATAGTTTTGGTCTCCATGTCATTATAGGGTGTGTTTCGACCCAAATAACATCTCTAATTACCATCATGCATTTCAGAAATAGAGAGGGGATGGGGTGTGGGTGGTTTTTTTAATTTTTAATTATTAAAATATAAAAGTATTTGAAAAGAAAAGAAAAAAACAGATTAAAATGGATAAGATGGTCTTTTCATATGGATTAAGATGCACTAAATGCAAACCATTGGGACGAGACATGTCAAAAATCAAATAATAGTACCAAATATATGAATTTGGAAAAACGACGTGGACCAAATGTTTAGTTTACTCAGAAAGATAATATGTTCCAGAAAAAAAAAATTGATTCTTATATTTATTACGATATTTTCAAATTTAGTTTAAAGATAATATCTTCTAGAAGAAAAACGTATGTTTGATTGATTCTTATATTTATTAATATATTTTCAAATTCAGTTTAAAGACTTCCTGCTATAATTAAATATACCACTTTCCACTTTTTATTTTTATTTTGTACATCTTATTCTATATATAACTACTAGTTTGCTTAAATGATACTAATAAATTACTGATAGCATAATAAACGAAACATTATCCTCAAAAGTCATTGGTTCATTTTTGAAATCTTGAGAATTAAGCTTGTATATAAGAGTATGAATATATTCGTTTAGTAACTGTATCAAAGTTAACTCAAATATATTCGTTTAAATGGGGTATTTTATTATGAAGATGATCACTTTGCATTAAAGTTGTGGAAACGCTTGGAATAAAATGTCATTTACATTAATGAATAGAATAGATTTGACTTTTCTTGTTCCACCTTTTCCTCTCATAATTCTCTTCTTTAAATGTTTTATTGTCACGTTTTTATTTAAATTATTCCATTAAATGATATGTTTTTGTGGTTTGTTGTTATTTTATGGAGTTCAAGAAGCTTCTAATTTAAAATATTGTCTCTTTTGACAAGATTTTGATGTGAATTTTCTCCCGATTTAATTTTGTTGGATGTAGGGGTGAGCAAACCCGAACCAAGAAACCGAAAAACCGAAAAAAACCGACGAAACCGAAACCGAATCAAAACCGACGGTTAGGGTTTTAAATTTTTAAAAACCGACTTTTCGGGTTCGGTTTCGGTTTTTACCCAGAAACCGACCCAATAAACCCGAGAAACCGACCCTCTTTAAAAACCGAGAAACCGACCCATAAACCCGCAAAACCGATGGTTTTTACTGCCCATTTTATTCTATATATATATATATATATATATATATATATATATATATATATATATATATATATATATATATTATATTAAAAAAATAAAGATCGAATAAAAGCAGCCCTTCGTCATTTCCGACTTTCCTCATTTACATTTTGCCCTACCTCGCTACTCGGCCACTCGCAATCGGCGCTCAATCGATCCCCCCATTCGGCCATTCCCGCAAACGGCGCATCTCCGAGAGACCAAGACTCCATTGAAGTGAAGAAGCTCGTCACTCCTCAGGCGGCAGGCGCTCAATCGATCGCACACTACCCTCGAACGATCGGCAGTCGCACACAGACGAGACCTATAACGGAGCCCCAAACCTCCGGCGCCATCAACGAGACCTGCAACTCCTCTGTATCGTCAAATACGGTAAATGCTTTTTCTAAATTCATGTTCAATTGGCAATTGCTGCTTGCTACCATCGGCAACAACCCAAACCCAAAAAACGCTTACGACCCAAAATACATAGCAGTAGCAGTAGGCAGTAGCACCAAAGACTCTTTGGCAAAGAGTTTCTTTTTTTTTTTTTTTAATTTTATAATTGTTTAAGTTCTTCCTAATTTTTCTGATTTTATATAGAATCTTCAATCTTGTGTTTAACTGTTTATGTTGTGACTTGTGAATTTCAATTGTGTGTTGTTGTCCGGTTCATATTTTGCCTGATATGTGTTTGGATTTTATATAGAATCTTCAATCTTGTGTTTAACTGTTTATGTTGTGAATTTCAATTGTGTGTTGTTGTCCGGTTCATATTTTGCCTGATATGTGTTTGGATTTTATATAGAATCTTCAATCTTGTGTTTAATTTTTCTGATTTTATCAGTTTTCCTGATTTCTGATATGTGTTGCTGTGAAATGTTGATATGAGTTTCCTTTTGAATTATTTAACTTATTGCTCCATTTCTGGAAAATGGGTTTAAACCCAAAACCCATGGGTTTAAACCCATAAACCGTAAGTGTATGGGTTGAACCCAAGAAACCGAGAAACCGCCCAAACCGATAACAGAACCCGAGAAACCGAACGGACCAGAAACCGATGCCATTGGGTTCTGAAAACCAGAAACCGATCATTTACGGGTTGGGTTGGGTTGGGGTCCAAAACCGACCCAAACCGACCCATGCACAGCCCTAGTTGGATGTAATCCTTAAAACACTTGTAAAGTTTCAAACCTACCTTATGTTTTGAAATATTATTTTTTCAGATAAAACTATAAATTTGGTCTCTATAGTTTGTCAATTTATGTGGTTATAGTCCATATGGTTCCAAAATTGTAAATTTCGTCTTTTTTCAACAGATTTTAATTTTTTTTTGTCCTTGGAGATAACCGATGTTATCTCTTACCCGTTAACATGCCCCACGTAAAAATATATTTTTAGTTTGCGCTCAAGCTCTATGTTCTCCAATATAATTTGAATTATTTGAATGACACATGTGATTTCACCCAACGTATCTCTTCTTCTCCTTATTTTATACGCTTAAGGTTTGAAAAAAAATCAAGCATGACTATGTACCTCTATGGAATATACTATTGTGAAAACTTCATGGATAATGCTCAACCTTGGTCAACGTTTTTTTTTTGCAAGTCCAAATCAAGTAAGTCTATTTCTAAAACATTGTGGGTTTTTCTTATAGAGCATTGGTTTTCTTACTCATGGACAATGCTCAACCTTGGTCAACGTTTTTTTTGCAAGCCCTAATCAAGTAAGTCTATTTCTAAAACATTGTGGGTTTTTTTTATAGAGCCTTGGTTTTCTTACTTATGTCCTAAAGGTTGTTGTTTATGAAATCATAGGAGTCAAGGGGTGGATTTTATGGATGGGTTGACTCACCCATGTGTGCAATGCCAATAACGATTATCCCTAATTTTCTTAGAAAAACTAACAGCTTGGAAATCCATCCAGTCATTGTGTGTTCAAACGATTTTAAGTTGGAGATTTATTTGTTCTATAGTTGGGTTTTGTTTGTTGTTATTGTCGTGGGGTGTATGCAGGTGATAGGCATAGGTTGGCTGTTTTGGTTGTTTTTGGGAAATGATGAATTTTGATTTTGTGAAGGTAACCTATGATCATATGAATTGGGCACATGAAGGTATAAATATAAGGTTTGTACTTGTGTTAATGGTAATGGAAAAAGTATTTTCTAGATAACAACGTTTTTACTAATGGGTGTTTCTAAGACAGTCAGTCCTATAACATCCATAAAATTCATGCAAAATTTTAAACTTTTAAAATCAATCCACAATTCATCATTGTTTACAAATTAGTCCCAAAACAGATTTAATATCAGATTTTTCCCCAAAATCATAAATCAACCACGATAAGGTGTACGATCAAGCCTTCTCCTTTTTGCGATCATCTGAGGTACCTGAAACATAACTCAAAACTGTAAACCCATAGCTTAGTGAGTTCCCCCTAAATACCAACATAATACATATAACAATAACAAACGACATGCAAACCGAGTCTTTAGCCTGACTGGACCGCCTCGCAGGGCCTACAACCTATTTGGTCCGCTCCCGAGCCTTCGGCATGACTGGACCGCCTCGTAGGGCCTACAACCTATCCGGATCACTCGTTGGGCCTTCGGCTTAACTGTACCGCCTCACGGGGCCTACAATCTATCCGGACTGCCCAGGGTATCTTGGCCTTCAGCACAAAGCAGGACCGCCTCAACCCAAACAACTATAACATGTCGACATACATATTACTTGTTGTTGGATTAGTGTCTAAGTCCATAACTATTTTGGTATGTACTTGACCCGATGGTGCATGGTCCTTTTGGGTTGCCTTCACCAAAGCAACTTGATTGGAGAAATGAATAAAGAGAGAGGATAATATGATTTATTAATATGTTATAAGAATAATATATTAAAGGAGAAATCATATTTGTTTAATTAATATTGGTCGATAATTAATTAAGAATTAGTTTTGTGATCAAATGTAATTAATTAAACTAGAGGGGCTGATTTGTAATTATGTGATAGTTACAAAATAAGGTAAGGATTATCTTATAAGTGTGGTGAACGAATTTAAGGTTGGAAAGCCTTAGAATTCGAGTATGATAAGGATTCAAGAATTATCTTATTGGTTGCTTAATGGATAATCAACTAGATAAGGATAATGACTGAAACCCTATCTCTACACCTATATAAACAACCCCAAGGTCATGAATTCGTGTATCCCTTCCCAAGAGGTCCCAAATACGAATTCTAACCTCCCTCCTCTCTCTTTATACCTTCTCGACTTGCTTATGGTGTTTGTAAGCCATTAGAGGAGTGACACTTGTGACTCTCTGCTTTCCAAGGTCGATTCAAGGAGGAATTGGATTGTTATTGCTATATAACAATCAAGGTATGTTCTTAAACCTAATTATATGTTAATATTGATTTCCATATGCTAGAATTAGGGTTTATAGTCTTGGATTCAAAGTATGTACAATAGAGAAACCTAGATCCAAGCATTAGGGTTTGTATGAGCACATAGGATGTCTTATGACCAAAACCCATCAGTGGTATCAGAGCCATGATTGGTTTCTATTGTATTGATGCTTGATGTAACTGAAAATCGTGTTTTGTCCTCACTGTTCGACCTGACTCGGCGAGTCACTCTTGGACTCGGCGAGTCAGCCCTACTCGGCGAGTTCCAGAGGGTGACTCGGCGAGTCGGTGCGTCAGACAGTGCTTATCTCGGGATTTCTTGCTGTTTTTGCATTGGGATAATTACCTTATCATGTTAGATTAATATTAATCCGATTATATGATATATTTGACTATAATTTTAATCTAATTGAAGATATTTATCAATTAATAGGATAATTGTTTCCTTATAAGATAATTGATTAATTATTTTAAGTAAATTGATAAATTATTTTGCAAGAAATCATCAAATATGGATAATTATGTGATTAAATGTTAATTTAAATTATTTGTTATTTGATCCTTATTGTTGTGAAAAGTCTCATATTTGGCCCTTTAGGTTTTATAGTTTAAATTTGAACCCCAAAAGTTTTGTTGTTTTGAAATTTAAATAGTTGAAACCCTAATGTTTTGAAAAAGGTTTCAAAACTTGCCCTCAAGTTTTGGAATTTAAATTTTGATTAAATAGTTTAATTTTGATGCATATTTAAATTCTAAACCCTAATGTGTTGAAATGTTTCAAAACTTGCCCTCAAGTTTTGGAATTTAAAAGTTGATTAAAAGTTTAATTAGGAATGTTAAATTCTAAAACTCTAAGAAGTTTTGAAAAAGTTCAAATCACACCCTTATGGTTTTATTAATTAATTAAGGTGTATAATTAAAAGAGATTTAATAAATCCATTAAAGTTTAGGTTAACCATTTAATAGAATTAAAAGTGTAATTGTTAAAGTTAACCACATAGTATTTTAAAAGTTATAAAATACACCCTATACTATATATAACATGAAAAGTCTAACATTATATATATATGTATAACTAAAAGTCAGTCTTACCGTTAGTAGGCCTCATTCACGAAGCTGGTCTATAAGGGGTGTTTAAGGAAATTGCCTATAAAATGGCGATTGAATGGGTATCCACTCTTACCCACCGCACTCTTGACTAGTGGAGGGTCGTTAGCCGAACGGGTAGGATAGGACGAAACCTTCCACTATAAGTATAATGAATTATCAAGTAACTAAATGTTTATAAAATTCCCAATCTTAGTTACTTAGGCAAAAGTGAATTGATGCAATTCCATGAAATTACACTTTGTGCCCTTGCGAAGACGTTAGTGGAGCGTGTGTGGTTAACCGGCACACTAAATGGGTCTAAGCAAAGGTAGCAAAGGGTGACTCAATGTTTGTCATAGTTCGGTGGAGCGTGTGTGGTTTACCGGCACATCGAATAGGTGATTGTAACATGTGAGGGCACCATGTAGTTTGCATGGTTATTCACACCCGCTTTGTGATCCTCGGCATCCCAGTCACAAACAAGAGGGGCATATCGAGATATAAACATGCCATTGAAAGTTCAATGTATCTTAAAGGATCTAGGAGTTTTCATAGATTTAAAACTTAAATTTCTTTTTCGTTTTTCATGGTGGAAATTAGTGAATCGTCATTCACTTACCTTCAAATATTCTGCAATTAGGGTTACGGCATCCCTCTCCCGAGTTGTAGAATATTGTGTTGGGTCCTAGCCTTAGTATCTCATTTGGGTGATTTACTAAAGACTCCATCAATCAACTAACTTGAATTTGTTTTTCTCCCGTTTTGTAGATGTCAAAGTTCGACAACTATGGTCTTCCCAAATCCCGTGGAACAAGCATTCCACGTGAAGATGATATTCCACGATTTAATCGAGGAACGAGAAATCATGCTTCACTTCCTCCTCCTCCTCCTATTGTTCTCCCCAACCCACAAGATCGAAGAATTGAAAGGTTCAATATCACTAAAGCCCTATTGGAAATGAAACATGAAGATGGTAAACCCGTGTGTGCCCATGTTCTAGGAATGAAATCACACATTGATAGGTTGAAAATGTTGGGTGTGTCATTCCCAGATCAGTTGGCTGTAAATTGGGTTTTGCAGTCACTTCCTGAATCATATAATGAGTTCAAAAGAAAATATTATATGATGGATCATGACGACAACCTCATTGACCTAACTTACATGCTCATTGCTGCTGAATCAGAAATGATTTGGCGAAGCAATGGAGCGTATTTGTTGGAAAAGTCAACCAACCATGCTTCCGAGGACGTTCTAGGAGAACCGACCTGTGTTTGCTGCCAAAAGAGAGGGCGTTGGATACAAGTCTGCCCAAAGAGCCTGAAGAGTCCAGAAGATGGGAGAGTCAAAGAGTATGGCTGTGCTTCAGGTAAATATCCACTATCTAACTCAATTAAGTTCCTATTCATTGATTCTTAATACATGATGTAATAAGATTGCATTTGAATGTTTTTGTAGGGTCGGTGAAAAGAAAGGAAGCTTGATAAGAGAAAGCAAGATGAATCTAATCACAAGAGATGGATCTCGATCGCATGGACTTGAAGATTAGATTTTGAGCTTAGAAAGTTATGATAAAGTTGTTAGAAATTTTCTTTTGTTCCTAGTTTTCAATGGATTTTGCATTGTAAGGACAAATTTTTTCCGCTGCTTTTATAAATAAAATAAATTTTGTTTGACTTATTTATTTAATTGCTTTTTCCTTACAATGAAATCATTATGAAAAACCGATGTTTGAATATTTCTACAACGAATGGATATGATTCTTGTTTATGTTATTTATGGAAATGTCAAGAATTCACCAAATAGGGAGAGTTTCTCATCGCCCAAAATTTCAATCGGACAGAAATTTGGAATCATGCGACTTGGTTGCATGATGAATGAGAAATTCATATTTGGAAATTAGATCAATTTGTTGACAAAGTGTCAAGTGAAGGACTAGGAGATCAAGTACACAAAGTAGTGTTGATCAAGTTCACCATAAGAATACAAAGATATTCGTCATGATTTACTAAAGGCTTAGTAAATATGATTATACTTACAAGATTAAGTGTAATTCTAAATTGATTAAAGGGTTTAGATCAATAGTAGCACGAATAAGAAGAATCAAGTAGGCAGAAAGATAAAAGTTTTTCCATTATAAGAAGAAGGGAGAGTACCTTTTATGCTTTATGATAGGTCTTAATGATTAAGAACCATATCTCAATTGATCCTCTAAGTGAGTCTTAGTACAATTGTATGTCCAAGAAGAGGAATCAAAGAATTAAAGAAATGGTTAAATCAATAAGTCAATCATACTTCGTTCCAAAACAAGTCTTAAAGTTAAGATTGTGACAATGAGTGAAAAGTATTAAGAAGGTTTAAAACATTCATTAAATGTGGTAAGTTGTGATGTCTTAGATAAGACAAAGACCAACTAGGACCAATTTATGAAGAGTTTTGATAAAAGCTACACTAACTCTTGAATATTTGTTTGTCAAGAAATGTTTTGACAAGAGAATCTTATATGTCAAGGAGTCAGTGGGAGTCTAAATGGTCTTGAAAGATTTCAAGAACAAATCAAATAAACCTTATCGATCATCACTAGCACACGAGTTGAGGTTTACAACCTATCGTGTTGACATTATATTGATTCTGTGCCAAATCCAATCGAGTTAATTATGCATGTGAGTTCTATGAGTTCTCATTTTGAACGAATAAAAGGCAAAGCACCTTAATCAATGAAAGGTACATTGATAAGAAAAGGTGAGCCGCTTAACTACTTGGAAGACATGGTGGGCAGCTGTGCTACCATAAAGGCAAGAAATCGAGATCAAGAAAGTTCGATCCATAAGAGTTTGAATTTGTCGTAAACCTTGGTTTTGACAAATTCACATGGATAGGAACAAATACACTGTTTAAATCTAAGTGTCATAAGATTTCTCCTTCATGAAAATGATTGTGAGGAAATGCTTTCACTAAGACAGATTTTAAGAAGATAGTGATTGTAAAATTGCATTCTCGAATTCAATTATGGTTACGGCATCCCTTTCCATAATTTGAATTGTGAGGTTTGGCAATTAGTCTTAATTGTTTAGACACACATATGAACTATCGAAGGCAAAGGTGTATAAGTTCAAGAAGCATTGATAAAGGATTATCAAAGCACTAAGTATTAGAAACATGAACTTAAGAAATTCAATAAGTATTGTTTTCTGAAAGTTAAGATGTTTATGAATACATGTCGAAGCTAGTGGGAGCATAAGTGTTATGTTTTATAATAATCATCATGATAGTGGGAGCATAAATGTTATGATTGTATGATTATTGCAAGGTTAGCAATATTAATTATAGAAAACAAGAGTCATACTTTGCAAAGTTATAAGAGTTGAAAGGTTGTTTTGCTATAATTAAGGGAGAGAATATTATGCTTCATTTCAAATCTAAAGGATTAGGTTGAGAAATGTTAATAAAATTTAGTCAAAGGTACAGAGTGTGTTCTTAAAATTTCGATTATGATTACGGCATCCCTTTTCACAATTCGAATTTTGAGAACATAGCAAATAAAACATTATGCGTCGTGTACCATACGCTTCGGGTATAGGATCGATTGCAAATGCTTAATGTTTGACCATTCTAAAATTTTCCAAATGTCGAGCGCATTTAGAGGGAAAAGGGACTAGAATTGGTTTTGACTAAAACAATTAAACAACTATCAAAGGAAAACCCAAAGTTCGACGAGGATTGGTCGCTTGTGAGTATTGGAAAATATGGAAATGTTTCCATATTGGATGGACCGTATCGACATCATTACGAATAGATAAGATTCTATTAAGAATGAGTTGTCATATGGAACATATGGAAGTGTGTCCATATTGGGAATTGAATATTGAGAAATCTATGACTAGATTAGAAACTTCTATGCAAAAGGATGTTCAAAGAATGTACTTTGAGTGAGAGACATCACGTCTATGGAATTGTTTTGTAACAATCTCCGATAGAGGACTTTGTAATATCATTGGCAATAGTCTTTATGACTTTGGTGCAGTGACATTACGAAAGGATAAGTTGCATAGAATGTTAGAATCTAGCATATTCTATAAGTAACAAGAATTTGATATTCTTTAACTTATGAAAAACGGATTTGGAGTTGTGAAACGAGAAGGATTGGAAATGTGTTCAATGTGATCTATTTCACAAAGTAAGAACCATAGGTAAACATTGTGTGCATGCTAGGAGCATGGGATAAGTGTTGGAATTCAAGTAAGAAGTTGATTACCCGAAACGACAAATAATGAGTAATCGATATGGTGATAAATAAAAGGAGTTTTATTTATACTCAAAGGTTTGAGGCCATATGGGATTAGTATTATTCTTGTGTTTCACATTTGCATGTTTTGACTTCCAGAATAATTGAGTTTATTAAGAATAATCGAATTATTCAAACGGGCCACAGTCGTTCATATGTTGGAAGTAGATATGAATAAAGACTGTCGTGAATTGGTGTGTGGATTGTCTAAAAGAGTATTAGACATAAGCAAATGTTTGCTACAACGTTCATGAGTGCTTATGAATGAGATTTGAGCATTGGATTAGACCCACGCTCACTTGGATCACTCCATGGATTGTATCACGAGTGATTGGTGAGACGATAACATCTTATATTCTTGAAACCGAGATGTGTGAGTTGTATCTTGCAAATCGGTTACACATTGATAATATGTAAACGCACCAGTAACTTGGTGTTATAAAACATATTGTTGTGTGTGATTCGGTGCGTGAGTACAAGCAAGCATTGTATCAAAGTTTATCCGTTCCTTTTATCCAAAGTAGGATAAAAGCGATATCTTTGGGCCCCTCGATGGTTTAGTGATGACAAACGTAAATGCTCGGCCGGGCTAGGGCTAATTTGATTTGTTCAATTAGTCAGTCGTCATAAATCAGAAATCGAGATATAGTACAAAGAGAATGATTTGAAATCATATCTCATATGATATCTAGAATGGAGGAATATATGATCCCTTATCTAAGGACACGCGTATTTGATATGATCAGAGTTGACAGCGGCTTTGGAAAGCTACGATTGCGGATCGGGATCCGAAGTCATATGCATAATAGTTGTTAGACTTATCCAAGTGGGAGACTGTTGGATTAGTGTCTAAGTCCATAACTATTTTGGTATGTACTTGACCCGATGGTGCATGGTCCTTTTGGGTTGCCTTCACCAAAGCAACTTGATTGGAGAAATGAATAAAGAGAGAGGATAATATGATTTATTAATATGTTATAAGAATAATATATTAAAGGAGAAATCATATTTGTTTAATTAATATTGGTCGATAATTAATTAAGAATTAGTTTTGTGATCAAATGTAATTAATTAAACTAGAGGGGCTGATTTGTAATTATGTGATAGTTACAAAATAAGGTAAGGATTATCTTATAAGTGTGGTGAACGAATTTAAGGTTGGAAAGCCTTAGAATTCGAGTATGATAAGGATTCAAGAATTATCTTATTGGTTGCTTAATGGATAATCAACTAGATAAGGATAATGACTGAAACCCTATCTCTACACCTATATAAACAACCCCAAGGTCATGAATTCGTGTATCCCTTCCCAAGAGGTCCCAAATACGAATTCTAACCTCCCTCCTCTCTCTTTATACCTTCTCGACTTGCTTATGGTGTTTGTAAGCCATTAGAGGAGTGACACTTGTGACTCTCTGCTTTCCAAGGTCGATTCAAGGAGGAATTGGATTGTTATTGCTATATAACAATCAAGGTATGTTCTTAAACCTAATTATATGTTAATATTGATTTCCATATGCTAGAATTAGGGTTTATAGTCTTGGATTCAAAGTATGTACAATAGAGAAACCTAGATCCAAGCATTAGGGTTTGTATGAGCACATAGGATGTCTTATGACCAAAACCCATCACTTGTAACAGCCCAAAATCTCAAGTATTGTTAAGTTGCATTTTGGGGGTGTTTTAAAGGGGAGACTCGACGAGTTGGAGCCAGACTCGCCGAGTAGGGTCGCAGGTTTGGTCGCGGGTTCACGACTGGACTCGACGAGTCCAGATATGGACTCGGCGAGTCGACGCTGTTCAGCGGAAACCCTAGCCGTTCAGTATTGGGTCGTATATAAGGGTTATTATGCCGTCATTTCGCGACTTTGGATCGATTGGGAAGAACCCTAGGCGACTGGGGCGGCTAGAGCAAGTTTGAAGGCCATTGGTGACCTTGAAGGAATTGTTGTGCAAGGAGGAGAAGGGTTTTGGCTAAAGGAACTGCAGGGAGTTCGAGTTCTGAAGTTTGGGGACATGGAAGGTACATCATTCAGGTAATAATTCGGATTGCATTCTCCTGTGATTGATGTGTATATAGATTTAGGGTTTATGGAACCCATTTGGAGTCTAGATGGATTGTTGTGTTGTTATTCAACGTTTATAACCCTGTATTAGTACCCTTAGAGGTCCAGAAGGTCCTGTGTTTGTATATTCGGGAAAATATGTATCTCAGGAAGCAGTTTGATCGACTGCATGGCGTGGACTCGCCGAGTCGGATGATCAGACTCGGCGAGTAGCTTGAAGATTTACTGGGACTCGCCGAGTTGTTCTTCAGACTCGGCGAGTGGAGTCGGGGTGGCCCCGCGATTCTTCCAGGAGTAACTCGTCGAGTCAAAGAGGATACTCGACGAGTAGAAGGGGACTCTTAGAGGATTGAAGGACGACCAGACTCGCCGAGTCGCCAGGGAACTCGCCGAGTCCAGTCGAGCTGACAATGGGCTGTTGACCAGAGTGGACCGGTGTGATTTCTTAGGGTCAGTTTTCATGGAAGATAGAAGTGTTAATAAGGGATATATGATGTTACAGGGAGCTTGTAGCTCGGAGGATCAAGTGCAAGGGATTTCAGGAGTTGCTATCTTCCAGTGTCCGCGAGGTGAGTCTTCTCACTATACTTCACCCGGAAGGGTTTGATTGTGTGACCGGAAGGTCAAGTATGTTATGTGTTATGTTTATATGCTATAAATGGAAAGTTAGCTGCTACGCGTGATATACATGTTTATATATGGGCCGGAAGGCAAAGTATTATGTGACAGAAAGGTCAGGTATGATATATGATATATGTGCTTTATGTGTTAGAGTATGTTACGGGCCGGAAGGCAGGTTGATATATGATATATGTGCTTTATGTGTTAGAGTATTCGTATTATGTGTTATATATGTGTATGGGCCGGAAGGCAATTATTTTATGGGCCGGAAGGCAATTATTTTATGGGTCGGAAGGCAATTATCTTATGGGCCGGAAGGCAATTATCTTATGGGCCGGAAGGCAAATATCTTATGGGCCGGAAGGCGATTTATCTCATGGGCCGGAAGGCATTGTGTAGTGGACCGGAAGGTCAGGGCCTGGAAAGGCGTACGTGCGTAAGGTGTATATTGGGGAACTCACTAAGCTTCGTGCTTACGTTGTTTATGTTATGTTGTTTCAGGTTCTTACAGTAACGCGGGATGGCAACGGTTCGATTGTACACACCGAAGAAAGAGTTGTGTTTTGGAGGATCCTGGTCTCCTATTATAATAAACAAATGAAACTATGTTTTGTAATTCGAATGCGAATAAGATTTTAAACAAGTGTATTAATATTAAATTGATTATTTAAATAAAAATTTTTGTCTTGAAAATCACGGTGTTACAAATTGGTATCAGAGCCTTGGTTTGAGGGATTCGGACGCGCCTACGGGTGAGTCTGGACTCAAACTGAGGAATTAAGAAAAGGTTTTCAAATAAATAGTTTTCTAAAAGTGAATAAGAGTTCAAAGAGAAAGCAAGAAAGAGCAGTGTGTACAATCAGCCAGAGCCAAACGGTGATTTCCCAAAATACCCTTACTTTTGTATTATGAAATATCTGTTATGCACTTTATGAGACATTATTGCATGCTAGAGACAGGCTAGGTATTTCACATCTTAGGACTAGAGTGGCCTGATTTGTGATGCCTTAGTCTAGGGTTTGCTGTTATATGTGCGTTATGTTTTTGTGTGTATGTGATGAGTGAGAGTATCTAGTTAGAACGCGCAAGGGGTAAAGCTACGGGGTACAGAGGTACTTCCGAGGATGAGCCGAGAAGGTGGAGCTACCACAGGTGGGGAGTCCTATGTATGCTTCAATGCTCGAATGCTGCTTGCTTTGTGCTTTGTGGAGTTATCGATGATGGGAGTCAGCTACTAAGTGAGTATGACGATACTCAGGAGGCAGAGGGCTGGCATCATTAGGAACTCTTCAGCAGCTGATAGCAAAGAAGTGGGAGGACAGCGGAAGGGACTAGGGAGTAAACCTAGCCAGATGAGTGCGCTGGTAGAGTAGAGGATTTCGCTGGAAAGCGAGCACGCGCGATGAGATGGGTGAAAGAGCAGGTTTATCAGCTACTTAGGAACTCTGGGATGGTCCGTGTGGAAAGTATGGGTAGATGTGGCAGGTAGTATGGGCCCGTACTACTGAAAGCAGAGGACCCATACTTGATACAGGGGGCATCCTAAAGGTTCTAAGGAACCGATTGAGGGGTGGTGTTATGGTTCGGATTCCATACATCGGAGCGGATACAGAGTGATGTTATGGTCCGGGCACCATACATCGGAACAGATTGAGATAGATGTTGTGGTCCGAGTGCTATACGTTGGAGCAGGTTGGGGAGTGGTGCTATGGTTCAGGTACCATACACCGAAGCATGTTGAGGAGGGATGTCATGGGATGAGTACCATGGTTCGTAGTGGATGATGCTTGTGGCTATCTTGTTATCCGGTTATGACCGATGAGGTAGAGATTGGACGCTATGGGTTTCAAGCCTGTAGACCATGATTGAGTACGGAGAGGCGTTCCTCGAGGGGAAAGGCGAGTGCCTATCAGAGTATTTTGGGTAAGAGTCAAAGACAGGGGAGAATTTCAGTTGAGTCGAGCAATCAGACGACAGAGGAGAGGTCACCTTTTGGGTGGGTAGTGTCATTGATGCTCGTGTGCAAGACGCGAGAGGTCTGGTGTTTCAGTTCTGGATTTGGGAGTACACCCTGCAGGTAGTTATCGATAATGACTTCCCTCAGAGCATCAGGTAGCGGGTGTACCGCGAGACAGAGATTTACCGTGAACGGACAGTCAGTTGGGGCTGAGGTAGTCGGGAACCACACCACACCTAGTTGAGAACAACAGGTTGGGTTATAGTGGCGGCAGTGAAGAGTTCAGACGAGTTTTGCAGTGCGGAGAGTTGTCGTCTGTGTTGAGAGTAAGTCCCTGTTCTTGGGACAAATTCGGCGTTGGATACGGATTGATGAGTTGAGATGAGAGGAACGATGATGCTGCGGTGCATTCTACTAGCCAGATATGTTATCGAGCAGTGCAGGTGCTTAGTATTAGATCAGTATGGGATTTGGAACGATTAGAGGCAGCCGTGATGAGAAGTTCTTGAAGAGTTAGCTAGAGGTTCAGAGTATAGGGATTGATTGACTTCATAAGGGGAGGGACTATCGGGTGTTGCACAGCACTTTACTGGGGCAGGTACGATTTCGCTGGTGAAAGATAGTCGTGGGTTGATTGTATATTAATTGGTGTTGGTTCGAACCCTAGTGGGGGAGAACCGGGTGCAGTATGTAAGAAAACAAGAATTGTCAGGAGTAGTAATAAGTGGAGTATAGAGATGCAGTAGGAAAGCATGAGACTATAGGTGTCGATGATCGAGTAAAAAGAGGGTTACATCGGAGCTTGCGGGTCCGGTGGTGCATGCCGCAAGTGCGGAAAGGAGGGGCACTGTGCACGGGATTGTTGGCAGTCAGTGCCAATTTGGGATTTGAGGAGGACAGGATGGAGCGGAGCCCCAGAGGGCTCAGGGTCGTGTTTATCTGCGTGCGACAGAGGGAGACGGAACAGTGCCAGAAGCAGCTGCGGGTATGATGCTTTCATGATGTCTTAATTGTCTTGCATTGATTTGGGTATTGTTTGTGCTGGTATCTTGTATGGATTTCGATGCGGTATTCGTTGTTTCGCGGGTCTGGCATGTTTATGGATTGGTGCTTCAGGTTTTCGCTTTGGCATACGTTATTCCCTGATGGTTGGGTATGGTTATAATTGGTGTTTTAGTGTCAGTAGTCTTGTGCGGTTTTCGATGTGGTGTTCATCCTTTGGGCAGATTGTGAGTTTGGTTATGGGTTATTGTCGAGGATTCCTTTGGTTATCGTTCGTGAGGGTTGTTAGGGGAGATGCGGCACTGGGTTGATCGTCGGGTAGCATCTACAGTCGTGGAGTGGATGATTGAAGGACTAGATTCTTGTGAGTGGGTTGATCAGGGAGGATGTGTGTTTTGCTGAGGGCTGCTTGTGCTTGTGGGAAGCAGTTAGTGTGTAATTGTTCTCTTTGTACAGGATTGTTCTGTAAGGTCGTTAATGTCGATCGGTGGCAGTTAGTCAGTGCTTTAGTGGGGGGAGAACTAGAAAATTTTCCGGGAGATCGATGAGTATATGAGGGTGCGTAGCTGCCGGGATTCAGCAGTGTTTGTCAGCGCAGAGTATAGGCCGACGAGAGCGAGTGTCGGGTATGCGGGGCGGGATACAGACCTAGGGCATTCGATTGTGGAGGCCTGAGAGAAGGTCGGGATCAGGCTTGAGTAAGTGACCGGGGTTATGTGATCAGAGTATTGGTATGTTTGAGATACGTGATGGGTTGTACTGCATTAATCCCACGGGATTATGTTGTGCATGTTTCTAGAGCTGGAACTGGAAGGTTCCAGAGTTAGAACCTGAGGGTTCGCAGAGTTGGGTGTACGGACCCACAGAGATATAGCCTCGAGTGGCTAGTATGTGTTATGAGAGTCGGTCCAGTCATGCTGGAGACTCTGTTGGTATTGCTGGATCAGTTGAGATTACGGATGGTGTATGTGCAGTGTGATTACATTGGAAGGTCGGGCCCCGGGATTGGTGATCTTGTTTAGCTGAGGCAGTGATTTTGATGAGTGGAGAGAGTGCATGAGATTGAGAGCCCCTGCAATGAGAACCAGAGTATGTGAATAGCGGTTACGCAAAAAGGGTGGTGTCGCTTGGGGCGAGCACTGTGGTACCGGTTGGAGTGACATTATGGCCAAGAGGGCTCCTTGGAAAAAGGAAAAGAGGAAGGTGTGTAACTCCGAAGGGGTGCAAGTTCACGAAAGTGAAAGTTGCAGAGCAGAATTATGGTTAGAGTATTTCAAGTATGGTTTCGAGCATCGTGTTTGCGGCAGTGAAGTAGGAACCCATCCGGGTTGGGATGACTGACGAGACTCAGAAAGGATGCAAGGGAATAGAGAATCTTGAATTCTCAGTGTGATTCTGATCAAGGTATAGGACGGATATTGGTGGTTCGTCTTAGGAGATGTTCGAGGATATCATCAGTGAATCGGGTTTTTTTTTCAACCTGCGAGTGTTGGGACTAGTTCAGTATGTGTATGTGATGGCAAGAGGGAACTTGTGAGAGTTGATCTGAGAGGGAGAATGGATCTCTCAGTCGGTCCGGAATGGGCAAAGTGGGCTATGGATCGGGGATCCGGTGGTTCAGGGTATCCTAACCCTTATGGGTTGAGTGATCGTTGAGATTTGGAGCAGAGTGCATCTTGGGTGATTTCCGATTACAGAGAGTGATGAGCAGTTCAGAGTTCGTACTTTAGTTGACAGGGCAGACTCAGCAGGTTAAAGAGAGTTAGTGATCGTCTAGAGTTAACAGGAAAGTTATGCAGGCAGACGCCGTTACGAGCATGTGATTCCGGTCGGCGACTTCGTATTTCTGACGGGGTGTTTCGATTTAGGAAGAGGGGTAAATGGGGGGCCCCGGTATGTTGGGTCTTTTCGTGAAGGTACGAAGGTAGGAAGGGTGACCTATCGTTGGAGCTGTCAACGGAATTGGGACGGATCCATGACACTTGTATGTGTCGCAATTGAAGAGGTGTATAGCGGATGAGTCAGCAGTGGTTCTACTAGAGAACGATTAGGTGGATACGAGCCTGTGTTACGTCGAGAGGCCATTGGCCGTCGGAGATCGGAAGATCAAGGTTCTGAGGAACAAGGAGGTACCTCTGGTATTGGTTCAGTAGCGGCCTCGGGAGAGATCGGTAGTGTCTAGGGAAGCCGAAACGTGAGATGCGGGAGCAGCAGCCAGAACTATTTTCAGAGTGAGACTTCGAGGGCGAAGTCTAATTCTAGTGGGGGAGAATTGTAACAGCCCAAAATCTCAAGTATTGTTAAGTTGCATTTTGGGGGTGTTTTAAAGGGGAGACTCGACGAGTTGGAGCCAGACTCGCCGAGTAGGGTCGCAGGTTTGGTCGCGGGTTCACGACTGGACTCGACGAGTCCAGATATGGACTCGGCGAGTCGACGCTGTTCAGCGGAAACCCTAGCCATTCAGTATTGGGTCGTATATAAGGGTTATTATGCCGTCATTTCGCGACTTTGGATCGATTGGGAAGAACCCTAGGCGACTGGGGCGGCTAGAGCAAGTTTGAAGGCCATTGGTGACCTTGAAGGAATTGTTGTGCAAGGAGGAGAAGGGTTTTAGCTAAAGGAACTGCAGGGAGTTCGAGTTCTGAAGTTTGGGGACATGGAAGGTACATCATTCAGGTAATAATTCGGATTACATTCTCCTGTGATTGATGTGTATATAGATTTAGGGTTTATGGAACCCATTTGGAGTCTAGATGGATTGTTGTGTTGTTATTCAACATTTATAACCCTGTATTAGTACCCTTAGAGGTCCAGAAGGTCCTGTGTTTGTATATTCGGGAAAATATGTATCTCAGGAAGCAGTTTGATCGACTGCATGGCGTGGACTCGCCGAGTCGGATGATCAGACTCGGCGAGTAGCTTGAAGATTTACTGGGACTCGCCGAGTTGTTCTTCAGACTCGGCGAGTGGAGTCGGGGTGGCCCCGCGATTCTTCCAGGAGTAACTC
The DNA here is from genome assembly GCF_051521515.1 of Lactuca serriola. NCBI lineage: Eukaryota > Viridiplantae > Streptophyta > Magnoliopsida > Asterales > Asteraceae > Lactuca > Lactuca serriola. The sequence goes on from NC_136408.1 coordinate 100,555,136, forward strand.
GTCGAGTCAAAGAGGATACTCGACGAGTAGAAGGGGACTCTTAGAGGATTGAAGGACGACCAGACTCGCCGAGTCGCCAGGGAACTCGCCGAGTCCAGTCGAGCTGACAATGGGCTGTTGACCAGAGTGGACCGGTGTGATTTCTTAGGGTCAGTTTTCGTGGAAGATAGAAGTGTTAATAAGGGATATATGATGTTACAGGGAGCTTGTAGCTCGGAGGATCAAGTGCAAGGGATTTCAGGAGTTGCTATCTTCCAGTGTCCGCGAGGTGAGTCTTCTCACTATACTTCACCCGGAAGGGTTTGATTGTGTGACCGGAAGGTCAAGTATGTTATGTGTTATGTTTATATGCTATAAATGGAAAGTTAGCTGCTACGCGTGATATACATGTTTATATATGGGCCGGAAGGCAAAGTATTATGTGACAGAAAGGTCAGGTATGATATATGATATATGTGCTTTATGTGTTAGAGTATGTTACGGGCCGGAAGGCAGGTTGATATATGATATATGTGCTTTATGTGTTAGAGTATTCGTATTATGTGTTATATATGTGTATGGGCCGGAAGGCAATTATTTTATGGGCCGGAAGGCAATTATTTTATGGGCCGGAAGGCAATTATTTTATGGGTCGGAAGGCAATTATCTTATGGGCCGGAAGGCAATTATCTTATGGGCCGGAAGGCAAATATCTTATGGGCCGGAAGGCGATTTATCTCATGGGCCGGAAGGCATTGTGTAGTGGACCGGAAGGTCAGGGCCTGGAAAGGCGTACGTGCGTAAGGTGTATATTGGGGAACTCACTAAGCTTCGTGCTTACGTTGTTTATGTTATGTTGTTTCAGGTTCTTACAGTAACGCGGGATGGCAACGGTTCGATTGTACACACCGAAGAAAGAGTTGTGTTTTGGAGGATCCTGGTCTCCTATTATAATAAACAAATGAAACTATGTTTTGTAATTCGAATGCGAATAAGATTTTAAACAAGTGTATTAATATTAAATTGATTATTTAAATAAAAATTTTTGTCTTGAAAATCACGGTGTTACATTACTAATAAACAAACAGGGTCGGCTCTACCATTTGAAAAACTAAGCAAGGGCTTAGGGCCCCTAGTTCTAAAGTGTCCCCAATTCTAAAGTTTATTCTATTATATATGTATATATATACATATTTATTGGGTAACGAAGACAGCTTGGTCTGGTGGTAGAAGCACTAGTTTATAAAACTAAGGGTCTCAAGATTCGAAATTGTTTGCTTACTTGAATGGCCCCAATTTTTTTTGTTTGCTTAGAGCCTTCATATTGTTTGAGCCGCCCATGCAAATAGATAACTAGTCATCAGACAAAAAGACAGATTACAATTCACTATCGCATGCTAACATCCTATCTATCAGGATACCGATCTAATAGATCACTACAGTACACAACCATACGATAAACCAGGATAACAATCCAAAGGGTCGACATTGGTGCCGTCGATCCGTAAGTAAAATGAGGAGTACTCACCTCGCAACAGGACGGAACTGATAAGGTACGACTCCAAATCTTAGCTCTCTAACCGATACCTAATTCCATCAAATGACCAATTCCATCAAAACCTAAAATACCCAAAATACCCTCAAGGTCCAACTTGGTCAAAGTCAATAGTCAAGGTTAACAGTCCATGTTGACCCAACACACTATGTTCCCCTTGGCCACGTTGTGTTCCGCGAGCATCCAATCAGTCGGGAAAACCTTAGCCAACACGCCATGTTGACTTGCAAACACGCAGGTGCCTTTTTGACTTCATGAGCTCCAAAGCTCAGATCTAGACCAAACTGTGATTAGGAAGGGTAAAGTTCCTAGCTTTATCCATTGGGACTACCAAAAGGTCCTGAAACCCAAATTACAAGCTTCATAAAGCAAGGGTTTAACCAAAATACTCTTAATCCTTAAGATCTAAATTCCATTCTTTCCATAAGCGTTTATAACACTTAAACCATCCCAACGGTTGGTGCTTTTTAGACATGCATGTATTGAACCCATATTAGGTCAAAAGGAGGATTTATGACCTAATATCTATGAATGGCATCAAAACTTAGTTATAAACCAGATCCAAGACATTACTATGTCATCTAGACCTGGAGATTCATAAAGTTGCAAACTTTATGAGATCCATCCATTGCAACATTCAAGAAAAAGGAGCAAAGGGGACAAAACTCAAGATCTAACAACTTTAAATGATAAACTTTTGGGCGTTGGACACTTACAAAGGTCTAGAAGAGTGCCAAACTGAAGAATAGGGCTTGCTTGTTGGATCTTTGTTTCCTTCTTCCACCTTCTTCCTTTTTTATCCTCAAAACACCAAACTATCTTCACAAATGGGAGAGAGAATGATTAGGGTTTCTTTCAGAGTTTGAGGGGTTGATGGGGGCTGAGGGTGAACAAACCCTAGCCTCCACTTTCCTTTAAACAGGGAGAAAAACTTGGAAAATTAGGGTTTCATTCTAACCGTCAGCATGCCGTGTTCCAAGAGGAAAAATGTCGTGTTGCCCAAAATGAAACTCGCGCCTTCTCATATGTAGATATGTCGTGTTGGTGCCTCCAACAGACTGTGCCAAATCCTCAATTATACCCAAGGGTGCTACCACTTGACCAATTGACATGAAATAGAATTATAGGGATGAATTTAGAAGTACCTGAACATCAGGATGTTACAAGTCCCCAAATGATACATGCTTAATTCTAATAGCATGCATACCAATATCAACACATAGATATGCATTAATATGTAAACATGACAAATACTTTACAAATTTCACACCATAACCAATAAGAAAGTACATACATTGTTTTTAAACCATAAATACTTAAACATGAAAATTACAACAAAATGTTACCCCAAATGAAACCATTTGGAAAAAACGCATTCAACACCATGACAAAAACTTGAGCATTATTCAAAGTAACTGTTGGATTAGGTGTCTAAGCCTATAACTATAATTGGTATGTACTTGACCCGATAGTAGCATAGTCCATTTCGGGTTGCCTTCACCAGAACAATTTGATAGGATGGACTTTGAGAAAGAGGTTATTTGTGATTTATTAATATTTTATAAATATAATATATTAATTGAAAAATTATATTATTTAATTAGTATTGATTAAGAATTAATTTGGAATTAATTTAGTGATCAAAAGAGACTAATTAAATTAACGAGGACTGATTAGGTAAATCAGTAATACATATAGTTTGGGCTAATGATCCATGTTGATTAGAATGGACTAAGAGTCAGTCCAAAGGGCTTATCATATGGATTATTGGATTATAGGCCCAAGGGAGTGGATTAGGGTTTACAAGTTGAAACTCTAGGAATTCCACACTATAAGTGCAACCCCTTAGCTCTAAAATTGGCACCCAAGAGTACCAAATAGAACCCTGGCCGATTTTGTGTGCTACTAACCTCTCTCTCATTATCCTCCACTTGTTCATGGTGTTTGTGACTTGTTTGAGGCATCACACTTGGGGTGCTAAGCTCTTGAAAGGCCAAATTATACAAGCTACAATATAGAGGTATTCATCTAACTTGATGTTATGTTGCAAATATCAAATTGTATGCTAGTTGTAGGCTTCATGCTTTGGATAATTGTTTATTGCATGTATAACTAGAGAAAACTTAGATCCAAAGCATTAGGGTTGTATGTGCACCATAGGGATTTTAGAGCACATAAAACCCAACAGTAACAACTATCACCCCATATGAAACAAAACTAAAACATCAAGTTAGCTCTCACCTTCACCACTAGCTTCATTACCTTCACCCTGACCTTTGTGTGTCCTAGAGTAATGTGCCTTGTTTCAGTTTTTTGCATATTATACTAATATGCTTCTTACTTAGCTTCTCAATATGACAACCTCCATCTCTACTACTTTGTTTATGACTATCATATTGGTTTGAATTATGAGTTTGGGTCAATCTTTCATCCTCACTTTGATTCATATTCTTTCCAAACCTATCAGATTGCTTGTAATGTGGGGGGGGGGGTTAATTTGGTTGGAAATGGACTCCGTGGTCACATGCGTCTTCTTTTTATTAGTTTAACATTATACTGTCACACCTTCGGACGACGAAGGAAATGTCGGGATGTGTGGTGTATTCATGGATCATAGTTATTGAACATATATTGAACAGTACAAAATATAAACTTGTATTATTACCAAAATAGAAATTACTTTGTCGTTGTCTATTACCAAATCACAGTACAGGCCCAACAATTTGGCATTTACAAAAGGCAAAAATCAAAAGTCTCCAATGTGCGTGTTCTTCGTGCTGCTAATGATCTTGAGTATACATGCGTTTCAAAGATACGTCAACATAAATTTGGTGAATTCTATAGGTTTTTGACATGTTGTACCTTTATAACCAAAAGTGTTTTTATAAAATTTTGACTGGTTGACCAACTTTTATAAAACTGTAGTTTTTCTAACCAAAAAGTATAGAATAAAACTGATATATAACTGTTTCAGACTTACATAAAATATTACTTTTTGTAATACAAAAGTATAAAACAAAACAAATATACAATTGTTTCAAAATTATATATAAAACATTACATTTTCTATGACCAAAAAGTAAAAACAAAAAAAACATATATGTGTTTCGGACTTGTATAAAATATTACTTTTTCTAACCCAAAATGTATAAAACAAAACAAACATATAAGTGTTTCGGGCTTATATAAAATATTACTTTTTATAACCCAAAAAGTATAAAACAAAGCAAACATATAAGTGTTTCGGACTTATATAAAATATTACTTTTTCTAACCCAACAAGTATAAAACAAAACAAACATATAAGTGTTTCGAAGTTATATAAAACATTACTTTTCAAACCCAACAAGTATAAAATAAAACGAACATATAAATGTTTCGGACTTATATAAAATATTACTTGTTCTAACCCAAAAAGTATAAAAATAAACAGTATAAATATTTATTTTACTTATGTGTATACGTGCTTGTAACCTCATACAAGTATATGTTATGTATTAGTTCTACCCGACTTAAGTGATTTCAAGTTTGTAACCCCGTACAAGTGTGCATATTGTTGTTAATCATCTTGATAATCTTGATCATAAGTTCTTTACCAGACTTATCAAATGTAAACTACTTGTAAATCCATACAAGTATTCAATTAGATAAGTCCAATTTTAACTTAATTAGTTGCTTTTAAAGTGTACTCTAGGGCTATCGTGGGCCTACAATCGAGCTAAATAACGTGTAAGCCTTCGTCTAGCACTGTGATATGTGCATATTTAGCTATATATTTTGATTAGATGTTTATTACTTTTTTATTAATTTATTGCAATTTATGGACAAAAGGTACTTAATTATGTTTAAATTGTATTTTCAGTCTAAAAGATGAGCTCAGAAGCAAAAGGAAGCGGGAAATGCAATCGGGAACTCAGGAATTGGAGAAAGAAGAAAAAGAGTCAAAATCTTAAAGGACTCGGCAAGTTGGACGTCTACTCGAAGAGTCCACATGAATGTTCGCGAAGCAAATACAAAGTCCTTGTCATACACGGATTTTTAAAAGGGGACTCGGCGATTCGATTATCTACTCGGCGAGTAGCCCCTGTTTTCTGAAGTCTATAAATAGAAGCCAATTGCCGAATCCAAACGTTTTTCTGGAACCTTTGGGTATTATTTTGCGACTAAAGTAGGTGGGATGGGCCTTTTGTGGTTAAACAAGTTTTCCCACATGGAGCTATCGAGCTTATATCAAAAGATGGGACCTCTTTCAAGGTTAATGGGCATGAAAAAATACAAAGAAGAGATCCCAAAAGACGAAGGACTTGAAGAAGGGATAGATTTGGAAGAAACCACTAAAACGTAGAGCGGGAATGAGTCCAGCTAACGACTCCTCAAAAAGAAGCGCTTCCTGGAGGCAACCCGATTTTAGAGTTTGCTTTCTTTTTACCTTTCTTTTTCATTTTATTTTCGTTATTTTAGGATTTGTTTTTTTCAATCTTCTTTTTTGCATAAAATGATAGCTTGAGGGTAAGCAAGACTCAAGTGTGGGGTATGATGGCATAAAATTAAAGAAATCAAAAAATTTCAAACATATTGAAAAACTCGTCGAGTCCATTTATCTACTCGGCGAGTACATTTGAAAAATCGTGATATTTTACATATCCGTGTATCTACTCAGCGAGTCCACGTTTTCACCAGAAAAAAATATTTTTACAATCTGTAAAATTAGGGTTTTAACCCTAATAGTAAAAACAACCGTTCACTCATCAGCCATCACAGCCACTCTACGAGCAGTTTTCTCTCAAGCCTTCATCTCAATTTTCTTGTGATTCCTTTCAATTCCAACCAAAAGGTAACAATTTTCTGTTTAATGTTGTTAAAGTTTGAACCTTTGGTAGATTAATGACCATAATTTGTGAAAAATCGGATTTTGGAGTTTACTTCAATTTTAGGGTTTTGATTTTTGGTCAAATTAGGTTGTTATAGACGAATTTTTTTTGTGGATTAATGCCTAATAGACATACCTAGACAAACCCCCAGACTAATTTATGGATTTGGATGGATGATTTTGCCCGATTCAAAAGATTGACTCGCACAGTTCCTGCGACTCGCCGAGTCTGTTCTTGGACTCGACGAGTCCATGATGTAGTTTCCAGATTTCTTATATTTTAATGTTTCGTAGTATCTTGGTTTGTTCTGTTTTGTGTTATTTTGCAGAGAAATGTCATGGAGAGGCCAGAGTTCACGAGGAAGCGGCCGTGGGGACATCCCATGGTTAAATTTCCCGCAAATCACTTCCAAATCATCACTAGCCCGTGCTAAGAACAAGTTGGACACGCTTAAGAAAAAGGAGATCTATCTGCCTAATGAGATCGATAGGCATTGGATTGTCCAGGCGGGATTGGAGGAGGAATTGACCCCATACTTGGTCAAGACCTTTGTGCACAATGGAGTGACAATCACTTGTGATGGGTGGAACCGGCTGTTTAGAATCCATGAACCAGTTTATCAAGAATTATGCTGGAAATTTTTCTCTACCATCTCCTTCCGAGGTGGTAGTGATTACTACAATTTGGGTATCATTACTTTCTGTCTTGGAGGAGAATTATGCTAGTGCGGTATAGCCGAGCTCGCATAGAGGATAGGGATTTATGACCAACACATGATCATGTATGAAAATTTCGAGTCCTTCCTTGGAAACTGTCACAAAGAGCTGTCCGAGGAAGTGGTTGCTGCTACCTGGTGGAACACTATCGTCAACCAGGTTTATATTCCTTCTTTTGTTCAAGAGGGAAGCATCGGTTCTCCCATTCACCATTTGATCCACTGTCTTGTCACGAGCACCATCAATATGCGAAAGGACGATGACAAAGTCTCGACCCTCGATATTTTCTACTTGTGGAGCATCATTACTCCCGACACATTTTGCAATTTGCCTTATTGTGTGGTAAAATACTTGGTGGAAGGGGCAGTTAAAGAGAGGATCACCTCGAAAATTAATGGTGGGATGTTCGTGACCAAATTGGCTAGGACATATGGAATCTTGGAAAGGGGGGTCGGAAACTTTTTAAAAATGATACCCACACCACCTTTTAGCATCACACTATATAGAAGGGAAAGAATCATATAAGACTATGGTAGGGGACACATTGGTATTCCAAATGATGATGAGGTTTTGGCACCCGAGGAGCCGGGACGGAGGATGAGGCCACGAAGAGAACATGTCCGAGAAGAACCGCCGGTAATCCCGGTTGATGAAGAAATCCCTATGGATTGGTACAATATGGAACTTCGTAGGTACCAAGATGACCTTGGGCGCAACGAATGAGTCATTCATTCACCTGTTCAATCAATTGAATCTTGTGCCAAGAGATGGACCAGGGTACCCTTATGTGCGAGGCTGGGATGAGCGGATTAGTTAACACCAAAATCAAGCTGGAGGAAGTGGAGTTGGAGGGGATGAAGATGAAGATGAAGATTGATATCTTTTGATTTTTATTTATTTGGTTTGGTTAAAGACCAATGTTTTTATTTGTTTTTGTGTGTTTGGTTAATGTTTAAACTTTAAGTAGTTAGGATTAAGTAAGAATTTTTATTGTTTTCCTTTCCTATCATTTTTGTTTTGTTTTTCATCTTTTCAGTTGAGGTTAAGGGATACATGCAAGAGTCTAGAGTCAAAGTTAACCAAGTGAGAAATCGAGTCTAGGCGAGAGAGAAAACGAAGTTTTGAGTCGCGTTATGAGTCCTATTGAGAGAAGAGTTATTAAGTGATTACTTACTGAAACAAAATGAGGGAAAATATTAGTTTAATATTCCCCCACATACATCAGAAATGGACTTGGGCAGAATACATTTTTCACTCAGCGATCTACTCGCCGAGTGCACTTAATGGACTTGACGAGTCCAAGTTAAAAACCACGACTTTTCTGCCAATTACACTACAACTCGGCGAGTTACCATACTACTCGACGAGTTGCTCATTCTTCTACTATCAAGCTGATGATTTGATGATATTTGACACGACCATTGGTTATATTCTTTGAAGATCATTTTCCGAGACTTTTCATGCATAATTGGAGTTATACCACACAAGACGAATGGCACCCAAGGCATGGATGAGTTGTTCCCATCTCTAAAGTTAATTGAAGATGGAGCTTCAAATGAAGAACATCAACCTCGCGACTACTATCCTAGGGGAGTTTGTTCCAATTCCCTCTTTACTTTGTCATTTTCTATATCATGCATAATATGCAATGAGGGCGTTGCATAAATTAAGTGTGGGGTAGGGGTTGATCATATCAATTATCATATTAGTTACATTAGAATCCTAATTTAGGTATAATTTTGAAATTTTCGCATTAAAATTGCTAGGATTAATTTAGAAAATTTTGGTAAAGCAATTAGGATTCCATGCTAGTGTTATGTTTGATGATTGCATGAAGACTCAAATGTTTAGTTGAGCCTATATACGTTATAATGCATTTGTGGCCTCATTTATTGTAGTGAAATCATGGGACAAAAACACAACCTCGCTTAGCTTGAGGGATACAATATGTTTAGCATCGTGTACTTGAAATGTATCCAGGAAAACTAATACTTTAATCAATAAAGGTTGAAGTTGAGTGTCATTGCTTAAGCATGTAGGTTTTGAGTGAAAAAAAGTGAGTTACATGTGAAAAAAGATATATATATATATATATATATATATATATATATATATAGAGAGAGAGAGAGAGAGAGAAAGAGAGAGAGAGAGAGAGAGAGAGAGAGAGAGAGAATTACAAGAAAAGTTGTAAGAATTTTGGAGCACTCAAAGTATGAAGATCAAAATATCAAAATTCTAAAGAAGTTAAAAAGTTGAAGATACTAAAAATCAAACAACAAGGTGGTGAATTCAAAGAAATCAAAGATGAAATATCCAAGAAATGAAGATTTCTAAAGAGCTTTATAGTGGTATCAAAAAGTTGTAATTTTCTAGATTATGTATGCTTGGGTTGCTCAACCAAAAATACCTTGAGGTTAAAAGTTTTATGTGGATGGATTCAGAGGGATGCATAAAATGAGCATTGTTCAAAAGAAGTGGGCGAGTGTTTATGAGGATTGTGAGTATTCAGCATTGAGGGGGTCCTTAGGAAAAATTTTAGACACAAATGCATGCGTTGCAGTCTTGGCATAATGGTTGGGTTGGATTGGGATTGTTTTATGTGATGCTAGTATGTTTAAAATTCAGTTTTGCTTGGGGGCAAGCAAAAGTCAAGTGTGAGGTATTTTGATATGTGCATATTTAGCTATATATTTTGATTAGAATTTTATTACTTTTTGGCTAATTTATTGCAATTTATGGACAAAAGGTACTTAATTATGTTTAAATTGTATTTTCAGTCTAAAAGATGAGCTCGAAAGCAAAAGGAAGCGGGAAATGCAATCGGGAACTCGAGAATTGAAGAAAGAAGAAGAAGAGTCAAAATCCTAAAGGACTCGGCGAGTTGGACGTCTACTCGACGAGTCCACACGAATGTTCGCGAAGAAAATACAAATTCCTTGTCGTACACGAATTTTTAAAAGGGGACTCGACGAGTAGCCCCTGTTTTCTGAAGTCTATAAATAGAAACCAATTGTCGAATCCAAATGCTTTTCTGGAACCTTTAGGGATTATTTTGCGACTAAAGGTGCTGCTGAAGCTTTGGAGTTCGTGGAGAAAACCCTAACCTTCGATTTTAAGGATATTAAAGGCAAACTAAGTTTACTCTTTACTTTATCTCTTGTTTTAATCATGTGTGAACTACTAGATATTATTTGTGAGTTATTTTTTGTTGTAATTATGAACTAAACCTTATATCTTCTGTTTAGGGTAGATAAATTCATGACTATGGATTGATGTGTGGTTGGATTAATTGTTTATTGGTGAATTTTGTTTTATTAAGCTTGTTAAAGAACCTTATACATTAACCACAACTATTTTCTGTTAATTAACAAGTAATTAAGCTGCATGAACATCTCTTAATTGCTTATCTCATATGATTTAATTGAAAACATTGTTATGTGCCTAGGAATCGCGAACGTGAAACTAGGGTTAACTAGAAAGTGGGTAAATTAATGTGTGAGCTTGTGTGATAACCATCAACAAGAGGTTAATTGAATTAGTAACTTGATTAGCTAATTACAAGTCTTATTTATCCTGAATAAATAAACTAGGAAATTCATTAGTTTAGTCACTTCATCACTGCTTAAATTAATTTGTTTTCTAAGGATTGGTAATAGCGAATGTGAACCTAATCACTTTAATCGGTAGCCAATAACAATTAATCCATTGCACTTGCCATAAAATCAACCATAAGAGTAAATGAATCGAACCTAAACAGAATTCTTCTTATCATTGAATTAGTTGGTTTTTACTTGCTTTAGCTATTAGTTACTTAATTAGCGTATTAGTTAATTGTTTAAGTTTCTAGTCTTGCAAAACTAGAGAAAACCTTTTACTTTTATTACTTGTTTTAGTTACTTCTAGTCGTTAGTTTAATTACCGTTCCCTGTGTTCGATACCCTACTTATTCAACTATACCACCAATTGACAGGTCCACTGCCTTTGTGTGTCTAAATTATATCTTAAAAGTGGGACTAAAACTATTGCATTTATATACACATCACACTACAAAGTACCGTGCCAAAAACATCACCAACGCTTCATCGACGTCGTGAAAAAGTGTAGAGAATGAATATCATCGCCTGATTTGTCCCGTCGGACAGGGGTTGTAGCTAGCAACCACATGCAGGGAGGTCACCAAGTATAGATCTATACACATGGTTCCACACTCTTTATGGATTAACGGTTATAGTACAAAAAGTTTTTTTAGGTTTTCGTGTTCTTAGTTGATGAAGAGTTCAACTCATTTAGTACACCAGGGTTTAACAGATCTAAAAGTGTGTGCGGTTGTGTCCTAAATTTTAGGTAAAAGGTTTACTAGATTATTTGTTTGTTCATTTATTTAAATTTGCTTAACTTTGTGACTTCGTGTCTCAAAATTTGTGTGAGAAAGTTTATTTGACTAAATGTTCATTTGTTGTTTAAAAATTATATTAAAGTTTTCTAACAAAAATCGGGCAGTATAACAGCTACATTTTGACCAAAACTAGATTTTACTCGATGTGAAATCAACAAAACAAAGCAATTATACAAGTTTATATGTATATAAATGCCTTTTTACTACTTTTCGAACGTTAAATTTATAAATATGAAACGAACGTTATTGTTTATAATTATAACCAGAAGTTATACTTTTAGTCATTTATAATATGAAAATAAATATTATTTACATTTTGTTCAATATATATATATATATATATATATATATATATATATTTAATCATATTTTCTTGACAACTATTGTGTGCTTGTAAGGAACAATGACAATTCAAGAAATAATTAAAATGTTAATAAATAATAGAAGGGTATAAGAGTAATTTACATTATAATTAATTATGATAAAATAAAACAAAATCAAATAATATCTTATTAATTTAGGTTATCAGTTTCAAAAACCTATAACACAACCACCGATTACCCATCTTTCTCTAAACATCATCGCCTGGAACCACCATCATCGAAATCACCATTTCATTTTTTTGTTGAACGTCAACCTTTTTTCCCTCATTTCCGTCGCTCAAACGTCGCAACCATCGGACAACCTGTGACATTTGTAACATCCCAAAATCCAATACCAAAAATTTCATTTTTAATTTAATAATTCATAAAATAGATTATTGAAAACACCATTGAGTTGTCCCATATCATAAAAACCATAAGTCATATGTCTCAAAACAAGTCACAATAATATTAGAGTACAAATACCAAGAACATCATAGTGTGGAATATAGTGGTGTGATGCGTTGCAGTCATGCCGGATCCTTTCCCTTCGAAGAAGAAGTACCTGAAACCAAAACTGAAAATTGTAAGCACAAAGCTGAGTTCCCCCATCATACCGCATACCATACAATAAACATATTGTCAGGTATATTTGGGTGTCTGACCTACCCAACTGAACATATTGGGGTGCTCAACCTACCCTTGTTAGGCATACCGGGGTGCCCAACCTACCCCTGTCAGACATGATGGGGTGTCCGACCTACCCCTGTTAGGCATATTTGGGTGCCCGACCTACCCTCGGTTTATCTCAACCGGTTACGGTGACTATTTCACCCCTACCACTACCACATAATAACATATCATTAACATAATGCTAGGGATATATGGGTACTGTCTACCCCTTCGGTCTCTTTCAACCGGTAACTGGGGACTATATCACCCCTCCTACCACTATCACATAATATCATAGCATCCTAGCACATAAAACATAACAAAGAGTGGCATACCAGACAATTATCACAAAGACAATCATCTCAACTATAACAACTACTAGTGGGCCGGCATTAGTGCCTTCGACCCACTTCTACTGGAAGGTAACTCACCTCGATAACTGGGTATACTTGCAAAGACTCCTACTCTGAAATCAATCTCTCTCAGACTCCTACACATAAATATTTCATTTAATTAGCCTTCCATACTCATGACCCCTTAACGGTCAACTTTGATCAAAGTCAAAGTCAATGTCAATACCCTGGTCAAATTCAGCATCTAGTTGACTCAACTAACTGAGTTGGTCCATCAACTCGTTGAGTTCCATGAATCATAAAATCTTGAAATCGTGATCCAACTCGTCGAGTTCTTTCATGAACTCATTGAGTTTCTCCCTATAACAGAGTCGAGACTTTTTCCAATCAACTCGTCGAGTCATCCTTAAACTTGTCGAGTTTTCACCTTTTACAGACTCGGAGTTCTTTAACCGAACTTGTTGAGTTCTTCTATGGACTCGATGAGTTCTTCAGTCTGTTGAGCCATCTTAATGGCTTAAGTCCATATCCTTCAGATCTAAGCTCCATACTTCCACTACATACTGAAAATGTCCTTTTAAGGGTAAAGTTTCCAACTTTACCCGTTAATAAGCCTTCTTAATGGGTTTAGCTCAAATCCGAATTCTTTAAGACCCAAAAACAATAATACTTCACACTAAAGCATAACAACTGAGATCTAGGCCCTAGAAATCATATGAATACGTAAAGTCCCTGACTTTCCCTCCATGCATGGCCTTTTGGAGCTTAAAAGGCCAAAATGACACCTTAAAGCTTGCATGGGGCTTCCATGGCCATAAAGTTTGCACCTTTATGTCATGAAACCCCTTATAGACCCCATATCTAAAAGAGGAATCACTTGGGATGTCAAAGTCGCAAAAGATATCAATCTTGGACCAAAACATGGAGAAATCACTCCAAAACTAGATCTAAACATTGAATAGACAAGTTAGGAGCTTTATGCCTCCAATGAACCAGAAATGGAGCTCAACTTCTGGATCTACTCTTCTCCTTCACTTCCTTGCTCCTTCTTCAAGTCTCTTCCTCTTCAAAACTTCAAGAAAGCACCAAGAATGGCTCAAAACTCTAAAAAAAACATATTAGGGTTTCGTGGCTAGGGTTTGGGACGATGGAGGCTGTAAATGAGGCCAACCTTTGGAGGTTAAGGTGTTTAAATAGGGTGCTAAATCCTAAAAATTAGAGTTTTAATCTGGCAACCCTACTCATCGAGTTGGGGTCCCTTAACTCGTCGAGAAGACTTAAAGTTTCGCGTCCAAATTCCGTTCCTACTCGACGAGTTTAGGGCCTCCAATTCGTCGAGTTCCTGTACAAAAATGAATAAATTGATTTAAAATACATACCAGGAACCGGACATTACAAATCTCCCCCACTTATTTTAGATTTCATCCTTGAAGTCTGCTGCGTCTGGAAATAGCTCTGGTTAGTGCTTCCTCATCTCATCCTCTGGCACCCAAGTCCATTTCGAGCCCTTGTGGTGCTGCCATTGCACCTTCACCAACTGTAACGACCCAATTTTCACGACTAAAAATATTCTTTTAAAACATTACTAAAACCACATTTATAAAGACCGTATCATAAGTCATAACATAATTTCATAATATTAATTCCAAACATAACTTATTATCAGAGTAAAACATTCCCAGGCTAATTGACTATGGTGTGTGCACTGCAACCTCTCTGAGCTCCTCTTTTGAAAACTGAGTACCTGAAACCAAAAACTGAAACCATAAGCACGAAGCTTAGTGAGCTCCCCCAAACTACCACATACCATACAATAACATATAAAGCACATATTGGGCCTTACCCGCTGCATCGGACCAAAGTCCGGAAACTGCATCGAGCCGAAGCCCGGACTAACTGGGGCCTTGCCCCCTGCATCGGACCGAAGTCCGGAAACTGCATCGGGCCGAAGCCCGGACTAACTGGGGCCTTGCCCGCTGCATCAGACCGAAGTCCAGAAACTGCATCGGGCCGGAACCCGGACTAACTGGGACCTTGTCCCCTGCATCGGACCAAGGTCCGGAAACTACATTGGGCCGAAGCCCAGACTAACTGGGACCTTGTCCCCTGCATCGAACCGAGGTCCGAAACTGACTGATCATAGCATAGCATAAACACATATCAACTAGTATAAACACATATACTGCATATTGTATCGGACTGAAGTCCGAAACATATAACACATAAACATGCTTGAATCACAGAGACACCAAGCATATTGAACTACTACGTCGGACCGAAGTCCGGAACTACTGCTAACTAAACGGGCCGGCATTGTGGCCTTAGACCCGTTCCTAATGAAAGGAAACTCACCTGAACTGCTGAGCTCTGCTGATAACCCTCTGGCTGCCAACCGACAACCCTCTGAGCCGCTGCTCCTCTAGCTCTCCGAACTACCAATATCAATATGACACTTAGTCTGACAGTTCTCCAAAAGTCAACTAAGTCAACTCTGGTCAAAGTCAAAGTCCTGGTCACAGTCAACCTTCCAGGTTGACCCTACTCACCGAGTCAGCCTACTGACTCGCCGAGTTCATGAGCTCAGAAACTTCCTCCCTTCTCGACTCGACTCGCCGAGTCAGACCATGACTCGCCGAGTCTAGTGATTTCCGAGTCTTGACCTGTCCAACTCACTGGGTCCCCACTCAACTCACTAATCCGAGTCTTAACTCGAAGGGTTTGGGGTTTCGCGACTTGAATCGCCGAGTCCAAGAACAAGCTCGCCGAGTTAATGGCAATCTTCAACAGACTCGCCAAGTTGTTCTTCCAACTCGTCGAGTTCCTGCCTATCTTCATCCAACTCGCCGAGTCCACCCATGTGGCTTGCCGAGTTGCTACGCGATTTAAGTCTGATATCTAGCCTGACTCGCCGAGTCCATACGTGCATTACCATAATTTCAAGTCACAGAGCTTCTCCTTTGCTCCAAACAATAGATCTGGGTTCCTAGAGTCCATTAGCAACATAAAGTTGCTAACTTTACGTGCTTCTTGCCTCATAATACCAAAAACCAAGCTAGAGAGGAACTCAACTCATGGGGAAAGGCTTTTACATAGCAACTAACATGGCTTTCTGCATTTTCGATCCAAAAAGAGCTCAGATCTGGAGTTTCAATTCCAGATCTAGCTTATGCACCAATTTCTCATCACATACTCTCAAAGAAACCCTAAAACTCCATGAAAGATGGATCTAGAAAGGAGAAAGCCAAGGATAACGATTCATTACCTCCAAATGCTCTAAAAAGTTCCACCAACTCTGGATCCAAGGCCTCCTCTTGCACCACTGTGAATCTCTTCTCTTCCAAGTTCCAAATTACTTCACCAAGGGTAGATCTTGCTCCAAAAATGATTTTGGTGGCTAGGGTTTGGGGTTCTGGACTATAAGGGCCGCAAATGAGCCCTAGAGATGAGAATAAGATGCTTAAATAGGGTACCAAGTGCCGAAATTAGGGTTTCCCAACCCAGACCAGACTCGCCGAGTCCACTTGCCGACTCGCTGAGTCGGTCACTTACTTTACACACGGATCCCGCTCCAACTCGCCGAGTTCCTCCCTGGACTCGACGAGTCAACCCTCTTTAACTTAGGGTTTTTCCTTTCCTTTCTTGAACTTTCTGATTTCGGGTGTTACAACTCTCCCCCACTTAAACTAAACTTCGTCCTCGAAGTTCTCCACGGTCAACTGAACTGCAATCCGCCTCAACACCCTGCCTATTGACTTTAACTCTTTTGTCCATCACTCCAGCCACTCTCAGTGCTGGTCACTACTGTTGGTACATACTGAATTCTTCTCTTTTCCATAATTTCCTTAACGTTACTTCCTCCGATTGAAAATTCTGTTGCCCCTCATCCGCCTATCGGATGCACTGAGACCACCCTGGTCCAACTAATCTGTCGATATCTAAGTTACCGGACTCCCATCGGTCACTACACCGCATCGCAACCTACTAGTTGCTTCCAGCGACTTCTGAAGATACTTCAATTATCTATAACTGTTCTATCCACTCTGTCGCTCATACTGAAATGATGCTGCTGGAACCAACCTGCTTATCTCCCATCTGATTACTCAACTCCTACTAACTCGAGCCTTCCATCCTGAAAGAAAAAGCTACCTGCCTAACTATCCTTACAGATCACTTATACTTGGCAGAAGGCTCAACTGATCCTGCTGAGAGGGACTTGCCATTTCCAAATCAACCAACTATACCGTCAGCACTTGCATTCCAATACACATACTAATACTGACCATCACACTGCAGCTATCTGAAACACTGAACTGCCTGATACACTGAACTGCCTAAAACATTTAACTACCTGAAACACTGAACTAACTGAAACACTGAACTGCCTGAAACACTGAACTGCCTGAAACACTGAACTTCCTGAAACACTGAACTGCCTGAAACACTGAAGTGACTAAAACACTGAACTGCCTGAAACATTGAACTGACTGAAACATTGAACTGCCTGAAACACTAAACTGACTGAAACACTGAACTGCCTGAAACACTGAACTGCCTGAAACACTGAACTGTCATATGGCTGCTTCCCAAATATCTCGAGACCTTCCTGGTCTCCAATCATTCGTCGGTTATCTGCAACACCGAGTTCCAACTCAACCATGGAGTCAAAGGACTCCTTACTTAGTCACTCCCACGACTTCTGAACGAAATCATTCTCTGGAACTAGTTTCCACTAGTTCTCCTGTCACTACGGCCCTAACAACCTTCCCGATCCAACCGATCGGGTCCATACGTCGAACCCTGACATCATCAGATCCAAGACTAAAAATGATGGCTCCCAGACTAGCGGTAGCCCTTAACATACGCGAACCCAAGCGGTCCATTGCCTCCCTGATCTCATAACTGAGGTAATGATCTATTGCCAAATCGCCGACTTAACCATAACTGAACCATTTAGGCAATCCGAAATCTAACCCGTGGATTCCTATATCCTCACTGCTGCACCCGAACTGGTGGGTACTACTGCTTTCCCCGCGTCCGACAACGTGCTCATGCTGCCTACCAATCTGATAAAGGCCACGGCGACACCCGCAGACTTACAACTCTCTAATACTATCTGGCTGCAAGTGAATGCTACGGCTACCCTCGTAGACTTAAAACACTCCACTACTATCTGACTGCTAGTGAATGCTACTGCTACCCCCGCAGACTTACAACACTCTACTACTATCTGACTGCTAGTGAATGCTACGGCTACCCCCGCAGACTTACAACACTCTACTACTACCTGACTGCTAGTGAATGCTATGGCTACCCCTGTAGACTTACAACACTACTACTACTATTTGACTGCTAGTGAATGCTACGGCTACCCCCGCAGACTTACAACACTACTACTATCTGACTGCTTTACTAACCTACTATTCCGAGGACATCCTGACTATCCCTAGTCCTGCTAGCGATCCCTCATTCTGATTTCTCAAAACCAGCCCTCAATCATCGAATACTGCATCAACCTCGACATCTTATATCCTCGATATACTTCGCGTTTCGTCGAGGAAGTCTTCGGCTTGGTTCCCAAAACCATCTACTAATCCGGATACATGAAACTATTGTTGGGAAGTTTCTAAACTCCCAACTCCTTAATCTACACAACCCTGCATGCTGCCTCTGCCACTGGCTACTAACATGGAAGCATCTCTTGCTAACCATTCTCAAGATCCTTATTCTGACTCACTAGAGTCCTACAGGCGATCCTCCAATCCTGGATTCCCAACCAGCTACTAACCATCTCGATTTCATGAACTAACTGTTGGGAAGTTCCTCAAACTCCCAATCCTGAACTCCTCAATACATCCATCGCTGTGCTACTATCTTTTCTTCTCAGAGGTCGCGTACTCATTCTGGGTCTACGTGCTCTTATCCTTGTATACTCGGAGGGTTCTCCCCCACTTGGATCCGGCTAACTCCTCACTGGTCAAAAGTATTCCCCAACCTTCCTTCCATGAAAAGGGGCAATCCGCTGCCCGCCTACGTTTACCTCTGTTGGCGCTCCAACTAACCCTTACCAGGTCCGAACCATTCCTGCTTAACTAACCGAGCACTCTTCAATCCTTCACTGTATCTACTTAGTGCCTGCATCCCGAGAACTTGCGTTTAGGGTGAACATCTCTAACCTACTTCCTTACCGACCGCTAGCTACTCCACTAAAATCTCTGGATTGTCACTACTGAGAATATAACTGATCATTACCCGACTAACACCTTCCGCAAGTAGTGAGGCACTACTAAATCTTACACATACATGTTACAGTCACCGCATCTGAAGTAACCTGATCTAGAGGGAACGACCTCCAATTCACCATTCTAATCCCAAGGTATGCAAATGGCATATAACTTAACCATAGGCAGGTAATATAATACCCCAACACATATGCTTATTGATATCAATGCAGCAACATAACAATAATATCATGAATAATAATTGACAGGAATGTAAAATATACGTACCCCCAGCATCCAGTGCTGCCCAAATCCTTGTTGAAATCATCTGGAATACTCTGCTCCGAGCCGTGGGCACCCTTGCCCGGCCCCCGGCAACCGCTGGTGGTACTCGAAGTCACAGGAGCAGGAGCTATCATCTGCTCTGTTGTATACAAAATCGGACAGTGGGTCTTCTTGTGTCCCCTTCGACTGCAATGGAAACATATTGGGTCAAGTTCCTGGGCGATGGTAACAGTACAATCTCTGCTAAAATGGCCAATCCGGCCGCACTTGAAACATCCAGCATCGCCACCACTTCTACGTCTGCACGCACCCTTGTGCGTCCTACCACACTTCCCGCATTGACTGCGGCTCTGATAGTCCCTCGTTCTCAAATCCGACCCATTGGGCCTCTTGCCCGAACCTGTGGCTACCTGAGTCTCATCCGTTTTCCTCTTCCCTTCCGACTCCCTACCCGTCTCTCGCTCCTGCGTTACCTTGTCGACCCCATCCATCGTCTGAACAACAGCTGTCTGATCCTGGAGCTTCGCGGTCAACCTATCAGTGATCCTCCCAACCATGTCGGGCAGATCCTCGCAAATGGCTCGCGAGACCTCCCCAACTATCCAATCATGCAGAGGTCTCTCTTGGAAACAGGGTGCCCCACTCACTCCTGTCCCCTGATGGAAAAAACTAGAAATGGGATCTCCCTCCCTGATGGATCCCTAATCTCCATAAGCATCGGGCTCTAGACGAGCCCCAATCTGTCTTGAAACTATCCCGGACCTAAAGGCCTCAAGATGACTGTCCATAAGCTCCACAATGGCCTCTCTAATCGAGCTGAAAATCACTGGAGTCTGATCAATGATGTTGCGCATAATCTCTGCGAAAATGAAATCCCTCATTTGATCATCAAGCTTCCCAGCTCCAGAGTCCGAGCCAGACCCCTCCCCGGTACCTGAACCGCTAACTAGTAACTCGTGCAATGTCACCATGCTGAAAATATAACACTTCCCGATCAATATACACACCACTGCTGAGGGATCTCTCACACACTCTACAAGTTCCCTGGCCTTGTCTCAACCCCTCTTGACTCGAGTATGGATCCTCTGCTTTCAGTAGTACGAGCCCATACTACCTTCCACATTTATCCGTACTTTCCTCAAGAGTTACCTCAACTCCACCAAGTCACTCTCCTGCTACTGATCTCTGCTACTACCTTCCTAGGCTTGCCCTAGGGAACCTCTGACTCCACCCAAACTAGTCCTCAGCTGCTGAAGGCCTCCTTGTAATGCCAATTAGCCACCACCTGAATACCATCACATGCAATGAGGCTTGGATAATCCTTCGAGTAAAAGACTCGTCCCTACAACGGTTAGACTCATACGAGAGCTGCGCAGTAGGGCCACATCTAGCACTCTGAGATTATTCAACCCTGATCACATGTGATGTGACGTATTCACCTAATGGCTAACTCCCATCACTCAGAGTCCCACAAAGCACAAAGCAAGCAGCATTTGGATAAAGGGAGCATACTCATGCGAAACTATTCTCATTACGAGAGACTGTACTAGCATACAATGCTATTCTCATACTATCAGGCATAACCTACACAGGCTATCCTACCTCTGTCTACTCAATACTAGCATGCAATTCTTATCAAGCTAAAACACATAAAGCAGGCACATAAGGCATCCTCCTAGATCCTTAGTCCTATACTAGCATGTTGTTCTACTGAAACTAAAACTGAACTGATCTGAAACTGAAACTGAAACTGATAATCATAAACTTGTATGGGTAATTTGGGAGTACTTACCTGAGCTCGGCTGATTTCATGCACCACACCCTTTTTCTCTTTTCAAAGTTCTTTTCTTTCTAAAAATTTCTTATCGCTTTTTCTAAAACTCTTTTCTTTCCTCAAAAATTCTTTTCGAAAATGTTTTTCTTTTGAAAACCCTTTTTTTCCCGTTTCGTTAGTTTGAGTCTAGACACACTCCCAAGTATGTCTGAATCCCTCAAACCAAGACTCTGATACCAACTTGTAATGACCCAATTTTCACGACTAAAAATTTTCTTTTAAAACATTACTAAAACCACATTTATAAAGACCGTATCATAAGTCATAGCATAATTTCATAATATTAATTCCAAACATAACTTATTATCAGAGTAAAACATTCCCAGGCTAACTGACTATGGAGTGTGCACTGCAACCTCTCCGAGCTCCTCGTTTGAAAACTGAGTACCTGAAACCAAAAACTGAAACCATAAGCACGAAGCTTAGTGAGCTCCCCCAAACTACCACATACCATAATAACATATAAAGCACATATTGGGCCTTGCCCGCTGCATCGGACCAAAGTCTGAAAATTGCATCGGGCCGAAGCCCGGACTAACTGGTGCCTTGCCCCCTGCATCGGACCGAAGTCCGGAAACTGCATCGAGCTGAAGCCCGGACTAACTAAGGCCTTGCCCCTGCATCGGACCGAAGTCCGGAAACTGCATCGGGCCGGAACCCGGACTAACTGGGACCTTGTCCCCTACATCGGACCGAAGTCCGGAAACTACATTGGGCCGAAGCCCGGACTAACTGGAACCTTGTCCCCTGCATCGAACCGAGGTCCGGAACGGACTGATAATAGCATAGCATAAACACATATCAACTAGGATAAACACATATACTGCATACTGTAACGGACTGAAGTCTGGAACATATAACACATAAACATGCTTGAATCACAGAGACACCAAGCATATTGAACTACTACGTCGGACCGAAGTCCGGAACTACTGCTAACTAAACGGGCCGGCATTGTGGCCTTAAACTCGTTCCTACTGAAAGGAAACTCACCTGAACTGCTGAGCTCTGCTGATAACCCTCTGGCTGCCAACCGACAACCCTCTGAGCCGCTGCTCCTCTAGCTCTCCGAACTACCAATATCAATATGACACTTAGTCTGACAGTCCTCCAAAAGTCAACTAAGTCAACTCTGGTCAAATTCAAAGACCTGGTCACAGTCAACCTTCCAGGTTTACCCTACTCGCCGAGTCAGCCTACTGACTCGCCGAGTTCATGAGCTCAGAAACCTCCTCCCTTCTCGACTCGACTCGCCGAGTCAGAACATGACTCGTCGAGTCTAGTGATTTCCGAGTCCTGACCTGTCCAATTCACTGGGTCCCCACTCAACTCACTAATCCGAGTCTTAACTCGAAGGGTTTGGGGTTTCGCGACTTGAATCGCCAAGTCCAAGAACAAGCTCGCCGAGTTCAAGGCAATCTTCAACAGACTCGCCGAGTTTTTCTTCCAACTCGTCGAGTTCCTGCCTATCTTCATCCAACTCGCCGAGTCCACCCATGTGGCTTGCCGAGTTGCTACGCGATTTAAGTCTGATATCTAGCCTGACTCACCGAGTCATCTCCCAGACTCGCCGTGTCCATACGTGCATTTCCATAATTTCGAGTCACAGAGCTTCTCCTTTGCTCCAAACAATAAATATGGGTTCCTAGAGTCCATTAGCAACATAAAGTTGCTAACTTTACGTGCTTCTTGCCTCATAATACCAAAAACCAAGCTAGAGAGGAACTCAACTCTTGGGGAAAGGCTTTTACATAGCAACTAACATGGCTTTCTGAATTTTCGATCCAAAAAGAGCTCAGATCTCGAGTTTCAATTCCAGATCTAGCTTATGCACCAATTTCTCTTCACATACTCTCAAAGAAACCCTAAAACTCCATGAAAGATGGATCTAGAAAGGAGAAAGCCAAGGATAACGATTCATTACCTCCAAATGCTCTAAAAAGTTCCACCAACTCTGGATCCAAGGCCTCCTCTTGCACCACTGTGAATCTCTTCTCTTCCAAGTTCCAAATTACTTCACTAAGGGTAGATCTTGCTCCAAAAACGATTTTGGTGGCTAGGGTTTGGGGTTCTGGACTATAGGGGCCACAAATGAGCCCTAGGGAAGAGAATAAGATGCTTAAATAGGGTACCAAGTGCCGGAATTAGGGTTTCCCAACCCAGACCAGACTCGCTGAGTCCACTTGCTGACTCGCCGAGTCGGTCACTTACTTTACACCCGGATCCCGCTCCGACTCGCCGAGTTCCTCCCTGGACTCAACGAGTCAAACCTCTTTAACTTACGGTTTTTCCTTTCCTTTCTTGACCTTTCTGATTTCGGGTGTTACACCAACTCTACCCTCTTGTTCCTCAGATCCTTCATCTTCCTATCGAGGATGGCTACTATTCGATCGATGTAGTTTAGGTTGTCATCCACCTAAATATCCTCTACAGGCACCACTGCAGAGTCATCCACCAAGCACTTCCGCAGCTGGGAGACATGAAATGTGTTATGGATCTGACTAAGCTCGGCTAACATATCCAGTCTATACGACACCTTGCCCACCCGGGCTATAACCTTAAAAGATCTGATATACCTAGGGGCCATCTTTCCCCTTTTTCTGAAGTGGTTGACATCTTTCCAAGGTGATACCTTCAGAATGACCATATCCCCGACCTGGAACTCCAGGTCCGATCGTCGTCTGTCGGCATAACTCTTCTGCCGACTCTGAGCCATTTGGAGTCTACTTCGGACCTGTTGGATCCTCTCTGTTGTCTTGAGTACCACTTCGGTACTCCCCGTGACCCTCTGTCCAACCTCACCCTAGCATATCAGGGTTCTACACTTCCTCCCATAAAGCATCTCGAAAGGAGGACGGTCGATGTTGTCGTGGTAACTGTTATTGTAGGCGAACTCTACCAGAGGAAGGTTGGTATCCCAGCTACCACAAAAGTCTATAACACATGCCAACAACATGTCCTCTAAGGTCTGGGTGGTCCTCTCGCTCTAATCGTGCTAAAGTGCAGACGAGTACCCAACTCGTCATGAAATTTCTTCCAGGATCTGGAAGTGAACCGCACATCTCGGTTAGAAATCACGTAAACTGGCACTCCGTGTCGAGTGTCACACCCCCGAACCAGATGGCAGAAACATCCGGGGGTGGGTGACTTCATCTTGTAATATCATCACAGTGTATATAATTGAATCAAATACAACATCATCATCATACATAAAATATAGCAACCATCATAGTTTTACATAAATGGGTTTATTCACAAATTACATCCCTAAAATATTAAATGTATGATGAAAGCAAAAACACAACAACATCCATATTTCCTTGGCGACCAACCTGTTTAACGAGTCCCTAAGAATACAAGTTATTTTGAAAAATGTCAACATATATAATGTTGGTGAGTTCATAGGCATGTGTGCATGAAAAGTTTTGTATCATTTTGTAAACACCAGAAAATATGATATTTTCTGTAAAAGTAGTTTGAGAGTTTTGTTTCAAATCTTGTATTAAAGCATGTGTGTTCCTGTTTTGACCATGTATAAAGAGAGAGTTCCAGAAAATCCTATATTTTCTGTTGAAAGTATACTACAGTGTATAGCATGTAGTTTCCAGAAAAATCCGATATTTTCTGTTTGTAAAAGAGTTGTGGTCATAAAACCTAAGACCCGAGTAATGTAGTAAATGTATAGTTCGTACATTGTAACAAGAGTATAGTATGTGTATTCTATAAATTTATTGTGTTTGTTAATCTCTATCTAAGTCGTTATAACCATACTTGCTATGACTGGTATGTCTGTCATGACGTTCTTCACACGTCAGTTAAGGTAAGACATTTGTCACCCTAGACTGGCCCCGTCTAGCTGTAGCGAACAACTCAGGTGTTGGCTGTCAACCCCGTATAGATCTATACACAAATTCTCGCTCTCCCTCCAGGAGACTCTAGTGATAACTACAAGACTTACGGTGTACACTAGGTAGGTACGAGCAGTGGCGGATCCTCTATTGGGCCAGAGGGGACCATGGCCCCCCTGATTTTTTACTTAGTAATATCTGGATTATATATATATATATATATATATATATATATATATATATATATATGATTGATTTGGTTTTTTACTAAGTTTTTGGCCTCATATATATTTAAAATTTTATTTATACAATTCAAGAAAATTATTATAATTATAAATTTGCTCCAAAAAACCAGAAAATCAAAAGACGGCAACAAATCAGGGATTTCAACAAGTAATTAATGGAAATCCATAAATTATTGATAAAAATCTAAGCCAAACCCAATAAAATTAGGAAAATAATACTCTTAGAAAATCATCATACGATTATAATGTACAATTTATTTAACTAAATCTTTTAGAAACTATAAACCCAAAAGTTTAAACCAACGAATTTTACTGCCAGAAGAATTAAAAAATACAACTCCGACCAACAACCTTAACAGTAGATGCTTACTCTCTGACGGTCTTGTGCCGACTTTTGTTTGCTTGCTATCTCCCTTCTCCAACATTTTCTCGTTACTGCCTTACCGGACTTGTGGTTGTAAGTCTTTGTATCTTTCTTTCTAATCTCTTTAACTTTCTCTTTAGTAGAATATGATATGAGTTGTTGACTTTGAAAGACTACAGTACAATTAAAGCGATAAAGCCTGCAACAATATTTTACTACTTTTTTCAGTTTTTGTAATAGAACCTGTAAACATTAGACGATACTTAAATCTTACGAAAGTAAGTATAGGAGATATTTTGCTTTTAAATGTATATGTTATTTGTTAATTTATGTTAACTTTTTATTGTTAATTTTTTTTTAATTAAATTGTAACAATATTTTTAATTTTTTTTTAATTAAATTGTAACAATATTTTTTGTAAAGCAGTTTCAATAAATTAGAAATAATTACATGTTTTAAGTTTGATCAAATAGATTTGTTTGTAGGTTTTTGTATTTGAAATTTTGGCTCCGGCCCCCCTAGCTTTGATACTCGTGTTCCGCTCCTAGGTATGAGTAAATGAGTGTCTCGCAAGAGCCTTAACTAAATTTACGCGAATGATGTATCACATTATCTAACGCTTTAAATAATGTTTCGAGTATGTATTTTGGATAAAATGCACCAATGATAAAAATATATTTGTTTTTATCAAAATATCAAATATTTATTGTTATGGACCTAATTAACATAGGAATAAAATTTCCAAACATAGCCCAACAAGCATGTAAATGAGTTTATATAGCCCAAACAAAGTAAAATTGTTGTAATTAGTCAGTTAGTTATCAAAATGACCGTTTTAGCTCAAATAGTACCAAAATGACATAAACGGCTCACTTTTACTAAAAATTGGACATTTTGGCCGAGCAAAATCGAAATTGGCAATAAAGGCCCACTTTTTGTCAAAATTTATATTTCTGACCCGTTAAAGTCGAAAATCACAACAATGGCCCATTTTCGTTAAAAATGACATTTTTAGCCCATTAAAGGCGAAAATTTCAAATAAAGCCCATTTTTAAGAAAATTGCCACTTTTGGCCCATAAAATCGTGGGCTGTTTAACAATGCCCATTTTTAAGAAAATTGGCACTTTAGGCCCAAAATAACATAAAGTTGACAATTTAGGCCCATTAAAACCGAAAATGACACCAATGCCCATCTTGTTTATCTTAATTGTCAAATATGGCCCTTTTTGTGTTCTTTCTTTGGTTTTCTAGTAACTTTTACATTTTTAATCTTTCCAACATTTTATAAAGTTACATAAAGTAGTTTGTTTACGAATATAACCAAGGCTTGGAAGGTATTTAGAATTTTTGTGAGCGTTTAACATGTTTTCATGGCATAATCACAACATATCATGAAAAATACACACATACATGCATAATACTAAGATTAACCACAAAACTAGCTTGTATTCTCCCCCAAAAGATAGTAAAACTCGAAAATAAGGGGGGTATGAAGCTCACCTAGGTGTTAGATCTGTTTTGAAGAGAAGAATGAAGGTGTTTTTGGTCTGGAGTGCTTCTTTGGAAGGAGTTTCAAAACTTGGATGGTTCTAGGAAGCTAGAACACGAAATGAAGCTACGTAAGGAAGATTTCTTAGTGTAAAATGGAAACAAATCATTTTGAGAGTGATAGTAACTTACCTAGTTATGATCTTTAACGAAAAAATCTTGAACACACCCAAAAATATTCAAAATTTTGATGGGATGAATGAAGGAATTTTCTTGTGCTAGAGAGGGAGATATGAGAGAGTGTTTGAGTGAATTTGAAGTGAAGAGTGAAAGAAAAAGGGGGGTCTCGGCCGAGTTTTAGAGAAGGAAGAGGGAAAGAGATTAGTATGGTCATTACATGATGGTTAGCATAATTCCTAGAAGTATGGTAGATAAATTGCATGGATATACAACATGCAAAAATGAGATGTCAACCTCATGTCAACCCCTTATTTGTTTTTTTTATATTATCAAAATCGAGAATAGGAGAGGGGAAAGAAGAAAACGGATATTGGGCTTGGATTTAAATGTAGAGTAGATTGCATTGGCCCATTAGGGATTTTTCGATCCATGTGGGCCCACTTACGGGTTTATGGCCCAATGTGGTTAAATAAATAGGTTTTCGGCCCACAGAACAAGATGAGTGTTTTTCGGCCCAATAAGGCCCATGAAGAGTCTTATGGCCCAAAATACTATTGTTTAATGAATATAGGTCCAACTAGGGCCCAATAAGTGAATCCTGGTCCAGTAAGAGGTTTGAACCGGGAAGTTAGGGTTACAAGCCCAAAGTTGAGTGAATGTAGTGTATTGAATTAGGTTTAGAGCTTTCACGAGGAAGTTTCGACTTGAATTTTCATTTTTGAATGAACCACTTGCATTATATCAAAATTAGGGTTACAAGATATGCTTGAAGTTATTTACACATGAACAGAATTTCCTAGCCCAAAAATGCTAGTTGTGACATCGAGCTGCTACCTCTCTAATATAGATGTCGGCCAACTTCTCGGCAGAAATGCTCTCCTAGATCGGGATGACATGAACACTCTTGATCAATCGATCCACGATGACCCAAATCGAATCCACTCCCCGTGCGGTCCTGGGAAGCTTCGTGATGAAATCAATAATGATGTCCTCCCATTTCCACACAGGGATATCCAACAACTGCGTCTTGCGTGTGGTCTCTGGGGTTCTGCCTTGACCTCATGTAGGTCAAGCACCGCTCCACGTACCAAGCTATGCCCCGCTTCATGCAGGGCCATCAATAATCACGGCGAAGATCCCGATACATCTTCGTCGCCCTATGATGGATGGAGAACCTCGACTTGTGGGCCTCATCTATCAAAACCTGGTGCACCCTACCCAGTAAGGAACCCAGACCTTCTGATGTTGGGTCAGCAACCCATGACCGTCATAGTCAAACGAGGCCACCTGGCCTATGATCCGCTCACACTTCCGACGCTCTTCCTTCATACCTTCGACCTGTGCCTCTCGGATCTGCTCCAAAAGCGGAGTCACTACTGTCATCATAAAGCAGATGTATTTGATCGGAGCTGCCTTATGGCTAAGTGAATCAACCACCACGTTGGTCTTCCCCAGGTGATAAAGGATATCGCAGTTATAATCCTTCACTACATCTAACCACCGACGCTTCCTCATGTTCAGATTCGGCTGATCCATGAGGTACCTAAAGCTCTTGTGGTTCGTGTAAATGGTACAACGAACCCCATAGAGGTAATGCCGCCAAATCTTAAGGGCGAAAACAACCGCCCCCAGCTT
This sequence comes from Lactuca serriola, assembly GCF_051521515.1. NCBI lineage: Eukaryota > Viridiplantae > Streptophyta > Magnoliopsida > Asterales > Asteraceae > Lactuca > Lactuca serriola. Next base: position 100,584,138 of record NC_136408.1, read on the forward strand.
CGGGTCGTATGTCGGGTAGTTCACCTCGTGAGGCTTCAGCTGCCTCGAGGTGTAAGCAATGACGTGCCCTCTCTGCATCAATATTGCACCCAAGCCCGAGATGGACGCATCGCAGTATACTACAAAATCCTTATCGCCCTCTGGCAGGGCTAATATCATTGCCTCATACAATATCTTCCTCAAGGTCTCAAATGTTGCATGTTGCTCAAGCCCCTAGCGAAATACAACAGCCTTCTTCTCCATCCGGGTCAGTGGTACCGCTATCTTGGAGAAATCTTGTATGGATCTCCGATAATAGACTTTTAAAACGAGGAAACTCCAAATCTCGGATGGAGACTTCAGAACCTCCCATCTCATCACGGCCTCCAGAAGTCACACGTGGAGAACTTGGCATACAAGTTTTCCCTCCTTAGGGTATCCAACACCTCCCGCAAGTACTCCTCGTGAAGCTCCTACATCTTGGAGTAAACCAAGATGTCATCAATAAAGACTATCACAAACCGATTCAACATCGGTCTGCATACGCGGTTCATGAGATCCATGAATGTGGTAGGAGCATTGGTGAGCCCAAAGGGCATCGCCACGAACTCGTAGTGGCCATAACGAGTCTGAAAAGCAGTCTTTTGTACATCCTCCTCTCTTACTCACATATGGTGGTACTCTGAATGCAAATGTATCTTGGAAAACCAAGATGCCCCCTATAACTGGTCAAAGAGATCATCAATCGTGGGGAGTGGGTAACAGTTCTTCACTGTCACCTTATTCAGCTCCCAGTAATCTATAGACATTCGATGCGACCCGTCCTTCTTCTTCACAAACAGGATCGGGGTTCCCTAAGGCGAACTGCTCGGCCTAATGAATCCCTTGTCTAACAACTCCTACAACTATATAGACAACTCATGCATCTTGAGAGGAGCCAACCGATATGGTGTTATGGATATCGAAGCCGCACCCGGAACTAGGTCGATCCTAAAGTCCACCTGTCTCTCCGAAGGTATCACATGCAACTCCTCTGGAAATACGTTTAGGTACTCTCGTACAACTGGCATATCACTCATGGTCGCCTTACCCGCCTCCCGGGTATCCATAACGTAGGCGACATACCCTGCGCAGCCCTACTGAAGGTAGCGCCTAGCCCCCACTGCTGAGCAAAAAGCTAGTCCACATTACGGCATCTCGCCCTGAATCACCAACTCTCCCCCACTTAGGGTCCTGACATGTACCAACTATTGCGCGCAGTCGATCACCACCCCATTAGGGCTCAACCAATCCATGCCTATGATGACCTTGTTCCCAGGAAAAGGAAAGAGAACCAAATCCATGAGGTAACGCTCGTTATACATCCTCAAAACACAGTCTCTGTAGAACTCCGATGCCCGAACAGATCGTTCGTCTGCAATCCCAACCTCTAAAGGACAATCCAACATGCCTGAAGGCTTAACAAATGTCTTGCCGAGTGCAATAGATACAAATGATCGGGTAGCCCCTGAGTCAATAACACCTTTACTAGGATACCATTCACATGGAACGATCCAGTCACCACATTCAGTGTGGCATGCACCTCCTCAGCGGTCAGCTGGAAGGCTCGGCTCCTCACCATTAGAGCATATCTCTTGCCCTGTCGGCCATCCGTGATCTGCAGGGTCACTGGAGTTGGCGCCACCACTGGCGCAACTAATGTCAATCTCGGGCAGTTGGCTTTTTTATGGCCCTTCTGATTGTAATGAAAGCAAATCAGGTCTGATTTCTAAAGGGTGAGGGTAGGGGCAGTACAATCCCTACCAAAGTGCCCAGTCTTTCTACACTTATAGCATCCTGATCCCCCAACTTTGCAAACCCCCTCATGTGGCTTGCTACACTTCTTGCTGCGGCTCTGGCCTTGGTGGCCCTTCGACCTTGAGTCGAATCCCTTGGGTTTCTTCCCAGAAACCCCAGTCGCATGCCCCGTCTCTTCCTTCCTCTTCCTGAGGTGCTCTATATCAATCTCCCTCTCCCTCGGCCCTCGCAATCATTTCATCCAAAGTCGGGCATGCTGAGTAGATGACATGTTTCCGGATGTCAGCCCTTAACATGTCGTTGTACTGGGTCTTCTTCATCTCCTCATCCCCCGCGTACTGAGGCACCAGCAAGGTCCTTTCCTTGAACTTGGTGGTAATCTCTGCCACCGACTCAGTAGTCTGCCTCATATCCAGAAACTCCCTGGCCAGCCGCTGAAGCTCCACAATCGGTGCAAACTCAACCCTAAACCTTGTCACAAAGTCTGACCAGGTCATAGCCTTAATGGTTGGGGTTCCTAACGAATCATTGACTGCCTCCCACCAGTCTCTAGCTCTGTCTCTTAAACATCTTGCAGCATACCAGACCTTCGACCCCTCAAGGAAAAAGCTCGTCAACTGTGCAGACTCGATGTCTGCAATCCATCTCCTGGCGACAATGGGGTCCTTCACCCCGTGAAAGTCTGGCGCACCATATCCCTTGAAGTCCTTGAATGAGAGTGTACACGTCCCTGTCTGGCCAAATGCCATGTCACTTTGGAATGCCCTAAGACGATCTTCCATCAGCTCAATGATCCCTTCCTTGATCGACCCGAAAATCATCGAGGTTGCCTCAAGGATGCCTCTCATAATCTCATATGCGATGAACTCGTGCAATCCGTTGTCAATCATCTCGGAATTTGTACCCGATCCTGACCCATACCCTAAACTGTGACATCCCCATTTTCATGGCCAGAAAAGACCGATTTTGTTTATGCTTTATAAAAATCAGAGTACCTCTTTTAATAAAAATGTTGCGGAATTTGTTCCCAGTAAAACATGATAAATACGTTATCAAAGTGTTTCCGAAGAAAAGTATTTTTATTCATTTTAAAACATTTGGGATGTCATCGTAAATACAGAAACATAAGCATAAGCAGAACTTACATTCATTATCACTAGTGATCTACATCTCTTTTAAATCTCTCAGTGTAATGTGACTTAATATCAACACCTGTGATATAAATAACTGAGTGGGTCAGGTTGGGAAACCTGGTGAGTGCATAGGGATTTCAATGCCACAATGTTATACATACATACATATATATATATATATATATATATATATATATATATATATATATAAATTCACACAATATACGATTTCCCCATATATATAATCAACTCTTACCCCCACCCCATTAGTCCTTATAATGAGACTATCCATACTCACGGACCTTAAATTTTACCTCTTACTCCGGATCGAATCCATGCTCTCGAGTCCTTGATTGTACCTATTCCATACTCTCGGATGAGGGACAATTGGTCTGTGTGTAAATCCATACTGCCGGATTAATGACAGATGACTATGTCCTGTCCATACTCTCGGACTAAGGACAACTGACTATGTCTTAATCCATAATCCCGGATTAACGACAGTTGACTGAGTCCAATCCATACTCTCGGACTAGGGACAAATGACTATGTCTAATCCGTGCTTCGGGATCAATGACATGTTTAAGGGTTCTATTCCCCGTATATATCTCACTCGTACTCATAAGGAGATACTACCCAATGACCCTCATAACAAATTTTAGGTTTACTCATTAACCTAAATCATTATAAATAACCGGGTATGTTCTTTAACATGTAATTCAGACAACATCAAATAATTCGCACATAAACATATATTTAATACATTCAATCAATACTTGTATTAAAATCATGTTCATGAAAGGGACTATGCACTCACTTGATTAGGTGGTGACTCGGCACTCGGACAACACTTCGTTACTCTTAAAATAATTTTCCTCGACAAAACCTAGTATCAATATCACTAGGGTTTAGTCTAACGTTAACCGCGACTAATTAATAGTCTAGGTATTATTACTATTATATAAGCATTAAACAATACTTATATAGCCCATAATAATAGCCCAAGTATTTATTATAAGTTCCTAATAACGTTACTATAGTTAAATAAAAGCTATATTAAAAATAGTGTAGGCGTAGCTCACTTACAGCGGGTTTTTCTCAAAACTGGCCGCCACTGGAGCAGCATTCCCGAGCCGAAAGGCTCTTCTTCTCGGAGCTGTCGGGCGCTCCGGGGCTTCCGCCTCGTGCTAGGGAGGTTCCCTAGGCTTTTCGGGGGGTTTCAGGGCTAGAGAGAAGTTCTAGAGAGAGGGGGAAATGAGGGGAGGTGTGAGAAATGAATGGAGGCCTCACCACTTATTTATAGGGGCTGGAGGAAGGTTCACGTCATGAATTTTTAATATTCACATCGTGAGCCAGGCTGGCTACAGCCAGGCGCAGCCTGGTGCTGACACGTGGCATCGCACATAGGGTGGAAATCAGCTGATTTTCAAAAAATCATAACTTTCGCATACGAGCTCCGTTTTCGACGTTATTTATATCCACGCGTAGGTAAAAACAAGATCTACAACTTTCATTTAGACTCCGTCGGCTAATTCTCGACTGATCTTAAATTTAACAGTACGAGGAGATTAGACTGCTAAATGACCACGAAGAATTCGTAACTCCTTCATACGGACTCCGTTTTCGTCTGTCTGTTTACCGTTGAGTCCCTATTAATGAGATATTCAACTATCATTTAGGTTGTGTAAGCCAAAAACCGCTCGAATTAAAATTCGAGTTTCGGGCCGTGCACTGCTATGCCAAATCTTAGAAAAATCATAACTTCCTCATACGAAGTTAGATTTGGGCGTTCTTTTTTTGTATGTTCTCGGTTTAATGTATACTAAAACTTTTGTTTATATCACTAAGGCTAAAAAGTCCTTTATCTTAAATTCAATATTTACGTCTCCCGGTGTCGTGCCGGTTTTGCCGAAAAACATCGACGGGCCATAACTTCTTCGTTATAAATCGGATTTCGGCGTTCTTTATACGTACGGAAACCTTGAGACATATTCTACAACATTGTTAAGACTATTTATTATAAATAATCTTTTACCGAAAAGACGTTTTCGACCCCTATTATCTCTAAATTGACTAGCCCGGATCTACGGGTGTTACAATTATCTCCCCCTTAGGATGATTACGTCCCAGAATCATAAACGAAACAGGGCAGTATAATGACTCCAAACGTTATCTCTTCATCCTAGGTAATAATCGTAACTTCCGTGTTTCTTCGAATGAGTATCTAACTCTTGGACTCCTTGACTGTAGGCAGTGCTCGATCTTGCACTTGCTCGTTAGACTTTCAATCATGACCTTCGTGTCACAACCTCATTCTTTATCAGAGACTTTAAAAAACATAGGATAAGTTAATTTGATTACTACAATTGACCGATGTGTCATATTCTAATGACCTATCATCGTATGTAGCAACGCTTAGACTCAGGTCTCTTAGAGTCAAATTCCGGAATGGAATATGCCTCCCTAAGTCAATAACACCTTTACTGGGATACCATTCACATGGAACGATCCAGTCACCACATTCAGTGTGGCATGCGCCTCCTCAACGGTCAGCTGGAAGGCTCGGCCCCTCACCATTAGAGCATCTCTCTTGCCCTGTCGGCCATCCATGATCTGCAGGGTCACTGGAGTTGGCGCAACTAATGTCAATCTCGGGCAGTTGGCCTTTTTATGGTCCTTCTGATTGTAATGAAAGCAAATCAGGTCTGATTTCTAAAGGGTGGGGGTAGGGGCAATACAATCCCTACCAAAGTGCCCAGTCTTTCTACACTTATAGCATCCCGATCCCCCAACTTTGCAAACCCCCTCATGTGGCTTGCTACACTTCTCGCTGCGGCTCTGGCCTTGGTGGCCCTTCGACCTTGAGTCAAATCCCTTGGGTTTCTTCACAGAAACCCCAGTCGCCTGCCCCGTCTCTTCCTTCCTCTTCCTGAGGTGCTCTATATCAATCTCCCTCTCCCTCGCCCCTCGCAATCATTTCATCCAAATTCGGGCATGCCGAGTAGATGACATGTTTCCGGATGTCAGCCCTCAACATGTCGTTGTATTGGGTCTTCTTCATCTCCTCATCCCCCGCGTACCGAGGCACCAGCAAGGCCCTTTCCCTAAACTTGGTGGTAATCTCTGCCACCGACTCAGTAGTCTGCCTCATATCCAGAAACTCCCTGGCCAGCCGCTGAAGCTCCACAACCGGTGCAAACTCAACCCTAAACCTGGTCACAAAGTATGACCAGGTCATAGCCTCAATGGCTGGGGTTCCTAACGAATCACTGACTGCCTCCCACTAGTCTCTAGCTCTGTCTCTTAAACATCTTGCAGCATACTAGACCTTCGACCCCTCAGGGAAAAAGCTCATCAACTGTGCAGACTCGATGTCTGCAATCCATCTCCTGGCGACAACGGGGTCCTTCACCCCGTGAAAGTCTGGCGCACCATATCCCCTGAAGTCCTTGAATGAGAGTATACACGTCCCTATCTGGCCAAATGCCATGTCACTTTGGAATGCCCTAAGGCGATCCTCTATCAGCTCAATGATCCCTTCCTTGATCGACCCGAAAATCGTCGAGGTTGCCTCAAGGATGCCTCTAATAATCTCAGATGCGATGAACTCGTGCAATCTATCTTCAATCATCTTGGAATCTATACCCGATCCTGACCCATACCCTAAACCTCCTGCTTTGTGACGTGTCACCACCATTCTAAAACAAAACACATGATCTTCAGGGTCATATATAATATCGAGAGGTCTCACACACTCTACAAGTTCACTGGTTCTATCTCAGCCCTGCTCGACTCGAGTACGGATCCTCTGCTTTCAGTAGTACGGGCCCATACTACCTTCCACATCTATCCGTACTTTCCTCAAGGATTACCTTGACTTCACCAAGTCCCCTTCACTACTATTGCTCACTGTACTAATCTCATCCAAGGCTTACCCTAGGGTAATCTCCAACCCACTCTCCACCATCAGCTGCATAAGAAATCCCTACTATCTCTCCCTAGCTAGCTCGCGAATACCATTATATTACTAAGACCAAATAATTCTTCGAATGAGAGGTCCTGCCCTACAACGGTCGGACATAGACAAGAGCTGCGAAATAGGGCTAGTCCTAACCTTCTAAAATTATTTAGTCCTCGTAATATGTAACTTAACGTATTCATTCATTATCTAATTAAGGATAACTAGGACTCCTAAAAGCACAAAGCAAGTAGCATTTTGGCATTGACTAACCAAAACCAAGAATCTCCTAATCAGGCTATCATATCCCTGACTAGTCAGTACTGTCATGCAGTTCAGTAAGTGTAACGCCCAGTTCATGGTATGTATTTTAATAAAAAATTATTCATTTTTGCAAACGGACAGGATGAGTTGGAGGCCCCAAAATTATTCATCTTCACCAAGTCCCCTTCACTACTATTGCTCACTGTACTAATCTCATCCAAGGCTTACCCTAGGGTAATCTCCAACCCACTCTCCACCATCAGCTGCATAAGAAATCCCTACTATCTCTCCCTAGCTAGCTCGCGAATACCATTATATTACTAAGACCAAATAATTCTTCGAATGAGAGGTCCTGCCCTACAACGGTCGGACACAGACAAGAGCTGCGAAATAGGGCTAGACCTAACCTTCTAAAATTATTTAGTCCTCGTAATATGTAACTTAACGTATTCATTCATTATCTAATTAAGGATAACTAGGACTCCTAAAAGCACAAAGCAAGTAGCATTTGGGCATTGACTAACGAAAACCAAGCATCTCCTAATCAGGCTATCATATCACTGACTGGTCAGTACTGTCATGCAGTTCAGTAAGTGTAACGCCCAGTTCATGGTATGTATTTTAATAAAAATCGTCTAGTAGGAATGAGATTTTGGACGTGGGACTTGAAGTCTACTCGAAGAGTCGAGAGGCCTCGACTCCATGAGTAGGGCTGCTAGAGGGAAACCCTATTTTTTAGGGTTTGCACCCTTTTTAAAGACCTTAACACCCCAATTGTGGCCTCCCTCATCGCCTCCCATAGTCTAACAAACCATAATTCATGATATTGAGCTTTGTGTGTGTGAGAGAGAGAAAGAGAGAGTGAAAAAGGAGTGATTATTTGGTGTGTTCTTGAAGGGGTAGAAGCTAGAAGTGATTGGTTGAAGGAAGGGGCTTTGGATCCAAAAGAAGAACTTCATTTCCATTTCATTTGAGGTATAAACTTTATACCTTGTCTATTTGTTTAGTAGATCTCTTCATGGGGTAGTTTAGCGTCATATGGTGCATATTATGGAACCATTCATGGAAGCAAGCATGTATTGGGGTAATAACTTCAGATCCAGAGTGTTTGAGGGACTCCATGGCATAAAGGTGCCAACTTTATGGCCATAGGAGTCCCATGCATCATATGAACCAATTTTTAGGGTTTTTTGAGCTAAATAACCCATGCATGCACGTAAAGTTAGAAACTTTACGTGATATATCGGCCCTAGGGAACCAGATCTACGTTTTGGATGCATTAAGCCCGACTAAAATCGACTGAATGGAATTAGACTATGGGCGTGATCCCCCAACCTTTTCTGTTACCGAGTAAACTCGTTAAGCCTGGGAGATAACTCAGTGAGTTAGACATGTTGGGCTTGAATATTAAAGGGGAACTCGATGAGTTCAGGGAAGAACTCAACGAGTTAGGATCAAAATGTCCAGACTATGTATGAAGGAGAACTTGAGGAGTTTAAGGAGGGACTCGACGAGTTAAGAGTGAAAGGCTCCAACGATATTATAAGGAAGAACTCGACGAGTTCATGAAAGAACTCGACGAGTAGGATCGAGGTTTTCAAAGTCTTATGAATAATGGAACTCGGTGAGTCCATGAAAGAACTCGTCAAGTAGGGTCGAGGTTCCAAGGTTTTATGAATTATGGAACTCGGCGAGTTGGCTCAACCAGGATGTTGACTTTGACTAGGATGTTGACTTTGACTTTGACCATTGACCAAAGTTGAACCTCAAAGGGGTATGCGTATGAAAGGGTAATTAAAAGAGATTGTTATGTGTAGGAGTTTGAGAGGAGTTGATCCCAGCACCGAGGACAGTTCAGCTACTTCACGACATTGAGGTGAGTTACCTTCTAGTAGAAGTGGGTCGAAGGTACCAATGTCGGCCCACTAGTAAGAGTTATAGTAGATATAATTGTCTTTGTGATAATTATCTGGTTTGTCGTTATCTTTTATGCTTATGTGCTAGTATGTTATGATGTTATGTGATAGTGATAGGAGGGGTACGATAGACCCCAATATCGGTCGATAGGACTAAAGGGATATGCCAACACCTGGATAAGCTAGGCAGTATATGACTTATATGTTTATGCACTAGGATGCTATGTGGTTGAAGTAGGGGTGAAATAGTCTCGGATACCAGTCGAAAGGACCGAAGGGGTAGGCCAGCATCCTAATATGCTAGGCAAGGTACCGGTCGACAGGGGCGAAGGGGTAGGCCAACACCCTGATATGCTAGGCAAGTTACCGGTCGAAAGGACCGAAGAGGTAGGCCAACACCCTGATATCCTAGGCAAGTTACTGGTTAAAAGAGGCCGAAGGGGTTGCTAGTACCCAGACATGTTAGATAGAACGTGTTATGCATGGTATGTGGTATGATGGGGGAACTCACTAAGGTTTGTGCTTACGGTTTTCAGTTTTGGTTTCAGGTAATTCTTCCTCAAAGGGAAAGGAGCCGGCACAATAGCAGCACATCGCACACACGATTTTCCGCATATGAGGTTCTTGGGATTTGTGCTTTGACATTGTTACTATTTTATGACATGATTTTGAGACATATGATCTATGGTTTTATGATATGAAATAACTTGATGATGTTTTCTTAAAAATTGTTTTATGAATCATTATATCAAAAATGATTTTTTTTTCCGTATTTTTGGGATGTTACAAGTTGGTATCAGAGCCTTGGTTTGAGGGATTCGGTCACACCTTCGGGGGTGTCTGGACTCAAATCAAGGGTTTGAAATATTTTTACAAGAAGACTAAATAATTTCAGAAGGTTAAGTCTAGCCTTATTTCGCAAATCTTGTTTGAGTCCAACCGTTCTAGGGTAAGACCTCTCATTTGAAGAATTATTTGGTCTTAGTGATATGTAATGGTATCCGCGAGCTAGTTAGGTAAAGGTAGCAGGGACTTCTTATGCAGCTGATTGCGGAGAGTGGGTTGGAGATTTACCCTAGGGTAAGCCTATGATGAGATTAGTGCAGTAACCAGTAGTAGTGAAAAGGGACTTGGTGAAGTCAAGGAAATCCTTGAGGAAAGTACGGATAGATGTGGAAGGTAGTATGGGCCCGTACTTCTGAAAGCAGAGAATCCATAATCGAATGAAGGAGGTTGAGATAGAACAGGGAACTTGTAGAGTGTGTGAGACAAATTCTCCAGCAACCCTGTGGATAACGGTCGGCCGACATGGCAAGACAGTTGCTCTAGTGATGACGAGCCGAGCCTTCCAGTTGACCATCGAGGAGGCACACGCTGCACCAGATGTGGTGACGGGTATGTTTTCTTCTCCCTAACTATTATTACATTTCAGTTATGTTATTTATGGTCTATGTTCTATGTGTTTTGTTAGGATCCTTCCATGTTAACGACATTCCAGTATAGGTGTTATTTGACTCTGGGGCTACTCAATCATTTGTCTCCCTTGCTTTTAGCAAGAGGTTATCTGAGTTATCAGGGATGTTGGATTGTCCTCTAGAGGTCGAGATTGATGAAGACCGATTTGTCTGAGCATCAGAGGTTTTCAAAGATTGTGTTTTGAGGTTGTATAACGAGCGCTACCTAGTGGATTTGGTACCCATTCTGTTGCGTGGGAACAAGGTTATTAGCGGCATGGATTGGCTGAGCCCTAATGCGGAGGTGATCGACTGTGCACAGCAGTTGGTACGTGTCGGGACCCCAAGTGGGGGAGAGCTGGTGATTCAGGGCGAGAGGCCCCAACGCGTACCAACTTTGTGTTTGGCAGCGAGGGCTAGGCGCTACCTTCAGCAAGGTTGCATAGGGTATGTCACCTACGTTATGGATACCCGGGAGACGGGTAAAGCGACTGTGAGTGATGTGTCAGTGGTGTGAGAGTACCCAAACGTGTTCCCAGATGAGCTGCCCGGGATACCTCTGGTGAGACAGGTGGAGTTCCGGATCGACCTAGTCCTAGTGCGGCACCAATAGCCAAGGCACCATATGATGGGTTTTGAGTATTCTAACACTCTTATGGTGTACATGCAACCCTAGAAACCTTGGATCTATGTTCTCTCTAATATACATGCAATTTGATTTCCCAAGGTTCTCATCATAACTAGCATGTTATGGGGAACTTGCAATATAGAAACTAGTAGAATTACATACCTTTGTGTGTTGCTTGGATTCCTTAAGACTTTGTGAACCTAGCATGTGACAACTGTCAATTTCCGGTTAAGACAAAGTCAACTAAAGTCAACAAGTCAAACCGGTCGACTCAATTAACCCTTGTGTACTAGGGCTTACGTTAGGTAATTACTATACAACTCGCTACACTAATGAGAAATCATCAATTGAAAAGTTCGTATATCTAGATTTCCTTAACCTAAAACTATAGTAAGTAACGAACCAAACCGATAAAACAATGTTGCATACTCATCGGGAGTGTGTAAGACCCTTAAACATGGCTTAACGGGGTTTTCGGACCTTGCGTTGCGAAGTCGGACACTCAAAAAGGTCACAAACGAAACCTCTCCCAATCTCTTTTACTCTATCTCTCTCTAAGTATGTGAAATCTCTCCCAAATCTCTCTAAGTATGTGAAATTTCTCCCAAATCTCTCTAAGTATGTGAAATCTCTCCCAAATCTCTCTAGGTATGAGAAATCTCTCCAAGTATGTGAAACCTCTCCCAAATCTCTCTAAGTATGTGAAACCTCTCCCAAATCTCTCTAAGTATGAGAAATCTCTCCAAGAATGCGAAATCTCTCCCAAATCTCTCTCAAAAGTTCCTTTAACTTTTTATAGTCTTTCGGGTCAGCCCGACCCTTAACCGGGTCAAAAACCGCTTAAAACGGGGTAAAAACGGGTGAAGTGGCCTTAAGGAACCGAAACCTCCTCTTAAGAAGCGAACCCTCTTAGGGCTGAAGGTCCCCTTTAAGGACCGAACCCTGCTGGACCGAACCCGAAGGTCCCTTCGGACCGAACCTCCTCTAGGTCTATTTCGCTTCTCGCCTCGCTTAGGTTCACTTCTGACAAGCTCGCGCCTGACAAGCTCGCCTTCGGTTCCAGCCTTCTCAGGGCCGAACCCTCGCACCTTCGGTCCCATGCGAGAGGCTTCACTGACTTCGCCTTTTCTTCCCGATTTTCGACTAGTTTTGCGTTTTAAGCCCGTTTTTTTGTCATTTTAACGCGGGATTTTCACCCAAAATTATATTTTAACATATAAGACCCCATATTTATTAAATAATCATGTCTTTGGGGATAAATCTTATCCAATAAGAGTGGGTGAAGTACAAGAGGTGGAGTGTTGACTTTTCTTTGATTTATGACACAAGCAACCAACACACCCACTCCATGACTAACCCACACACCTCCCCACCATATCTTGTCACTTCCTTGTACTTTTTCCCTCTCTCACAAGTTATTCCCATGTTCTTAGAGCTGGACACTCATCCTCTCTCCTCATTCTCACTCACTTGCTTTCATTTCACTAAAGATCAAACTCAACTTTTCTCTCTAACTTTCTCCCTCAATTTAGGGATTACAAGGCTGATCATCAAGCTTTCTTACACTCTTCAATCTCGAATCTTCAAGGCAATCTTCTTAGTGTTCTTGAGTTGAACACTCCTTTTTCTTCAACATCCATCCATTGAAATCACACAAGGTGAGTTCATACCCCTACATTTTCATGTTTTCTTAAGTGGGGGGGGGGGAATACAAGTTAAAACACCAAGAACACAACTAAACGTTTTTTAACAGCTTTCATCAAGAAAGTTTAACTCCATTCACGGACTGTTTTGGTCAACTTATACATTTTAGTTTTAAAAACTGTATTAGATGCAAATAGTTCAGGTTTATACCTTTAAATTGACTACTTGCACATCTCCATACGATTTTTCTATGATTTATGGTGATTTTTACAAAATAGCCTATCATTTCAAACATCAATCAGGACCAGTCTGTGAATATGGATATTTTCACACAAGTTAGAGAGCACTAAAAATCATAACAAAATTATGAACAAACTAGACTCATTTTCCAAACTCTCAGAATTTACGGATTCTGATTTGGACCTTTAATGATTTTTCTATGAATTTTCTAAAAACAGAATAGAAATGGTAACACTAGAAAAATGTTTTCAATTTCATTTGCACCTTGTAACTTGTTGAGCAAGGTGTGTACCTTCATGTGATGATATGTTATTACCATATATGTCATTTTGTCTTATTATATAGACATACATCAGAAAACAAATGGATTCTTACGTTCATAAGTATGGTAAATATATAAATAGTATTACAAGGTTATATCCATTGAAATACAAACATTGGTAAGCTATGACAAGTATAGTTTATGATTCATTTACATAACAAACACATTACTAAAGGTATTACATATACAATAGGATTACTACCACTACGAATAATTATTATAAACTATAATAAGTATAGTTAAGTCTATTATACCCCCACAAATGAATACGCTAGTTATAATCGGTATAGTTAGGGCGTATATACATTACAAACAATGTGATAAACTATAATAGGTATAGTTTATGTTTCATCCACACTACGAACTTATTACAAGAATGGATTCACTATCACCACCACTTTTGATAAGCTATAATATGCATAGTTCATGTTCACTACCACTATCGCTATTTGATGAACTGTGATATGTATATTTTATGTTCACCATCGCCATCACATTTGATAAACTATAATATGCATAGTTCATGTTCACTACCACTATCACTATTCGATGAACTATGATATGTATAGTTTATGTTCACAGCCACTATTACAATTTCGTACACTACACTAGGATTTGGTTTCGGTCTTTGGTTTTAAGACTACATTCTATCTAGGATTGAAACTTTTCAACTATAATTTCTAAGTGTGTATGCTAGAGTTATATAGAATCTAGCCGTGATTGACTTAGAATTGGTGGGTCCGCCTTATTTCCTGTTCCTTGTTTGGTTTTGGGCCTAGGGCAGACCCATTATATTCGACGTTTTATCTAACTTAAATTTATATAACTTGTATATACTTGGAGATTATAGAAGGAAACTATAAGGAATTCTAGGATGCACTATTTCTTAACATAGAAACTTTCAATTAACTTTTATAAGGAAAATATCAGATTTTCTGGAACAACTTAGTTGCTTTTCCAAGGAAAACAGTTTATTTCTCAATTAAAACTCTTATGAACTCACCAACCTTTGTGTTGACTCTTTTTCAAACAACTTGTATTCTCCGGAAATCGCTAAATAGGTAATCATCTGCTTTCGAGGATGGGGCGCTAAGGCGTTAAATTCAAAACTTATTTTGTCATCATGATGTAATTGATTTTGAAACATGTAAACTTACTCTATGATGTAACTTTTTCAATTATATTGATGATGGTTGTGTTTGCTTTCTTCACTATTACATTCGTTGTTATGATACTATACATGAAGTCATCCACCCCCGAACGTTTCCGTCATTCTGGTTTAGGGGTGTGACATAGCACCCCAAATGTGATGCCTCAAATGTTTCACACAACACCACAACACTTAGAATAACTTGAGAGAAGAACACTTTGAGCGCAAAATCGGCTAGCCCTCACTCTTATAGTCTTAGTGCCGATTTTTCTCCATATAAGGTTCATTATATAGTGTGTCACATGCAAGGTAAACCCTAATGTCCGTGGCTTTTAATTTCCCCCATGATCCATGGGTTTGTAACCTCCATGGAGCACCCAATGGGTCCTAGCCCAATCTAGTGAATCATGGACCTTAAGCCCACTATATTAGAATGAAAGATTTACATAATCAATCCTCATATATTTAATTAGTCTCTTTTGATCACAAAATTAATTCCAAATTAATTCTTGATCAATACTAATTAAACAGTATGATTTCATATTAATATATTAGAATATATTAACAAATCATAAGTGTCCTTAGTCTCATTTTGTCTATCCAAATGTTGAGATGCCATGCAACCCAAATGGACCATGTCAAGTCGGGTCAAGTACATACCACATACAGTTATGGACTTAGACACCTTATCCAACAGTCTCCCACTTGGATAAGTCTAATAACTATAGTTACAGGTATGACTTCAGGAACCGACCAGCAATCGTAGCTCTTTCAAAGTCTCACGGAACTGATATGATGATGATGTGCCATTTAAGATAAGTGATCATATAATCCTCTGTTCTAGATACCAGCCGGACAAATACATGGAACAATGTTGTACTTATTGTCCAGCAGTGTGTTTCCCAATTTACGATTTGTATGACATAGAACTAAACTGAATACATCAATTTGGTTCTGACCGATCCTGGCACATAGATACAAATAGAATCATAGAGGGGCCCAAATATCGCTTTTAGTCCTCCAAGGATTAAAAGGAACAAATAAACTTCGACTCATATGCTTGTACTAACTACTTGTTGAATCATGCACAAAAGCACGTTTTATAACATCAAGTTACTGATGTGTTTTTGTGCAATCAATGCACAGCCAACTCATAATCAATAACTCATGTTTCTAGGTTTGAAGACTTATATGATATTACCGTCTCACGATCACTCGAGATAAATTCCATGAAGTGATACAAGTGAGCTTGGGTTGAATCCAATACTCATAACTTATTAGCATTAATGAAAGGTGTAGCAACTTTTACTATGTCTAACGTCTTAGACATCTACAAGCCAACTTCATGACAGTCTTGATTCATATCTACTTCCAACACATGACTGACTGTGGAGAGTTTAAATAAAGTAGTTATTCTGGAAGTCAAAACATGCAAAATTGAAACAATAGTAAACAATTGACACAAGATAGCAATAGTTTATTTATAAATAAACAACAACTTTTATTTAATCATCAAATGTCAATTACATCTTACAAGTTTCAGAAATAGCTATTAAATCTGTAAAACTAATATCGTCCTTCAGCCCGATGCGCCTCGCATGCTGCAAATGCTTAACCCTACACAGTCCCTCCATGAGGGGATCTACTGGGTTCTCATCCAATGATACCCTCTTAACCATGAGGAATCCTTCTTCTATCCGATGTCTAATGAAGTGGTAGTTTCTGTCGATGTGCATGGATCTGTCGAGATCCCTTGGTTCCTTAGCTAAGGCAACTGCACCCTCATTATCACAGAAAATCTCCATAGGCTCCTTAATAGCTGGTACAGCTCCAAGGTCTCCAATGAAGTTCTTTAGCCATATTAACTCCTTCAATGCCTCACTTGCTACTATGTACTATGATTCGCAAGCTGAATCAGCTACTGTCTCCTGCTTGGAACTTTTCCAAGTGATTGCTCCTCCATTTAGGGTAAAGACCCAGCCCGACTGAGATTGAAAATTATCCCAATTAGTCCGGAAGCTAGCATCACTATACCCCACTACTCTTAAGTCATCACCCCCACCGAGGGTAAGGACCCATTCCCTAGTCCTTCGTAGGTATTTAAGAATATTCTTCACTACAGTCAAGTGATCCTTGCCCAGATTCCCTTGATATCTGATGGCCATGCTCAAAGGCCATATCAGGGCGAGTACAAGTCATAACATACATGACCGATCCTACAACGGAAGCATACGGTACTCGACTCCTCTCAGCTATCTCAGCCTCTATACTCGGGCTCTGAGTCTTACTCAGTTTGGCGTTACTCTGGATTGGTAAGTCACCTTTCTTGGAATCCTGCATGTTGAACCGTTCAGCACCATATCCAATTAAGTACTTTGACTAAGTCCAATTAGTCTCTTACTCCTTTCTTTGAATATCATTATCCCTAGGATATAGGCATCTTCTCCAAGGTCCTTCATAGCGAAACACTTCCCAAGCTAGGATTTAACCTCCTGCAAGGTTGGGATGTCATTTCCTATGAGTAGTATGTCATCCACACAAAATACCAAAAAGCTAACTATACTCCCACTAGCCTTAACATATACACAGGACTCATCTTCGCTCCTCGAAAATCCAAACTCTTTGACTTTCTCATCGAAACAAAGATTCCATCTGCGAGATGCTTGTTTCAATCCATAGATGGATTTCTCAATCTTAAACACCCTATTAGGATGCTTTGCATCGACAAAACCCTCTGTCTGACTCATGTAAACATCCTCAGCCAACTTTCCATTAAGGAAAGTGGTTTTGACATCCATTTTCCATATTTCATAATCATGAAATGCAGCTGTGGCTAGAAAAACCCTAGTAGACTTAATCTTCGCTACAGTCGTGCTTTATAAGTGTGTACATTCCCATCCATGTCAGTCTTCTTCTTGAAGATCCATTTGCACCCGACCATCTTACGACCCGATACATAATCAACTAATCTCCAAACTTGATTGTTATACATGGACTGAATCTCGTTGTCCATAGCCTGTTTCAATTTGTCAGACCCAGGGCCTGCCATGGCTTCTGCAAAGTTGTTAGGCTCATCCAAATTTACTAGTGTACTATCATTGATAAATGCATCACCTTCTGTAGTAATACGAAAACCATAGTAATGCTCAGGTGGATTCCTAACTCTTGTGGAATTCCTCAGAGGCACAGACTCATCAACAGGAGTTTCATCCTCAGGTTGATTGCTAGGGTTTAAGGTTCCTTCACCACTTGACTCTTGAAGTTCTTCAAGGTCAATTTGCCTCCCACTATTTCCATGGCTTATAAACTCTCTCTCTCTATCTCTCTCTCTCTTTCTCTCTCTCTCTCTCCCCCTCTCCTTGCCATAAAGACCACATTCTCACTGGGGGCATCTTGGTTTTCCAAGATAGATTTACGTTCGGGCTACCATAAGATGAGGGTCAGAGATGAGGATGTTCATAAGACTGCTTTTCGGAATCTCTATGGTCACTACGAGTTCATGGAGATGCCATTTGGGCTCACCAATGCCCCTGCTGCGTTCATGGACCTCATGAACCGCATGTGCAGACTGATGTTGGATCGGTATGTGATAGTCTTTATCACAAACATCTTGGTTTAATTCATGTAACACCGCGAATCCTGGATGAGAAATTTAAGAGTTATAATGCACTTTAGAGGACCTACTCGACGAGTTGGTTGGTCCCGACTCGTCGTGTAGGGGCTGAGCTGGCCACACGAATTATAAAGCCTACTCGTCGAGTCGAAGGATGGAATTGACGAGTTGAGTCAGTATTGAGAAAACCCTAATTTTAGGGCTTGCACCCTATTTAATGGCCCTTAAGCCCTCATTTCCGCCTCACCGGTCACCCTACTCCCCTGTGTGAAACCGTAATCATCTAGAGTGAGCTAAGAGAGTAAAGAGAGCTACTCTTGGGCATTTTGTGATCTTTTGGAAGAGAAGGAAGGAGAATCAAAGCAAGGAACGTGAAGGGACTGATGGATCTAGTGTTATTTCATCCATAGCTTCTGTTGAAGGTAAAAAGTTTCAACCTTTCTTATTATGTTAATTAAATCTCATGATTTTGGAGTTTTAGGGATTTTTCCATCCTCCTTTGAGATTTTTAGTGTGTTGTGCATATCACATGAGTGAGACTTCAGATCTGGACCTTGTGAGGTCCCTAGAGTCCATAGGTCCCAGTTTTATCCAACTAATAGATGAGCTTTTACGATTAAGACCTTTATGGAGCTCATTTTGGCATCTTGAGCTTATATGTCATGCATGAACGTAAAGCTTGCAGCTTTACGTGATGATTCAGCCTTAGGAGGGTAGATCCAGAGTATGGGACCTTGTTCTGTCCAAAATCATCTGAATGATAGCAGGGACCGAAGGGACTCGCCGAGTCGGTGAACTGACTGGACGAGTCGGTTAGGGTTTACCCCGATGATTTGGACGCGTTACAGACTCGGCAAGTTGGTGAGACAACTCGACGAGTTGAGAGGGTTTTATCCATCTTTAGATTCTTAGTGGACTCGACGATTTGACGAGACAACTCAATGAGTAGGAGGGTATCCTTGGTCTTCTAGATGCTTTATGGACTTGATGAGTCGGCTAGCAAATCGGCGAGTATAACCGGGTTTTCTCTATTTATTGAGTTCTGAGGAACTCAACAAGTTCATGAGTTATACTCGGCGAGTTGAGTCAACATGGACTGTTGACTTTAGTGTTGACCTCTGTTGACTTTTAGAGTTAGGTCAGTGTTGACTGTTGACTTTAGGGTTTTGGTCAACTGCGGGTTTTGGAGGCCATGGAGGGGCGGGGGTTAGATCAGTAGCTCAAGTGTGGATACATTGCTTTACTTTGCGAGGTGAGTCTTCTCACTATACTTACCTAGAGTTGTAACCTTGTGTGATCGGAGGGTCTTACATGCTTATAACGAGTAGTATGATATTCTACATTATGTATTTGTGATTTATGTTGTTTATATATCGATTTGTGCCTTACTGAGTTAGGATCGGAGGGTCCAAACCGAGTTGTGAGACTGGAGGGTCTTTACTGAGATACCGGACTGGAGGGTCCAACCCGAGTTGTGGGACTGGAGGGTCCCACTGAGAAACATTGACCGGAGGGTCTTATTCGAGTATAGCCATGAGAGGCTAATTATTTATGTGTGGTATTTTGGGGAACTCACTAAGCTTCGTGCTTACTGTGTTATGTGTTATGTGTTTCAGGTACTTCTCAGGATCACGGGAAGGAGCTGGCTTGATTGTACACATGAGATGGAGTTATGTTTTGAGGATCCTGGATTTTTATTCAAATAATTATGAACATGTGTTTTTGATAATTTGATATTTGGGAATCTTTTGAAATATGTTATGAGATTTATGTGATTTTAAATGAAAAAAAAATATATTTGAAAATTTACGGTGTTACAAGTTGGTATCAGAGCCTTGGTTTGAGGGATTCGGATGTACCTTCGGGTGTGTTTGGACTCAAATTGAGGAATTGAGAAATTTTTTCAAAAGAAATGATTTTTCTAAAACGAGAAAGAGTTTTAAAGAGGAAAACGAGTTGGAGCAATGTGTACAATCAGCCAGATCCCGAACGGTGATTTCCAAAAATACCCTTACTTATTTGTGTTATGAGATATTAGGGATGTATGCTAGAGAATAGGCTATGTATTTCATATTTTAGGGCTAGAGTTGTCCGGTTTTTGATGCCTTAGCCTAGGAGATGCTATCGATCGATGTTATCCGTTATTTGCCTTGAGTATGTGTTGAGTAGGAGTATCTAGCAGGAATCACTTAAAAGAGTTCTGAGTAGAGGGATAATCTGAGTGAGATACCTACCTGGGCATTTGAGGAATCAACTAAGGGAGTAGTTAGATACCCACGAGGGGTAGGGTTGCTTGAGTTCAGTGATGCCTTTTGATTTGTTGATGGAGCGAGTGGAGTTGTATGCTAGAGTGGTCTTATACGTTGGTGAAGGTTATTTGATGCCCGAATGCTGCTTTATTTGTACTTTATGGGACTCTTGATGATGCGAGACAACTACTAAGTGAATATAATGATATTCAGAAGGTAGATGGCTGGCATTATGAGGAGTTCGTCAGCAGCTGATGGCAAAGATGTGTGAGAACCTAGGAAGAGCCTATGGAGTGACTTTAGTCAGATGAGTGTGCTGACAGAGGAGATTATTTGCTGGAGAGCGAACATGTATAACAAGATTGGTGATTGAAAAGGTTGAGCAACTACTTAAGAAATCTGGGACGATTCATGTGGAAAGTATGGGTAGATGTGGCAAGTAGTATGGGCCAGTGCTACTAAAAGTAGAGGACCCATACTCGAAATAGGGAGGATTCCAGAGGTTCTAAATAGCAGGTTGCAGGGATATAACATGGTTCGGGTGCCATGATTTATAGCAGAGCGTGTCCATCTTTATCACTTATCTGACGATGGGTGTTCAGAGTGAGAATGGATATGGTAGACTGTGGGGCCAGAGGGCCATATCGGTTGAGCTTCGATAGAGTGTACCTTGTGAGGAAAATTGAGTTTAGATTTCGAGGAGTTGAATGATGAGTTGCCAGTTAGAGTCGTAGGACTTAAGGAAGAATGGAGATGACACAATATGGAGGATTGCGGTCTGGATTGAGTGATTGGCCGATGGTTGAGATGTCACTTTTTGTGATGAGAATTGCACTATTTCTGCTTCTCGTGTGGAGCGGAAAGGATAACAAGCTTCCAATTTCATAGTAGAGCGGTAAACCCTGTGGGGTAGCGTATAGCTGAGATATTTCCACCAGAGTATGTGTGGTATGTCTGTTGCGAGATATTTCTTATGCTGTGAGAAAGAGTCATTAGAGGGGACTGAGATGGATGAGGACAAGGATATACCTTAGTGGAGTATATTAAGGCATATTTTAGCAGCAATTCTAGGTAATCAAGAGGAATATATTGGGGCAGTGGCCCTCATGGTTTACGTGTTGTATCGACTGTGAGAGTGAGGTATCTTGCTCCTATGATAATTCCTACGATGGAATGTTGGTTGTGGAATCAGAGACGAGGTGTGTGATAGTGCATTGTATCCAGATTGAGAGTCGTGACTAATTCGGGACAGTTGGGATATCCGACGGTGTGTAGGTACGAGAATCTTAGGTGACTAGAGGCAATCACATTGGGAGGATTTTAGGGCTTCCATTTGAGATACGGGATACTTGGAGCTATTGGTCATTATATGGAAGATCATCGAGTGTTGCGTAATACGTTCCATGAGTCGGAAATGGTACATTTGGTGAGCAAGTATGTAGTATGGTTTGTTTGGTATGTCAAGGGATGATGGTTTGAACCCTTAGTGGGGGAGAACTGGGTATGCTACAGGGAGGATCCTCAATCTAATGTGATACAGAGGTTTGGGTTATAGGGATCTGTAGATTGTGTATAGGAGATAGGAGATATGTGATAGTCAAGGCAACATACAGAGCAAGAGGATGCATGTTTCATAAGCCCAGGAGGGCAGGAGTGTCTTCACAGCAGGTGATATTTGGACAGGAATCTGACTATGGTCATGTTTTTTGGGTTTGCCAATGTTGGAGTTTCGAGACAGTCAGGTTGCTGAGGGCAAGTTTCGATTGCTGAAATATTGATAGTTCGATGTATAGATTGCTACCTATACTCCAGGAAGGGCAGCAGTTGATGTGTCAATCAACTACAATGTCAATATGAGTAGCTTGCATGGGCTTGATCGGTAGTGTAACGCCCTGTAATTCCTAGTCTGAGGCCGTGGCTCAAAGGTTGGTCATTATAAGGATTATGGCTTTTGAGAAGGTAAGATCTAGTCCCATTTTGTGTGGGTGATGTATTAGAAGTGATTCGGGTGTTCGACTCGTGTTTTGGAGCCTAGGGGTATTTTTGTAAAGTGGTAGTTCGGGCTTTTGTGGAAAATAAATTTTTGTTCGGAAGGTTTTAAGAAAGGTATGAGTTAATAGAAGTGTAGGGCTTCTCGTTACCTTTCCGTGGATATAAGGATCGCCGAAATCGGGCTTAGAATGAAGAAGTTATAGTCTTCGGAAGTTTCATGGCTTCTCGTTACCTTTCCGTGGATATAAGTTGCCATCTTGGAGGTTTTAATGGTTTCATTCAAGAGTTACGGTCATTTTCATAGAAGTAGATTGTTATACTTTGAGTTTGGGTTCATGTGGGTTATATAAGCCACCAAGTCAGTGACTTTATGGATTAAGACGTTAAGTAGAGCTCAGATCTGTAAGTTGGTCCCTTGGTTTGAAGCATTAAGTGATTAATAGCAAAAAAGGACTTAACAGAGGAGTACGTTGGGCGTACAAGCTGGTACGCGCAACGTACAAGTCATGAACCTAGTACGCGCTGCGTACGGCTGAGTACGCCCTGCGTACTCAGTCAGAATAGGTTTTGCTTATTGGGATTTGGTGTAGGCTAACTTTTGGGCTTGTTTATCTTGGGCCTGTTGGGCCATTAGGTTGTGGGCTGTTAGTGATGTTGGGAAAAGGCCTCGGAAGGATTTGGGCCCAATTTGGAAACTTGGGCCTTGGTTTGGGCCACGAGTGTTTTTTTTTAGCATTTTGGGCATAAGTTTTTGGATTATTATTGGACCATCGGGATGCTAAGTGTGTTGGTTTTAAAAGAAGGATTTGGGCCTCATGGCAATACCCAAGTAGAGGTTTGGGCCCAATTTGGAAAATTAGGCAATTAATAGATTTATGGACATTATAGTGTTGGGATTTTGTTTTGGGTTCGGGACCTAGTTATGGATCATACTGGGCTAAGAGTAGAATGGTCATTTTACCCCCATGTATGGATTAAGGATTATGGTATGGGACTCAATTGCTAATTGGGTATATTGATCGGTATTGATAGTTCAGGAGGTGGACAGGGCAACAACTAAGGATTTCTTTCAGGAAGCTTCTGCATTCAAGGTGAGTCTTCTCACCATACCAATGGGTCTAAGGCACCAAGTCCGGCTCATTTTATGTTATGTGGTACACTAGCATTTGTAGAGATATGTGGTATGCTAGTGATTGTATGTTATTGCATGGAAGACCCCGGAGGAAGCCCGTGGCATTTGGATATAAGACAATGTGGGATAGCCCATGGAATTCCTAGGTAAAGACCTTGAGGGGTAGCCCATGGCATGATGGCGTAAGACCCTAGGGCAACCCACGACATCCTTACAGGTTTATATATGTGTATGTAGTACGTTAGATACTTCTGTGATATGAAATGCTAGGTTGATTATATATGTTATTGCATGAAAGAACCCGGAGGGAGTCCGTGACAGTTGGATATAAGACCATGTGGGGTAGCCCATGACATTCCCAAGTGAAGACCATGTGGGGTAGCCCATGACACGAAGATGTAAGACCCTGGGGGAGCCCGCGACATCCTTACATGTTTATGTATGCATGGCTTATGTGGTATATGTAGCTTTTATAGCTAATATGGTATGTGTTATGTGGATTGTGTGTGGGGTATACTCTGGGGGACTCACTTAGAACTTGTGGATTTGTTTCATGTACATTGGATCCCAAGGGCAAGGGCAAGGATTTATGGTGCGACGTACACTCTCTCATAGGCGTTTTATGGGACACTGATATTTTAAACAAAAGTTGTAAATGATATGAGTTCATAAACAATTATATATGGGATTTTGTAATTTATGGAAATGTGTTTTGATAAATAAAAATGAAAATTTTCCTTTGAAAAATCGGGTCATTACAGGTAGCAGGTAGGACTTTGGATGGTTGTCAACGTGTTCTCAGTCGTGACGAATCCTTCGTGTTTCCAATTGTGAGTTGGGATACCCTAAGGCTTCGAGATGTGTGAGTGGAGGATCAGTGGTTGTGACAAGACATTGTGAGATTTCGTAATAGTGTATCAAGGTATCCGAGTATGATGCCCTAGGTTGTTGGATTATTACGAGACTTAGGTATGTTAGACGGCAAGTGGAACATCAAGCGACTATATTTCTAGATGTGAGAACATTAGCTAATTGTCGCCAGTCGGGAATTGTTCAAGAGTGTGACGGTACAGAGGAAAGTGCCCTGTCTACGAGAACTTAAGTCAAGAGTGATGATTGCGTGAGCTGGGTGGGTGTGTGCACCTAGCTATGTTGGGCCATGGTGTATTGGATAGATGACTCAGTGTGGTGACGACTTGATGATGAGATTATGGGGTAATAAGAGAGCGAGCGAGTCTGGCTGAGAGTAATCACTTAGGACTGTCAAGGAAAAACCATGGGTTGCGCCCATGGCGAGTGAGAGTATCGTATGACTGTGGAGATCCATAGCATACATGATGCAGAGAGAGAGAGTCTTGTATGACTGCGGAGAGCTGTAGCATACATGAGCCAGAGAAAGAGAGTATTGTATGACTGCGAAGAGCCATAGCATACATGAGCCAGAGAGAGTGTATTCTATGATTGCGGAGAGCCGTAGCATACATGAGATAGAGAGAGAGTATTGTATAACTGCAGGGAATCATAGCCTACATGAGTCAGAGGGAGATTATCGTATGATTGCGGGGAGCCGTAGCCTACATGAGTCATAGAGAGAGAGAGAGAGAGAGTATCGCATGACTTCGAAGAACTATAGCATTCGTGAGTCAGCTAGAGAGAGAGAGGGAGATATAGAGTATCGTAAGCCTACAGAGAGCCATAACATTCATAAGTCAGCGAGAGATATAGAGATAGTGTGTGTTTGTGTGTGTGTCGTAAGCCCATAGGGAGCAGTAGCATTCATGAATTAGAGAGAGAAAGAGAGAAAGAGAGAGAGTGTGTGTGTGTGTATTGTAAGCCTGCGGGGAGCCATAGCATTCACGGGTCGGTGAGAGAGTGTCATAAGTATGCGAGGAGCCGTAGCATTCAAAAGTCAGTAAGGGAGTGTCTTAAGACTACAGGGAACCGTAGCACTCAGTAGTCAATAAGAGAGAATGTAGTAACTACGGGGAGCTGTAGTATTCACTAGTCAGAGCAAGACGTAGAGGAATTCTTATGCTTGTGTAGCCTTACCAATTGAGTCTTTGGGAGCCTGGTGATCAGACAAGAGGTGAGACTGGGGTCTCCATGATTTTCGGAAATCATTATATCACGAGTAAAGGAGGGATTATCGCAATCGGAAGGAACTGGAGCAGTGGCACACACATGGATTCGCAGATCTCGGGTCATGAGTTGAGTATTAGATTGGAAATGAGTGATTCCAATTCTGTTGTTGAATCAAACTCTCGAGCTTGAGTTTGGCTCTTTGTGTATTGAGTAGACAGGATGAGATACTGGATTCTTAAATGGGTTTCATTTTGAGAGGTATTGGTTTCCATTTGATGTCTTGGACCTGGGTGGGCCAGTTGTTGGTATGGGAAGGACCATGGGACGCTTGGAACTAGTGAGTGGTAGACGATAGAGGTCGGAGGTGAAGCGACTTCATATGGGGTTGTAGTATTCACATGAGGTAAAGAGAACTTTGTGACTTTGTGTGTCATGATGGGCCGAGATAGCAATTGTGAGAAAGAAGTTTGTAAGTCATTTCATTGGGTGTGAAATGGGTAGTTTTTGGAGACTCAACTGTTGGGTCGGGGGCTGACCTGGTGCTCAGTGATGGAAGGGATATTTGAGAGGAAGTTGGGGCTTACGAGTATAGATGTTAGAGGATAGCTCTGAGTGGGCATTATCATTTTATTGTGTCTAAGGACAGAATGTTGAGGTTCATTTTTCGGATGGGTTTGGATGGCAGTACAGGTGGTGAGCCCCTGGTTAGATGTGACCCCTCCGTTCCTTTTGAGCTACGATCTGGATCGATTAGTATATCTGACATGAGTGATTGGTGGCCAATTATTAGTCAACGACCTGTTTCCATCATTCACAATAAGAAAATCAGAGTTGGCAATGTGTTATCAGGGTCTGTTAGTCGATGAGTGAGTAACATAATGATATCTTGCATGGTCGGTCTAGCAGGGAGACAGAACATTAGAGTTTCCAGATTTTGGGGAGTTAGAACTGGTACCGCAGCGATAGAGGGGTCTGTCCTGCTTTGGGATTGGGAGTTCCTAATTAGGTTCGGGTGTCTTGGAAGGGAAATTGTTGTATGATATGAGATTTTTGGTGGTGCTTCTCGGGTTACTGGTTTTGATCTATGTGCTGTCAAGGAGAGATTTCGAGGGTGAAATCTAATTCAAGTGGGGGAGAATTGTAACACCTCAAATCCTAGATAAGAAATTTAAAAGTTATAATGCACTTTGGAGGACCTACTCGACGATTTGGTTGGTCCCGACTCGTGTAGGGGTTGAGTTGGCCACACGAATTATAAAGCCTACTCGTCGAGTCGTAGGATGGAATCGATGAGTTGAGTCAGTATTGAGAAAACCCTAATTTTAGGGCTTGCACCCTATTTAATGGCCCTTAAGCCCTCATTTCCGCCTCGCCAGTCACACTACTCCCCTGTGTGAAACCCTAATCATCTAGAGTGAGCTAATAGAGAAAATAGAGTTAATCTTCGGCATTTTGTGATCTTTTCGAGGAGAAGGAAGGATAATCAAATCAAGGAACGAGAAGGGATTGATGGATCTAGTGTTATTTCATCCATAATTTCTGTTGAGGGTAAAAAGTCTCCACCTTTCTCATTATGTTGATTAGATCTCACGATTATGGATTTTTAGGGATTTTTCCATCCTCCTTGGAGATTTTGAGTGTGTTGTGCATATCAAATGAGTGAGACTTAAGATATGCTTGGGTTGGGTTACTCGATGCCCGGATGCCTTATGTGCTTGCTATATGTGCTTATTGAATTACATGCTAGAACTAATTAGTCAATAATATGATGGCCTGAATAGGATATGCTTGGGTTGGTTACTCGATGCACGAATGTTGCTTGCTTTGTGCTTTTAGGAGTTCTATTTATATTTAACTAGTTAGTAAAAGAATATGTTAAGTTACATATTGCGATGACTAAATAATTTCAGAAGGTTAGGTCTATCCCAATTTCGCAGCTCTTGTTTGAGTCCAACCGTTGTAGGGTAGTACCTCTCATTCGAAGAATTATCTGGTCTTGGTGATATGTAATGGTATTTGCGAGCTAGTTTGGAAAAGGTAGCAGGGACTTCTTACACAGCTGTTGGTGGGGAGTAGGTTGGAGATTTACCCTAGGGTAAGCCTAGGATGAGATTGGTGAGGCAATCAGTAATAGTGAAAAGGGACTTGGTGAAATCAAGGCAATCCTTGAGGAAAGTACGGATATATGTGGAAGGTAGTATGGGCCTGTACTTTTGAAAGCAGAGAATCCGTACTCGGATCAAGGAGGTTGAGATAGAACCAGGGAATTTGTAGAGTGTGTGAGACAAATGCTCCAGTAACCCTGTGGATCATAGACGACTGACAGGGCAAGACAGATGCTCCGATGAGGAGGAGCCGATCCTTCCAGTTGACCACCGAGGAGGCGCACGCCGCACCGGATGTGGTGACGGGTATGTTTTCTTCCCCCTAACTCTTATTACATTTTAGTTATGTTATTTATGTTCTATGTTCTATGTGTTTTGTTAGGATCATTTCATGTGAACGATATTCCAGTACATGTGTTATTTGACTTGGGGGCTACCCGATCATTTGTCTATCTTGTTCTTAGCAAGAGGTTATATGAGTTATCAAGGATGTTGGATTGTCCTCTAGAGGTCGAGATTGATGACGACCGATCTGTCCAGGCATCAGAGGTTTTCAGAGATTGTGTTTTGAGTCTGTATGATGAGAGCTACCTAGTGGATTTGGTACCCATTCTGTTGCGTGGGAACAAGGTTATCATCGACATGGATTGGCTGAGCCCTAATGGGGATGGTGATCGACTGTGTGCAACAGTTGGTACATGTCAGGACCCCAAGTGGGGGAGAGCTGGTGATTCAGGGCGAGATGCCCCAACGCATACCAGCTTTGTGTTTGGCAGCGAGGGCTAGGCGCTACCTTCAGCAGGGTTGCGCAGGGTATGTCTCCTATGTTATGGATACCCGAGAGGTGGGTAAGGTGACTGTGAGTGATGTACCAGTGATGCGAGTGTACCCAAACGTATTACCAGAGAAGCTGCCTGGGATACCTCCGGAGAGACATGTGGAGTTCCGGATCAACCTAGTCCCTCGTTCGGCTCTGATAGCCAAGGCACCATATCGATTGGCTCTTCCCAAGATGCAGGAGTTGTCTACACAGCTGTAGGATCTGTTAGATAAATTATTAATTACATCGAGTAGTTCTCCCTAGGGTGCCCCGATCTTGTTTATGAATAAGAAGGATGGGTCGTGTCAGATGTGTATAAATTACCGGGAGTTGAACAAGGTAACAGTGAAGAATCGTTACCCACTCCCAAGGATTGATGATTACTTCGACCAGCTGCAGGGGGCATCTTGGTTTTTCAAGATAGATTTATGTTCGGGCTACCATCAGATGAGGGTCAGAGACGAGGATGTTCAGAAGACTGCTTTTCGGACTCGCTATGGCCACTACGAGTTCATGGTGATGCCATTTGGGCTCACCAATGTCCCTGCCACGTTCATGGACCTCATGAACCGCATGTACAGTCCGATGTTGGATCGCTCTATGATAGTCTTTATCAATGACATCTTGGTTTAATCCATGTAACACATCGAATCCTAGATGAGAATCTTAAGAGTTATAATGCACTTTGGAGGACCTACTCGACGAGTTGGTACGTCCCGACTCGTCGTGTAGGGGTTGAGCTGGCCACGCGAATTATAAAGCCTACTCGTCGAGTCAAAGGATGGAATTGACGAGTTGAGTTAGTATTGAGAAAACCCTAATTTTAGGGCTTGCACCCTATTTAATGGCCCTTAATCCCTCATTTCCGCCTCACCGGTCACCCTACTCCCCTGTGTGAAACCCTAATCATCTAGAGTGAGCTAAGAGAGTAAGGAGAGTTAATCTTGGGCATTTTGTGATCTTTTGGAAGAGAAGGAAGGATAATCAAAGCAAGGAACATGAAGGTACTGATGGATCTGGTGTTATTTCATCCATAGCTTTTGTTGATGGTAAAAAGTCTCAACCTTTCTCATTATGTTGATTAAATCTCATGATTATTGAGTTTTAGGGATTTTTCCATCCTCCCTTGAGATTTTGAGTGTCTTGTGCATATCAAATGAGTGAGACTTCAGATCTGGACCTTGTGAGGTCCCTAGAGTCCAAAGGTCCCAACTTTATTTAGCTAATA
This sequence comes from Lactuca serriola, assembly GCF_051521515.1. Lineage (NCBI taxonomy): Eukaryota > Viridiplantae > Streptophyta > Magnoliopsida > Asterales > Asteraceae > Lactuca > Lactuca serriola. The sequence goes on from NC_136408.1 coordinate 100,613,844, forward strand.
GAAGAGCTTTTATGATTAAGACCTTTATGCAGCTCGTTTTGGCATTTTGAGCCTATATGTCATGCATGAACGTAAAGCTTGCAGCTTTACGTGATGATTCAGCCTTAGGAGGGTAGATCCAGAGTATGGGACCTTGTTCTGTCCAAAATCATCTGAATGAGAGCAGGGAACAAAGGGACTCGCCGAGTCGGTGAACTAACTCGACAAGTCGGTTAGGGTTTACCCCAATGATTTGGACGCGTTACAGTCTCGGCAAGTTGGTGATACAACTCAACGAGTTGAGAGGGTTTTATCCGTCTTTGGATTCTTAATGGACTCGACGATTTGACGAGACAACTCGACGGGTAGGAGGGTTTCCCTGGTCTTCTAGATGCTTCATGGACTCGACGAGTTACCTAGCAAATCGGAGAGTATAACCGGGTTTTCACGATTTACTGAGTTCTGAGGAACTCAACAAGTTCATGAGCTATACTCGACGAGTTGAGTCAACATGGACTGTTGACTTGAGTGTTGACCTCCATTGACTTTAGGGTTTTGTTGAACTGCGGGTTTTGGAGGCCATGGAGGGGCGGGGATTAGATCAACAGCTCGAGTGTGGATACCTTGCTTTACTTTCCGAGATGAGTCTTCTCACTATACTTACCTAAAGTGGTAACCTTGTGTGATTGGAGGGTATTACATGCTTATATTGAGTAGTATGATATCCTGCATTATCTCTTTGTGATTTATGCTGTATATATATTCTTTTGTGCCTTAATGTGTTAGGACCGGAGGGTCCAAACCGAGTTGTGAGACCGGAGGGTTTTTACTGAGATACCGGACTGGAGGGTCCAACCCGAGTTGTGGGACTGGAGGGTCCCACCGAGACACATTGACCGGAGGGTCTAATTCGAGTATTGCCATGAGAGGCTAATTATTTGTGTGTGGTATTTTGGGGAACTCACTAAGCTTCGTGCTTACCGTGTTATGTGTTATGTGTTTCAGGTACTTCTCAGGTTCACGGGAAGGCACCGGCTTGATTGTACACACGAGATGGAGTTATGTTTTGAGGATCCTGGATTTTTAGTCAAATAATTATGAACATGTGTTTTTGATAATTTGATATTTGGGAATCTTGTGAAATATGTTATGAGATTTATTTGATTTTAAATGAAATATATATATATATATATATATATATATATATATATATATATATATATATATATATATATATATATGAAAATTTACGATGTTACACTCCAAGATGCAGGAGCAGCATGAGGAGCACTTGCGCGGGGTGTTGGATACCCTAAGGAGGGAGAGCTTGTACATCAAGTTCTCCAACTACGGGTTCTGGTTGCATGAGGTGCAGTTTCTTGGTCACCTTGTCAACCAGAACAATATTTTGGTCGACCCGGCCAAAGTGGAGTCCATGATGAGATGGGACGTTCTGAGGTCTCCATATGAGATTCGGAGTTTCCTTGAGTTAGCAGGCTATTACCGAAGATTCATACAGGAATTCTCCAAGATAGCAGTACCCTTGACCCGACTGACGAAGAAGGTCGTTGTCTTTCGTTGGGGGCCTGAGCAACAGGCAACGTTCGAGGCGCTTAGACAAAGGTTGTGCGAGGTGCCTATCTTAGCCCTGCCAGAGGGTGTGGAGGATTTTGTAGTATCTTGTGACACATCCATCTTAGGTTTGGGAGCGTTATTAATGCAGAGGGGGCATGCCATTGCTTACGCCTCAAGGCAGTTGAAGCCTCACGAAGCGAACTACCCGATGCATGATCTGGAGTTAGGGACGGGTGTTTTCACACTCAATATTTGGCAGTATTACCTATATGGGGTCTATTGTACCATATACACAGACCAATAGAGCTTGAGGTACCTCATGGATCAGCCGTATCTGAACATGAGGCAGTGTCGGTGGCTAGATGTGGTGAAGGATTACGACTGTGAGATCCTCTACCACCCGGGGAAGGCCAACGTTATGGCTGATGCGCTTAGCCTCAAGGTAGCCCCGATCAGAGATATTTGCTTGAGTATGACAGTGGTGACTCCACTTCTAGAGCTGATCCGAGAGGCACAGGTTAAGGGTATGAAGGAGGAGCGCCGAAAGTGTGAGTGGATCATAGGACAGGTAGCCTCGTTCAACTATGACAGTCATAGGCTGCTGACCCTGCATGGGAGGGTCTGGGTTCCGTACTGGGGTGGAGTGCGACAGATTTTGATGGATGAGGCCCACAAGTCTAGATTTTCCATCCATCCCATGGTGAAGAAGATGTACAGAGATCTTCGCCCTGACTACTGCTGGCCCCACATGAAGCGGGATGTAGCCTGGTACGTCGAGAGATGCCTGACTTGCAGGTAGGTCAAGTCAAAGCACCAGAGGCCTCACGACAAGATGCAACCATTGGACATCAATATGTGGAAGTGGGAGGATATTATTATGGATTTCATCACGAAACTTCTCAGGACCGAACGAGGAGTGGATTTGATTTGGGTCATCGTCGATCGGTTGACCAAGAGTGATCATTTCATCCCGATCCAGGAGAGCATTTCGATCAAGAAGCTGGCCGACATTTACATCAGAGAGGTAGTAGCTCGACACGGAGTGCCAGTTTCCATGATTTCTGACCGAGACGTGCGATTTACTAAAGAAATTTCATGACGAATTGGGTACTCGTCTGCATTTTAGCACGACCTTTCGTCCGTAGACGGATGGTCAAAGTGAGCGGACCATCCAGACTCTGGATGAATTGTTGCGGGCATGTGTTCTCGAATTTTGTGGTAGCTGGGATAACTACCTTCCCTTGGCAGAGTTTTCTTATAATAATAACTACCACGCGAGTATCGATTATCCTCCCTTCGAGATGTTATACGGGAGGAAGTGCAGAACCCCGATATGCTGGGGTGAGGTTGGGCAGAGGGTCATGGGGAGTACTGGAGTGGTACTTAAGACGAAGGAGAGGATACAATAGGTTAGGTAGGTTAGGAGTAGGCTTCAGACTACTTAGAGTCGGCAGAAGAGCTATGCCGATAGGCGCCGATTGGACATGGAGTTCCAGGTCAAGGATATGGTTCTCCTGAATGTATCACCTTGGAAAGGTGTTATCCGGTTAAGGAAGCGGGACAAGTTGTTCCCCAGGTACATTGGTCCTTTCAGGGTTGCAGCCTGAGTGGGAAAGGTGCCGTATAGGTTGGATCTGCCAGTCGAGCTTAGTCAGATCCACAATACCTTTCATGTCTCCTAGCTGTGGAAGTGTCTAGTAAACGACTCTGTGGTGGTACCTCTAGAGGATATTCAGGTGGACGATATCCTGAACTATATCGAGCGGCTGGTATCTATCCTCGATAGTAAGAAAAGGGATCTGAGGAACAAGAAGTCTGAGTTAGTGAAGGTACAATGGCAGCACCGCAAGAGCTTAGAATGGACTTGGGAGCCGGAGGACGAGATGAGGGAGCACTACCTCGAGCTATTCCCAGATGCAGCAGACTTCGAGGACGAAGTCTAAAATAAGCGAGGGAGATTTGTAATGTCCGGTTCCTGTTATGTATTTTAATAAATAATTATTCATTTTTGCAAAGGGACTCGATGAGTTGGAGGACCCAAACTCATTGAGTAGGAATGGGATTTTGGACGCGGGACTTGAAGTCTACTCGACGAGTCGAGAGGCCTCGACTGGACAAGTAGGGCTGCCAGAGTGAAACCCTAATTTTCAGGGTTTGCACCCTATTTAAAGACCATAAAACCGCCATTGTGGCTCCCTCATCGCCTCCCATACTCCATCAAACTCTAATTCATGATATTGAGCTTTAAGAGTGTGTGTGAGAGTAAAAAAGGAGTGATTCTTCAGTGTGTTCTTGAGGGGATGGAAGCTAGAAGTGATTGGTTGAAGGAAGGGGCTTTGGATCCAGAAGAAGAACTTCATTTCCAGTTCATTTGAGGTATAAAGTCTATCCCTTATCTATTTGTTTGGTAGATCTCTTCATGGGGTAGTTTAGCGTCATATGGTGCATATTATGAAACCATTCATGGATACAAGCATGTATTGGGGTAATAACTTCAGATCCAGAGTGTTTGAAGGACTCCATGGCATAATGGTGCCAACTTTATGGCCATAGGAGTCCCATGCATCATATGAACCACTTTTTAGGGTTTTTTGAGCTAAATAACTCGTGCATGCACGTAAAGTTAGAAACTTTACGTGATATATCGGCCCTAGGGAACCAGATCTACATTTTGGATGCATTGAGCCCGACTAAAATCGACTGAATGGAATTAGACTATGGGGGACTCGACGAGTTGTTCATACGACTCGGCAAATTGGGTCATGGTCCCCCACCTTTTCTGTTACTGAGTAAACTCGTTGAGTCTGGGAGATAACTCAGTGAGTTGGACATGTTGGGCTTGAAGATTGAAAGAGAACTCGATAAGTTCAGGGAGGAACTTGGCGAATTAGGAGAAAAATGTCCCGACTATGTATGAAGGAGAACTCGATGAGTTAAGAATGAAAGGTCCTGACTATATTATAAGGAAGAACTTGACGAGTTCATGAAAGAACTCGACGAGTAGGATCGAGGTTTTCAGAGTCTTATAAATCATGGAACTCGGCGAGTCCATGAAAGAGCTTGTCGAGTAGGGTCGAGGTTCCAAGGTTTTATGGATTATGGAACTCGACGAGATCTAGTCCCTAGATACCATTGAAGGATTAAGAACCCGTTAATAAGCCTTCTTAATGGGTTTAGCTCAAATCCTAATTCTTTATGACCCAAAACTTGACCCAAAACCCATAATACTTCACACTAAAGCATAAAAACCGAGATCTAGGCCCTAGATACCATATTAATATGTAAAGTCCCTGACTTTCCCTCCATGCATGGCCTTTTGGAGCTTAAAAGGCCAAAATGACACCTTAAAGTTTGCATGGGGCTTCCATATACATAAAGTTTGCACCTTTATGTCATGAAACCCCTTCTAGACCCCCAGATCTGAAAGAGTAATCACTTGGGACGTCCAAGTCTTAAAAGCTATCAATCTTGGATCAAAACATGGAGAAACCACTCCAAAACTAGATCTAAACATTAAATAGATAATATAGGAGCTTTATACCTCCAATGAACCACAAATGGAACTCAACTTCTTGATCTACTCTTCTCCTTCACTTCCTTGCCCCTTCTTCAAGTCTCTTCATCTGCAAAACCTCAAGAAAGCACCAAGAATGACTCAAAACTCTCAAAAACGTATTAGGGTTTCTTGGCTAGGGTTTGGGACGATGGAGGCTGTAAATGAGGCCAACATTTGGAGGTTAAGGTGTTTAAATAGAGTGTTAAACCCTGAAAATTAGGGTTTCAATCTGGCAGCCCTACTCGTCGAGTTGGGGTCCCTCAACTCGTCGAGTAGACTTAAAGTTTCGCATCCAAATTTCGTTCCTACTCGACAAGTTTGGGGCCTCTAACTCGTCGATTTCCTATACAAAAATGAATAAAAATACATACCTAGAACTGGGCATTACAACTGTCATGTTTTAGTGTACTACAACATCCTATGGTGCACATACAACCCTAAATGCTTTGGATCTATGTTTTCTCTAATTATACATGTAATATTGTTTCCAAATCATTAAGCCTACAACTAGCATACAATTGAAATAAACAATATAAAATACTAGTTAGGAGTTTACCTCTTTATGTAGATTGTAGAACTTGTTGTATTTGGCCTTTAAGAACTTAGCACCCCAAGTATGATGCCTCAAACGGTTCACAACACACCTAGGACAAAGGAGAACTTGAGAGAGATGTTGATAGCTCCAAAATCGGCTCTAATAAACTCCAAGAACTCTATTGGCCGATTTTGGGTGCTTAGGGAGTTCTTATATGTCACACCTCGACCGTCGACGGAAACACCGGGCAGTGTAATGTCATTTCTCATATCATAGTTATCAACTTCCTGAAAACACATGCAGTTTCAAATACGTCAACATAAAGTTGGTGAGTTCACAGGTTTTGACTCCATATAAAAATAATACATTTTCCAAGTTCAAAAAAATATAGTTTTGAAAGTATTATTTTGACTTTCCAATGTTTAGTATATATATCCTAGGTATAAAAGTTTACTTACCAAATAAGTAGTTTACCTATAAGTCTCATATACTATGAATATAAGTGTTTGTAATTCCATACAAATGAAAGTTGCCACGTATAAATCTCATTTCAATTCTATACGAGTAAAACCGCTACGTATAAATCTATTTCAGTTCTATACGAGTATGTGTGTTAGGTATAATTATCTACTTAATATACAAGTAGTATACCTACCAGTTTCTTGTACCTAGAGTATAAGTGTTTGGGAAACTTATACTTAACATTAATACTTGTATAACGACAAAGTATAATGCTTCTAACAATTTGCTACCATGAGTCCGTAACTGCGGCTATATGACTAGTTTCAAACCTCTGCTTGATGCTACAAGTTTCGCATCTTGAGATAAGTTCCACACGCTTCATCAACGTCGGAACAATAAACAAACAAAAGGACAGTTCGTCACTCGCACACAGTTTTGTTGTAGCTAGCAACCACGAGTGGGGTTGTCAACCCGTATCTTATTCATACATGACTTCCTCGCTCACACGGGATTAACGGTTACAAGTCAGAGGATTTTCCCTAAGATTTCCAATCTTAGTTGATGAATACAATAGCTCATGTAGACTTGTCGAGTTCTGTTAGTTCTATTAGTAAAATCATATTCGTGTCTAAAACCCTAAGTTATTAGACTATGCTTTTAACATTACTTCTAATATTTATAATGCTTAGGTAGTACAACAGCTACAATTAGAATTAAAACCAGGTTTTATCTTGACATAAAATCAATAATAGCAACATATAACGTTCCTAGTTTTATCTTGACATAAAACTATCAATAACGATATATAACATACTAAGTTTTATCTTGACATAAAACCAATAATAGCAACATACTTTTTAACTTAACATATAGAACTTCTGAATATAACTTCGGAACTATATCGCACACAAAATATATATAGAATCCTAAGTACAACTCAAGATCTACATTAGTATAATACTATGACAATAACATGATAACAACTTTAGGATAGTTGTATACTTTCAAATCCGAAATAACTATATCCCGGTTATTATAACTATCTACGTTGATATTGATATATACTATCATATAGACATAATAATAAAATATATATAATATTTAGCATGCGTTTTCCCCCGAAATATTAGAAAGTGGGGCCGTGAAACTCACCTTAGCAGCGTGATTTTATGTAATCTAAGCAGAAACGGTCAACGGTACGAGGTCGTCGGGGCTCGGGAAGCGAAACGGCTTCAGCAAAGGAGAGAGGAGGAAGGAGATCAGGTGCAAGAATGGTTGAGGTCGAACTTGCTATTTATAGGAAGATTTTTGGCCCTCACGACGTGAGAAATGATAGATTCACGTCGTGAGTTATGGCAAGAGTCATCCTGTAGCTTTAACCTCGAATAGTGTCCTGCAGCGTCCTCACGTCGTGAGAAAACCTAGCTTACATCGTGAGCTTTTGGGTTATCGATCCATAGACTTCTAGATGCAAAATGAGGCGGTTTGACTCCTCACGTCGTGAGTTTTTAGGCTCACGTCGCGAGTCCAGTCAGATTAGGGTTTCTGACACATGTCGTGCACTCAGACAGCTGTAACTTCGGAAGGTCGTAACTTTTTCATACGAACTCCGTTTTTTACGTTCTTTATATCCACGCGTACGTAATTCCGAGTACTACAACTTTATTTTAGATTCTAATAGCTAATTGTAAGTCTATTTTAAATTCCTCTTATTATAGAGATTTATTGTGTTAGGGTTTATCATAACTTCTTCACGCGAAGTCAGATTTAGACGTTCTCTATAACTTTCTAATCGTATGGACTTATACTTTGAGTTGTATCATAAATTATGTATGAAATTTCATAATTGTATTAGAATTTATAGTATGTTTATCACATTACTAGTTTAACAAAATCACATTACATGATTGGCATAATCACATGTGATTGTTATTGACCTAATTTTAACGGGTGTTACATTATATAGTGTGCAAATTCTAAGGTTACACCCATGCAAACCCTAATTCCCATGACCTTTCATATTACTTAGGCTCCATGGGTTAAACCTCCATGGACTATCCATGGACTACCATATTGGTTTAGCCCATCCTAAATAACAACTGGTCCACACTATAAGAATCATTGATTTACCAAATCAATCCCCATATATTTAATTAGTCTCTTTTAATCACATAATTAATTTCAAATTAATTCTTGATCAATATTAATTAAATAATATGATTTCGTATTAATATATTAGAACTTATAATATATTAATAAATCATAAGTAACCTCTTACTCAAGTATCCATCCTATCAAATTGTCCTGTGATATGCAACCCGAAATGGACCATGCTACTCTCAGGTCAAGTAAATACCAATAATAGTTATGGGCTTAGACACCTAATCCAACAACATCCCCAATTTCACAGTCATAAAAGAATGATTTGTTTATGTTTTATTTAAAAATTAGAGTATACTTTTCAAGAAATATGTTGCATAATTTGTTCCAAAAAATATGATAAAGAATTTATCAAAGCATTTCCAAATAAATGTATTTTCATTACATTACAAACCTCGGGATGTCATTGTCAATACAGATCAAAAGCATAAACAAAAACAACATAAGCCTTACAACATTCTATTTATTTCTACTGGCCTATAATCCATAACCTCTCATCAGATCATCGCGTCTATGTTCTTGTGTCACGACCTGTAATACAAGAACTGAGTGAGTCAGGTTCGGGAGCCTGGTGAGAACATAGGGTTTTCATCCCAAAATAAATAAGTTTATTATTTTCATCAAATCATTCAACCTGATTACTCGTTCTGTTATCCTCACTTTACGTCCCTAAAGCATCTATTATAAGGGACCTAGCCTAAGGATTTTTCATCAAGATGGACAACATTGCTTAGGGGAATCCTTAACAGTACATATCAAATAAGGCAACCATGGGGGGATGGAGTACATCTGGTGAACACGTAGCTCAAATAAAACACCTACAGGTTGCGAACCTGCTAGTGTTCCACTGGACTTTCTAGAATAGTCTATGATCGTCATCTATACTCCGCTAGATGACTAGATCATCGCAAAAATCGAGGCCTCTCGTCATTTTATTTCATCACACATCAACTATTTCATCTACCTCATGTTTTACCCAACATGTTTGTAGATATAAAATAAATATATAGTTTATATCATTAAAAACATGTATAAAAATTTTCATCCAGCATAGATCTCAAGTAAACAGATAATATGCACATATAGCACGTAATTTATATAAAATACTTCATATCTACGTGTAAGAGGAAAGTGAGTATGCACTCACTTGATAAAGTGATGATTCCAACTTGGACAACGCTTCGCTTCTTAACAATATGATTTCCTTTGACGAAACCAGGAGGTTTGCTAAAAACCGAACTCTGAAGGGGAAGAACTTTCCGAACCAAAAAGCTCTTTTTCTCGGAGCCTTCAGGCACTCCGACGCTTTCTTCTAGTGCCAGGGAAGTTTCCTAGGTTGGGGGTGTTTGGGAGGTTTAGAGAGAGAAAGAAAGAGTTTATGGTGTGAAAAATATGGTTGGCCTCACACCCCTTTTATATAGCTGAAGCCTCGGTTACGTAGGGCGCTCCTCAGAGGAACGCAACGCATTCCGGGTGCACAAGGTGCTCCTGCCTACGCAGTGCATTCGTACAAATGCGTATCACTCACCAGATGGAGAGACATGGCCGAACCGAGACCTAGTGTTTAAGAATGCAGGGTGTTCTTTCCTTCTCCACGGGGTGTTTTTGAGCAGCCTCGCAATTTCCATTTCCGTCTTCTAAAATTCGTAACTTTCGCATACGAGCTCCATTTTCAATGTTCTTTTATCTACACGTAGGTGGTAACGTACTCTAAAACTTTCGTTTAGACTCTGTCGACCAATTTTGACTTTATTTTTAAAGTTATATTTTTAACAGGCTAGGACATGAAAAGTCCGTTAAAAATTTCGTAACATTGTCATCCGGCGTCCGTGTTCATCTGTCTTTTTATCTTTGGGCTCCTATTGACGAGATTTTCGATTCTTGTTTAGGTTGTGTCGGCTAAAAATCGTTCGATCTAAAATTTGAACTCCGGGCTGCACACTACTATGTCAAATCTTAGAAAATTCATAACTTCCTCATACGAAGTCAGATTTTGACGTTCTTTTTTATGCACGCTCTGGGTTTAACGTATACTCTGACTTTCGTTTAGATCACTAAGGCTAAAAAAATACTTTATCGTAAACTCACTTTCCACGTCACATAGCGTCGTGTTGGTTTTGTCGCGAAACTTCGACAGGTCATAACTTCTTCGGTATAACTCGGATTTTGGCGTTCTTTATATCTCCAAAATCCTTTTCACAAACACTACAACTTTATTCGTAGATATTAGGTTTATTTATTATTTTATTTTTGATGCTTATTTTCATTTTTAATTTATTATATCTTTATAAATAAGTATAATGCACTTAAAATCACATAATCCACATAATATTCAAGTAATTCCTCTTAATTACTTCAAAGTAAATTACATTTGTTTACCCTAACTATTACATCATCATTTTAATGCTTAGCCTCGAAACACATGAGTTACAATTATCGCCCCCTTAGGATGATCCCGCCCCGGAATCATGCATTAGCATATAGATGCAGATAGCGACTCATGATGTCACTCTCCGTTTCCCAGGTGAGGTTTGGCCCATTCATATGTTTCGTCGACCATCTTGTGTCACAACTTCTTTGTATTACAGTCAAAAATCACCTCAGGCTCTTCAAGTAGCCTCTTATTTTCATCCATAACTCAGAAAGTGGAATTATATCGGGAACTTCTCCCGTGACCTTCCTCAAATAACACACATGGAAAGTGTTATGAATACCATCTAGTTCTCCAGGTAGTTATAGCTTGTAAGCTTGGTTCCCAATCCTCTGAAGAAGTTTGAATGGTCCAACAAACATTGGACTTAACTTCCCTCTTTTCTCAAATCTTATAAGTCCCTTCCAACGTGAGACTTTAAGCGAAACCGAATCTCCAACTTCGAATGTCATCGCTTGTCATTTTTTGTCAGCATAGCTCTTTTGACACTCCTGAGCTTGTAACATCCTTTCCCTAATCACTTTCAGCTTTTCAGCAGTCTGATGGATTATATCAGGTCCCATAAACTGCTTTCTCTAGCTTCAAGCCAACAAGACGGCGTTCGACACTTTTATCCATATAAGGCTTGATAAGGTATCATTTTGATGCTCGAATGGTAACTATTGTTGTAGGAAAAATTCTACCAGGGGTAAGTGTTCATCCCATTTACCTTGGAATTTTAGGGTACACGCTCTTACCTTGTGTGACATCCCCATTTTCACAGCCATAAAAGACCGATTTTGTTTATCCTTTATAAAAATCAGAGTACTTTTAATAAAAATGTTGCGGAATTTGTTCCCAGAAAAATATGATACTTGCGTTATCAAAGCATTTCTAAAGAAATATATTTTTATTCACTTTTAAAACATTTGGGATGTCATCGTCAATACAAAAACATAAGCATAAACAGAACTTACATTCATTTACACTAGTTATCTACATCTCTTTTAAATCTCTCAGTGTAATGTGACTTCATATCAACACCTGTGATATAAATAAATTGAGTGGGTCAGGTTGGGAAACCTGGTGAGTACATAGGGTTTTCAACCCACAATAATATAATTATTATGTTTAAACAATCAAACAATCAACCCAATTACCCATCCCCATTATCTTCTTTTTTCTTAAGGATCTACCCTAAGAATCAGCTATTTCTCATTCATTCATTCCTAAGGATCATCCTAAGGAAACAACATGAAGTCCATTGTTGCCAATGACACATTGGTCAAGCGCAGCTGCTAATATTGTCACTTAGGCGCAGCTGCCAGAATCATGACATTTTCTATGAGGCGCTTATGCCGGTATTGACCTTTAAACGCTACTGTCATGGTCATAAGGCTCCCTATTAGGCGCAGCTGCCGATACTATCCTTAGAGCGCAATTGCTAGGACGTTTACCGTAGATCTAAATCATCTACGGGTTGTGGCGCAACTGCCAGTGCTCATCTATAGGGTACTAGGTCCACTTCTGCCAATGCATACCTATAGGGCACTAGGTCCGTACTACTAATGTTCCTCTATTTCAGCTTTTATCCCTCATCGTTCATCTACCCATGTTTTACCCAACATATTTTGTAGATATAAAATACTTTATACATGTTACATCATTTAAAACATGTATAAAAATCTTTCATCAGCATAGACAGCAAGTATTCAGACAATATGCACACATAACACGTAATTTATATTAAAATACTTCATATCTATGTGTAAGATGAAAGCGAATATGCACTCACTTGATACGGTGGTGATTCCGAACTCAGACAACGCTTCGTTATCTCAAAACAATTTTCCTCAACAAAACAATGGGTTTTTATTAAAAACCGGGCTTCGCTGGATCAGCGTTTCCGAGCCGAAAACTTTTCTTCTCGGAGCCGTCAGGCGCTCAGGGGCTTTCTTCTCGTGCTAGGGAGGTTCCCTAGACTTGGGAGGGGTTTAGGGAGGCTAGAGAGAAGTTAGAGAGAGAAAGAAAGGCTTATGGTGTGAAGAAATTATGAAGGCTTCATCCTTTATTTATAGGAGTTTTATAGTAAAGTAGCCCCTAAGTTTCGTCCGTATCTTCCGCGTATGAGCTCCTTTTTCTACGTTCTTTATATCCACGCGTTGGTATTAACGAGTACTACAACTTTCATTTAGACCCCGTCGGCTAATTCTCCTTCTATCTCAGATTTACAAAAATTGTATCGTATTTATCGCGCACGAAGAGTAACGACTAAGCTTTGTCCATATCTTTCGCATACGAGCTCCATTTCTGATGTTATTTATATCCACTCATTGGTATTTACGGGTAATACAACTTTCATTTAGACCTCGTTGGCTATTTCTCATTCTATCTCGGATTTACAAAACTGTATCGAATTCGTCGCGCTCGAAAAGTAGAGACTAAGCTTCGTCCATAACTTTCGCATACGAGCTTCGTTTTTGACGTTATTTATATCCACGTGTATGTAAAAATAAAATCTACAACTTTCCTTTTTACTCCGTCGGCTAATTCTCGACCAATCTTAAATTTAACAGGAGGAGGAGATTAGACTGCTAAATGACCGCAAAGAATAAGTAACTCCTTCATACAGACTCCTTTTTCGTCTATATTTTTACCGTTGAGTTCCTATTAATGAGATATTCAACTCTCATTTAGGTCGTGTAAGCCAAAAACCGCTCGAACTAAAATTCGAGTTTCGGGTCATGCACTGCTAAGCCAAATCTTAGAAAATTCATAACTTCCTCGTACGAAGTCAGATTTAGGCGTTCTTTTTTTGTATGTTCTCAATTTAACATATACCACAACTTTCATTTAGATTGATAAGGCTAAAACTTGCTCCATCATAAATTTACTATTTACGCTTCCCGGTGTCGTGCCGGTTTTGCCGTAAAACTTCGACGGGCCATAACTTCTTTGTTATAACTCGGATTTCGGCGTTCTTTATATGTACGGAAACCTTGATACATATTCTACAACTTGGTTAAGACTATTATTATAAATAATCTTTTGCCAAAAAGTCGTTTTCGACACTTATTGCCTCTAAATTGACTAGCCCGGATCTACGGGCGTTACACCTTGGTAGGCGGTACTTAAACACAACTTCGTACCCAATTCCTCTTGCAGATCCCTCCAAAACCTTGACGTGAAATGACTATCACGATTTGATACAATCATTATAGGAGCACTATGAAGACTTACTACTTCTTTCACATAAGCATTTGCAAACTTATCCATACACCATATCTCATTGGCTGCTATAAAGTGTGCGCTCTTTGTGAACTGATCCACTGAAGGGTTTTGAGCATTCTAACACTCCTATGGTGTACATGCAACCTTATAAACCTTGGATCTATGTTTTCTCTATTATACATTCAAATATTCAATATTCCAAGGTTTTAGTCCTAACTAGCGTAATATGAAGCAACTATACTACAAGGTCGAGTTATATGACATACCTTTTGATTGAGCTTGAAGTCTTGAACTTTAATAGCTTATCCCCAATAGTGTGGAAGCCTCAAGTGGAATCACAAATCACCAAAACCGCCTTGGAAAACTTGAGAGAATAATAAGCACACTAGAAATTGGCCCACTCTTGTTTACTCACACCCTAGTCCATTTCATGTGCCAAGGACCCCTTTATATAATGTGATGGATTAGGGTTACATTCATATAAACCCTAATACCCATGACCTTTCATTTCCATAAGATCCATGGGCTAAAGCTCCATGGACTTTCCATGCAAGCCTAGCCCATTCTAAATAAGCATTGGCCCACTATATATAAATATAAGAGTCCTGCTCGTTAGACTTTCAATCATGACCTTCATGTCACAACCTCATTCTTTATTAGAGACTCCTTCTTCTTCTTAAGAAACTTAGGATAAGTTAATTTGATTACTACAATTGACTGATGTGTCATATTCTAATGACATATCATCGTATGTAGCAATGCTTAGACTCAGGTCTCTTAAAGTCAAATTCCGAAATGGAATATACCTTCCTTCATGGTCTAATGTGATATAATCACTTTTTAACATGTAGCATTTCTAGATACCAACTTCTTTAACAACGAGCGCGATACTTCTATTTATTGCTTTGATTTCAATCGTATGGTTTAAGTCGGATGCTACATCAAATGTCACACCCCCAAACCAGAACGGCGGAAATGTTCGGGGGCGGAGGATGTCATATTCAGTATCATAATAGTTCATAGAAAGGAAAGTACACACCACCATATATATTAAGGTTTCCAAAATGTTTACATAATTGTATTCGTTACATGTTCAAAAGATAAATACATAAACATCTTTCAAAAGAAGTAATTAACGTCAGCACGTTAATCCCCAAAAGTTGATTTCCAAACCTGCTTAGTGGTTTCCTGAGAATACAAGTTATTTCAAAGAGAAAGTGTCAACAATTAAGTTGGTGAGTTCATATGTAGTGTTTTGAGAAAATGTACGCCATTCGAAAGTTCGTGTATGTTTTCCAGAAAACGCGGTATTTTCAAATGAAAAGAGTTATGATTCGTTGTGTTGAAAATGAATGTATTAGATCCAGAAAATCCCATATTTTCCCTAATAGTTGAGATATGATTTATTGTGTTTTCCAAGACAAACCCTTATTTTCTTATAAAAGTATGAAATGCATATGAATGTTCGTGTTATAAGTTGTAAATAATTGTACCAGGAAAATCCCTTATTTTCCTATTAGCTGTTTGTTTTAGATGTAGGAAAAACCCTTATTTTCCTAACATAACTGGCAGTCTCTAAGACCGAAAATCGCAAGCAACCGACGTGCTTAAAAGGTTTGGCATAGTTTTATATAATAAAGCTATACGAAGATCGCACTTGTTAGATGAAGAATAGTTTTAATAACTACTTGTTCATAAAAGCATAATACCATAATAATTGTATATCCGATGAGTTTTATAACCATACTAAACATAATATGCCTGTAGCGACGTTCTTCAGGCGTCGTAGCGTTATGACAAACTGTCACCCCAAAGGACGGACTGTAGCTAACAGTCAGGGCGCGGGATCATGACTTCCCGTATAGATCTATACACATTTGACACGTTCTCCAAACGGGGGACTCTGGTTATATACAGGACTTGAAGCGGTACCTTTTAGCAAAAAGGTATTATTTGAAGATGTACACGTCTCACGGATTCTCAACTAAGTCTGTATTAAAGTAGTAGTTTTGTATGCAAAGTTTATCCTTTTTCACAATGTTTGACAAAGCATAAATCATAAGTTCTTTGAATGCATAAAATGATTTTAGTAAAGAATGTTACCCTTGATATGATGTATTTGTATGTAAACGTATAAATATTTCTATTTATCAAAACATATTGTATCCCAAGAGGGTAAAGCTGTGTTGTGAGGTGTTTTGCATGATGATGACTTCATAAGATAGTTAAAACAACAGTATGAAAAGTATAGCAAAAGATCGATGTTTCACACGATTTTAGTCGTGTGTTTACTTGTATTCCCCCCCCCCCTTAAAAGTGTTTAAAAAGCATTTAAAAAGCATTTAAAGTGTGGTTGTAGGGGTATGAACTCACTTGATAGATTGAAGAAAGCGAGACGAAAACCGAGCAGAACTTCTACTCGAGAAAGCGGATTTCTCGGGATTCTCGGGAATCTCGGGAGCGTAAAACTTCCTTCCAAACTTGGATATGAAAACCGGGCCCTTGGGATGACCCTGAGGGTTGAAACGCAGAGCTTCGGCTCGAGAAAGGAAGGAAATTAGCAAATATGGTCGGCACCCTCGCACCCTTTATATAGGGGCTGAAAGACCTCGGTACGCGGGGCGTACGAGACGTCATCGCTTACGTACTTCGGATGGGAGGGCATAGAGGAGTAGGGGCGCCGAACCGAGGCCTAGCACCCGGTTACGCTGGGCGTAACTCGGATCAGGCCGGTGACTCCCCCTTCGGATAATACCGGAATTCATTTTAAATTTATATATTTATTATTTAGCAAACTTCTAAAATTCATATCTTCGTCATACGAACTCCGTTTTCGATGTTCTTTATATCCACGCGAAGGTGAGACTACGATCTACAACTTTCGTTTAGACTCCGTCGGCAAATTTTGACTTTATTTTTAATATTATATTTTTAATACGTCGGGACAGGAAAAGTCCGTTAAAGTTCCATAACTCCTTCATCCGACGTCCATTTCCGTCAGACTTTTTACCATTGCGCTTTTATTGTTGAGACCTTCGATTCTTATTTAGTTTGGGTCGGCTAAAAGTCTCTCGATCTCTATTTCGAGTTTTTAGTTGTCTACTGCTATATCCGTAACTTAGAAAAATCATAACTTCCTCATACGAAGTCAGATTTGGACGTTCTTTTTATGTATGTTCACGGTTTAATGATATCTACGACTTTCATTTAGATACTTAAGGCTAAAAAGTATTGTATTGGAACTTCACGTTTTCGTTTAATCGGTGTTGCCGGTTTTGTCGGAAATCTTAGAATGGTCATAACTTTTTCGTTATAACTCGGATTTTTGTGTTCTTTATATATATGAAACCCTTGTTACGATATATACCACTTAGTATACTTAATTATGGTTTTATAAAAGTTTAAATTTTGACCTGAATTTTGCTGTTGTTACATTATCTCCCCGTTAGAGAGAATTTCGTCCCGAAATTCGCATTTTGACTGGGACTCCAACTCTTGCGGGCAGGCGTGAGTGCTTCTGGTCCATTTGTTCCTCTTGTTCCTTTATGAATCTAGATCCTAATGTGCGTGATTCAGCGGACCTTCATTACTCCGCCTATCACTTCGACTGATCGGGATCGTGTGGTTTTGGGTTTATTTACTTATGTTCTTCTAAATGTTAGCATATTCACTTGATGCATTAGGGCAGCTACGTTTTGAAGTTCATGGTTGAATTCACTACTAGTTTCTGAGCTTGGATTTGACTTGTTGTATGCGTGGTATTTCTAAATGATCTGTTGGGGGATACTACGGGAAGGTTGTAAAGATTCCTCACATGAGTACTTCGGGGTTTTGAAACTAGAAACCAATTGGGGTTTGTGTCGGGTTTGTCGTTATGAATCGATCGAGTTTCGTTAGTCGATGGTTAAAGTGAAAGGGTCTTTTTTTTTAAACACATGGAACTGGTATGGGTAGGGCTACACTAATCCACGTCGAATGTCGATGTCGGTACTACTCATTGTAAGACGCTTGTTAGTGGGATAGTGAATTATACGTATGTGTTTTTAGTGCTTTTTATTCTATCTCTATTATTACTGCTATGAAAGTTTTGTTGAATGATTGGGGTGTTTGCTCGAGTAGATTTTTAAACTTGTGACTCACGGAACTCCTCTGCGTCCCTACTATTAAATGGGATGTATGCAAATAAGTTATCGAGGAGAAATGTACCCAGAATAACCGTGGGGTCTGCAATAGCCTCCCCTTGGCCCATTGCGAATACTCGGCCTCCCCCACCAGCGTTCATGATGTTTGACTCCAGGCAGTCCCTTCGGAAGTGTCCCGTTACTCCGCACCCATAACAAGCACGGTCTACTCCTACATTTGTGGCTGAGGCAGTTGGTTGGGCTAGTTCTCTGCAGTAGCGGACGGTGTGTCCCTTTCTATTGCACCTAACGCAATGCATTTCACGGAAGGGTCCGTGATGATGAAAGTTGCATCGGTTGCACTTAGGATGGTTGCCGTTGTACGACCTTTTGGGTGTAGGGGTATGGTTTGTTGATTGCTTTTTGGCATTTCTTTGAGTTGGTTTACCTCCCCTCTCACTCCAGGGTTTTCGTTTCATGTTCTTGTGTTCGCACCTTGCGGATGAGGTGAGGAACAAGCTTCATTTTCTTAGTAAAGCTTGCAGCGTATTCAGTAACGCTCATTCTTCCCTTATTTAGATTCTGGAATTCGTTGTTGATCTCCAGAAGATCCTGCTCAGAGCAGTATTGCATCTTCAACTGCACCAGAAAATCCTCCCATGACATCTTGCTTGCTTCACCTTTTTGCATTGAATCAGCCAGTAGCTTCCACCAGCTTAGTACTCCATATTTCAACAGAGGAACTGCGAGAGCGGTCTTCTGCCTGTTGCTACACTCGCAACTCTCAAACATCGTCTCCATCTCAGAGATCTAGTTCATGACTTCCACCGGCGTCGGGCTTCCAGATAGACTCGGTGGTTTGGACGCCATGAAATCCTTGTATTTTCATCCACGTCCATCATTTCCTCCATCCTGGTGGTTTTGCCTAACAATCGGTGGGTTGGCTTGACCAACAGTCCCACTGTAGTTTCCCTCCTCAGTCTGCCCTTCGTTTAACTCAGGTTGTTTGACCTGTATGGTTGCTTCCTCTCGATTTTGTTGGAGCAAACGTCTGCTTTCCTCCATTTGACAATCCAACATCGCCTGAATCATCGCTTGCACTCCGACCATCATCATTGGCTCAGCAGTGGCCACCACAACCGGTATTTGCTCAATCACTGGGGGCTGATCTCGGTTCCCATTTGCATTCATGTTTCCGCTACTGGTCCTTGCCATCTTGATCTATACACCGAATAAGGTGAATATAGATCTTTATTTAGGATTGACGTTTAAATCATCCTTATCACCCCGAAACGTTTATATGCTAGTTCTAATATCGTAGTTAAACGCTTAGAATCCTAAAAACATAGGGTTTCCAGATCTGGTCGGCAATAGACCATAGATCCGAACAAATAACAGCATATCAGGCACAAGCATTTAGCACATAAAAGCATTTTAGGCACAATCCCTAAAATAATCTAGTGCTTGTGTCTATTCAGGTGTATTACCTAAGACACACTCTTCACCATCATTGCTTAGCATTCTAAGTTTAAGTCTAGAAATAAATCCATATTCCTAGTTCGCTTAAACTAATGCTCTGATACCAACTGTGACATCCCCATTTTCACGGCCAGAAAAGACCGATTTTGTTTATGCTTTATAAAAATCAGAGTACTTTTAATAAAAATTTTGCGGAATTTGTTCCCAGAAAAACATGATAATTGCGTTATCAAAGCATTTCTAAAGAAATATATTTTTATTCACTTTTAAAACATTTGGGATGTCATCGTCAATACAGAAACATAAGCATAAACAGAACTTACATTCATTTACACTAGTTATCTACACTAGTTATCTACATCTCTTTTAAATCTCTCCGCGTACGAGCTCCTTTTTCTACGTTCTTTATATCCACGCGTTGGTATTAACGAGTACTACAACTTTCATTTAGACCCCGTCGGCTAATTCTCCTTCTATCTCAGATTTACAAAAATTGTATCGTATTTATCGCGCACGAAGAGTAGCGACTAAGCTTTGTCCATATCTTTCGCATACGAGCTCCATTTACGACGTTATTTATATCCACGCGTTGGTATTTACGAGTACTACAACTTTCATTTAGACCCTATTGGCTATTTCTCATTCTATCTCGGATTTACAAAACTGTATCGAATTCACCGCGCTCGAAAAGTAGAGACTAAGCTCCGTCCATAACTTTTGCATACGAGCTTCGTTTTTGACGTTATTTATATCCACGCGTAGGTAAAAATAAAATCTACAACTTTCCTTTTTACTTCGTCGGCTAATTATCGATCAATCTTAAATTTAATAGTAGAAGGAGATTAGACTGCTAAATGACCGCGAAGAATTCGTAACTCCTTCATACGGAATCTGTTTTCGTCTATCTTTTTACCGTTGAGTTCCTATTAATGAGATCTTCAACTCTCATTTAGGTCACGTAAACCAAAAACCGCTCGAACTAAAATTCGAGTTTCTGGTCGTGCACTGCTAAGCCAAATCTTAGAAAATTCATAACTTCCTCGTACGAAGTCAGATTTGGGCGTTCTTTTTTTGTATGTTCTCGGTATAACATATACTACAACTTTAATTTAGATTGCTAAGGCTAAAACTCGCTCCATCGTAAATTTACTATTTACGCTTCCCGGTGTCGTGCCGGTTTTGCCGTAAAACTTCGACGGGCCATAACTTCTTTGTTATAACTCGGATTTTGGCATTCTTTATATGTACGGAAACCTTGAGACATATTATACAACTTGGTTAAGACTATTATTATAAATAATCTTTTGCCGAAAAGTTGTTTTCGACACTTATTGCCTCTAAATTGACTAGCCCGGATCTACGGGCGTTACACCTTGGTAGAAGGTACTTAAACACAACTTCGTACCCAATTCCTCTTGCAAATTCCTCCAAAACCTTGACGTGAAACGACTATCACAATTCGATACAATCGTTATAGGAGCACTGTGAAGACTTACTACTTCTTTCACATAAGCATTTGCAAACTTATCCATACACCATATCTCATTGGCTGCTATAAAGTGTGCGCTCTTTGTGAACTGATCCACTGAAGGGTTTTGAGCATTCTAACACTCCTATGGTG
Source organism: Lactuca serriola (assembly GCF_051521515.1). NCBI lineage: Eukaryota > Viridiplantae > Streptophyta > Magnoliopsida > Asterales > Asteraceae > Lactuca > Lactuca serriola. The sequence continues at coordinate 100,634,973 of NC_136408.1, forward strand.
TACAAGCAACCTTATAAACCTTGGATCTATGTTTTCTCTATTATACATTCAAATATTCAGTATTCCAAGGTTTTAGTCCTAACTAGCGTAATATGAAGCAACTATACTACAAAGCCGAGTTATATGACATACCTTTTGATTGAGCTTGAAGTCTTGAACTTTAAGAGCTTAGCCCCAATAGTGTGGAAGCCTCAAGTGGAATCACAAATCACCAAAACCGCCTTGGAAAACTTGAGAGAATAGTAAGCACACTAGAAATTGGCCCATTCTTGTTTACTCACACCCTAGTCCATTTCATGTGCCAAGGACCCCTTTATATAGTGTGATGGATTAGGGTTACATTCATATAAACCCTAATACCCATGACCTTTCATTTCCATAAGATCCATGGGCTAAAGCTCCATGGACTTTCCATGCAAGCCTAGCCCATTCTAAATAAGCATTGACCCACTATATATAAATATAAGAGTCCTTATTAATTAGTTCCTTTTGATCACTAAATTAATTCTAAATTAATTCTTGATTAATACTAATTAAATAATATGATTCCATATTAATATATTAGAACTTATAATATATTAATATAAATCATAAACATACTATTCTCAAAAGACTATCCATATAAATTGTTCCTGTGAAGTGCAACCCAAATGGACCATGGTACTCTCGATTCGAATACATACCAATAATAGTTGTGGACTTAGACACCAATCCAACATCCACAACCACCCAAATCATGTCGTGACCGTCCTTCGCTATGGGCAGGTTCTTCAAAAAATCCATGGTGATGTCTTCCCATTTACCCATGGGTATAGGTAAAGGTTCTAAAATCCCATATGGTCTCTGATGTTGTGCCTTAACTCTTGCATATGTTACACACTCAGCCACATATTTTGCAACATCGAGCTTCATCGTCGGCCACCAGTAGTAGGGTTTCATATCCATATACATTTTAGAGTTGCCGACATGAATCGAGTACATGGTCTTGTGAGCTTCTTTCATCAGAAGATCTTTTACTCCTCCCGTCTTAGGTACCCAAATCTTATATTGGAATACCTTCAATCCTTGATTGTTTCTACCGAACACCAACGTTCTGCCTAAACATTCTTCTTTTCAGTCATTTTTCTCCGAAGCTTCTTCTCGAGCTTTCTTGATGTTTTCCACAATCGTTGAGATAACTTCAATTCTTGACGCTCTTGGCCTTCTTCTTTTCAAGTTTACTTTTCGACTTAGAGCATCAACTACGACATTTGCTTTACCAGGATGGTAAAGTATCTCACAGTCGTAATCCTTGAGTAACTCTAGCCAACCTCGTTGCCTCATATTCAATTCTTTTTTATCAAAGAGATACTGGAGACTTTTATGATCGATGAAAAGTTTGCACTTTGTGCTATAAAGATAATGCCTCCATATCTTTAATGTGAATACTACCGCTACCAACTCCAGATCATGAGTGGGGTAGTTCTTTTCATGCTCCTTTGATTATCGAGATGCATATGCTATCACCTTATCTATTTGGGTCAGAACACAACCCAACCTAACTCCAAATGCATCGCTATAGACTGCGAAGTCTTCAACTCAGTCAGGTAAAGAAAGAATTGGTGCTTCACATAATTTCTTCTTTAACTTCTCAAATGCTTCTTCATGTTTCTCACTCCATGTATATGTAGATCCTTTATGGGTCAAAGCTGCCAATGGAGTAGCTATCGAAGAAAAGCATTGGATAAATCTTCGGTAATATCTAGCTAATCCCCAAAAGCTTCGAATCTCCGTGGTACTTTTTGGTCGTTCCCACTTCATAACAACTTCAATATTTGCTAGATAAACCATTATTCCTTATTGGTTGACGACATGACCCAAGAATTGGACTTCTCTAATCCAAAAATCTCATTTAGAGAACTTTGCATACGACTTCTCCTTCTTCAAAACTTCTAACACTTCTCATAGATGCTTGTCATGCTCCTTTTGGCTCTTTGAGTAAACCAGAATGTCATCCATTAACACTATCACACATTTATCAAGGAATTGTTTACAAACCCTGTTCATCAAATCCATGAATGCTGTTGGAGCATTGGTTAACGCAGATGACATAACCAAAAACTCATAGTGTATGTATCTCGTTTTGAATGTGGTTTTCTTAGTATCTTACTCTCTCACCTTCAGCTAATGACATCCTGACCTAAGATCGATCTTTAAGAAATAGCTCGAACCTTGCAGCTGATCGAAAAAATCATCAATCCTTGGCAATGTGTACTTGTTCTTTACCGTTGCCTTGTTTAGCTCTGTATAGTCTATACACATCCTCATGCTTCCATCCTTCTTTTTCATGAATAACACCAGGGCTCCCCAGGATGATGAACTAGGTCTAATGAAACCGTTGTCCAACAACTCTTGAAGTTGCGTCATAAGCTCCTTCATCTCTATTGGTGCTAATCGGTATGGTGCTTTCGCTATTGGTGTTGATCCTGACCACAAGTATGTTCGAAACTCTACTTGTCTATCAGGGGGCAATCCAGGAAGATAATCAGGAAAGACTTCTGAATAGTCATATACCACAGGTATTCTTTGTATATCCTTATTCTCCCTCTTTGCATCGATCACGAATTCCAAATATGATGTGCATCCTTTAGACAAACATTTTATGGCTTTTATCAGGGAAATGATTCCAGAATTTACTCTGCGTTTGTCCTTGTACACCATAAATTACTCTTTTCTAAGTGGGTTTACTTTTACTATCTTCTTCTGGAATAGTATCTCGGCATCATTGGCGTTAAGCCAATCCATTCATAGTACGATCTCGAAACCATTCAACTCAATGTGTAACAATTCCTCGTGGAATTCGTTTTCATTCTAGTCGATAACGATGTTTTTAATGCAATCGCTAACATATATGAATTTTCCACTGTCAACTTCTACAACTATAACATTATCAAGTTTATCAACAGGCAATGCTAGTCTTTCATCAAATTTGTGTGATACAAAGGAGTAGTTTGCTCCTGAATCAAACAATATATTGGCAGACAATCCATTTACAATCAAGGTACATGTAACGACATCTGTTGTATCCTTTGCTGCTTCCAAGGTCATTTGGAAAGCTCTCGCCTTGGGCTTTGGTGGGACATTAGGCCTCGTTGCCTCCTTCTTCTTCGGCCGGTGTTTTGAAATGTGTCCTTCTTCGTTGCATCCTTTGCGGTTTGATATAAACATTTTGGAAGGTGGATACTTGTTGGAAGATAATAAATATTATGATGAAAAGCGATGGTAAAGATAAGATTCCATAGGTTTGATATAAACATTTTGGAAGATGGATACTTGTTGGAAGACAATAAATATTACGATGAAATAAAGTAATGTCCGTATTTGTATGTTGGTCAAGCCAAATATAGTTTGCTTTTGATAAAGCATACTCTGATATTCCAATAAAAAAAATCATTGGGACAATGTTGATCTATTTAATAGAGTTCATATCTTCTAGGAATTAGGGTGTTAGAAGGCATGAAAGAGATATACCATTATTTGAAAACGAGAGGCCTAGGAAATAGTGGAGCTCATAAGTCGCTTCCATGGAAATGTGCAAACCTTCCACTACGATTACCAAAAAAAAAAAACAAAAAAAAAAGAAATGAAGATAAGGGATCACATTGTTTAACTTTTTTTTTTATTTGTAACTCCTCCATGAGGGATCCATCGACTAAAATGACGACTTTACTTGAGGAAAGACGGCCGCTTATCCATCTTCTACATTTCCATTCGAACTCCATTTGTTTCATGACCAAATCTAAAAATTCCCAACTCAAAAAGTCGAATGTTTTGTCAAATTCAACCTTAAAAACTAAGGTTTTTTTCTTCATTTTTTTTACTCTATGAATACCCTTCATTTAGCAAGAGCGGTCCATCTAGAATATACGTTGTTTGTTCGGACTTATAATTTTATTCAACACCTTCTTTAAATGATTAACAAGATCTTTTGATAATGTATTATACATACACCCTACTAGGTTCACAAATCCATATTCTTTTAAAGAAGTGGATCACAAACTTTGGGGATCAAGGAGATGAATGAAGAATTGCATCCTTTTTGTGAAAATACCAAAATTCTTAAATATTTTACTAATCTAATCACCTTCGATTTTATCAAATCCCAAAAGTGTTTCAAGAAGTTGAAAGCGAAGCCATTAGGCCCATGCAACCTATCATTCCCACAATACCAAACTAAATCCTTAATTTCTCATTCTGAAAACGATGCAATGAGAAACGTATTGTCTTCCACCGAGAGCTTCTCGAACCGATCGTTTCTCAGCTTGGGACGATTGTACATAGTTTCATGAATCTTCTTTGAAAGAACTCCCATATTTCATTTTTATTATTTTATTTTGGAAGGATCATTAATCCACTCCCCGTCGACGTTTAACACATGTATGTGATTTCTTCTCATGTTTTTGGTAACCATAATGTGAAAGAACTTAGACTTCTCGTCATCGTCAATCTCCCATCTTAACCTCAACCTTTGTTTCAGGTCAAGTCAGTGACCGAATCCATCTCTAAAATCCTGTTTTTCACACGTGGCAACAGGTTCGTTATGACGAAGTTAAAGGGCGATCTTTTGCCATTAATGCAACATCATTAATTTGCTTCAACATTTTATTTATGTCTTTAATGTTTATACGTTTCTTGCCCGCTCTCCATTTTCTAATTTCATTTTTCACATTGATATGATTTAAAGCTAAAATCCGATTAGAGTATCCGGATCTGTTGAGAAAATTCATGTTTTTTTTACCATATCTTCGAAGTCATCAAGTAGAAATCATGAGGTGAAGAATTTAAATAGGATGAGACCAAAATCAAAGCAATCATCCACCATTATGATGGGATGAGATAATGATAAGAATATATACACGGTAAATTAAACATAGAAGTCACTTCCTATTTATTCAAAAAATAGATAAGCCTTAAAAAGTATTTGGCAAATTGATAAACACTTTTCAAAAGGGTTTTTTTACCTTTCAAAAAGTCATTTTGAATAAGTTATAAAATATGATTTTTTTTAAAATGCTTATTACTTATTCATCTAAAATAACTATAAAATGACTATAAGCTAATTTGAACATCTTTTCTAAATGACTTATCAATCTATAACTTTTGACACCACATAAGTTAATCAAAATATTTTTTTAAACTCAATTTTATCACGACATAATCTAATAATAACTTTTATAAAAAAACGATTGTTGAGTTAAATAATCAAATCCCAAACATTATTACCTGTATGTATCATATGAAGAAGCAAAAAATAAATAAATCCAAACACCTAAAAATGTTTATACCGGTGTCAAATTGAAATAAACTTATAAATACTTTAAATAATATTTTGTTTATATAATTTTATATTTAATCCAAAAATAAAATATATATCACAAAAAGTAGGTTGCTATTTTTTTCTTTTTCAATTTGGTATATTCCAATGGACATATAAAACGGGGTTCCCAAGTATGTCATGTGCGACGTCAATGCTGCTTTTCTAATTTCTACTTTGCTGTAGAACCCTGAAACCCTAGCAACGTTACTGCTCAATATTATCGCCTTAGCCACCACCAACACCAATCGTCTAAGGATCGGAGAATCTCTCCAACGTCTCCTCGATTCGGCGTTTCCTCACTCAAAGGTTAGTTCTCGCTTCAACAATTTTCGATTTCTCTAAAAGCAGGTTCGAAATTCGTTAAGTTTCCACGAGAATTGCGTTGTATGTGTTTCTCTGTATGTGACCGCTAAGGAGAGCCTCTGATAGTTGATATTTGATGCAGGCGAGGTGTTAACTTAGGGTTTCTACACTTTGTGAGGCTGAATACTGAAAAGTCCTTGAAGAACAGTGAAAATGTCTCGAAAAGGTTTAATGGAGCAGGATTTGAGCAAGCTGGATGTGACGAAACTACATCCGCTCTCACCGGAGGTCATTTCTCGCCAGGCTACGATTAATATTGGTAAACTACTTAGATTTTCTTGAATGTTTGTTTCTCCGATCTGCTCATGTTATAATCCTATTCCTTTTCCAACTCTGGAGATTTCATCGATCGCCTAAATACCTTACATTGCCTTAACTAGTTTTTTCTGTCTCTTTCAACAGGTACTATTGGTCATGTGGCTCATGGCAAATCAACAGTTGTGAAAGCAATATCTGGTGTGCAGGTCCGTACTTATTTTCCAGTCTGCTTTGAACTAATTATCATACCACTAGTGTAGGAAGTGAAACAATACCTTGATACCTTCTATGAAATGATCTCTTCTCTTTAACACTTCCTTGATGTATATAGAAGCATATGAATGGAGCAAGGATTAGTACACTAAGTTGTTAGTTTTATGCCATCTCTTTATCATTATTTCTTTCTAAAAGTAGTCAACATGTTCCCAAATTCATCCCCTTGGTATGAGATTGAATTTTCACTCACTTCTAGTTGTAAGTTGTAACTAGAAAACCAGTGAATTCAGTTACTTGATGAATGTCTTTTTCATGTTTATTCTCTTTGCATATTTTCTAAAGAAGGTTCTCTAATGTCGTTTTCATTCATATCCAGACTGTTCGTTTTAAAAATGAGTTGGAACGTAACATCACTATCAAACTTGGGTATGCCAATGCAAAGATCTACAAATGTGAAGATGACAGGTGTCCTCGACCTATGTGTTACAAGTAAGATTACAAGCAAATCATTAATGTTGTTTCTTGGCATTTACTATAACATTGTATGTCATTAAAGATGCATCCAAATTTTTCACAGGGCATATGGAAGTGGAAAAGAAGACAGCCCTCAATGTGATGTTCCTGGATTTGAAAACAGCAAGATGACATTGATGAGGCATGTGTCATTTGTTGATTGCCCTGTAAGTATTCCATCATAATTCAGATAATGCTTAATCATTTGATATAATATATAATGACAATTATTTTCATAGGGACATGATATTCTCATGGCTACAATGCTTAATGGAGCTGCAATCATGGATGGAGCATTACTTCTCATAGCTGCAAACGAAAGCTGTCCTCAACCTCAAACCTCTGAACATTTAGCTGCTGTTGAAATCATGAGGCTCCAGCATATCATAATCCTTCAAAACAAGGTTGATTTAATTCAAGAAAACGTAGCCATTAATCAACACGAGGCAATCCAGAAATTCATCCAGGTCATTTTAGTGTTTAATGTGGATATTATATTATTATTATAACTTGTCACTTTCTACCCTTGGATTAAAATTATTAACTCCAGGGAACTGTTGCTGATGGAGCACCAGTGATTCCAGTTTCTGCTCAACTCAAGTATAACATCGATGTTGTGTGTGAATACATCATAAAGAGAATCCCAATTCCAGAGAGAAACTTCATTTCACCTCCAAATATGATTGTGATTCGGTCTTTTGATGTTAATAAGCCTGGATCTGAAGTTGATGAGATTAGAGGTGGTGTTGCTGGTGGAAGTATCCTCAAGGTTTGTGACTTTTTTTTTTTTAAAAACTCCAGGGACCAAAAATGTAAATGTGTTATTGTACAGGGTGTGTTGAAGGTAAACCAGTTCATTGAAGTTCGCCCAGGGATTGTTGTGAAAGATGAAAGTGGGAACATCAAGTGCACTCCTATATATTCTAGAATTGTTTCACTATATGCAGAACAGAATGAGCTTCAGTTTGCTGTTCCTGGGGGGCTTATCGGAGTGGGGACCACGATGGACCCTATGCTGACCCGTGCTGACCGGCTCGTCGGGCAGGTTCTTGGAGAAGTCGGGTCTCTGCCCGATGTTTATGTTGAACTTGAGGTAAATAAATTTAGTAGAAAAATGAGTTTTTTGATAATAATAATGGAGTGAAAAAGTGATGGAAAGTGGAATGTGTGATTTTGAACAGGTGAACTTTTTTCTGTTGAGGAGGTTGTTGGGTGTGAAGACGAAAGGAACAGAGAGGCAAGGGAAGGTGTCCAAGCTGGCGAAGGCGGAAATACTGATGCTTAATATCGGGTCCATGTCGACTGGGGCCCGTGTGTTGGCGGTTAAGAATGACCTGGCGAAACTGCAGCTGACGTCACCGGTGTGTACGAGTAAAGGTGAGAAGATTGCGCTGAGTAGGCGAGTGGAGAAGCATTGGCGGTTGATTGGTTGGGGACAGATTCAAGCGGGTCTTACTCTTGAAATCCCACCTTCCCCAATCTAAAAACATATTTTGGAATTGTTCTCCAGTTTTGCCTGTTGCTGTTTCTACTACATCACTACTACTTGATTCTTGTTATCATCTATTATCTGGTTTAGTTTTTTTTTTTTTTTTTTTGGGTAGAATTTGTGATTTGACTTGTTTTGACTTTTGATACACAAAACTTTGCTTGGTGTTTGAAGGGGGGATCATAAGACATGGTTGTGCCTTTTCCTTTGCTTATATTTTTCTTTTTATTAAATGACGAAAACCGCAAATTTTTTATATTGGTTTGGTTGAGGTTGGCTTGATACATCATATGTCCAAAAAATTGAAATTGCTTTTCAGAACTAGTGTTAAAAATGATTATAAACGTTATATGCTGTTATGAGTTGTAACAATAAGGGAAGACAATAAATCTTGTCCATTTACTTTAGTCAAAATTGTATATTTCTTACTTGAGGAAACGTTTCATTGGAATCATGGTTTCATTTTGTTGCATTTGTACATCCTAACGTCTAGAATTATTTGATTCTTGTTAATTTTATCGTAAAATGTCCATGTACCGTTTTCTTGCAATCATGTTTGATGAGGTTTCCACGTAGGCGATCTTATCTTCACTGATGTTCTTTATTCTCCATCAACAAAGAAATCATGTAAATAGTGGATGCATTTTAGTAAAGTAAAAGCACCTGAGAAGCGAAGTGTTGCTCATTAATGAAAAATCTATTGCTTATATTCAGCCAATATAATATCAAAAAGTTACAGAAAACAAACATACAAGATATATGCCACATTTCGAATGACATGAAAAAACAGGTGGTGCTTCATTTAAATGGGACATAGCTCCTAGTTATTCTGGTAACATTAAAGCATGATACAAATAATTGATCAATACAGAAAAAAAAATCTTGTGTTCTTTTATCACTACTATACAATTAAAAAATCACTCTTGCATCAATAATGGTCAACTTATTTTTCTTTATTTCTAGCTTCTCAACGCTATGATTCTTCCTTTAGAAAATTCCATGCAAGCAAAGCTGCTCCAACCGCAGGCTCCACCTAATTTCAGACAGTTCATTCAGTCCAAAAAAGAAAGTCTTTATGTATACAACACTTAATCAGAAAAAGGGAAACTTTTTGACTTAATGCATAAAAAAACAACTTAATAGAAAAAGTAATTACCTTTGGCCTAATTGGATGTATCCTTGGGAACTCCTTGGAAACACGATTAATTACTTCTTTTCCAATATCCCACTTCCTATTGGCTTCAAGAACACCTCCAACCATCACAAGAGGACACGTGTCCTTTCCATCTGCCAAACAACTCATATAAATCTTACATCTTTATCTCTTTACATTATTAAAATAAAATTCATTTTAACTTTTGGGGTTTGCAAAATACACCTTCACCACATAACCCGAGTCTTGAAACAACTGCTTTGACACTTTCAGCCAATTCTTGAACTGCATCAAGTAATATCCCATTTGCAACTTCATCACCTCCTTCTGCACAAGATACCACAACAGGGACCAAAGCTGCAATTCGGGCCCATGATGAGTCAGCATACGTCCACCTATATTCAAATCAAGTTTATCAGTAATAACATCATAATAGAAGATTAGACGTTTCCTAAAACCACAAGATTCTATCTTTATCATATAAAGATTCAAGAAACATATACCCAATTAGTTCATCTGGTGAAGAGAGTTTGAGTTCTTGCAGGATGCTGGATGTAAGCTTTGTTTGTGGGCCCCGGCCATCATAAGCCCTTATTACTGATGTCAATGCCATTGCAGCTATACCATATCCACTACATGTACATAAGATACATCTTAACAAAAGTAGGGTTAAATGCAAGAAATAGCTAAGTTTTTCAAAACTACCTTCCCCAATCACCTAATACGGGTCCCGCACCAGCAGCTCGAGCTTCTCTTCCATCTTCAGTATACCCATAAGTAATTGTCCCTGTTCCAGCAATTAATACACAGCCATGAAGCTTTCCCATTGTTCCACTAGCCATGGCAGCTACAGCATCATTGTGGACAAAACATCTAACATCATTCGGGAATATCTCTCTGTGTAGATGAAGAAGAAAGAATGAAGAAACATCAAACATCGAGTCTAATTAAGAAGGTTTTGCATTTGGAAAGATGGATGAAGATGATGGATTGATGTAAGGGGAAATTAAACACCAAACCTAAGCCAATTTAAGATTCTTTCCTGGTCTGTTGGATGATTAACTCCTGATACAGCTAAACAAACTGCTCGAACTGAAGATCTGGTAGAACCTGACTTTGAAAGAGCCTCCGCCATAACATGTTCTAGCGTCTCCCTTGCAGCGGTTTCTGTCAAGTACAAGTTATAGATGCAGAAGGTGTTGAGAGAGAGAGAGAGAGATAAAGAGAGAAAGTAGTACCTCCGACGCTGTTATGATTGGAGCAGCCAGCGATAGCACGAGCTAGGACCGGAGGAGGGTCGGGCGGAAGACTGCCGTCGTTGAAAGGGAACACAGGCATGCATATACACACCGTCGAAGTAGTCCCGCCGTCCAATCCGAGAATCAGATCCTCACCGCCGCTCGCCGGAGCAATACCAAGCTCAAAATCCCATATTCCCCCATTTCTCTCCCGTTTCATCGCTTTCATCAGCTACTACACACTAAACCCTGGCTCAAATCTTCATGAATTTCATAAAATATACTCGGATTACAAACAGGAACATGACGAAATTGTCTCACCTAGAGCGTGAAACAGCCCTACAACTATTTTATGTTAATTATCATGAAATTTTCTAACTGCTCGCCATAAGAGAATCTGGATGGCGAAAAGCCCAAACACTAACGACCAAGAGAGACTAAGAAATTATAGTTTATTGATGACCAAATACATCATTATTTTGAACTTAATAAAATTAGATACCAAATTGGAAAACAATTGGCTACACTTTCGAGTTTCCAACATCTACCAACAACGATTATTAAACCAAACATTGATCGGATGAGCAACTACACTTCAATCTTTCAGTCGACATGAAATCATGAATACATGTGGATGTGAATTGAAAAATAGGGAGAAAGTGTACCAGATAAATAGTAGTAATTTCTTAAGAGTCTTCACTTGTTCGTCGATCTTGGCGGGTTCTTTTCTTCGTTATAATTTCTGCCGCTGCAAACTGACCATTTTGATGTTCTTGAAAGCGGTTTATTTTGAGTGTGTCTTGTTCTATAAAATCTTTGTGATTCGCGAATAGATAATTTTACTATTAATAAAAGGGAGACAAAATTGCAAAAATGGTCCCTGTGTTTGGCAAAATTATGCGACTTTGGTCTAAAACGAAAGCTTGACGCACCATTGGTTCAAAATTGGATTTTTCCATTGTTTTTGGTCCCTCACACTAACTTCCGTCCATATGCTCTGTTACCTGTAATATAGACAGGGTATTTTCGTTTTTCCACCTCTATATCATCGATTACCGCCATATTGAATGATATACACAGTTAATAACCCTTCACTCTACCCACTAAACCCACTTTGTTGATCGAAAACCCTAATCGTTCCTTGAAATCCTGCATTTGATCATCAACTTCAATCGTAAGTTCGAATCCACGAGTATGCTCCAAATGTGGGAAATCAGGCCAAGAAATCAGTGTTTTGATGCAATCCGAATTTACGGTAACGTACTCTGTTTCTTACATATTTCTTTGAAACAAAAAAATTCTTTTACAATCCATATAAAGTAATGTTTTTTTTGGTTTGGTTCATGATTTTTACAGAAGGATATCCCACGATGTTCACTATTGAGCTCCATCATGGAGGAAGGTTCACAAAATTCCCAGGGATAAGCTACATTGAAGGAAAATTAGACCACGTTGACTTGGTAGACATGGATGAATTCTCTGTGCATGAGTTGGACGAGGTGATGCTGAAGCTTGGTTATGAGGTACCACCAGTCATTTACTACCACTATTAATTGCCAAATGGAGATTTGGAGTTTGGTCTTAGAGCTCTAGGGAATGATGTTGATGTACTTAGTCTTGCACAATGCATTGAACATCATAAGATCATCAAGGTATACACTGAACATAATGAAACTAAGTTACTTACATACTTTATGTCTCCAAGAGTTATACCTAGGGTCATAATTGAGGAAATAGCAGATGATGTGCCCATACCAAAATCGAATTCATCAGTGGTTGATTTGCATCTAGTAAATCAAAACCAGGAAGATGTCCAAATCTTGAATTATGTTTGGTATGGTATGAGACACCCGAATACAATTCAAATAGGAGATTGAGATTAGTTGAAGGGAGTCAATCATGTAGTAAGAAATTGTGTTTCAACTTGGAACACACTGCAACTGTTGGTGAACAAGATGCACATGTTGAAATTGGTTATGAAAGTGCAAATATTAGTGATCAAGGTGCACCTGTTGGTGATCAAGATACATAAGTTCATGATCAAGGTGCAAATCTTGGTGACCAAGATGTAAATACAAGAGTGTTTGATACCTTTGATGACCAACCATTTCAATTTGAAGACTTTGATCCTTTCTTTGATCAATATACTTTTAATGATGGTAATGATCAAAGTATGGGAGTTGGTGTAGAACTTGGCACAGGACTAGGTGAAGTTCAATTTGAAAGTGAGGGAGTTTGTGAAGGACTTGGTGAAGGAGGTAGTGAAGGGGGTAGTGAGGGGAGTGAGGAAGATAATGACTTTCTTGAAGATGAAGAAAATTATGTAAGTGATATTGAGGTGGACATGAGTGATTTCTATATGAATGTTGATGTAGATGTTGAATATGTTGACAGAGGAAAGGGTGTTGAGACTGAAAAGGAAGATGTTGATATGGAATATCATGGAGATGTTGAAGTAATTGATAATGATGAATGGGATTCATTAGGTGAAGATACTGATGATGAAAGGAGGAAAGCAATATTAAAACAGACGGTGAAGGAGAAGAAGTGCTCTCTTGGTGAAGTCCATGCAGTTACTTTTCAAGTGGGTCAAAAGTATAAAAGTAAAAAGGAAATTAAGGACAAAGTCAACAAACTTGCCATTGAGACTAGAAGGAATCTTGGCTTCAAGAAAAATGACAAAACAAGGATTAGGGTTGTGCGTAAAGGTAATGTACCTAATGTAAATGCAAGTGGGGTAGGTAAGGGCAATGAAGTGAATTGTTCTTGGTCACTACAAACTTCAAGGTCAAAAGATAGTGATTATTGGTATGTGAAAACTTTACTGGACAAACATACTTGTGTTCAAACTAGAAAACTTAGGGCTTGCACTGCGAAGTATATATCTGCAGAAATCTTAGACATGGTCGAGTCTAACCCTACAGTACCCCTTCGAAGCATTCAAGACCAAGTTCAGAAGAGGCTTCAAGGTAGTAAATGACTGGTTTACTTTTTGTAGCCTTTATGGACACACAACTTCTGACCAAGTTCAGAAGAGGCTTCAAGTTGGTGTGTCCATATGAAAAATTATGAAAATTGCAAAAATGGTCCCTATGCTTGACAAAAATGGTCCCTGTGTTTGGCAAAATCATGCAAAGTATATATCTGCAAACATGGTCAATGCAAAATTTATGTTTATTCTTCGGTTTATTTTTTGTAGCCTTTATGTTTTTCATTGAGAACATTCTAATTTCTCTTTATCATAATCATATGATAATATTATCATGGTATTATAACGGAGGTTTGATACATTATTAGAAGACTTTGTAGCAGTCATTTATGACGCAGATCGAAAATTTCTAGGGTTACTATAGTCGTTTCGTTTTCAATTTGTTTGATGCTTCTTCATTGCTGATGTTTATTTGTTTGTTGGTACTCGCTTGTTGTTGTTGTTAGTTCGTTGTTGCTGTTTGATCTCTTGCTATTCGATTCATTGCTTTCGTTGGTTTGTTGTTCTTCTCATTCTCAGATTGCTTATCTATTGTCGTAGTTATTTATTCATTGCCAACATCACTGGAAATGATGATTCCCTTCAGTCAATTAGTACTCGTCTAGATGGAATGAATTATACATATTGGAGTTATTGTCACACCCCCGGGCAAGGCAGAACATACCGGGAGTGCGACTAAGTTCATGGATCATAGATAAATTGAATATATAGCACAAGTACAAAGATAAACAAAACAATATTTGTATTCCATCATTAAGTTTGAATACATGGTTCTTACATATAATAATAATACAGTAGTTGTCTTAAACAGGTAAACAGATAACAAAAACTAGATAGCTAGGGCGTCTGTATTCTGTAATCAATCTTCTGTCTGAACGCTTGTGTAATGATTTTCTGAGAATACATGTAAGTTTGAGGGTCAACACAAAGGTTGGTGAGTGTCACAGGTTTTCTGAAAATAATAATACTTTTAAAAGATCAAAAAAGTAATGCCTTTGTCGTAAGTAAAACCGTGTTTGGAAATGTTTGATAAAGATAAGACTAAACTGTGGTTTTTAGATAATGAAATCTAGTTAAAGTTTATAGCGACAAAGTTATATGGATAACGGATAAACCTACATACAGATATATGGATAAAGTTATCTGCCAAGTTTGTACTTAACAACCGCAGATACGGGTAAATGGATAAACGACAAGTATATTTGATAAACATACAATTAAAAGTGTACGATACTTGTTTAAACAGTTGGTAAAACTTAGTATAGTGTACACAAGCACATGTATGAGCCTAAGATACAAGTTCTAAAACTTGTATAAATATATAAACCTACATATTTTTGTGCACGTATGAGGTAAATTGAAACTACCAAGCTGATAACTGTCTATACAGTCATATCACATTTATAGTTAGATTGTATATGTTATGTTTATTAGTTGTATTATTTTAACAACATAACATAGATAAATATTGATGTTTTAAAACTGAGATGTGTTGTTGAGAGGTCGTGATCTCCGGGATTACTTCGATTTCCTAGTTAAATTTCGACAAAAATGCAAAAATGGTCCCTGTGGTTTGTCATTTTTTGTGGATATGGTCCAAACCTTTTAAAAATTGGATTTCTGGTCCTTATTGAAAGGTTTGTTTGTGGAACAAGTCCCTGGGGTTAACAACCATTTGTTTGTGGTTGTTAAACCCCTCACGTGCATTGCACACGAGGGCATAAATGTCTTTTTACTTGAGGGACCATTTTTACAATTCCTGAAATAATATATAAAGACTTCCCCAACGTTCTTCCCCAACGTTGAAGTTCTTCCCCAAACGTTGTTCTGCAACTTTCAAGTTGTTCTTCCTTCTCTCATCTCTCTTTGTTAACGGTCGTCTTGTCAGTTAATCACACAATGGTTCTCTATTTTTGTGGTAAGTTTGCTGTTGTTAAATGCTCATGGACACCGAAGAACCCAGGCAGACGTTTCTATGCTTGCCCTCAAAAGGTAAAGAAATTTGTTTGCACCCATTTTGATTTGTAATCAAATAATATTTGTTATTTTCCCCTTTTTGAAGGATTCTGCTTGTCGCTTCATCGGATGGGTTGATCCCCCCATGTGTGAAAGGTCTAAAGTCATTATTCCTGGACTATTGATGTAACTGTTGGAATAGTGTCTAAGGCTGCAACTATATTAGGCAAGTATTTGACCCGGTTGTGCATGGTCCTTTTGGGTTGCCTTCACCATAGCAACTTGATAGGATGATTTATTAAGAGAGAATAAATATTATTAATATATTATGAGAATAATATAAAGAATAATGATATTGTTATTTGATTAATATAAGTCATAAATTAATTGGTATTAATTTGGTGACTTAAAGAGATTAATTAAATAAGAGGGTATAAACTGTCAATTGTTTGATAGTTAAACTTTAGACTGTAAATCCATATTGGATAGGGGTTGGACGAATTCTAGAAGCTAGGGATAACTTAAAATCGTCCAAGGCTATCTAAGGAATGGATTTGGATTGCTTTAAGAGAAGATTATCCAACTAGGGTTTAAGCTGTAACCCTTAAGGAGTCTACAAGTATAAATAGACCCTATAGCAAAGGGAAATCGACACTTCATCTAAAGTAGAGAACCCCTAGCCGAATTCCCTCCCCTCTCCTCTCTCCCAAATCATCCTCCTTGCTATTTGGTGTTTGTAAGCCATTAGAGGAGTGACAATTGTGACTCTAGAGCTCTAAGACAACAAGATCAAACAAGAGATTCAAAGGTATGATTCTAGATCTGATTTAGTATTGTTATTACACATAATTAGTCATTAGAAGTCTTGGATTCAAAGCATGTTTAATTAGAAAGCCTAGATCCAAGCATTAGGGTTTTGCATGCGCACATAAGAAAGTTCTTATGGCTAAAGCCCATCAGTGGTATCAGAGCCTAGCTTGGTTTCTATTAAATTGTTGCTTGTTTGTTTGAAACTTAACTGCAAAATTCGATTTTTGTGTTTCTGAGTCATGGACTTGGCGAGTCCCATAGTGGACTCGGCGAGTTGGCCTGACTCGGCGAGTCCCTTGGTGCACTCGGCGAGTCCAAGCGTCAGGAATGACCAGATTCGGGATTTCTTCATGATTATCTTATGGAAACTTACCTTAATCATATTAGATCAACCCTAATCCGATTTTTTGATATATATGACTATAATCTTGATCTAATTAAAGATATTTATCAACTAATAAAATATTTAATTTCCTTATATGATAATTAATTAATTATTTTGATTAATTTGATAATTATCTTGCATGAAATCTTGAATAAATCAAATATAGATAATTAGGGAATTAATTGTTAATTAAAATGATTTGTTATTTGATCCTCCATGTTTTTAAATGTTTAAAACTTGTCCTCAAGTTTTCAAATTTATATTTTGTGATTAAAAGTTTTAATTTAGACAATTTAAATTTCAAACCCTAGATTTTAAAAGGTTTAAAATACAACCCTATACTAATATAATATTACAAGAATAATATATATATATATATATATATATATATATATATATATATATATGTATGTATGTATGTATGTATGACTAAATATGCTAGTCTTACCGTTAGTAGGCCTCATTCACGAAGCCGATCTATAAGGTGGGTATAAGATTGCGGCCTATAAAATGGCGCTTAATGGGTGTACACTCACACCCACCGCTTGCTTGATCGGTGGAGGGTCGTTAGCCGAACAGGTAGGATAGGGCAATCTCATTAAAATTATAATATGTAATACAAAGTAATTGCACATTTTTTAAAATTTCCCAATCTTAGTTACTTTAGGAAAAGTGAATTGATGCAATCCCATGAAATTACACTTTGCACCCTTTCTAAGAAGTTAGTGGAGCGTGTGTGGTTTACCGGCACACTAATTGGTTCTAAGCAAAGGTGGAAAAGGGTGATTCATTGTTTATCATAGTTCGATGAAGCGTGTGTGGTTTACCGGCACATCGAATAGGTGATCGTTACAATGAAGGCACCATGTGAATTTGCATGGTAATTCACACCCGCTTTGTGATCCTCGGTATCCCAGTCACAAACAAGAGGGGCATATCAAGTTTTAAACATGCCATTGAATAGTTTCAATGAATCTCATCCGAACCTAGGAATTCTCAATACATTTAGGACTTAAAGTTATGTTTTTGTGGTGGAGAATTAGTGAATCGTCATTCACTTACCTTCAATTTATTTGCATGTTAGATTACGACATCCCTTTTCTAAATATGTAAATATTGTTGTTTGATCCTAGCCCTAATTTTTCTTATTGGGTGATAATTAGGGATTCATATTCTAATCTATCTTTGTCCTTTCTAATTGTAGATGTCGAACGCAAACAACGCTGCTGCTAGTTCCTTCACATTGATGAGCCTTTGCCAAAAGGTCACTTTCGATGGAACGAACTTTAGTGAATGGATAAGGTACATTCGCACCATTGCTCGCTATGAGGATAAGGAGTATGTCCTCGATGAGAAGCTCGAGAAAATCAACCCTGAAATCGCTACTCCGGCTGAAATGACCGCTTTTGAAAGATTATTTAGAATAAATAATCTTAAACAAGTTGTAGAATACGTCACAAGGTTTCCGTACATATAAAGAACGCCGAAATCCAAGTTATAACGAAGAAGTTATGACCCGTCGAAGTTTCGCGACGGAACCGACACGGCACCGGGAAGCTTAAATAGTGAATTTACGATAGAGCGAGATTTAGCCTTATCAATCTAAACGAAAGTTGTAGAGTATGTTAAACTAAGAGCATCAATAAAAAGAACGCCCAAATTTGACTTCGTATGAAGGAGCTATGATTTTTCGAAGTTTCGAATTAGCAGTGTACATCCTGAAATTCGAATATTAGATCGAGTGATTTTTATCCGACATGACCTAAACGATAATCAAATATCTCGTTAAGAATAGCGTAACGAGAAAAAGATGGGCGAAAACGGACGTCAGATGAAGAAGTTATGAGGATTTAACGGACCAATCCTGTCCCGACCTGTTAATAATATAAAATTTAAGATCGAGTCAAAATTAGCCGACAGAGTCTAAACGAAAGTTGTAGAGTATGTTCCCGCCTTTGTGTGGATATAAAGAACGTCGAAAACGAAGATCGTATGCAAAAGTTATGAATTTTTAAAGTTAAGTGTGCAATTTGCGAAGCCTGATGACGTGGCATGATCTGGACCGTTGCTTGCTGATCACGTATCGCATCCGATGAACGACGCGTCACCCTCGCATTACACCCCGCGTACTACGGTTCTTATCTACTCCGAGAAAAAGCCACGTGCGAAGACAGCTGGAAGCCATATCCAAGTTACGCCCAGCGTAACCGAAGGTTCTAGCGCCTATAAATAGCTACGAGGTGCAGCCTTCTTCCTTCACCAATTCACACATTTTCTCACTCTCTCTCTAATAAATTTATCTCTCTAGCCCCTTTTGAGTCTCCTAAACCCTAGGTAAACCCCCTAGCACCCGAGGGAAGCCCCGGGGCTCCCGGAGTCCCGAGAAAAAGGGTCTTTCGGTTTCGAAACGCTGCTCTGAGCAAAGCCCGGTTTTCTTTAAAATCCACTGTAAGTGAGCTACGCTTATGCAACATTTAATATAGCTTTCAAATAATTATAGTAATGTTATTAGGTCCTTAAAATAATTATTTGGGCTATTATTATGAGTTATATTGAGTGTTATTTAATGCTTATATAATAATAATAATAATAATAATAATAATAATAATAATAATAATAATAATAATAATAATAATAATAGTCAGACTACTAATTTGTCGCGGTTGTCGTTAGACTAAACCCTAGTGGTATTGATACTTGGTTTTATCGAAGGAAATTGTTTTGAGAGTATCGGAGTGTTATCCGAGTGCTAAGTCACCACCTTTCAGGTGAGTGCATAGTCCCTTTCATCTTACACATAGATATGAAGTATTTCAATATAAATTACGTGCTGTGTGTGCATATTGTCTGAATACTTGCTGTCTATGCTGGGTGAAAGATTTTTATACATGTTTTAAATGATTTAAACTGTATATGTATTTTATATCTACAAAATGTGTTGGGTAAAACATGGGTAGATGAAATAATTGGTGTGTGATAACACGATGAAAGACATCAATGTTGACAGTGATCCAGTCATCTAGTGGAGTATAGATGACGACCATGGACGATACTAGACAGTCCAGTGGAATGCTAGTAGACTCGTAACCTGTAGGTGTTTTTGAACTAGGTGTTCATTAGGTATTTTTGAACTGAGTGTGTTCACTAGGTATTTTGAACTGAGTGTGTTCACTAGACATTTTTGAACTGAGTGTGTTCAGTAGGTATTTTTGAACTAAGAGTGTTTACTAGTTACTTTTGAACTAAGTGTTTACCAGATGCTTTGGACTACATGTTCATCAGTTATAATCTATAAGCCTTGGTAACGATGCACTTCGTGCCGATTCCTTAGGATGATCCTTAGGAATAAATAAACGAGGAATAGCTGATTCTTAGGGTAAATCCTTAAGACTAAATAAGATAATGAGGATGGGTAATTGGGTTGATTGTTTGATTGTTTAAACATAATAATTATATTATTGTGGGTTGAAAACCCTATGTACTTACCAGGTTTCCCAACCTGACCCACTCAGTTTATTTATATCACAGGTGTTAATATGAAGTCACATTACACTGAGAGATCAAAGAGATGTAGATCACTAGTGTAAATAAATGTAAGTTTCGTTTATGCTTATGTTTCTGTATTGACGATGATATCCCAAACGTTTTAAAATGAATAAAATACGTTTCTTCAAAAATGTTTTGATAACGTATTTATCATGTTTTACTGGGAACAAATTCCGCAACATTTTTATTAAAAGAAGTACTCTGATTTTTTATAAAGCATAAACAAAAATCGGTCTTTTCTGGCCGTAAATATGGGGATGTCACAATTGAGAAATATGAATCGAATGCAAGCTTGGTGCACAACTCTAAAGATTCAGTTGTTAGCTAGTTGGGTGTTTTTTGTGATTTTGTTCATAAGGTCTGTTTAGGTTTAGGTAATAGGGCTGTAACGCCTGTGTTTCCGGGCTTGCTATTTTTTAAGTAATGTAATGGTCTAGGTTAACCTTTGTAACCCGTTTTGAAATAATAAGATTTTATTATTTAAGTATTGTGTGTTTTGTGCTTAATTGCTTAATTATGTGGTTTGATTAGTTAAGAATAAAAATAAGCGTCAAAATTTAAGTGTAAAATAAACTTGATATCTTTGGTTAATGTTGTAGTAGTTGAAACGAGGTTTCCGAATATATATAGAACACCCAAATCTGACTTCGTATGAGGAAGTTATGATTTATCGAAGTTTCGGCTTAGCAGTGTGCAGCCTGAAATACTCGATTTGAGATCGAGCGGTTTTTAGCCGAGGCAATCTAAATGAGAATCGAAGATCTCATTGTTGGTATCGAAGCGATAAAAAGTTAGGCGAGAACGGACGTCAAACGAAGAAGTTATGAATTTATAACGAAAGTTTCTGTCCCGGCCTATTAAAAATAAATAATAAAAATAAATTCAAAATTAGTCGACGGAGTCTAAACGAAAGTTGTAGAGTGTAGTCTCACCTTCGCGTGGATATAAAGAACGTCGAAAACGGAGTTCGTATGAAGAAGATATGAATTTCTGAAGTTTATTAAATAATTTGTATTTATTTTTAATTGAAAATCCGGCATTATCCGAAGGACGAGTCATCGGACTCATCCGAAGTACGCCCCGCGTACTCGTGTACGCCCCGCGTACACCGAAGAGTGTCGACACTTCGGATGACGCATGCAGTGACGATTTCGGAGGCCTATACGCCCCGCGTACTCCGAGGCTCCAGCCTCCTATAAATAGGATGCGAGGGCAGCCGACCCAATTGCCAATTTTCTCTCTTCTCTCTCCCGTTTTGCATCGTTTTGCATGCCAGAAATATCCCGAAGCCCCGGTAATATTCTTGAGCCCCGAGGCAAGTCCCGGGATCCCGAAGATCCCGAGAAGTGCGGTTCCCGAGCCGAAGCTCTGCCCGCGAGAAGTTCGATTTTTGTGAAGATCTTCCAGATCTGCTAAGGATTACTACTTTTGCAAGCCGTAGTGCTGTCCGATCATCTTCTGATCAAGTGAGTGTATACTACCTTTCATAAACACGATAATAATACAAGTATGGTTTGAGTGTATTAAGTATATTGTTGTTTATATGTGTGAATGTGTATTCACTTCCTTCTAACTCATAGATATGATTTATTCTCTATGAGATATGTGTTATGTGTGTGTGTGCCTCATCTGTTATGTGAAATATGTGTTGATTAAAGCATGCTATACAGGTTTTTATCTATGTATAAAATGTATATTTTTATCTACTAATATGTTGTGTAGAACATGGGTAGATAGTTGGTGTGTAATAAACAAATGAGAGGCCTCGTTGTTGGTTGATCTAGTCATCTAGCGGAGTTTAGATGACGACCACATACTTTTCTAGATAGTCTTGTGGAAACATTAGCAGGTTCGCCACCTGTAGGTGTTAATGAACTTGGGTGTTCATTCGCTGTACTCCATCCCCCTCATGGTTGTCTTATTTGACTTATATTGCTGAGGTACCCCCGAAGCATGTGTTGTCGCCCCGATGAAAAATTCTTAGACTAGGTCCCTTATGTTAGTTGTCTTAGGGACATTAAAGTGAGAATAACGGGAATGGGTAATTGGGTTATTGTTGGTTGGTGAAAATTAAATATGACTATTGATTGTGGGTTGAAAACCCTATATGCTCACCAGGCTCCCAAGCCTGACCCACTCAGTTTTATTTGTATTACAGGAAGTGGCGCAAGGGCATGAGATGGATGAACCATCAAGTTGTTTTGTTTACAAGTCTGCATATGTTTATATTTGTTGAATGACTTGTAATGTTATCGTTTATGCTTATTGGTCTGTATCGGAACATGACACCCCGAGTTTTGATTATAATGAAAATACATTTCTTTTATGAAATGCTTTGGTGAACATTGTTTTATCATGTTTTGTTTTTGGGAACAAATTCCGCAACTCTTTCAAATCAAAAGGATTTACTCTGAAAATATTTTAAAAGCATAAATGAAAATCGGTCTTTTCTGGCCAAGATTTTGGGGATGTCACAGTTGGTATCAGAGCATTAGTTTAAGCGAACTAGGAATTTGTAGGATTTCTAGACTTAAACTTAGAATGCTAAGTGGAATTTTGAGATGTGTGTCTGTTGTGTTTTAGACACGAGCACTAGTTTATTTTAGGAAATTTGCCTAAAATGCTTTATGTGCTAAATGTTATATGTTGCCATATATGATATTATTTGTTCGGATCTATGGTCTGTTGCCGACCGGATCTGGAAACCTTATGTGTGTAGGATTCTAAGCGTACGTCTACGATACTAGAGCTAGCATGTAAACGTTTCGGAGTGATAAGGATGATTTGAATATCTATCATGATTGAGGATCTAATTTCACCTTATTTGGTGTGTAGATCAAAATGGTGAGAACAAGAAGTGGAGTTGGAAATGCTGACGAAAACAGGAATCAACCACCATTGATCGAACAAGTACCTGTTGTAGCAGCAGCACCTGAACCAATAACCATGGCTGGTGTGCAAATGATGATTCAGACGATGTTGGATCGTCAGATGGATGAAACTAGACGGTTACTTCAACAGAATCGTGAAGAACTGTCAATTCGTGTGGAAGAGCCTGAATTAAATGAAGGGCACTCGGAAGGTGGAAACTTCAGTGGGTCTGTTGGTCCAGCCAACCCACCGATAGTTAGGCAAGATAACCATGATAGAAGGAATGATGGAATGGGATGCAAGTACAAGGACTTTCTAACTTGCAAACCATCGACCTTCAATGGAAAGGAGGATCCGATTGGAGTTATGGATTGGATCTTCGAAATGGAGCTAGCCTTCATGACTTGTGGCTGCAGAGGTAAGTTGCAGACTATCTATGCAGTGCGTCAGTTCCGAGGTGGAGCCGTTCATTGGTGGAACACTCTAGGGAAGACTTTGAGCCCTAATGAGCCACTGCAATTGTCATGGGCAGAGTTCTTGGTGCAGTTCAAGCGCAAGTTCTGCTCGGCTTAAAATCTGTTGGAACTACCGAACTAGAGAACAAGTTTCTGACATTGACGAAAGGAAGCATGTCAGTTGATGAATACACCAATAACTTCACCGATAAGATGGAGTTTGCTTTGCGCATCGTTCCAGATGAGCTGACAAAGGTGGATCGGTATGCGAAGGGACTCCCATGGGAGTACGAGGTGCCAGTACGTTAGGCACTTACTCTAGAGGCAGCTATCTGGGCTGCCAAGTCTGTTGAGAACATGATTAAGGGAAGAACCACCGACAAGGTTGAGGTTGGTGAGAAAAGAAAGTTTGAGGGAACATCTGGTTCCGGTAAGAAAGGCAAATTTTCGAAATCTGATTTGAAAAAGTTTGGAGGAAAGGGAGGCGAAGCGAAGTGGTGTGGTAAGTGTAAGAAAAAGCACTTTGGGGAATGTAGCGAGGATGTAACCTGCTACAAGTGTGGAAAGGTTGGACATTTTGCCAATGAATGTCCGAATAACAAAAGGATGTGTTTTGGTTGTAATGAAGAGGGGCATATTTTGAAAGACTGTCCGAGGAAGAAGGAGGCAGCAAAGCCCAACATTCCACCAAAGCCGAAGGCGAGGGCCTTCCAGATGACACTTGAGGCTGCTAAAGATGAAGCTGATGTCGCTTCAGGTACCTTTCTCATAAACGAATTACCTGCTCAAATTTTGTTTGATTCTGGAGCCAACTACTCCTTTATTTCGCATGAGTTTGGTAGAAAGCTAGCCTTGCCCGTTGATAGACTAGATAATGCTTTATTAGTCGAAGTAGCTAGTGGCAAGTTTGTACCTGTTAGCCATCGTATGAAAAACATCTTGATCGACCTTAATGGGAATAAGTTTCACGAGGAATTATTGCCTATCGAACTTAATGGTTTCGACATCGTGTTGGGAATGGATTGGCTTAGCGCCAATGATGCCGAAATCTTATGCAAGAAGAAGATAGTTAAAGTAAACCCGCCTGGGAAGGATTCGTTTATGGTGTATGGGGACAAACGGCGAGTGAATTCTGGAATCATTTCTCTAATGAAAGCCAGAAAGTGTTTGACCAAGGGATGTACATTATATTTAGCATTTGTGATTGATGCTAAGAAAGAAAAGAAGGTGATGCAGAGCATTCCAGTGGTGTGTGATTATCCGGAAGTATTTCCCGAGGATCTTCCTGGATTACCACCTGATCGACAAGTGGAGTTCAGAATAGACTTGTTACCAGGAACCACGCCAATAGCAAAAGCACCTTATCGATTAACACCGACGGAGATGAAGGAGCTGATGATGCAACTTCAGGAGTTATTGGACAAGGGTTTCATTAGACCTAGTTCATCGCCCTGGGGAGCTCCGGTGTTATTTGTGAAGAAGAAAGATGGAAGTATGAGAATGTGCATCGATTACAGAGAGCTGAACAAGGCAACACTAAAGAATAGATATCCGTTGCCGAGGATTGATGACCTGTTTGATCAATTGCAAGGTTCGAGCTATTTCTCGAAGATCGATCTTAGGTCAGGATATCATCAGCTAAAAGTAAGAGAGCAAGATATCGAGAAGACTGCATTCAGAACTAGATATGGAGACTACGAGTTCTTGGTTATGTCGTTTGGACTAACCAATGCTCCGGCAGTGTTCATGGATTTGATGAATAGGGTTTGTAATCCGTTCCTTGATAAATCCGTGATAATGTTCATAGACGACATTCTGATTTACTCGAAAAGCCAGGAGGAGCATGGCAGACACTTGCGAGAAGTGTTAGAAGTTTTGAAGCAGGAGAAGCTGTATGCAAAGTTCTCCAAATGTGATTTTTGGATTCGTGAAGTCCAATTCTTGGGTCACGTGGTCAACCAAGAAGGGATAATGGTTGATCCAGCAAAGATTGAAGCTGTGATGAAGTGGGAACAACCGAAAAGTCCCATGGAGATTCGAAGCTTTTTAGGATTAGCCGGATGTTACCGAAGGTTTATCCAAGGCTTTTCTTCGATTGCTACTCCATTAACAACTTTGACCCACAAAGGAGCTACTTATGCTTGGAGTGATAAGCATAAAGAAGCATTCGAGAAGTTAAAGAAGAAGCTATGCGAGGCACCGATACTTTCTCTACCCGATGGAGTTGAAGACTTCGCTGTTTATAACGATGCGTCCGGTGTTGGATTGGGTTGTGTTTTGACCCGAAGAGAAAAGGTGATAGCATATGCGTCTCGACAGCTGAAGGAGCATGAAAAGAACTACCCGACTCATGATTTGGAGTTGGCAGCGGTAGTTTTCGCTCTGAAAATATGGAGGCATTACCTTTATGGCACGAAGTGCAAACTTTTTACTGATCATAAGAGTCTCCAATATCTCTTTAATCAGAAAGAGTTGAATATGAGGCAACGACGCTGGCTAGAATTACTTAAAGACTACGACTGCGAGATACTTTACCACCCCGGTAAAGCTAATGTTGTTGCTGATGCTCTCAGTCGGAAAGTCAATCTTGAAAGGAAGAGGCCAAGAGCGTTGAGAATTGAAGTTGTCTCGACCATTGTGGAAAGTATAAAGAAAGCTCAAAAGGAAGCTTCTGAGAAAAATGACCGAAAGGAGGAACGTTTGGGTAAAACGTTGGTGTTTGGTACAAACGGTCATGGACTGAAGGTATTCCAAGATCGTATTTGGGTACCTAAGTCAGGAGGAATTAGGGATCTTCTGATGGAAGAAGCTCACAAAACCATGTACTCAATTCATCCGGGTAGCACTAAAATGTATAGGGACCTGAAACCCTACTACTGGTGGCCGACGATGAAGCTTGATGTTGCAAAGTATGTGGCCGAGTGTGTGACTTGTACGAGAGTCAAGACACAACATCAGAAACCTTACGGGAGTTTAGAACCATTGCATGTGCTTATGGGTAAGTGGGAAGACATTGCTATGGATTTTGTCACTAAACTGCCCAGAACAAAGAATGGTCACGGCATGATTTGGGTGGTCGTTGATCGATTCACTAAGAGTGCGCATTTCATAGCAGCCAAGGAGAAATGGTCTATGGAAAAGCTTGCAAATTCTTACGTGAAAGAAATTGTGAGGCTTCACGGTGTTTCGTTAACGATTGTATCGGATCGTGATAGCCGTTTCACCTCAAGGTTTTGGAAATGTCTACAAGAGGAAATGGGTACCAAGTTATGTTTAAGCACACCTTACCATCCGCAGACTGATGGTCAGAGTGAAAGAACGATACAAACACTTGAAGATATGCTGAGAGCATGTACCTTCGAATTCCTAGGTAATTGGGATGAACATTTACCTTTGGTAGAATTTTCCTACAATAATAGTTTCCACTCGAGCATTAAGATGGCACCTTACCAAGCTTTGTATGGACAGAAGTGTCGTACGCCGTCTTGTTGGCTTGAGGCTGGGGAAAAGCAGTTTATGGGACCGGAGATGGTTCATCAAACTGCTGAAAAGTTGAAAATAATTAGGGAAAGAATGTTAGCAGCTCAGGATCGTCAAAAGAGCTATGCTGACAAAAAGCGAAGACCGATGACTTTTGAAATTGGAGATTCGTTTTTGCTTAAAGTCTCGCCGTGGAAAGGACTTATAAGATTTGGTAAAAGGGGAAAGTTGAGTCCAAGGTTTATTGGACCGTTTAAAGTTCTTCAGAGGATTGGGAACCAAGCTTACAAGCTCGAATTACCCGAAGAACTGAATGGAATTCACAACACTTTTCATGTGTGTTATTTGAGGAAGTTCACGGGAGAAGTTCCCGATATAATTCCAATTTCTGAATTGAGAATTGATGAGAACAAAAGGTTGATTGAAGAACCAGAGGCAATTGTTGACCGAAAGACTAAGAAGTTGCGACGCAAAATGGTTGGGTTAGTGCTTGTCCGATGGAAACACACGAATGGGCCGAATCTCACCTGGGAGACGGAGAGTGACATGTTGAGTCGCTATCCGCATTTGTTTGTTGATGTGTGATTTCGGGGACGGAATCAATCTAAGGTGGAAAGAATTGTAACGCCTGTGTTTCCGGGCTTGCCATTTATTTAGCAATGTAATGGTCTAGGTTAACCTTTGTAACCCGTTTTGAAATAATAAGATTTTATTATTTAAGTATTGTGTGTTTTGTGCTTAATTGCTTAATTATGTGGTTTGATTAGTTAAGAATAAAAATAAGCGTCAAAATTTAAGTGTAAAATAAACTTGATATCTTTGGTTAATGTTGTAGTAGTTGAAACGAGGTTTCCGAATATATATAGAACGCCCAAATCTGACTTCGTATGAGGAAGTTATGATTTATCGAAGTTTCGGCTTAGCAATGTGCAGCCTGAAATACTCGATTTGAGATCGAGTGGTTTTTAGCCGAGGCAATCTAAATGAGAATCGAAGATCTCATTGTTGGTATCGAAGCGATAAAAAGTTAGGCGAGAACGGACGTCAAACGAAGAAGTTATGAATTTATAACGAAAGTTTCTGTCCCGGCCTATTAAAAATAAATAATAAAAATAAAGTCAAAATTAGCCAACGGAGTCTAAACGAAAGTTGTAGAGCGTAGTCTCACCTTCGCATGGATATAAAGAACGTCGAAAATGGAGTTCGTATGAAGAAGATATGAATTTCCGAATTTTATTAAATAATTTGTATTTATTTTTAATTGAAAATCCGGCATTATCCGAAGGACGAGTCATCGAACTCATCCGAAGTACGCCCCGCGTACTCGTGTACGCTCCGCGTACACCGAAGAGTGTCGACACTTCGGATGACGCATGCAGTGACGATTTCGGAGGCCTGTACACTCCGCGTACAGGCGTACGCCCCACGTACTCCGAGGCTCCAGCCTCCTATAAATAGGATGCGAGGGCAGCCGACCCAATTGCCAATTTTCTCTCTTCTCTCTCCCGTTTTGCATCGTTTTGCGTGCCAGAAATATCCCGAAGCCCCGGTAATATTCTCGAGCCTCGAGGCAAGTCCCAAGATCCCGAAGATCCCGAGAAGTGCGGTTCCCGAGCCGAAGCTCTGCTCGCGAGAAGTTCGATTTTTGTGAAGATCTTCCAGATCTGCTAAGGATTACTACTTTTGCAAGCCGTAGTGCTGTCCGATCATCTTCTGATCAAGTGAGTGTATACTACCTTTCATAAACACGGTAATAATACAAGTATGGTTTGAGTGTATTAAGTATATTGTTGTTTATATGTGTGAATGTGTATTCACTTCCTTCTAACTCATAGATATGATTTATTCTCTATGAGATATGTGTTATGTATGTGTGTGCCTCATCTGTTATGTGAAATATGTGTTGATTAAAGCATGCTATACAGGTTTTTATCTATGTATAAAATGTATATTTTTATCTACTAATATGTTGGGTAGAACATGGGTAGATAGTTGGTGTGTAATAAACAAATGAGAGGCCTCGCTGTTGGTTGATCTAGTCATCTAGCGGAGTTTAGATGACGACCACATACTTTTCTAGATAGTCTTGTGGAAACATTAGCAGGTTCGCCACCTGTAGGTGTTAATGAACTTGGGTGTTCATTCGCTGTACTCCATCCCCCTCATGGTTGTCTTATTTGACTTATATTGCTGAGGTACCCCCGAAGCATGTGTTGTCGCCCCGATGAAATATTCTTAGACTAGGTCCCTTATGTTAGTTGTCTTAGGGACATTAAAGTGAGAATAACGGGAATGGGTAATTGGGTTATTGTTGGTTGGTGAAAATTAAATATGACTATTGATTGTGGGTTGAAAACCCTATATGCTCACCAGGCTCCCAAGCCTGACCCACTCAGTTTTATTTGTATTACAGGAAGTGGCGCAAGGACATGAGATGGATGAACCATCAAGTTGTTTTGTTTACAAGTCTGCATATGTTTATATTTGTTGAATGACTTGTAATGTTATCGTTTATGTTTATTGGTCTGTATCGGAACATGACACCCCGAGTTTTGATTATAATGAAAATACATTTCTTTTATGAAATGCTTTGGTAAACATTGTTTTATCATGTTTTGTTTTTGGGAACAAATTCCGCAACTCTTTCAAATCAAAAGGATTTACTCTGAAAATATTTTAAAAGCATAAATGAAAATCGGTCTTTTCTGGCCGAGATTTTGGGGATGTCACAAGGGTAATGGGGTGGGTTTTTTTTTTTTTTTTTTTTTTTTTTTTTTTTTTTTTGTTGAAGATCGATAAAAGTGTGTTTTTTGGGTGGATTAATGGTTTTTGGTACTTTGACCTAGGTTCTTTGTAGTTGTTTGTAAGGTCAAAGTAAGTTGTTTATGTAGTAAATGACTTCCTGATATAAATATGAATTTTATGGAACTGCTTATGTTGTTTGTAAGGTTCTTTGTAGTTTTTGTAAGGTGAAAGAAAGGTTAATGTGAATAATTGACTGTAATTACATAATACACAACAATAACCAAAACCCATAATAACCAAGGCTGCAATTACATAATAGACTACAAGCATATAGTGCAATTACATTATCCCAAAATATGCAACCATATATATATGTTCTAATACTTATCATACTAATGAAAACCAAAATAACCATAAGTCATAAGTTTTTTAACATCAAAACACTTCCAAAAGTAGCAAATAACATCTGCCAAAACAAACACAACCTTGATCTTCAACTTCCACCTAACTTCCACCTCCTTGACCTTTGCATGTCCTTGAGTTGTGACCTTTGTTTTTGCATTTTGCACATGTTACACTGGCATATTTCCTTGTTAATTTTTGAACTCCATCAGGACCCACTTTATAGCCTTCTTCCTGACTTACACCATGAGTACCACTCTGACTTTGACTCCCTCTTTGATTCTGACTCAATTTTTCATCCTCACTTTTCTTCCTCTTCTTTGTAGGCCTACCTGGTTGCTTATGATGTATTGGAGGGATAAGTGTGGTGGGACACAAACTTTTAGGACACATTATTCTTCCTTTTATGGGCTCTACCTTATAGGAATATGCATTCTTCCATGTGTCCAACCAGTATACCTTATTGACCCACCTGTAAATGTCACCAACATCCTCTGAGTTCTTGGTCATTTCGTAAAGGGTTGCAATGGCATGTTTACAGGGGATGCCTATTAGCTCCCACTTCCTGCAAGTACATGTGTTGTTCCTAACATCTACAACATGTTGATCTTGCCATGCCCCAGTGACTTGGTATTTCTCACCCCCATTCCACATAGCAATGTAATGTGATGCATGAGATTTGTTTACATCCAATATGGTTGTTGCAGTGGGTGTTAAAGGCCCTTTTGCATTGTCCATCACCTTCATAACATTACAGATTCTCTTCATCAAGTATTGTCTAATATACTCCAAACAACCTATGACAGGCTTATCTTTTTCCTCCATTATCTTGCTGTTAAATACCTCACAAAGGTTGTTTAACAATATATCAGAGATTGCTCTGCCTATTAAAAAAATTAACATATTGTTTTAAGTACAAGTGCACATTTAACATATAGTAATTTATGGTAAGTTATGTACCTGTAAAATGGCTTCTTGCCTAGTGTTTTGGAGGAATCTTTCTAAGCCATTCACATGCCTCCTTTTCATAGTTGCTAAATTCTTTCATGCAATGTTCAAATTCAGGTACAGTGGTTGCAGTTGCACATCTCCATAAATGATCCTTGTATTCTTTCAATTCCCATTTCACTCTCATGTTCTGATGTATGTGCCTGAGACAATACTTGTGCTCAACACATGGGAATAGTTGGGCTATTGCTGGTATTAAACCCTAAAACAATAACAAAAATTAAGTATTTAGTTTATATAATAATAAGTAATTAATAATACAAGTTAGAAAGAGATACCTTTTGTCGATCTGTGATAAAAGTAAAGTTAGAGTTTGAACCAAGATCCAAGTCTTCTCCTAAACACTGCAAGAACCATACCCAACTACTTTTGTTCTCTGTCTCAACAATGGCATAAGCAAGGGGGTAAATACCATTGTTAGAGTCCAACCCAACTGCTGTTAGAACCTGCCCAGGAAATGGTCCTTTCATATGCACACCATCGAAACCCAAAAGATCCTTGAGGCCAGCCTTAAAACCTTTTTTCAGGGTACCTAAGCAAATGTAGATTCTTTTAAACCTCCTCGTTGGGTTTGATGCGTTTTGTTCACTGTAAACATCAATCTTGATAGTTGTGTCAACATTGGTTGCTTGCAATTCAAGGACATAGTCCCTCAAGATCTCATATTGTTTTGTATAGTCACCCTCCACGATCTTAGTTGCAATAGCCTTGGCCCTGAATACTTTGTCAATAGAAACACCAACCTCGAAGTCCTTTTGAAGTTGTTCCTGCAATGCTCAAAGAGGAATCCCTGGATTCGTGTCGATTTGGTCCATGATTCGCTTGGATATAAAAGTAGCAGTGCAAGCTCTAATCTTCCTACTTTGAAGGCAAGTATGGTTGTCATTTAATGTCCTTACAAACCAGGGAGATTATGTGTTTGACCTAGAAGCATGAAGGAACCAACTACAGTTTACTTTTTCTGAATTTACCTCTTTGCCCTTGCTTTTATTTTTGGTATTAAGGCCCACCACCCCACTTGCATTCATGACAGGGACTAAACCTCTACACAATGCCCGAAGTCTAAGCTTGTCATTCTTTTTATAATATAAATTCCTCCTAGTTTCTAATGCGTGCATGTCAATTTTTTTCTTTCAATTCTTTCTTTAATTTAAACTTTTGCCCAACATAAAAACTGGCCTTATGGACATTGCCAAGACTGCATCTTTTCTCCTTAGCCAAATTTTTAAGATCACATCTTCTTTTCCTTTCATCTTCTGACCCTTCATCTAAAGAATCCCATCTATCATTGTCAATGACTTCTATGTCCTCATGTTCATCATTTGTACCAACCCCGTTATGAAACCCATCCATTTGAACACAACCATAATCCTTCTCAAGATTGAGGTTAAAGTCAGTCATATCCACCTCCACTTCTGATACATTGTTTTCACCATCAACAATCATATTGTTTTTTTGATTGTTGCCCAAGATCATCACTGTCACTAGACTTTTCATGTTCAGGCTGATGGTCTTCAACATTCTCATCTTCTGGTGGTTGATAATGTTCTCCATCAAAAGGATCAAAGTGATCATGATAAAAGTTCTCATAATGAAAGTCATCATAATCAAAGTTATCATGGTCACCACCTTGATCTTATACCACATCATCCATGTTAGCATGCTCACCAGATTGATCTTGTACCACATCATCTAATTTAGGATTCTCACTACCTTTATCTTGTACAACATCATCCAATTTAGCATGATCACCACCTTGATCTTCTATTACATCATCCAAATCAACTAAACAAAGCTTTTTGGCACATGAACTTTGACCAACTATTGATTTCACCCTTCCATTTCTTCTATACTGTGGTGAAACTTGTGTAGGGACTTTGTCAAAGAGTATCAAGGACATATACCCTGCCAACTGTGTTTGATCATTAGCTTCATCTATTATTGGGGTTTTATCCGTTGATGGTACTTGAGGTACATTTGCTTCTTTTGGAAGATCACCATCACAGAGCTCCTTAATAATAACTTTTTGCTTTCCTTTTGGAGACATAAAATAGGTCAGCAAATTAGTTTGTCCATGTTCTGTATACACTTCAATGACCTTGTTATCTCCACTATATTGAGCCAAATTCAAGACATCATTATCATTCCCTAAAGCTCTAAGACCAAAATCCAAGTCTTCATGAGGAATCCTAAAATGGTAATATATTACTAGGGGTACAGAATAACCTAGCTCTAGCATCATTGCGTCTAGTTCATGAACTGAGAACTCATCAATGTCTACTAAATCAATA
Organism: Lactuca serriola; assembly: GCF_051521515.1. Lineage (NCBI taxonomy): Eukaryota > Viridiplantae > Streptophyta > Magnoliopsida > Asterales > Asteraceae > Lactuca > Lactuca serriola. The sequence goes on from NC_136408.1 coordinate 100,668,497, forward strand.
TATCCCACTTCACCTTTAACATATTTCGTGTTTGGAAGCTTCGTAAAATTTCCACCATGGTGTAGCTTTATGGTGAATATTGTTGGTGCACGCTCTACAAGATACAAAAAACATTAAGTAAGAAATTATTAGATGTTTGTCTTTTGGGCTCTGTTCTTCAGATCATCAAGAAACCCAACAAAATTTCGTAAACAGAGGATAAGTGAAACTAACCATATTCATTTGTGATGTCATACGTCCCGCCTTTTGGCATAATCGCCCACATTACGAAAACCATTTACAGTTGAAAAGCAAAACAAGTAAACACCTTAGACCAAATCTTGATTAGGGTTTTTGCGTTCAAAACGAATGACGAAGAAGATGGAAGTGGAAGAGATAACTAAATATTTTGTGATTTTGTGTGTAATATGGCGCAAAGACGGTAACAAGTTGGTTTATTTCAGGAATTGTAAAAATGGTCCCTCAAGTAAAAAGACATTTATGCCCTCGTGTGCAATGCACGTGAGGGGTTTAACAGCCACAAACAAACGACTGTTAACCCTAGGGACTTGTTCCACAAACAAACCTCTCAATAAGGATCAGAAATCCAATTTTTAAAAGGTTTGGACCATTTCCACAAAAAATGACAAACCACAGGGACCATTTTTGCATTTTTGTCAAACGAAATTTATATTTGAGTAAATTACAAGAATGGTCCCTATGGTTTAGGGTAATTTATGCGTTTGGTCCCTAACTTATTTTTTAACTCGGAAGGTCGTTACTGTTTGTTTTTGTTACATGCTTGGTCCCTGTCTTACCTAAAAAACAATTTTGCCTTTGATATTTTTAGATATTTAAATAAACACACCCCAAACCCAACCCCCTCACCTTACCTTATCTATCACACAATTTTTTCTTATTTAAATAATAGTCTTTTTAATATGTAAGACACAGATCAATCCGGTAACAAAAACAAACAGTAAGGATCAAGCACGTAACAAAAACGAATAGTAGGGACTTTTCGAGTTAAAAAAATAAGTTAGGGACCAAACGCGCAAATTACCCCAAACCATAGTGACCCTTTGTGTTATTTACTCTTTATATTTAAGTTGACACTATAATGTTATATTTAAATTAACAATTTAAGTACTTTTGTCAAAACTGTTCAAAAGTTGTAGCTTTAAACTGATGATGGTTTACATACAACAACATTTTAAATCTAATAAATTAAGTATAATATGTTAAAAGTTAAAGACATAACTTTATAAGTAGAAGTAAGAATATTATTTTAAAATTGAAATTTAGTTTATTTATGATTACACTGTAGGTTTGATATTTATTTAACCTTATTAACCAACTTATAATCATTATTAGAAAGACACTACAATTTATCACTTTTAATTATTTTTAAAATATTTTTAGAGTTGTTTAAGGTAAACTAAAATTTATATTTAAGTTAACCCTGTAATGTTATATTTAAATTAATAATTTAAGTATTTTATACGAATTGTATCTTTAAAATGATAATTGTTTACATCCAGCAATATATTAACACTAATAAATTAATTATAATATGTTAAAGTTAAAAAAACATAACTTTATAAGAAGAAGTAATGATATTATTTTAATATTGAAATTTAGTTTATATATGATTACACTTTAGGTTTGATATTTATTTAACTTTATGAACCAATTATAATTATTATTAGAAAGAAATTGATAAGTCATAAGAGTTTCAAATGAATGTGGTGAAAGAAAAAATGCATGAGAGTTTCAAATGAATGAGGTTAAAGGAAAAATGCTAGCTTCATAAGATATTAGGCGACTGCCCGCACGTTGTGCGAAAAACACCTATATAGTTGAAGTCTTTACAAATATATGTTTTTTAAAAATATAACAATAATGTTGTTGTTAAATTTGATATCATAATTCGTATACTAAATTGATATAATATATTGATTATTTTAAATTATATGATAATATATATAAATCTATTATAACTGCATTATCTCAATAGTTTGAATGACTTCTACCTACGAATTACACGTGATTAAAATTAAGTATAATATATGGTTTAATGTTATTTGTAGTTGTTATTATTGTTAATTAATTTTTTAAAATTTATTTGCTTAATGTTTTAATTTCTATCATTATAATTATTTAAAACATCAAACATTGTTTTTTGATTTTAAATGTAACAATATAATCATTTATATATAGTTATTTTTAACTATTGTTACTATAAGTTATTTTAAGTTACTTATTTGAAAACTTTTAACGATTATAAAAATATCTTACGAAAATATTTTAGTTAAATTGAGATTACAGTTTAGCTTTTACATTTATCACTATAATTTATCACTTTTAACTATTTACAAAATATTTTGGGTTTTTTAAGTAGAAATGAAATTTATATTTAAGTTGGCACTGTAATGTTATATTTAAATTAACAATTTAAGTATTTTTGTCCAAACTGTTCAATAGTTGTAGCTTTAAACTGATGATAGTTTACATACAACAACATTTTAAATCTAATAAATTAAGTATAATATGTTAAAAGTTAAAGACGTAACTTTATAAGTAGAAGTAAATATATTATTTTAAAATTGAAATTTAGTTTATTTATGATTACACTTTAGGTTTGATATTTATTTAACCTTATCAACCAACTTATAATCATTATTAGAAAGATACTACAATCTATCACTTTTAATTATTTACAAAATATTTTTTGGGTTGTTTAAGGTAAACTAAAATTTATATTTAAGTTAACCCTGTAATGTTATATTTAAATTAATAATTTAAGTATTCTATACGAATTGTTCCAAAATTGTATCTTTAAAATGATAATGGTTTACATCCAACAATATATTAACACTAATAAATTAAGTATAATATGTTAAAAGTTAAAAAACATAACTTTATAAGTCGAAGTAAAAATATTATTTTAATATTCAAATTTAGTTTATATATGATTACACTTTAGGTTTGATATTTATTTAACCTTATTAACCAATTATAATTATTATTAAAAAGAAATTGAAAAGTCATGGGAGTTTCAAATGAATGTGGTGAAAGGAAAAATGCATGGGAGCTTCAAATACATGAGGTTCAAGGAAAAATGCTAGCTTTATAAGATATATAGATATAGATAGATAGATATAGATATAGATATAGATATATAGATATAGATATAAATAACTAAATGTGTTTTTTTATTATAGTTGGAACTTGTATGCATTAATTGTCCATTGACTATATATATGTATTAATTTTGTGCATTAATTGTCAGTTACTATATTTTGTATTGCACATTTAAGAGTTGAAAGAAAAATATGGTTACTTGGTCTATTTATATGAACATTACCACTCCATACACCAAAACATTTAGAAATTATCCTTGAAGTGATTGGGAGTGATTTTCGTACACATAAACATGACCGATCTTAAATACTCTTACTTGTTATTCTTCATTGTTGTTATCGCAGGTTTGTAAACCCAATTCTCTTGATAATTATGTTGTGAAATATTACTTCAATTGGATAATATATATGTAACAAAGTTCCTTATGCATATATTTATATATCAAACAAAAAAAACATTTTGTATTTAAAGCATATCATGTTGGCGTAATACTTATCAATATTATCCAAATATTTTGATAGATCCTATAGTGGAAAAATTATCATCCAACGTAATATTATAATCTCGTCTATAGATTTAAAACATTCCTGTAATTTATATCTATTTTCATATTTCATAATATTATATTTCATATATTTATTGGTCTTCTGTATGTAGTTGGAGTTTCGATGGTCAGTGGACAGGAAAGATGTAAAGATGTTTTATATGAAGGCCAATGTGAGCCAGCTGATTGCCAAGAAAAATGTACTATAAACCACTCCAATAGCGTAGGAGAGTGTTGGCGTTGGTCCGGAAATGATGTTCCTTATTGTTTGTGTAATTTCCTTTGTAGTTAAACTTAAAGGTTTAAGGTTCCATATAAGAAGAATTGGAATCATATTTAATAGCGTATCTATGATGTTCTACATGTTTTCAATATAATAAGTGGATTTCTCTTAAATTGTTGCGATGATAAATTTGTTGGTTATTATAAAAATCAACATGTTATCCTTTTATTCTAAAATTTTATATAACATTAAAATTCTCGGTAAGAAAAAGACCTTCAACTTTTTATAAAGAATTAAATCATCCGAATATTTTTATTCATGGTCTTTATATGTAATATCTTGATATCATCTTAATACTATTTTATAAAATAAAATTAGGTGTAAGACCCGTGTACTACACGGGTTTATTAAAAATACAAATTTAATATCAATATTTAAACATTAAATTTAATATCAATATCAATTTTAGAGCTCTCATTAATTATGACATTTATTTCATTATAAATATATCAATTCTTTTTCAAAGAAGCATTTATTTCTCTCAATATTATAACCAAAATAAGTTATGATATGTGAACAAATCAGAAAATTACATGTGGAAATAAATAAATTCTAAAAATCTATTAAAATGCCATGTGTCCAAATCAATGAGGAAATGACATGGGACAGAAAATGAGTTTTATTTATTAGTATAGAAATATAGATAATACTAACAGGGAAGGCACACGTCGTGAATTATTTTGTGCGAGTGTATTACGCCACTTTTTGGACGTACTCGTACTAATAGGGAATGGGTTATTTCTTCATGGAATAATGCTCCGTTCCCACTATAGAATTAGAATTATCGTTTGGAGCTGAGAAGTTCTATTTGATTACAAAGCTCCATTTTGGAATCTCAAAACAAAATAATAAAAAATATATTACAAAAGCTCCATGACTCCATCAAAGTTTTGGAAACGCATGTTCTCGAAACAAACATCTAATTCGTAAGCGTACCAGATTTGAATACTTTAAAATTTTAAGGGTAAATGGCACAAAAAAACATTTTTTTATATATAAATTCGATTTTGACACCGTGTTTTTTTTATATTAATTTTGACACTGTGTTTTTCAATTTGTTACAATTCTGACCACTTGACCGGTTAACCAGGTTACATGCTGACGTGTCATGATGACGTGCCAGTTTTGATGACGTGACATGCTGACATGATATGCTGACGTGTCAAAATTGAACTTTTTTCTCACAAAAAACACTAAGTTTTTATTTTTTTTCGATTTTGACACTAAGTTTAATTTTTTCTTTCAACTTTGACACTATGTTTTTTTTGTTCCAGATGGAACATTATTTTTTCCAATTTTGTTCAATGTTGATAATTTTCTATTTGAAACCGTATAGATATTTTTTTTAATACATTTAAACCGTATAAATATGTTTTTTTTCCTTTAAAAACCATAGTTTTGTATAAATATAATTTTTTTTACACTCAAATCATATTTTTATGTATAAATATGTATTAGTTATATAAAAATTGTATTTTATATTAAATATGCAACTTTAAAATGTGTTTGGAGGTTTGAAGACGTGTAGTCGATCAAAACTTGGATATCAAGTTTGCAACCCATCAAATTTTTACATCTTATTAGAAGCTTATGGTTAGTTTGATTCTAATGATATAACTAATGCTTTGAATGTAAGGAAAAAAAACACATTGTATTTAAATAAAAATGTGGGTTTTTAAACGAAAAAAAATATGTTTATACGGTTTAAAATGTAATAAAAAATATATTTATACGGTTTCAAATGGAAAATAGACAAAATTAAACAAAATTTGATAAATGATATTTGATTGGAACAAAAAACATAGTGTCAAAATTGAAATAAAAAATTAAACTTAGTGTCAAAATCGAAAAAAGTGAAAACTTAGTGTTTTTTGTGGAAAAAAAAATCAATTTTGACACGTCAGCATATCATGTCAGCATGCCACGTCATCAAAACTGACACGTCAGCATGTAACCTGATTAACCGGTCAAGTGGTCAGAATTGTAACAAATTGGAAAACACAGTGTCAAAATTGACAAAAAAAAAAAAAAAACACGGTGTTAAAATTGAATTTCTATGTAAAAAAGTATTTTTTGTACCATTTACCTAAATTTCAATAACAAGTTTCACAATATTTCTGAAGAATGTGTCGTGAGAGTGTGTCTACTATAAATTCTTTGTACGAGGTTTTTAGGTTGAGAAGTAAACAATCATATATCCAACTAAAATGGCTAACGTTGGTCGATAACCTGAAAGATTGGAATATATATAACTATATCATATTCTTTAATTTTATTTTGATTAATAGTTGAAATTTACAATCTAATATTAAGTTCATACAAGGTAGTTATTTACGAGATCATAGCTACAAAGAACTTAATACGACGTGGGATAAAACCAAGTAATATCTCAAATTAAATAATACAAAAAACAATTTATATACTTGGTATCAAGATTTATGATTTGGTTTAAAGTATAGTAAACCATTTGCATTTTATATTTTTTTTAATTAATATTAATATTTAAATAATAAAAAAGGTTCACCTACACGAGTTTCGGAAAGAATGCTACTAAGGTATGGTGTAGTATGGTAAATCATTTGCATTTTATACTACTAAGGTTCGCCCTCACGCGTTGCGGAAAGAATGTAGTTACAAAACTTTGAACATAAATTTAAAATTAATCAGTCATGTGGAAATTATACTACATTCCAAGTTTAATTATAAAAAGTAAAACTACATTCCAAGTTTAATTATAAAAAGTAAAACTTACCGAACAAACAAGTGAGATTAAAAAGAATCAAATCGATCATCAACATTTGTACGGATGTACGTCATGGAGCAAGGATTATCCTCTTTCAGGTTGTAGAAATAAACAAATAGTTTAATTAATGAAGCTTCTTAGGTGCAGTGGCGGAGCCATGATCAAAGTAAAGGGGTATCCTAATTTTTTTTAGGGTAACCTAATTTTTTTCCCGGGACTTGGGTTTCCCGGGTTCGGTTTCGATTTTAAACCCAAATCTTAATCGAATCCTTAGCTAACCTCAAGTCTTGTTATATAAACATGAAGTTGAAGTATATTTTGACACTTGAATCGTTGTGGGACTCAAAGTAGATATCAAATAAAGCATGAGCATAACATGTTTATATAATAGAAAAAAATGGCTGAGTTTACATGTGTTTAGCGATGTGGGATAGAATAGTTGGGAAAATAAAACAAAAATAAACAAAGAATATGTAAGAAGGAAGAATAGAACTCAAGACCTTTGCTTAAATAAGCCAACGCCTTAACCAGCAGACCAATTGTTTGTTTGTGTTTATAAGTGAAGGGATATGTATATATACATTACACCGATTTTTTTTTAGGGATACGTAAACAAAAATTACACTACCGAAAAAAATTTGAGGGGTATCCCGGGCTACCCCGGGATCCCCTTGGATCCGCCCCTGCTTAGGTGCCATTTACTAGTGTTAGGGCATGTTGTTTCGCTCTCAATGCTTTTGTGACAGCTATACATTTTAAATAAAAACTAGTATTTAAGTCATCTTAGGAGTAGCATTGAAGGACTCGTTTTCAATTAATAAAAATAAAAACAATAAAAAGAAAGTATCACAAGGAACCAAAACGTAACTTTAATGCACAATGTAACTCTTTTGCAATTGATATATCCAATGTGATACCAAAGGGCTTCTAGCCCAGCGGTATCAGGTGGTGCCTTTCCTCCTTGAGGTCGATGGTTCAAGTCTCGTGGTGGACATATGTGGTATTAGGTGTTAGTTTTGGAGTAGATTATAATATTTGTATTTGTCGTTTCAAATGAAATATATCCTATGTGATTTACAAATGTCAACAATCCACATATAATACTCAGTGACGATTATACCATATTAATTGAACCACAAATTTATCAAAATAAAGTTTCGATCCAAACAACTATGCACGACGGAGTTGGACAAAAATAAGGTTTGAAAGTGTATCTTAAGGATATTAATAAAAAAGAAAAAAATAAAAAAAATTATGTAAGAGACAAAAAATGTAACGTTAAAATATAATAGAAGACTAAAATCGCAATTTATAAAATACCAATAATTTAACTTTGAAATTGTGAAGGTTGAAAACTGTTATCAAAAAAATTTTAGAGAAAAAAAAATATATAAATGTAAAAATCTATTATGACTAGAGACAAAATTACTATTTATAGATAAAAAAGTTTTGTAACATTTGTAATGCCATTTGGTTTGACCATTTTTTATCTTGGAAATAGAAAACCCAAATGAATACAAAATCAATGGCGGAACCATTCTGAATATATATATATATATATATATATATATATATATATATATATATATATATATATATATATATATATATCCAGAATGGTTCCGCCCATAGATTTTCTATTCATTTGGATTTTCTATTCAACTTGAAAGTAATTACTGACAATATTATTTTACTTTTTATTTATAGGTCAACCTCAAGTTGGTAATTGTTTGTTTGGATCTAGATTGCATATAAATGATGATATCCCTCACGTTTTAGAGTTCAAATCAAAGTATGTTTTCTTAATAATAATGAATCATGTAATGTTTTATGTTTTTATATGATGACAAGTGTAATTATTACATTAAATTAGTTATTTACCATACTTAAGACATTTAGCTTACTAAATCATTACTTTTGTTTTTTAATCTCATTTTTTTTGTATATATAGTCTTAATGCTTTGGATATGAATGTTGAGTCTTCTAGCCGTACATCGCAATTCAAGATACTGTTGTGGCCAATCCAGAGGATTACTACCTCTGTTTTCAAACAAAAAACATTGATGGGATTCATGATTTGAACGAGGTTTAGTTAACATTTTTATATAAGAGTTTTTACATTCTATTATTCTTTTGAATTTCTATGTACCATTCATATGAAATAGGATTTTAATATGATTCATTTCAAAAAATATATGAAACAGGAAGTTGGTTTAACCATCATCGCTACTATCATCGGTTTTCATATGGATGGAGGCTGGTTTTCATTTTATTGTCGTGATTGTTCTAAAAAGGTTACTAAAAGTGATGTTGATGTTGATGTTGGCCATTTTCACTATGATGGTTGTGGATTAGTCTCGGATGTATATGGAAAGTAAGTAATTATTAGCTATTCGACTATGCATGCATTTAACTTTTCTCATATATTTCATTGTGTATATCAAGATAAATATAAGCACTATGTTATAATTTTTAGAATTATGATAGTAGTTCGTGTGCAAGATGAAACTGGGTCTTCTTTGTTCGTATTGTTTGAGCGTCATGTAAAAGGTCTTATTCATTGTGGAAACCAATGGTCGATGGAAAAAATAGCTAAGGTTTGACAATATATCTACATTATTTAAATAATTGACATATATGGTTTTACTTCATTAACTTTTCAACTATTTCGTTGTAATGTAAATTAGGATCAAGGATGCCAACAGATACCTGATGAGTTCAAAATCCTTCTAAATAAGAAGTTTGTCTTCAAAGTTTCTTTAAATGTTATTAAAAGAGAACCTTAAATTCTCAACTTAAGAACTTAGGGTCATTCATTGCATTTCAATCCTATATTTTACACCTTTAGATCATTTGCTGACATCATCCTTACACTAAAAAACCCGTTGCCTAATGTTGCCTTTCGTTCATCATTTACTCTCTCCGTCTCTTCTTTCGATCTAACGTTAAGAAAAAGGTAAATCATTCGCTTCTACTAAAATCAGCCAAGATGACACATTTTCTGATCTCCACCGCCTTTGTACACCTCTTCTAATCTTACTGTTGCTTTCCTCTCCACCGCCTACAAGAATATGACAGAATACCCCACACTATTCAATTAACAGGTAGATTTCAGGGCTTTCTCTTTCTAATTTTAGGGTTTTCACTTCCATCTTTCGTTTTCAACCGTCAACTTAAAATTGACCAGCGATTGTCATCTTGAAAAGTGTTTTTTGCATATTTGTTTGAGTAATAGTGAATTTTTGTTCGGTTTTGAAGGTAAATAGAACGTCTGTATTCAATTCAATTTTCTTCTTCCGTAATTTGATCTCCTTATGTAGGAAGTTTAATGCGTGTGATTGATCTTAAACACCAGATCATGATAGTTGGGCGTTTTTGCATTTTTCATTGCTTGGTTAACGTTTTTGTTCTGAATTTATTCATACGTTTCTGAGATCTATCTCAATTCTTTCATCTATACATACCTTTTTTTCTCATGAACTTATCATATTCCTATATTCCATTCCATGGATGCTCGTACTCCCGTTTTTTCTTCTCTTTGCTATCAAACAGTTGTTGAAACTAAAGACAAATCCATATTTGTTGCTTCAGCTTTTTCTGGCCACCAGCAAGGTTAGATAAGATCCACTGTTAATCAATTTTTTTTATTTAGTTACTTATTGATCCTCTTATATATCGTCATCTTGTTATAACTACTATAACTTGCTTTAGTGCACAACAATTTCTTGAAAAAAGTTGTTGATAATTGTCAAACAGCTGTACAGGATAGAGACCACAAATTCTTGACAAAAGTTGTTGAAGAAGCTTATAAAGGAGTATATAATGGAGATGGAGGCCCATTTGGTGCAGTTGTTGTTTGCAAATATGAGATAGTTATGAGTTGTCATAACATGGTTTTAAAACACAAAGATCCAAATGATCATGCTGAAGTTACAACAATAAAAGAGGTTAGTTAGACTCATTTTTACCTATAAATAATAGTAAATTACCATTATGCCCTCCTTCTGTCTAATGAATAAAAATGACTGTTTGTTTGTGAATTTAGTCTTTTTTTTTTTTATCATTGCTAGATAGTTTTTTACTAATTATTATTTTTACACCATGTATTTCAGGCATGTAAAAAACTCAACCAAGTTGAGCTCTCTGATTGTGAGATTTATGCCTCTTATGAACTATGTCCTATGTGCTTAGGTTATAAGGAATGATGTATATGTTTGCCATGGAAACTGCAATTTCACCTAGGCTATCTTATCACATAAGTCGAATAAGTCAAATTGACATGGAGTACAGTATAGCAATGATCAAGAATTACGCCTTGATGCATCATGCATTTAGTTGTCATTTTTCTTTTTCGAATAAACAAAATCCAATTTTCAATAGTTTTCACCGGTTTTACACTTCTTGGATTTTAATATTCTTTTAAAATTTATATTAAGGAAAATAGCCCTAACACAGTGCAACAAACTCCACATCAGCATTTCATGTTTTTTCACACCACTAACTTAGTTACTGGTGCCTGTTTCTCCAGAAGGAGTTTTACAACTCGTGTCATTAGAACACATATGTATGCTTTCATTCTTTCATGTCATGTTAATTTCTGCCAGCTTGCACTTTATTATACACTTTGATCTAATGATCTCATGTTTTTCCCTTTACTTGCGACTATAGATACGTTGTGTTTCCAAGGATTATTCTTCTGTCCTGAAGCAGCTTCATTGATCCTCCATAATTTATGCATTTATCACATAAGTCCACTGGGACACAATATCCGTGAACGTGCCAACTCATATTTACTTTCTTTATATTTATATTTAATTTTCTGAATTATATTATTAACGTTTAAATTCTCTATTTTGATGGGTTTGTATAAGAGTTGTTGCGGCTAGGAACAACAACCATCTGTTCAGATGATCCCATACTCTCAATGGAGGATCTTTGTGATCAGATTCTATAGGTCCTTAATTATTTTCGGTAAAAATACACCATATATATTTTAAAAATTCTTTATTCTTATATAACTTTTGTATTCTAGTTATTTAAGGCTTCGTTGGTTGTCCTGAAGCAACTTCATTGATCCTCCATAATTTCTTCATTTATCACATCAGTCCAACAGGACATGAGGTCCGTGAACGTGCCAACTCATATTTACTTTCTTTATATTTATATTTAATTTTTTGAATTATATTATTAACGTTAAAATTCTCTATTTTGAGGGATTTGTATAAGAGTTGTTGCAGCTAGGAGCAGCAACCATCGGTTCAGATGATCCCATACTCTCAGTGGAGGATCTTTGCGATCAGATTCTATAGGTCCTCAATTATTTTCGGTAAAGCATCCACCATATATTTTTTTTATAAAACTTCTTTGTTCTTATATAACTTTTTGTATTTTGGTTATTTAAGGCTTGGTTGGTTGTCCTGATGCCGCTTCATTGATCCTCCATAATTTCTGCATTTATCACATCAGTCCACTTGGACACAAGGTTCGTGAACCTGACAACTCATATTTACTTTCTTTATATTTATATTTATTTTTCTGATTTATATTATTAACGTTAAAATTCTCTATTTTGAGGGGTTTGTGTAAGAGTTGTTGCAGCTAGGAGCAGCAACCATTTGTTCAGATGATCCCATACTCTCAGTGGAGGATCTTTGCGATTAGATTCTATAGGTCCTCAATTATTTTCGGTAAAGCATATATATATATATATATATATATATATATATATATATATATATATATATATATATATATATATATATATATATCCCGCCCGAGCATGCTTAACTGCAAAGTTCTTATGGGATCTGCTGCCCACACGGCTTTAAAACGCGTTGTGTTAGGGAAGGTATCCACACCCCTTATAAGGATTGCTTAGTTCTCCTTCCCAGCCGATGTGGGATCAGATCTAACCAACTTTCACTCCCCATTATAGGGTTCGACATCCCCGTCGAACATATCGACCCGTGCCTTGGCTCTGATATCATTTGTAACATCCCCCTCTGGCACGTATCACAATATTGTCCGCTTTGGGCCACTCGGCACGAGGACTTCCCAGGGGGTCACCCATCCTGGTACTACTCCCGCCTGAACACGCTTAACTACAGACTTCTTATGGGATCTGCTGCCCTCACGGCTTTAAAACGCGTTGTGTTAGGGAAAGTATCCACACCCCTTATAAGGAATGCTTACTTCTCCTTCCCAGCCGACGTGGGATCAGATCTAACCCATTTTCACAGACATACCCATTTTTACGGCCAGAAAAGACCGATTTTGTTTATGCTTTATAAAAATCAGAGTATCTCTTTTAATAAAAATGTTGTGGAATTTGTTCCCAGAAAAACATGATAATCGCGTTATCAAAGCATTTCTAAAGAAATATATTTTTATTCACTTTTAAAACATTTGGGATGTCATCGTCAATACAGAAACATAAGCATAAACAGAACTTACATTTATTAATTTACACTAGTGATCTACATCTCTTTTAAATCTCTCAATGTGAGGTGACTTCATATCAACACCTGTGATATAAATAAACTGAGTGGGTCAGGCTGGGAAACCTGGTGAGTACATAGGGTTTTCAACCCACAATAATATAATTATTATGTTTAAACAATCAGTTAATCAACCCAATTACCCATCCCCATTATCTTCTTTATTCTTAAGGATCTACCCTAAGAATCAGCTATTTCTCGTTCATTCATTCCTAAGGATTTTCCTAAGGAATAGGTACGAAGTCCATCGTTGTCAATGACACAGCTGTCAAGCACATCTGTTAGTTCTATCACTTAGGCGCAACTGCCATAGTTGTGACATTCTATATGAGGCGCTTTTGCCGGTATTGTCCTTTAGACGCTACTGTCAAGGTTATAATGTTCTCTATTAGGCGTAGTTGCTGATATTATCCTTAGAGCGCAGCTGCTAGGATGTTTATCGTAGATCAACAACATCTACAGGGCGCAACTGCTAGTGCTCATCTATAGGGTACTAGGTCCATTGCTGCCAATGTTCACCTATAGGGCACTAGGTCCATACCACTAATATTCCTCTATTTCAGCTTTCACCCCTCGTCCTTCATCTACCCATGTTTTACCCAACATATTTTGTAGATATAAAAATACTTGTACAGTTTAAAACATTTAAAACATGTATAAAAATCTCTCACCCAGCATAGACAACAAGTATTCAGACAATAGGGGGTTTACCTAGACTTTAGGGGGCTTAAGGGAGGTTAGAGAGAGAAACTAGAGAGAGAAAGTTGAAGGGTGAGGTGTGAGGAAGTTGGAATGCTAAGCAATGATTGTGAGGAGTGTGTCTAATAGATTTAGGTAATACACCTGAATAGACACAAGCACTAGCTTATTTTAGGTATTGTGCCTAAAATGCTTTTATGTGCTAAATGCTTGTGCCTGATATGCTGTTATTTGTTCGGATCTATGGTCTATTGCCGACCGGATCTGGAAACCTTATGTGTTTAGGATTCTAAGCGTTTAACTACGATATTAGAACTAGCATATAAACGTTTCGGGGTGATAAGGATGATTTAAACGTCAATCCTAAATAAAGATCTAGATTCACCTTATTCGGTGTATAGATCAAGATGGCAAGGACCCGCAGCGGAAACGTGAATGCAAATGGGAACCGAGATCATCCCCCAGTGATTGAGCAAATACCGGATGTGGTGGCCGCTGCTGAGCCAATAACGATGGCCGGAGTGCAAGCGATAATCCAGGCGATGTTGGATCTTCAAATGGAGGAAACCAGACGTTTGCTCCAACAAAATCAAGAGGAAGCGACCATACAGATCGAACAACCCGAGTTGAACGAAGGACAAACTGAGGAGGGGAACAATAGTGGAACCGTTGGTCAAGTCAACCCACCAATATTTTGACAAAATCTTAGTTACTTTAGGAAAAATGTTAAAATGATGCTATTCCATGAAATTACAATTTGCACCTTGCCACGTCGTTAGTAGAGTGTATGTGGTTAACCGACACACTAATTTGGGACTATCAAGGGTGGCAAAGGGTAGCTCAATGTTTATTACAAATCAATGGAGTATTTGTGGTTAACCAACACATTGATTAAGTGATAAATGACATCAAGAGTACCAAGTACATTTGCATGGTTATTCATACATTGTTTGTGATCCTTGGTATCCCAGTCACAAACTTGAAGGGCATATCGAGATTTAAACATGTCATTGAAAAGTTCAATGAATCTCAAAAGATCTAGGAATTTTAGTTCATTTAAAACCTAACCACCAAAACGAATAGGTAAGGAAGTCAGCCGCCACTGAATGTCTCCAAATAAGGGGCCTCCACATACCACCATATCCTCGATAGACCTGCGCAATCCTTTGTTAGAGAACAAAGTTGCCTCTTCCATGTGAACCGGTTGGCAAGTCCTTAAACCAAAGAAAAGTTTTGCAATACCCATACATGATCGAAGAAAAAGGAGCTCACTCTGCGGGTCACATATTTATGGAAGAAGGCCCATCAAATTAACAACATTGACTGCTCTCTTCATGGTCAGCTCGCTAATAAACCCCGTGTCTTTGCTAACAGCCCCCCCCCCCCCCCCAAAGGAGCTTCACCCCCAAAAAAGGTCTCCTTATATTTGTTGGGAATAAATCGACACAAAGCTTCCTACCATCACAGGAGGGCCAAACAATCTCCGTTTTCTTGATGTTCAACTCAACACCCAAGCCTGGACCATGCAACCGAATAATGTTCAACACTCTAGCCACCTCCTCTGAATCCCCAATGATAGTCCCATCATCTAGATACCAATAATGGAGAAGGAACTTACAATTATCTCTAATTTTGTGCCCAAGCGGGTGCAAAACGAGGGAAAAAAGAAGAGGGCCCAAGGGGTCGCCTTGTTGCACCCCATTGGTAGACCATATATGTGGGTCTCCGATATAAAGTCTCGTTGCTTGCTCATACAAAAAATTCACCTACAAAGAAATGGAAGGTCACATCTTCTTAACCTCGTGGAGCAATGCTGATCTATCCACCAGGTTAAAGGAATTCGAGAAATCCACAGTCACTATTACAAGAGACCTATCAGCATGGTGTTCACTCAACACCCTATTGGCACTGTGTAATACAGCCTCAACGCCGTCGAACACACCGACCCCAAACTAAAAATCATTAAGGTACTTGGCCATTTCTTTACCCACACCTTTCATGGAAACCTTGGAAACCAGACGTCTCCATAGAGTGCCTACTGCAATTGGACGGATCCCGTTGTTAGGTTTAAGCAGAGGTGTGAGAGGATAATTTATTTTTTCAAACATTCTTACACATCTTGTATCAATTTTGGTTTGGAAATATTAACACTCTAACCTCAAAAGCTAGAATGTTATCTTAATCAATGGTGCTTCAAGCTTTTGGGTAATTTGTATCGAGTTACTTGACTGGAGTGTTACATATTTGTGGAAAGGTGGAGACTAGATGCTCATTCTTGGATAAATAGGGGATCCACTGTGTAGGATTCTGGATATGTGAATGTAGTTGTGGGGCTTCAGTTACTTCCTTGGATTATTTGATGTTCCGTTTTGATCCTTCTTTTCTCCTGATGTTTCAATACACCTGTGATTAAATACACATGGGATCTCATTGTTTATTCATTTAATTTGAAGATATGACAAGGGTGGGAATCTTTTAAGTAAATTATGCCCTTGTAAAGGTACTGTTTTAAATTTTCATTGCCGTAGTTTCAGATCATTTATACTTACTTCCGAAAGCTACTCTACTCAAACTGCAAAATGCAGGGCCTTTGTCCATATTAACAAACAAATTAAGTAGTTGGAATGAGTATTATGAATGCAGAGGCATCCATTTAGATTCTCCTGTTGATCTACTTCTTCATTGGGTAATGTAGTTTCATTGTGTACCATATAACATATACTTCATAGAATGTCTTTATTAGATGTAGTGTATATGGTTACATACTTATATATATATATATATATATATATATATATATATATATATATATATATATATTTGTTTGTTTTTCTAGCCATTAACCATATATCAAGCAATTCAAATTGCTTCTGTGAAACAGTTGATCCCCAAAACTACTGATGAACTGTGCATACACTACTTAGGTTTTTTCATCACTTTTAGAACCTCATTTAGCTTATTTATGTTAAAATATTTTCCTTTTGTGGATTCTTGATTCTGATTAATGGGTTGGCTTTGTGAAGGGCCAGGAAGAAAAGTTTATCAACTTGCTGTATTTGGGGAGTTGCATGCTTTACTTCCAGGAGTCCGAGTGCATATAGATTTTGTTGGACCTGCTATTCCACATGACAGGTCAGCATCACATGTTATTTAGAGATTCAACTTATTGAGAAGAAAAAGAAAATGAGTAAAAAGAGTAAAACACATTGCCTTATTATGCAATTATCCATTTTCGGCAAAACATGGATGGAGATGCAATTACTCTTTGTAGCTATGCAAATTGCATCGAGGCAAATTGCACATGTAAATCTGGAAAAGTCGAATTCAATTCACACACCACTTCCAATAAATCTTCATCAATTACAATAAATCTTCACACAGTTCTTTATCACAACCGCTACTTAGATCAGACCAAGGTTATATTATATATTCATACTTCCACTAATATTTTACTTGTGCTATTATTTTAAATGATTGAGGATTAGAAGAGCATTCACGTCTTTTGCACCAACCACAGATTGATAATGAGTCCAAGTCCTATCCTATTTCACTTTAATGGGTAGAACAAAAAGTTATACTTTTTGTCCCATTGACATCAATGTTTTTTCTCTTTTGTTTGACAATAGGGGTCTAATCCTTAATGGATCTACTTCTTTATGGACAGTTTCCCTGATTCCTTTGGTAATTTCACTAAGCTTTATAATTTCAATTAGTTACCAGAGTCCATTCCTGTGTCCCTCACATAATCCAATTCCCTCATGTTTCTATCTCTCCAATTCAATAGTGATCATAACCAAATATAAAAACCTACAATAGAGAACTTTTCTCCTTAAATAAATTTCAAAATAGAGATCATAACCAAATATAAAAACCTACAAAATTAGGGAGGATTTTTTTATAAAAATTGCAAAGAAATCTCACAGAAAACTATGAAAATCAAGAAAAAATATAACACAATTTTACCTTAAATAAATCTCACAATAGAGATTATAAGCAAATATAAAAACCTACGAAATGAGGGACAAAAACTCATGATTTTGATCTTTTAGAACATACCTCACCAATCCCTCTCCGTTGTCATTCCCAAGTCTTCGATTTCACCATCTTCTTCGCCTAGCACCCATTGTTGACTCGTAGAGTCCCTAACTAAAATCTGTCTTAAAATCAGCTAAACTTCTTGCCTCTGTCTGTCAGCCTATGATCAAGCTCTCTTGGTAGACTCATACTCACTCACTGATCAAACCCGTTGCTGACCAACCGTTTATACAACTCTTCGAACCTCCGTCCTCCGTTGTTGCCGTCCTCTTCGCCGATTGCACTGTTTTTTGTTATTCTCCACCTCTTCTTTTCTCTTCAAAATTAGATCTTCAAGATCAGGTACGTCGTTTTATTTTCTTTTGAAAATCCCATCTTAAGCGTCTTCACTTTATAGTTTGTATTATTGAATCAGTAGCTTGTAAGTTTTAAGTGATAAATAACAAAGATATGTGAAGGTTCCTAAAATATCTAGGGCTAATAATGTATGCGTATGAAACACAAGTTATTTTCATTTTTAATTTTAATTCATTAATATCGTATTAAATATAAAGGTTTATATATGTTGTTTGTTTTTAAATTGATTTGTTTATCTTGATTAACAAGTGAGTTTATGAAATAAATTTATATTTCATGTATAATGTTAAGTTCTTTTAATATATATATATATATATATATATATATATATATATATATATATATATATAATATTTTTTAAATTATGTTTCTATGTTTAACTTATGATATTATGTTTCTGTGTCGATTGTTATTACAATCTAAAATACAACTTTTGAAGTCTTTTCAATCAACCACGGATACGGATGAACCTCTCATTGAATTGTCGACCAAATTATATGTTAATTCATTCAGAAGACTTCAAATTTGCAACATATTGATATAATGTGACTTTGACCCAAGATTGTTGTTATTTTCTACCTAAATTAAAAAATGCAAATAACTTCATGTTTGTGATTTAAGTGTGGTCCGTGTGTTTGTAATTGTTGTTTCTGTATGAGTAGGGTTAGAGTGGTCATTTTTTTAAATTTGACCATGTAGCATACTAACATTATAAAATGTAAAATTATTAGATAATAACCCACATGTTTTTTACTTGGACACGAAAAAATGAGACATGTTAGTTGGTATCAATGTTATTTTAAAAAATTAACTTTGAATCTATTTTTTCCAAATTTCAAAATTGTATTCACAAATCTGATAACCGTGATATCCCAAAAATTGCATATTTAGTTATGTTGCTATTAATGGTTTAAAGGTAAAAAGACATTTCTATTTCATACCAGTATGCCATAAATCATAATATACATTTTTTCCTTTTTTTATTATGTAAATTAAGTATAAAACCTTCATAAATGTTTTTTTCTTTTATAATAGTAAAAATACGACAAAATAAAAATATATATATATACCAACATTCCCAAATTGCCCATGCATTGTACATTTATTTTTACTACACATTTTATAACAACAAACTTGTATTTTTTTGCTTTGTATCTTTAATCATAAACGCATACTTGCAGAAAGTTTCATATTTTTTTTCATAAAAGTCTCGTTTAAGCATTATAATTAATAAACATTTAACTTCATACAATCATTATTTTGTCCACAAACAGATAAATGGCTCAAACCACAATTGGTAATTGTAGCAACCCTTCGTCCTTGATCATCTACTCTGAAAACGAAGATTTCCTTCATAACTTTGATTTCCATAGTATTGCTGATCTCCAACAAGTACATCGGGTTTATATACATCACTTTCATTTACAATATATAAATTATGTGAAATTTTCTTTTGTATTATTTATATCTTAATCCTTGACTATTATTATTTTATACTAAAATTTAAACTTCCATTAACATTTTTTAGGAAAAAACTTTAATTGTTGTTGGTACGATTAAGCGGTACGATTAAGCAAGTATGTGTTAAAGGGGAATGATACTGTTTTACTTGTACTAGATGTCAATAGAAAGCCGTAAAACAAATTTTAATTCATGATGATCAATTTCAAGATAAAGAAGTTTTTTTTTATTATAACACTTCAAACGGCATGAACAAAGTCATTTATGTTGTTTTCGGGTTTTGAAACTTATTTTATAAATATTATTATATTGTTCTGTTAAATTATATAAATTTATATTACTAAATCTATTTACATCAATGCTCTCAGTTTGAAAAACACCATTATAGTTGAAGATATTACCGGTTCGATGTCACTTACTTTATATGATTGTGACACAAAGAAGCTTATAAAAAGCGCACAAGAGTTGGTTTATTAGTTTTATGAGGTTATCCATATTAACTTCATTTACATAAAACAAATTTGTTATTTTGTATATCTATTTTTATAAATGTTCTTTTATTTTAGGATGGTAATAACGAAATTTATCCATTTATTCTGAATATACTATTGGAAAAAAGATGACATTCAAAATTCAAATTTCATATGACAATTTGAAGAACAAAACAGAAGGTTATACTATCTCAATGATCACGTTTAACAATACAATCATAGATGAATTGGAAAAAATATTGAAAATGGATCGGGTAAAATTCTTTAACGTCAATACTACAAACAATATACTTATTATCATTTCAATTCGTATGTTATGAAAGATTAAATTTGAAGTTTTTCTAATATTATTATCTTAGTATTTCTTTCTTTTGCAGTTATCATTATTGACTTCCGAACTAATTATTGAAATTCTTTCACGAACATCATTACAAACATTTGTTACTATTTGTACAAATAAATATTATGGAAATCTAACATACAACAACCTTGTTCTTCATAACTACAACCATTGAAATAATGTGGTTTATGGGGTTATCGTTCAACAAAAAAACCATGAGGAAATATAGAGCGTCAGTTTGTTCTGTCTTCTGCTAACAACAATCTTGACATTGATTGGTTACCACATACTTGTACGATTTTAGCATCATCCTTGTGCGGACTCCTTCTTGCTGCATCCTATGATCCAATGAATATATTTCAAAGATATTATTTGTTATCGACTACAAATGCCAAATGGATACCATTTCCAAGATCTGAATACACTGCAGTAAAGTTTGCTTTAGTAGTTATTAGTTCGAACTCGTTACATTTCAAGGTCATTCGATTGTCATACACAATGCCATCATAAGAGTTTATATGTAGTATATTTTATGTTATTAATTTACTTTATTATTTACTTATATGTTATTTTATTTGTATTGATATGCTTAAGGAAAAAGTGGACTACGATTACTTCAACATAAAATTGTTTTCATCTACTACATGGCAATGGAGGGGGTTTCAAAATATCCAGTTACCGTCATCAGTTTATCGCGTTTCTGATGAAGCAGTTACAAGTAGCGGTGTCGTTTACTTTTTATTATCTAATGATACTATATTGCGATTTGATATTTATTCAGAAGAACATATACTCATATTTGCACCTTCTACTATTAATGACTTCAAACTGTATGAATCGAGACTGATCAAGTTTCACGGAAAACTGAGATATTTCTCTATAAGTGGAGATCATTTGTGGTCTATTTGGGTTTTCATTCACAATCGGTGGGTAAAAGTACATGTTAGTACTTACAATGAAGGCGTACATGAATGGTGGGATTATAGAAACAATACCCTATATTTCTTTAAAGGAAACACGATTCAACATGTGGTTTCAGCACATCATTCTCAACAAGTTTTTTCAGTCTGTTCTGATTTTGATACAGTGATTATGCCAAGTAGATATTAGTGATTATATATATATATATATATATATATATATATATATATATATATATATATATTATTTTGCATTCGAACATAGTTGTTTTTTGTAACGAACTATTTAAATACTTTATATTACTCTATGATTTATTACTTTTTTATTATTTTATTTGCAGTAAATGTTTAACGAGGGTTATAATCTAGTGGTTTACTATATTTTAAACAAAATCATATATCTTGATACCGAGTATATAAATTGTTTTTTGTATTATTTAATTTGAGATATTACTCGGTTTTATCCCACGTCTTATTAAGTTCCTTGTAGCTATGATCTCGTAAATAACTACCTCGTATGAAGTTAATATTAGATTGTAAATTTCAACTATTAATCAAAATAAAATTAAAGAATATGATACAATTATATATATTCCAATCTTTCACGTTATCGACCAACGTTCGCCATTTTAGTTGGATATATGATTGTTTACTTCTCAACCTAAAAACCTCGTACAAAGAATTTATAGTAGACACATTCTTCAGAAATATTGTGAAACCTGTTATTGAAATTTTAAAGTATTCAAATCTGGTACGCTTACGAATTAGATGTTTGTTTCGAGAACATGCGTTGCCGAAACTTCGATGGAGTCATGGAGCTTTTGTAATATATTTTTCATTATTTTGTTTTGAGATTCCAACCAAAATGGAGCTTTGTAATCAAATAGAACTTCTCAGCTCCAAACGATAGTTTAATTCTATAGTGGGAACGGAGCATTATTCCATGAAGAAATAACCCATTCCCTATCAGTACGAGTACGTCTAAAAAGTAGCGAAATACACTGGCACAAAATAATTCACGACGTGTGCCTTCCCTATTAGTATTATTTTATTTTATTTTATTTTATAAAATAGTATTAAGATGATCATGAATAAAAATATTCGGATGATTTAATTCTTTATAAAAAGTTGAAGGTCTTTTTCTTATCGAGAATTTTAATGTTATATAAAATTTTAGAATAACAGGATAACATGTTGATTTTTATAATAACCAACAAATTTATCATCGCAACAATTTAAGAGAAATCCACTTATTATATTGAAAACATATAGAACATCATAGATACGCTATTAAATATGATTCAAATTCTTATTATATGGAACCTTAAACCTTTAAGTTTAACTACAAAGGAAATTACACAAACAATAAGGAACATCATTTCCAGACCAACGCCAACACTCTCCTACGCTATTAGAGTGGTTTATAGTACATTTTTCTTGGCAATCAGCTGGCTCACATTGGCCTTCATATAAAACATCTTTACATTTTTGTTGTCCACTGACCATCGAAACTCCAACTACATACAGAAGACCAATAAATATATGAAATATAATATTATGAAATATGAAAATAGATATAAATTACACGAATGTTTTAAATCTATAGACGAGATTATAATATTACGTTGGATGATAATTTTTCCACTATAGGATCTATTAAAATATTTGGATAATATCGATAAGTATTACGCCAACATGATATGCTTTAAATACAAAATGTTTTTTTTTTTGTTTGATATATAAATATATGCATAAGGAACTTTGTTACATATATATTATCCAATTGAAGTAATACTTTACACATAATTTTCAAGAGAACTGAATTGACAAACCTGCGATAACAACAATGACGAATAACAAGCAAGAGTATGTAAGATTTGCCATGTTTATGTGTACGAAATCACAATCACTCCCAATCACTTCAAGGATAATTTCTAAATCACTTCAAGGATAATTTCTAAATGTTTTTGGTGTATGGAGTGGTCATGTTCATATAAATAGACCAAGTAACCATATTTTTCTTACGGTTCTTAAATGTGCAATACAAAATATAGTAAACGAACAATTAATGCACAAAATTAATACATAAATATAGTCGATGGACAATTAATGTATAAAAGTTCCAACTATAATAAAATAGCTTTTAGTTATATCATAGTAAATGAACAATTAATGCACAAAATGTTATGACATAAATTTGTGGTTTATACTTTGCTTCTCAAGGCTTTTAGAGTTCTCGGTTTAGGACCGAAATCACTATGATCCCGGTGGCACTTGGACCGAAATCACCATGTGATTTCAGTGGGCTTAATATTGTTATCGGTTAGGCTGGGCTTTAGTAATTAAGTATTAGTATATAATGTGTTATTTTCAGCCGTGAAGAGAGTTAGTCATTCAGTTTTATCAGAGAGAGATTTAGAGAGCATTAACAGTTAGAGAGAAATTGTTTGATCTTATGTACCCGACTATTAATCAATAATAGTGTGCATTGAAAATCCGTGTTTGTGTTCTTGTTTCGTATTTATTGTTTTCGGTTTATCACTTGATTAGGATTCCACACTAATCTTGTGTTTTAGATTGATACTTAGATCGGGGTTTTACAATTGGTATCAGAGCTTGAAAACGGCTTAAAGTTGTTTTGTTATCAATCAGTTTTCAAAACAATCCATAAAATTTTTGAAGTTTTTGGTGTTTTTGGGCCTCCTTTGGCAAAAAATCACGTTTGCTGCTCATAAGTGTTCATCGTGTTCTTCGTTTATTTGGAAATTGAGATCAGAATCATCGGTTTCGGTTTAGCCTAGGTGATTTCGGCGGAACACTTGAGTTCTCAGCTAGGTCAAGGTGATTTCGGTGGCTATTAGAGTTCTCAGTCAGCAACTAGGTCAAACATATAGTTTTCGGTCAGACAAGGTTTCAAATCAGAGTTTTCAGTCAGACATTATCTTCGGTCAACTATCTTGGTCAAACAGAGTTCTCGGTCAAACTGGTTGACTTTCAAGGTTTTCAGTCAAAGGACATTTATCTTGGTTTTCGGTCAAAATCAATTTACTCAATCAGATTCTTTTTGTTGGTAAATAATGTGTTCGTACAATAGTACCAAGGAGGTTAGTGAAGTCTCATGCTCTCAGTCCTGTGAAGGTAAAATAAATAAAGATCGTGAACAAAATGAATTATTAGTTAGAGGGGTTTTTGACCATAAAAACGAAATATATGAAATTAAGAAAGTAAACAAGCCCCTTAAAGAAAAAATAGATTCTTAAAATAAAGATTTAATTAGGATTAGGGAGGAATATAGCACCAAATGTGGTTCACTATTGTTTTGCGAAGGAGAAAAATGCAAACTTAACTGCTGAACTTGATGCATTAAAGGCTAAATTTAAGGATGTTGACTTTAATTTTAAGAAATTCGATGTGTCAAGTGAGATAGTTGAGTCAATGATAAAAAAACAATTAAACTGGAAAGATAAATAGGGTTAGGGTCTAGGGTATAGACACCTACACAATACGGCCAGCCCCCTGTAACTACCTCAATCAAGACTGAACAGTCCGGACCAACTGAGAGTACTAATGTCAATGATAGTAATGTTTCTACTTCATGTGCAGATAAAGTAATAGTGCAAGATGGGTTCGAGCAGAACAAAAATAATTCGAGTTCTGCTGAAAATGCTTCAAAAACTTGTGAAGATAATAATCCCACTGTTGAAAAATTCAAGCCACGAAAATTTGTTAAACAGTCTAATAAATGTGTATGTGCTTGTGCTTGTGGAATTTCTTCGAAACAAACTTCATTTGGACAAGGACCAAGTCACAATCTTATTTATTTGAAAAAACAAACTTGCTTTAACTGTGGGACTCCTAATCACATTGCTAGAAACTGCCCACCTCGTTCAGATGTTCCCTACTATGAACAGGGTTGGAAGAACATGCCAAGGGGGGATCCTCCAAAAGAAATCCTTCGAGGTCATGTTCAAGCAATGGTGATTGGAATGCTAAAAAGACCAAAAATCAGTCTCTCAAGAATAAAAAGGTCATGTCTAACAAGAGATCTGATTTGAGATATAGTTCAGTCAAACCAACATCAGTAAGGTCGAAGTTATCTCGGCGACCGGTCTCAAGCTCCAAAACAAGTGTTGAAGCATCCATCCGATTAAAAAAGAGAATGGTTAAACCTGACTACAGATGAGTACCAAAAGTTTCAACTCCCAAATCACCTAAAAATTCTAACGTTTCTTCATTTTCTGTGTTTGATAAACAGGATATGACTTGGGAACACGTGTCATGCATAGATGGCAAAGGTCAGCCTAATTTCAAAATGGATTGGGTTCCCAAAACAATTAATCCCGCACTCTGTACCGGAGCAGCTATGGAGGAATATCATCAGACTTCAGTATGTTGATAGTGGCTGTTCCAGGCACATGATAGGAGACATCTCTCATCTGCATGACATTCATAATTTTAATGGAGAGCATGTGGCCTTTGCGGGAAAGGAAAAGGAAAGATCACAAATGGAGATTACACCAATTGTTGAATTACAATTTGAATTTTCTGACTCTTCTATACTCTATGATAATGATGCTGTTATTCAAATTGTTAAAAATCTAGTTCAGCATTCTAAAACCAAGCACATAGATATTAAGGTTGATTTTATACAAGATTGTGTTGAGCGTAACTTGTTCATTTGGAACAAATCCACACCGATAATAATGTGGACGAAATGTTTACAAAACCTTTTGGAAAAGCTCGTTTTGATATGCTTGTGAGTTTTCTTCAAATGATTCGTTTTGAAGACTGGCAATTTTTTTTGTACATTTTGTATTTTATTTTTCTTTTTGTTAAATGTGTTCATATTTATTTTTTTTCTCCTCTATGCACAAATTTAGGGGGAGAATTAAAACCAAACAAAAATCATAAAATTCAACAATTCCAAAAATATGTTTATTTCTGTTTTTATTTCTTTTTTAGAAAAAAATCAAAAATCCAAAAATATTGTATTGTTTTTTAGCGTATTTTAATTTTATTTTGATTCTTAGTTATTTTTTTATTTTTATTTCTAAAATTTCTTTGTCTTGAAACGTGGATGAGCAAGTAGAAGAGATCTGGAAGGAATTGACGAACATTACACTTCACACTACTTTCACAAGGAATTGACTGATTGCGGATCTAAACTGTTTAAGTTTCTTGATCTCGTTGTTACAAATTGCTCTGGATGTCCGAGCTTAATTGCCTTGGTTAATCCAATGCAACCGAAAGGTACACACTCACTCTCAATTAGCGAGAGAAGATGGGATGTTTTTATGTTTAAGTCGGTTTTGGCAGTATCTTCCTAAGAACTGTTATATTTAAGTAATTGAATGCATGAAACTGTACAAATTGTCATATCATACCATGTTAAGACAGGTGTAGCCCTTTACATGCTGACCATGTTCGTTCAACGAGTAGTGGTTGAGAGTTACATCTCCATGTCGGTCTTGTCACTTCAAGTAACCTAAGAACTGTCATGGCACCAGGGCAATTCACCCAACCGGGAAATAGATATCGCTGAACATCCCGCCCAGGGTCTTGACATTCTTTTTGTCATGCGAAACTACATAGACTCAAAGGTATTCTCGGATACATTCTCCACAGGTAAGGAATTAACAGTATTGGTACCAGGGAAATGCACCTTGCAAGGCACAATTATCGCTGAATGTCCCGCCAAGGGCAACCTCGTGTCATGCTAAACTATGGAAATATGTATTCGGATACATTTGTCGCAAGAATGGTTTTATGAGTTATTCCTCATTAACTCTCACTGGCACTAGAATGGTACACTCAGCTGAGATTCAAAAACCATTGAACGTCCCGCCAAGAACCAAGTTAACTTGTTAACTTGAAAAACTATATTGAGATCTTTAATCGAGGATATGCATGGGCTAACATCAAAAATAGCCACGAGTAGTTCTCCAGTACCCAACAAATCGCAGTGCGTTCCTCCGTGTTCACACAGATACTGCGAGTAGTCACCATCTAAGCCAAGGATGGGTCCTTGAACAACTGTGGTGAGAAGGGTCTTTATAACTCTGTGATCAACATGGAGTTTGAGTCATGGTTACTTTTCAAGACGCATCTGTGATCGATGAAGAATTTTCATTCGAAGGAACAAAAATTGAAAATTATTTTTCAACACAAAACCTTTCAACCCCAAAAAGCATGGTGAAGTTGTATTTGAAGTTATGTGACGAATTACATTGAAGCCTTCTCAATCAATTTGCTACTATCTATGAACCTCCTGAAGTGATCAAGAATCATCGAACTCTATGTAATTATCAAGGAAGGAATTTAAAGTTGAACGTGCTAATCTTGAAGAACCAATACAAGAAGCCGCTACGCCCAGTGTGTATTAAAAGTCAAATTTTGAAGGATGTCCAACTACTAAAGATGAAGTTATTCATGTAGAAGATTCATATGTACGTCTTGTAGTCAAGTCGTGAAGAGATCGAGGAAAGAGCTGAAAGTCAAGAGCAAGGAAGACTAAAAAGAAAATAAAGCTATAAACCTAGGGGGAGATTGTTAGGACATAAATTTATGGTTTATACTTTGCTTCTCAAGGCTTTTAGAGTTCTCGGTTTAGGACAGAAATCACTATGATCTTGGTGGCACTTGGACCGAAATCACCATGTGATTTCGGTGGGCTTAATGATGTTATCGGTTGGGCTGCGCTTTAGTAATTAGGTATTAGTATATAATGTGTTATTTTCAGCCGTAAAGAGAGTTAGTCATTCGATTTTATGAGAGACATATTTAGAGAGCATTAACAGTTAGAGAGAAATCATTTAATATTATGCACCCGACTATTAATCAGTTAGAGTGTGCATTGAAGATTCGTGTTTGTGTTCTTATTTCGTATTTATTGTTTTGTGTTTGTCAATGGGAATTAGGTCAGGCCTTGGGCCAGCCAACTTTAGGACCAGCTAACAAGGGAGTCCCCAGGCCGGGCCAGCAGGAGAGTCCCTAGCAAGGCTGGCAAGGGAGCGCCAAGCGAGGCTAGCGCGCCAGAGCTGTCTAGGCCATGCTAATGGACCATATATCATCAAGTCCCCCCCAGTATGATGTTATTGGTACCCGGCCAGTGACACTGGACTGGACTCAGTCATATAAACCATGTGTCATCAGGCTGGCAAGGGAGTGCCAAGTCGGGCCTACAGGAGAGTCCCCAGCAGGGTTGGTGAGGAAGCACCTAACCGGGCCAGTAGGAGAGTCCCCAACAAGGTTGGCACGAGAGTGTTAGGTGAGGCTAGCACGCAAGAGCTATCTAGGCCATGATACTGGACCCTATATCATCAATTCCCCCAGCCCGATGTTATTGGTACGCGGCCAATGACATTGGGCTGGACTCAATCATATAAACCATGTGTCATCAGGCTGGCAAGGGAGCGATCGTAAATACATCACGTGGGAGAGCATTGCGTGGATTCATATAGGCAAAGGTTGCGAGCCTTAAGCCTTTGAGCCTCGTTGGCGGAGCATGCCGCTAGAATGGAGTCGAGTTGACAAGCCAAGCAACTCACGGCAAGGGTGCTGAACCTTGCATGCGGAGCTTTACGCTATAATAGAGTCTGGCTGAGAAGCCAGAGGACTCAAGAAAATGGTGATGAACCTCGCATGCGGAGCTTGCCGCTATAATAGAGACTGGCTGAGAAGCCAGGCGAGTAAAGACTAAAAAGAAAATAAAGCTATAATGTGACAACCCAAAGATATTCTGTTACATTACCCCGTTACCGTTAACGGAATATTCCACTGTATAAAAGTTCCGTTAATAAGAGGTCGTCAAATAAATAAATGTTTTATTTATTTATGTTTTATGTCGTGATAGTCATAATAAAGTAAAAGAAAACACTTAAATTACATTTCCATATTATATTGGAAAAAGTTAGTTTTTATTATTACGACCACTAAATCGGGTGCGACCAAAAGCCCTGTATAACGGCAGTATCGGGTAGATTTCCACTAAGCCCCAACTCGAGCCCCTATATAAGGGGGAGTGGACTTCATTCCACTCTTTTCCCACTCCCATATCACTCTCTCTCTCTCTCTACTCTCTCTCATAAAACCCGTTTTTCACTCAAAACCGCGAATTTCCGCCTCCTGAACGTAAGTCTCTTTACCCTAACCTATTCTAAACATCATGACTTGTTTTTATAGCCCAAAAATCGAACATAGAAGCTGTTGAAAAGGAGTTCACGGCCTAAGAGCATGCTTAGGCCGTAAACCCCTTAAATGTGGCCAAAATGACCCGAACTTGTCCCATTGAGCCTAGGAACCAATTAAGGAATTTGTCTAGGAGTGTTTAATCATCAAAACACAAGATTTTAGGGCATAAAAGAGAGTTTACGGCCCAAGCACATGCTTAGGCCGTAAACACCTCTAAACCTTGCAAAAATGCCCCAAACACACTCCCAAACCACCCTTAGGCTTAAGACATAAATTAGGGGCAAGCTATTTAGGGTTTGGAACATTTAAACACAAGTAAATATGGGGTAAAAAGGAGTTTACGGCCCAAGCACATGATTAGGCCGTAAACACCCCCAAACCTCACCAAATGAGAGTTTAAAACCCCCTAATTAGCCTTATACCTTCACTAGAAAAAGCTAGGGTTGAATCAAGGGCTTGAAATCAAAGTTTAAGGGGTATATGAGAGTTCACGGCCAAGCCAAGAGCTTGCGGCCATAAACTCCCAAGGGATGGTCATTTGGACCATAAACTCCAAAGGAGTGCACTCTTGGAACCCTAAACACCCCTATAGCCTTGAATAATTACTAGGATTGATATAAGGGCCTTAAACTTCAATGAAACCAAGAGGGTAGGAGTTCACGGCCGTGAACTCCCATAGGGGTGGTTCATGGGCCGTAAACTCCCATGTAGTCCCTTTAAACCCCTTAAATCCACACATACAATTTAGATTTGGACCTAGTATAATTCCACGATCAATATGAAGCCTTAAAACACCCTAGAAACCACTCACCATGAGTTTACGGCCATAAACTCATGGGAGTTGTCCCAGGGCCATAAACACAAAGTATAGAGTTTACTCTTGGAGAGTAAACTCCATTCCTAAGCCATTTGAGCCCTTAAATGTTACCCGGGACACCCCAAACACTTAACCAAAGTGTTTTCCGCTCTTTAGGGTGTGTATACTTGATTAATTGGTATTATATATATGCTAATTATGTGTAAACATATGTTATCATATGTTAAATAGGTCACTAAGTGTGTCCAAGTCTTTACTTGACACCGAGCACCCAACCGGCACCTTCGTCGGATCCACTTACACTAGGTGAGTTCATACCCCTGAATGAACTTTTTAAATGTTTTTACATGTTTTATAGGGGGAATACAAGTTAAACATGTTGGTTATCATATCAATCACATGTGATTGATAACCCGAATGCACAAGGATTTACCACACTGTAACTGTTTTACCGAGTAGGATACTATAAATGGTTTTCTAAAATGTTTTCACTTGTTCGAGCTCTTACTTATACTGCTTTATCAAAGTTTATTTTAAACTGGTTTATGAAAGGTTTCCAAAGAAATTCTAAAGGTTACAAACTTATTTTACCGAAGAATACCCGGTTGTAATTTTCTTAAGGATAAAGGTTTTTCCAAAGGTTTTCATCAAAGTTCTCTTTCATGTCGTATACTTTTACTTTTACTTGTTAGATACCGCTGCTTCGTTTTTACCTAGTTTAAACTCCTACTCGATAATGTTTCCATTCTGTGATACACTTATACCTGCTAGACGCTTATACTTGTTCTCACTCTTACTTAGTGATACGCTTCTACTTCACTTATACTTGATATCGCTTCTACTTCACTTATACTTGGTATCGCTTCTACTTCACTCATACTCGATACGCTCCTACTTCACTTGTTGTCGCTTCTACTTCTTGATACACTTACATTTGGTACGCTTATACTTCACGATTCGGTTATTCCACACTGTACACTTATACTTCACGATATGAATCCACTTGTTACACACTCAAGCGTAGTTAGATGTATGTCTGTGCTTGTTTAGATGCATATAAGTAATGATTGAAGGGCTTAGGAAGGCTTGTCCGCCCTATTTCCTTTTCTTCATTGAGATGTGGTCTGGTGGGATCGGATGGCCGTCCGAAGGTCGTTTGATTCATTAGTTATATGTTATGTATATGAGCATAGACATATAGGTTTACTTTAGTCAGTCCAGTTATGAGTCTCTACCTCTAGTTCAGCACTTACATATGAAACCCACTACCCACTAATTGGGATGCATCTTCGGGACACGGCCTTCTCCGTCGTCTAGTTGGTAACCAGAGTCTCCTGTAGGGAGAGCGGACATTGTGTGTATAGATCTATATGGGATTGACAACCCCACACCCTGACTGCTAGCTACAGTCCACGGCCCACCAAGCCAAGGGGTGACAAATGTCAAATTTTATAGACGCTTGTAGGGCGTCAGGTACTCTAGTGTCGGTTAGTATGGTTACGAGTATCCCTGGTTACCTTATAATTCATGGCCTTAAGGTAATGGTAATTCACCAACAATTTACACTGTATGCTGGAAACCCACTCTCGGAGTCACACTGTTTTAGACCTTGCTAGACGTATCATTCATTTGATACTGTCTGGGGTCTGTATTCACTGTATTCGCTGTATTCACTGTATTCACCGTATTCACTGTATTCGCTGTTTTAGACCTTGCTAGACGTATCATTCAGTTGATACTGTATGGGGTCTGTGTTCACTGTTTTAGACCTTACTAGATGTACCTTTCATTTGGTACCGTCTGGGGTCTGTGTCTCTTTCTGTTAGACTGAGCCAGGCGTGTCGTTCATTCGATACTCTCCTGGAGTCTATGATTCCTTTGCCTTAGTCAGCAGTCCTCACTGCTGAGGCATATGTTATTTCCCTGAATTATCCTGCTTTCTTAATAATCAAATTCTGTATTTTGATAATGATAGCGATTATGGGAAAAAATACTTTTTACCACATAATTCCGTCCAGTCTTGGTAGAAGACTGTTTTTATTAAAGAAAATATAGGATTTTCTGGAAAAGACACTAATGTAATCGATACAGTGAAACCACCACTTTTATTAAAGTTATTTGAATAAAATGCCACTAAATGCTTATGAACTCACCAGCATTTGTAAAAATGCTGATACTCGCTTTTCAAATAACTTGTATTCTCAGGTCAGCATTAGATAGGTACATCACCGGAGCTGTCGATGAAGATAGTTTAGTACCATGCTGCACAAATTATAACTTGTATTACTTTGATATATTGTAATGTAAACCATGTAAAACTATTACTATTAATGCAATGGTTGTTGTACTTTGATTACTATAATGCATGTGTTGTGATACTTGACATGATGTCATCCACCCCACAACGTTTCCGCCGTTCCGGTTTTGGGGTGTGACAGATTGCTATCAGAGCATTGTTTATAGTGAGCTAAGTATATCAATTCATAAAAGATATACAGCCTATAAATACATGGGAATAAGACACTCTGACCAAGAATTATACTTAAAATCTAACCATATTTTACCAAAGTATAAGAACATCTAGAACCTAAACACTCGAGCACAAGTATCACAAGAAGAACAATAATAAAAGTCTTCGAATGTTGAGCATTACCGTCAAACCTGGGCAGTTATGTAATCGTAAGCTGGAATAAATGTAACCTGATCAACTACATTTATTCGAGATGCGATGAACGTGTGCTTGGGAGTGATAGTGGTGTTGCAACAGGTCTGAAACTTACCAACTAGGAATGCTAGAGCCAAACATAAAGTTAAAAATACTATAGGAGTATTTTAGAACACTAAAAGACTCACAATAATCCCAGAATCATAATCAGAAGATAAGAATCAAACAAGAATTAAAATACCATAGGGGTATTTTAGGATCCATAACCAATCTTGTGTGAAGAACTAAAAAGATCCTTATTGATATACCTACAACTATAGAGGGTATACTCCCAAGGTTATATATAATAAGGATCCCATAGGCTAAGAATGTGTGGTTTCGCCCTATTTCCTTTTCCTCGTTGGGATGTGGATCTAGAGTAGTATCACATATTCGAAGGCCTATCGGATCTAAGCTATATATGATTTGTATACCCTGTGTAATCATAACAGGACTCGATATGGATCATCCAGTGAAATGTTAATAATCTTTTAGGATTCTTTAGACATTTCCATTCTCGCACGAACCCTGTAGACAACCCTATCCACTTCAGTGCTTAACAGAAGAGTTGAGTCCGACCCCGAAGAAGTTCATTAAGAAGATTTCCAGCTCGGAAACGAATGAACTAGGTCAAGACTATTGAATTCACCAAGTGCATATATCTTTTAGGGACATCGTTGATAAATTCGCCTAAACTTCGGAGATTCCCAGTTATCCACCATGAAGTGATGACACTCAGAGTCGGAATCAGAAGGAAAGCGGAGTAGAAATTCAATATGTCCATACGAGGAGAGAACCCTAGGTAACTACCCGAAGGAAACCAACGCCGATCACAGCCAAAGATGCGAGGCAGACAGAGGGAGCCAGTACATGGAACCCGAGAATTGTCTTTTCCTCGTGTTAGTCACGCTAATAAACCCATAAAATAATACAAATTAGTGAGTTAGTGGTTACACTACTCACACTATGTGTTAGGTAAATCGTCGTTTCCCGTTGCCAGTTACACGATTAGAGCGGATCCCCGCACCTCTATTGAGAGTATTTAGCCATAAGCCTTCATGAGCCTCTCTTTCCGCGGTTTCGTTCCGAACTGTTCTCAAATCTCTCCAGGCCGGAGAGTGAAACCTTTCCCAGTATAAAGGTAACGTAGTAGGAATGACTCACATCTTATGGCCTTTTTCCGATACTCATACTCCTACCTTGCATACCAGGACTACATCATAGGGATGTAGGTCGACACTCAGACAGCCAATGCCAGAGGCACGGGAAAAATCTATGCCTAATGCAGTCAGGACAGCTATGTCCAAGGCTAGCCATCGTCTCTCATCATCTTGTATTCCTTTCCGTGTAGAGAAAACCATGCCTCCGAGGAAGCGCAACCAGTCCACAAGCAAGAAACCGACTCTCTTATTCGATGAAGCTACGTTCCAAGCTGCAGTCTTGGCAGCCGTAGCAGTTTTCATGGCTCACCTGAATGCTAACAACGTCAATGTTACCAAGGGCCTTATTGGGAATTCCGATCCTATTAGTGGACAACAACAACCAACCTCTGCATACCCAACCACCCAAGAACCTCACTCAAATCCACTGAAGAGAATGATCAAGATCGAAGAAGGAAGTACCTCGGCTCAAGGACCTTTCGAAGGGCAACGAGCTGAGATGGTCAAATTCCCTACCAACCCTTCCATCCCTACACCTAGGAGGCCATACTTAGGAAACCTTCCCCATTGCAGCAAGTGCAGCTACCATCATCATGGTGTCTGCCGGGAGCTCTATTGTGCTAGGTGCCACATGTTGGGGCATACTGCTCGCGTCTGCAGAACCCTGGTTGAGTTCATTACATCAACCACCAATGTGGCGATCCGTACAGTTTGCCACCTATGTGGTGAAATGGGACACTTCAAGAAGGACTGCCCAACCGAAGGGAAAGACAAGGACACAGGAGGAGTCTAACTCTACTGCTTAGGGAGAAGCATCAAGGAACCTGGTAGATTTTTGGTACGTCTCTCGATCCCAGATAACTAACGCAAAACATTAAAAGGCTAATTCAATGTAAATACTTCCCCAATAAGGCGAAAGTCGCAGCACTGTTATAAAATTTAAAATTCATTAGGTAAAACTATAATGGCTAAACGTATGCGTTATGACCTTGTATAGTTAAGATGGATAAACCTAGAGTGAGTGAATGCCGCCTCATTTCCTGTTCCTCGTTTGGTTGTGGATTTAGGTCGGAGTCGCTCAGTCAACAGTCCTCCCCACCTTAATTATACATGACTAGTATATGTTAGGCGATTATAGAAATGCCTCGTGAGAATCCATTCATGAAAAGGTACTCCACTCAGAAACCCTTAGAACACTATATAGTTCCGCGTCGACTCTATCGGTCCAAGTATCCGCGATAGTGATACATAGGACGAAACCCGAGACGCCTAGAACTTATGTGCCTGTTCGGCGCATGACTCTATCGATCCTCATTTTATATTATGTCGAGGTATGCCAACTTCGACGACTCTATTGATCATGGGTTGACGTAGTGCAACCATATGTGCATCCTTAGTGCTGTGTAAAAAGAACTTTCTCCGTAGCCATGTCGGCAAATAAAGGTTTTTCCGAACCTAAACATAACACAAATAATAAAACCTAATACGATCTGTCAGTCGTCCCTCTTATCTCAAACCTTCCGAAGTACCCAAGAGAAGGGTACCGCACGCTGTTGACTGACCTCTCTTAGTCATATAGAAACCGAAGCGAAAGACACTACAAGATACTCCAGAAGACAATGACCATCCGAAGCATACTTCGTAGTTTCCCCAGAAAGACCTTTCGCACCTTGCACATCAGGTTCGTGAACCCAGAGAATAGAACTCATAGGAATGACCACTATAACCAGGTATATGCGTAAAGGTGGTATATAATCGCGATCAAAAAGATTTAAGATGTGTGCTTCCTCCATACTCCCTGTTCCTCGTTAGGTTGTGGGTCTGGGGTGGAGTCGCACAACTGAACATCCTGTCGACCTCAATTATATACGGCCTGCATACACCAAGTATTAGTGGTTAAGCCAAGTATGAGCTCTACCACGAACCTCTTAGTAAAGCCCTTCATCCTATTCCATAAAATAGGAGCTGGAGTCAAGAGAACCACTGCGGGTTGAGCTACTATAATGACCACAAATCCGAAATTTGTTGTCATGCCGGTTAGGCCAGCATAGTAGCTAACACCCTCCGTTAGTAAAGAGATTAAAGTTCTGAGTGACGGGAACCTATACTCGCTAGATTTGACCTAGACCGAGAAAACTCAAAACCTTCGGAAGAGTAGTTGCAGTAGATGCCCGCACTACTCAGGCACTTCGTCCACCCTTTTATAGACAAGTAGTGCCTATAACCCTCCACCCTCTTGTATGGAGGACATCGTCGTCGCCCCGTAGACGATAGACTTCATTCTCCGAAGTAAACACTAGAATACCGAGAACCACAGGATAACCTCCGCAGCCAAGAATCCCTTA
Source organism: Lactuca serriola (assembly GCF_051521515.1). Classification (NCBI taxonomy): domain Eukaryota; kingdom Viridiplantae; phylum Streptophyta; class Magnoliopsida; order Asterales; family Asteraceae; genus Lactuca; species Lactuca serriola. The sequence continues at coordinate 100,705,206 of NC_136408.1, forward strand.
TCAAAGTGCGAAGAAGTTGTGTTAAGCCTCATGACCCAGATCCCGAAGAGATTATAGACTTAACACCAGCCTTGGTGTTAGTCGAGGGGTTATGCAGGAACATGCGCTTTCCGCACTAGAATAAACCAAAGTCTTAGAGATACATTGGACTATTAGGTGCTCCATGAATACTATTTCATGAAGAAATAGTAGAACCACCTCCCGAAATAGTCCAACACTTGTCTGGTGAAACCCTATCTCCTCGACCTTGAGGGTTTTCGCATCTCAAGATTCGTTAGTGCAGGTTCATTTTGCACGAGCTTGAGATAGACACTCTACATCAAACAGATAACCATAGTCATCCAACCCATTCGACGATCTAGAAAGCCTCTAACAACCAGTTGACAGGAAACGTGAAACCAGAGACAACCCGAGCTTCCTAAGAACCAACCTGAAGGACTACACTACCAGTAAGAGAGAGAACGTTAGGAACTTTGTAATGGCGATCACGCCAGTGATGACCTTGCCATAGAAGTACACTATGTTCTAAGTACTGAAAATCTCTACCATTCTGAGAGCTTAGGACCATCCGATATCCTCATGGAGATTTGGTCCAACCCCTTTTAGACCGCTACTACTCTCAGATATTCCACAAGTTTCACACCCGATCGATCCACTTCTTAGACTTGATATGCGATTGCCCGGCATCACTCTTCGTACCCCACTTATCTTGATAGAAACCATTGAGAACCCTAACCTCGTAGATACACCAGTCGGAACCCACTAGCTACACGAGACGGAATCTGCATCCCGTAGGTGAAGATTTGTTGAAATGACAAACACCGACCGAAGTTCACTGGGGAATGCGAGGACAAACCGAATAGGAAGTACCCTCCTGCCTCTATCATTCATGCCTACTTCCTTGCCCATACCTGAATTTCGGGACGAAATTCCCTCTAACGGGGGGGATGATGTGACAACCCAAAGATATTCTATCACATTACCCCGTTACCGTTAACGGAATATTCCACTGTATAAAAGTTCCGTTAATAAGAGGTCGTCAAATAAATAAATGTTTTATTTATTTATGTTTTATGTCGTGATAGTCGTAATAAAGTAAAAGAAAACACTTAAATTACATTTCCATATTATATTGGAAAAAGTTAGTTTTTATTATTACGACTACTAAATCGGGTGCGACCAAAAGCCCCGTATAACGGCAGTATCGGGTAGATTTCCACTGAGCCCCAACTCGAGCCCCTATATAAGGGGGAGTGGACTTCATTCCACTCTTTTCCCACTCCCATATCACTCTCTCTCTCTACTCTCTCTCATAAAACCCGTTTTCCACTCAAAACCGCGAATTTCCGCCTCCTGAACGTAAGTCTCTTTACCCTAACCTATTCTAAACATCATGACTTGTTTTTATAGCCCAAAAATCGAACATAGAAGCTGTTGAAAAGGAGTTCACGGCCTAAGAGCATGCTTAGCCGTAAACCCCTTAAATGTGGCCAAAATGACCCGAACTTGTCCCATTGAGCCTAGGAACCAATTAAGGAATTTGTCTAGGAGTGTTTAATCATCAAAACACAAGATTTTAGGGCATAAAAGAGAGTTTACGGCCCAAGCACATGCTTAGGCCGTAAACACCTCTAAACCTTGCAAAAATGCCCCAAACACACTCCCAAACCACCCTTAGGCTTAAGACATAAATTAGGGGCAAGCTATTTAGGGTTTGGAACATTTAAACACAAGTAAATATGGGGTAAAAAGGAGTTTACGGCCCAAGCACATGATTAGGCCGTAAACACCCCCAAAACTCACCAAATGAGAGTTTAAAACCCCCTAATTAGCCTTATACCTTCACTAGAAAAAGCTAGGGTTGAATCAAGGGCTTGAAATCAAAGTTTAAGGGGTATATGAGAGTTCACGGCCAAGCCAAGAGCTTGCGGTCGTAAACTCCCAAGGGATGGTCATTTGGACCATAAACTCCAAAGGAGTGCACTCTTGGAACCCTAAACACCCCTATAGCCTTGAATAATTACTAGGATTGATATAAGGGCCTTAAACTTCAATGAAACCAAGAGGGTAGGAGTTCACGGCCGTGAACTCCCATAGGGGTGGTTCATGGGTCGTAAACTCCCATGTAGTCCCTTTAAACCCCTTAAATCCACACATACAATTTAGATTTGGACCTAGTATAATTCCACGATCAATATGAAGCCTTAAAACACCCTAGAAACCACTCACCATGAGTTTACGGCCATAAACTCATGGGAGTTGTCCCAGGGCCATAAACACAAAGTATAGAGTTTACTCTTGGAGAGTAAACTCCATTCCTAAGCCATTTGAGCCCTTAAATGTTACCCGGGACACCCCAAACACTTAACCAAAGTGTTTTCCGCTCTTTAGGGTGTGTATACTTGATTAATTGGTATTATATATATGCTAATTATGTGTAAACATATGTTATCATATGTTAAATAGGTCACTAAGTGTGTCCAAGTCTTTACTTGACACCGAGCACCCAACCGGCACCTTCGTCGGATCCACTTACACTAGGTGAGTTCATACCCCTGAATGAACTTTTTAAATGTTTTTACATGTTTTATAGGGGGAATACAAGTTAAACATGTTGGTTATCATATCAATCACATGTGATTGATAACCCGAATGCACAAGGATTTACCACACTGTAACTGTTTTACCGAGTAGGATACTATAAATGGTTTTCTAAAATGTTTTCACTTGTTCGAGCTCTTACTTATACTGCTTTATCAAAGTTTATTTTAAACTGGTTTATGAAAGGTTTCCAAAGAAATTCTAAAGGTTACAAACTTATTTTACCGAAGAATACCCGGTTGTAATTTTCTTAAGGATAAAGGTTTTTCCAAAGGTTTTCATCAAAGTTCTCTTTCATGTCGTATACTTTTACTTTTACTTGTTAGATACCGCTGCTTCGTTTTTACCTAGTTTAAACTCCTACTCGATAATGTTTCCATTCTGTGATACACTTATACCTGCTAGACGCTTATACTTGTTCTCACTCTTACTTAGTGATACGCTTCTACTTCACTTATACTTGATATCGCTTCTACTTCACTTATACTTGGTATCGCTTCTACTTCACTCATACTCGATACGCTCCTACTTCACTTGTTGTCGCTTCTACTTCTTGATACACTTACATTTGGTACGCTTATACTTCACGATTCGGTTATTCCACACTGTACACTTATACTTCACGATATGAATCCACTTGTTACACACTCAAGCGTAGTTAGATGTATGTCTGTGCTTGTTTAGATGCATATAAGTAATGATTGAAGGGCTTAGGAAGGCTTGTCCGCCCTATTTCCTTTTCTTCATTGAGATGTGGTCTGGTGGGATCGGATGGCCGTCCGAAGGTCGTTTGATTCATTAGTTATATGTTATGTATATGAGCATAGACATATAGGTTTACTTTAGTCAGTCCAGTTATGAGTCTCTACCTCTAGTTCAGCACTTACATATGAAACCCACTACCCACTAATTGGGATGCATCTTCGGGACACAGGAGCGCAAGGCGAGGGTGGCGCACCAGAGCTGTCTAGGACATGCTAATGGACCATATATCATCAAGTCCCCCCCCAATCTGATATTATTGGTACCCGGAAAATGAAATTGGACTAGACTCAGTCATATAAACCATGTGTCATCAGGCTGGCAAGGGAGTGCCAAGTCGGGCCTGCAGGAGAGTCCCCAACAGGGCTGGCAAGGAAGCACTTAACCGGGCCAGTAGGAGAGTCCCCAACAGGGTTGGCACGGGAGCGTTAGGTGAGGTTGGCACCCCAGAGCTATCTAGGCCCTGGTAATGGACCATATATCATCAATTCCCCCAGTCCGATGTTATTGGTACGCGGTCAATGACATTGGACTGGACTCAATTATATAAACCATGTATCATCAGGCTGGCAAGGGAGCGATCGTAAATACATCACGTGGGAGAGCATTGCGTGGATTCATATAGGAAAAGGTTGCGAGCCTTTGAGCCTCGTTGGCGGAGCATGCCACTCGAATGGAGTCGAGCTGAGATGCCAAGCAACTCACGGCAAGGGTGCTGAACCTTGCATGCGGAGCTTGCTGCTATAATAGAGTCTGGCTGAGAAGCCAGAGGTCTCAACAAAATGGTGACGAACCTCGCATGCAGAGCTTGCCGCTATAATAGAGACTGGCTGAGAACCAGGCGACTCAAGACATAAATTTTTGGTTTATACTTTGCTTCTCAAGGCTTTTAGAGTTCTCGGTTTAGGACCGAAATCACTATGATATTGGTGGCACTAGGACCAAAATCACCAAGTGATTTTGGTGGGCTTAATGATGTTATCGGTTGGGCTGGGCTTTAGTAATTAGGTATTAGTATATAATGTGTTATTTTCAATCATAAAGAGAGTTAGTCATTCGGTTTTATCGGAGAGAGATTTAGAGTTCATTAACAGTTAGAGATAAATCATTTAATCCTATGTACCCGACTATTAATTAGTTATTGTGTGCATTGAAGATTCGTGTTTGTGTACTTGTTTCGTATTTATTGTTTTGTGTTTATCAAAGGGAATTAGGCCAGGCCTTGAGCCAACCAACTTTAGGCCCAGCTAGAAAGGAGCTGGGTGAGGCCGTCTGGAGGCGCCGTGAGAGGCTGGCGCACGCATGGCTATTGGGTGCGCACTAAGAAAGGTTGGAAAGGGAACGCTAGGCTGGGCCAGCAGGAGAGTCCCCAACAAGGCTACCAAGGGAGTGCCCAGGCCGGACCAGCAGGAGAGTCCCCAGCAAAGCTGGCAAGGGAGCGCAAGGCAAGGCTGGCGCGCCAGAGCTGTCTAGGCCGTGCTGATGGACCATATATCATCAAAATTTCCCCAGTCTGATGTTATTGGTACCCGGCCAATGACATTGGACTGGAATCGGTCACATAAACCATGTTTCATCAGGTTGGCAAGGGAGCGACAAGTCAGGCCTGCAGGAGAGTCCCCAGCAGGGTTTGCGAGGAAGCACCTGACCGGGCCAATAGGAGAGTCCCCAACAAGGTTGGCACGGGAGCGTTAGGTGAGGCTGGCACACCAGAGCTATCTAGGCCATGGTAATGGACCATATATCATCAATTCCACCTAGTATGATGTTATTCGTACGCGGCCAATGACATTGGACAGGACCCAATCATATAAACCATGTGTCATCTGGCTGGCAAGGGAGCGATCGTTAATACATCACGTGGGAGAGCATTGCGTGGATTCATATAGGCAAAGGTTGCGAGCCTTTGAGCCTCGTTGGCGGAGCATGCCGCTAGAATGGAGTCGAGCTGAGAAGCCAGGCAACTCATGACAAGGGTGCTGAACCTTGCATGCAGAGCTTGGCGCTATAATAGAGTCTGGCTGAGAAGCCAGAGGACTCAAGAAAATGGTGATGAATCACGCATGCGGAGCTTGCTGCTATAATAGAGTCTTGCTGAGAAGCTAGGCGACTCAAGACTAAAAAGAAAATAAAGTTTTAAAACAAGGGGGACATTGCTAGGACATAAATTTGTGGTTTATACTTTGCTTCTCAAGGCTTTTAGAGTTCTCGGTTTAGGACCGAAATCACTATGATCTCGGTGGCACTAGGACCGAAATCACCATGTGATTTCGGTGGGCTTAATGATGTTATCGGTTGGGCTGGGCTTTAGTAATTAGGTATTAGTATATAATGTGTTATTTTCAGCCATAAAGAGAGTTAGTCATTCGGTTTTATCAGAGAGAGATTTAGGGAGCATTAATAGTTAGAGAGAAATCATTTAATCCTATGTACCCGACTATTAATCGGTTATAGTGTACATTGAAGATTCGTGTTTGTGTTCTTGTTTCGTATTTATTGTTTTTTGTTTATCAAAGGAAATTAGGTCAGGCCTTGAGCCAACCAACTTCAGGCCCAGCTAGCAAGGAGCTCGCTGAGGCTGTCTCGAGGCGCCGTGAGAGGCTGGCGGACACATGGCTATTGGGTGCGCACTAAGAAAGGTTGGAAAGGGAACGCTAGGCCGGGCCAGCAGGAGAGTCCCCAACAAGGCTAGCAAGGGAGTCCACAGGACGGGCCAACAGAAGAGTCCCCAACAAGACTAGCATGGGAGCGCAAGGTGAGGCTGGCGCGCCAGAGCTATCTAGGCCATGCTAATGGGCCATATATCATCAAGTCCTCCCCCCAGTCTGATGTTATTGGTACCCAACCAATGACATTGGACTGGACTCATTCATATAAACCATGTGTCATCAGGCTGGAAGGGAGCGACAAGTCATGCCTGCAGGAGAGTCCCTAGCAGGACTGGCAAGGAAGCACCTGACCGGGCCAATAGGAGAGTCCCCAACAAGGTTGGCACGGGAGCGTTAGGTGAGGCTGGCACACCAGAGATATCTAGGCCATGGTAATGGACCATATATCATCAATTCCACCTAGTATGATGTTATTCGTACGCGGCCAATGACATTGGACAGGACCCAATCATATAAACCATGTGTCATCTGGCTGGCAAGGGAGCGATCGTTAATACATCACGTGGGAGAGCATTGCGTGGATTCATATAGGCAAAGGTTGCGAGCCTTTGAGCCTCATTGGCGGAGCATGCCGCTAGAATGGAGTTGAGCTGAGAAGCCAGGCAACTCACGACAAGGGTGCTGAACCTTGCATGCGGAGCTTGCCGCTATAATAGAGTCTGGCTGAGAAGCCATACGACTTAAGAAAATGGTGACGAACCTCGCATGCGGAGCTTGCCGCTATAATAGAGTCTGGCTGAGAAGCTAGGTGACTCAAGACTAAAAAGAAAATAAATCTATAAACCAAGGGGGAGATTGTTAGGACATAAATTTGTGATTTATACTTTACTTCTCAAGGCTTTTAGAGTTCTCGGTTTAGGACCGAAATCACTATGATCTCAGTGGCACTAGGACCGAAATCAACATGTGATTCCGGTGGGCTTAATGATGTTATCGTTTGGGTTGGGCTTTAGTAATTAGGTATTAGTATATAATGTGTTATTTTCAGCCGTAAAGCGAGTTATTTATTCGGTTTTATCAGAGAGAGATTTAGAGAGCATTAACAGTTACAGAGAAATCATTTAATCCTATGCACCCGACTATTAATCAGTTAAAGTGTGCATTGAAGATTCGTGTGTTGTGTTCTTGTTTTGTATTTATTGTTTTGTGTTTTTCAATGGGAATTAGGTCAGGCCTTGGGCCAGCCAACTTCAGGACCAGCTAGCAAGGAGTTAGGTGAGGCTGTCTGGAGGCGCCGTGAGAGGCTGACGGGTGTGCACCAGGCATGTCTGGTGGGCGCGCACTAAGAAAGGCTAGAAAGGGAACGCTAGGTCGGGCAAGTAACAGAAGCCCAACAAGGCTAGCAAGGGAGTCCCCAGGCCGATCCAGCAGAAGAGTCCCCAACAAGGCTAGCAAGGGAGCGTTAGGCGCGGCTGGCGAGCCAGAGCTGTCTAGGCGATGCCAATTAACCATATATCATCAAGCCCCCCCCCCCCCCCATTCTGATGTTATTGGTACCCGTCCAATGACATTGGACTGGACTTATTCATATAAAGCATGTGTCATCAGGCTGGCAAGGGAGTGCCAAGTTGGGCCTGCAGAAGAGTCCCCAGCAGGGCTGGCGAGGAAGCACCTGACCGAGCTAGTAGGAGAGTCCCCAACAAGGTTGGCACGGGAGCGTTAGGTGAGGTTGGCACGCCAGAGTTATCTATGACATGGTAATGGAGCATATATCATCACTTCCCCCCAGTCTGATGTTATCGGTACGTGGCCAATGACATTGGACTGGACTCAATCATATAAACCATGTGTCATCATGCTAGCAAGGGAGCGATCGTAAATACATCACGTGGGAGAGCATTACGTGGATTCATATAGGCAAAGGTTGCGAGTTTTTGAGCCTAGTTGGCAGAGCATGCCGCTAGAATGGAGTCGAGCTGAGAAGCCATGCAACTCACGGCAAGGGTGCTGAACCTTGCATGCGGAGCTTGCCACTATAATAGAGTCTGGCAGAGAAGCCAAACAACTCAAGAAAATGGTGATGAACCTCGCATGTAGAGCTTGCCGCTATAATAGAGTCTGGATGAGAAGCCAGGCAACTCAAGACAACAGTGTTGAACCTCGCATGCAGGGATTGCCGCTATAATGGAGTCGGACTGCCGGACGACTCAAGGCAAGGGAGCTAAACCTTGCATGCGAAGCGTGCCGCTATAATGGAGTCGGGCTGAGAAGCCAGGCGACTCAAGGCAAGGGTGCTGAACCTTGCATGCGAAGCGTGCCGCTATAATGGAGTCGGACCGAGAAGCCAGGCGACTCAAGGCGAGGGTGCTGAACCTCGCACGATTAGGCGCAACAACATGCAATCTTTTTTGTCTAGACCGAGTGACCATTCCGGGTTAAAGTGTGATGGAACCTGATGATTTGCTGCATCTTTAGTTGTAGTGACGATTGGTGCCTTGCTGTCTTGGCTGTCTATCGAGGGCTATGCAACAATGCTACTTAGAGTTGGATAATGTAGCTGCTATTAAGTGGTGCGTAGTGAGATTGTTGTCGAGAGCTGGTTACCAGGGCCGCTGAGAACCGAGCATCGAGCTGCTATCGATAGATGAGCAGGACGACAACTGAGAAATGGGATTAAGACTACCGAGGGTTGAACCACGAGGCTGCTCTTTCGATCCGGAATATTAATGTTACCCCGGGAGTGCACTATCATGCAGAGCATCAGCTCTTCATGTACCTTAACTCTGCCCCTTCAAAATAAAAATCACTTCTGCATGGTGTTGTACCAACCCTTCTCCCTTTTTCTAATAAAGGAGGCGAGAAAAGGGGATGATGGACGCATAGCTGCTGGAAGTTGGGTGACATAGCTGCTGAAAAAGCTAGGAAACACAAGTGCTAACAAAAACTGGATATCGCAACTACCGAGAGTTGGGTAGCACGATTGTTGGGAGTCAAACAATGTAACTGTTGATGACTGGGCTTTGCGGCTGCTGAGTTGGGTTGAATAACTACCGAGGGTCGAGATGCACGAATGCTGAGATCCAGGCGGCACGACTGCTGAGAGCTGAGTAGCGAGACTGGCGGGGGCCGATCAACATGAATGGCGAGAGCTGAGTAGCGAGACTACCTTTAGCTGGTCAACACGACTGCTGATAGTCGGGTAGCACAATTGCTGAGGGTTATTTCAGAATGCGTCATGAGCAGTAATAGGTACTACTCTTCTCCCTCTTTTTTTTGTTTTGTTTTTTTGATGAAACGCCAAGTGGACCACAATTTATTCTGAAAAATCATTTTGTTGGGCAAGATTGCAGCATTCGGGCCTTGCGCGGCTAATTGATGATTTTCAAAAATAACGTATTATTTTGCTTAAGATATAGCCCAAAATAAAGATGGTGATAGACCATATAGAGAAATTAAAAATTGTCACACCCCCGAACCAGACGGCAGAAACGTCCGAGGGCTGTCGTGACTTAATTGAATACCATAACATTGAATATAAATGAAACATAACAACATTCGTCACCATGCATTAATATAGTACAACTGATAAAGTTTACATGAAGTACATTGTTCAAACATTACATTCCCAAAAATAAATTGTTCGGTTCGTTAATAAGTAAACTGCAAGCCATCACTGAGTACATTTTCCTTTGATTCACTGGTTACCTGAGAATACAAGTATTTTGAAAAACGTCAACATGTGAAATGTTGGTGAGTTCATAAGCGGTATTTGAAAAATAATGTTTTGTATCGTTTTGAAAACCACCAGAAAATCTGATATTTTCTGAAAAGAGCTTTTGAAAACATTGTGAAGATCCATAAGTATGCTTGTTGTTTCTATAGTTGTAAGAAAATGCTCGTCAAAATTGTGTACATTTTGAAAACCTTGTGTATCGAAAAACCCTAGGAAAACCCGATGTTTTCCTAATTCCTTGGATTCCATGAAGTTAAAAATAAAACCATTGCAGCGCGCGAAGTCATTAAGTCCAGGCGATGTCGGATTATTTTTGCGCATGATTAATTGCTATAAACACGCGTTACACAAATGACCCGTTTATAACTATACTAACGATCCCGTAGGCGTCGTCCGTACTAATCACATTATCCAACCGCCCTGACTTCGAGTAATCCCACATCCGAAGAGAAAGAGGACACGAAGACCCCGATGACTCCATTAACCGGTTGGGGATGAAAAAAAAAGGCACGAGGGGCCCTTGACCCGCCTCGCATGAAATACCGACTTTACTAGCAATACCATAGGACCCTTGGGGACCAATAGTATATAATCCATTGAAAGTCCTTTTACGCTGTGTTAGATCATGTAAGACCCAACAACTCGTAAGGTAGAAGTCTTCGGGCCTTAAGATCAGGTCATTGGGCTAGCTAGGCCCAACAAACAAGATTTTACACTTTGGGGGCCAAAGATGGTGCGTAGACGTCTGTGCACTCTCACGTATGTATTAAATTCCCAAATGTTACTTGTATGAATTGAGGTACCGTCGCGTTAGTAGTTTTGGATTTTTATTGGTTCGAGACCGAACCAATTCGTTTAACAACGATTTTTGGTATTGTTGTGTATTGTATTTCGTCGATAGTCGCGGTGCCAATATTTGATCAAGTTGCATGTATTGAATTAGCCTTGAAAGTTTTCTGTTTCCAGCCCTTCATTGTTTGTAAAATTTACTTTTTCAACCCTCTAATTAAATAACTTTCCGGTTTGGTCCTTAAATCATTTTTCTTGACATTTTAACACCAAAAATTATTGAAATTAATATTTTTCAGCATATTTTTCATTGAAAACAGTTTAAGTCCCTGAAAATGCAGTTTTCTCGGTTATAACCCCTCTTTTTCACAGTTTTTACAATTTTGGCCCAAATTGGAAAATTTTTGCAACTTTGGTCCTTTTTAAATTTGAAAAGCATTTTAAACCTTTGAAAAGTACTTGGAACCTTAGTAGTCCACTGTTTTACAGAAAAACACAGTTTTGGCCCTCCAAAAAAGAAAATTTCGCATAATGGGCCCTATTGGGCCGAAATTGTCATTTTTAGCCCATTAAGCTTGAAATTTATATTTTTAATCCTCCAAATGAGTATATTTCCAGAAAATATTTCATTGAAACTGTTTTGACACTCCTCATCCATCAGAATTCGTGATATGTCATTTTGGGCCCTTTAACTTTATATTTTTAACATTTTATGTCCAAAAATTGAGTTTTTAGCCCAAATAAAATGTTATTAAGCCATTTAGCTATTTTTCTTGGAACACTTTGTATGTAGAAATATATTTGATGCTAGTATCATTTAACATAAAGTATATCTCGATTTTTAGGGGTTTTATGGCTAGATCCAACATTATAACACACAAAAACACACATATAAGCATAGAAATCATACAAGACATACAAAATACATATAGATCTACACTTTCACTTGTATTCCCCCCCCCCCCCACAAAACTCATAAAAACAGAAAATAGGGGGTATGAAGCTCACCTTAGGGTGTGATTTCGGTTTTTGAAGAAAAGATGGAAGAAAACTTGGTGATTTTTGGCCTTAGCACCCTTTTCTTGAAGATCTTGAGTTTGATGTGATTCTAGGATGTAAGATCACGATTTTGGCATGAATTAGGAAAAGATTTTGATGACAAAAAGAATCTAAGTCATAGATCCAAGCATAATCTTACCTTAGATGAAGAATTTGTGGAAATATTCTCTTGGAAGCTTCCTAAATTTCGAGATCTTTGAGTGGAGAGGGAGGAAGTGTTCTTGAGTGTTCTTGAGAGAGTTTGTGAGGTGTGTGTGTGTGTTTGAGATGGCCGAGAGTGAGGGAGAGAGAGGGAGAAATAGACCCTTGAGGTGATATGCATGGAGATATGGAATAAGTTGCATGGATATCCAAAAGACAATAATGAGGTGTCAATGGCAAGTCAACTCTTCATCTCTCCTTGGGTTTGGGCCTTGGGCCGAGAGTTTTGAAGGGAAAAGGAAAATTTTGGGCTTTTTGCCCCTAAGCCCAATATTAGAGTTTGTTTGGGTGTGTTTCAACCTAAAAGAATGTGGTATGATTTTTACATTTTTGTTGGACTAGTTTAGGTTATTCATGGATCAAAGCTTTTAATTCATTTCATTCTAGGCCCAATATGGCCCAAAATGTTGAAATAAATTAATGTGAGTCCAATTAGAGCCCAATTAGGGTTCTAAGCCCATGATAGTCAAATTGGAAGCTTATTGGTCCATTTGGGTCCAATAAGAAAGTCCTAGCCCAAAGTGGACCTAAACAAGAACTTCTAGGGTTTCCAATTGTTTGATGACTATTTGTAGTACTTGTATGATGTATTGGATTGAAGTTTTTGATGTCATAATAATAGGTGTCACACATGCTCTTAAGTTTTTGATTCACATTAACTTGAGTGTATAGATTACATGACACAAAATTTCCAGTTGTGACAAAAATGATGACAACCCATTTGTGAATTGGAAGGAGCCCAATTATTGAATGATCAGCACAATTTCTTTTCAACAAATGTCGAGTTTGGCTGCAACGTATTTTGGACATTGACTTTGTCGGGCCAAATTGCAGTGCATGATAATTGACTGGCTAATTGGCTGAAATTATCTTGAAAAATCAGCCTGTAATATTATTGCAACCCAATAGCATGAAAACCCATTTGGAAGAAACCCAAAATAAATTGGAATGAGCCCATCTTTAAATAATCAACCGAAATTCCTTTTCTTTTTTCCTTTTTTTTTTGAAAGAGCATCGAGTTGGTTTGACTGCAACACATCTTCTAGAATCGAATTTTGGTGAACGGAATTGTAGTAAATGGATGCTAAACAAATGATCTAATAAACTTGCAAGAATGGGCCATTTGTTGCTGATGTAGCCTATTTATGAGCCTAAATAAAATTGTTTAGCCCATTTGTAAAAATATAGACCCATTTATTTAAGAAAGCCCGAAATCATTGTAGCTTTATTTTTCTATTTTTATTTTTTTACTTCTTTTTTACGCATATGGGCTGTCAGATGCAAAAATACAACCTGTGGGGTCCACCGCCTTTTGCTTATCAGATTTGAGAGACAACGAGTATTCTAGCTTTCCTTGGTGTCGCGGTTTAACGATGAACGCCCAAATTGGAAGCACCAAGAGTCGGAGATAGGCGGTTCCTCGCCGAAGGACATCAACAAATTCAGTCAACTTTAGACCAGGTCATTAACATGTAGAATATTGATAACCCATGCACATGACCCATACCCGACTTGGCCCGTATTCTATCCGAACCATCAAGATTAATCCAACATTCACCACCTTAATCTTGATCATCTTGATCTTGATCTTGCTACTTTTCTTCTTGTTTCTAATCTGCTAGCATATAACAAGGATTTGCTGCTTCCTTCTTCTGATCACCAAAATGATCAGACTTGCTTCTTGCTTTCATTCTTTCTTCTTTCATTCTTTCTTCATTCTTCTTTCTTTCTTTCTTTCTCTTCTTACTTTCTTTCTTTCTTCATTTTTCTTTCTTTCTTTCTCTTCTTTCTTTCTTTCTTTCTTCATTCTTCTTTCTTTCTTTCTTTCTAATTTGCTGATGTGCAGCCTTTCTTCATGCTTTATACTTATCACGAACTTGCTACTTGCTTTCTTGCTTGCTAACATGCAACAAATATGTTGTTGCTTCTTTCTTTCTTCTGATCATAAAGACCCAGCACCAAAAAAATACCCACACACAGACATGGAGGGAAATAGTCTCTCCTTTCTTCTTTCTCTCAATCAGATTGCATATAGTTACAATTGGCATTCTCTTTCTTGATATCACACACTTTCTGCAATAATACGTCCGAAACGCAGTCTTCTACATATCCTCCTCTCTGACCCTCATCTGATGATACCCTGAACGCAAATCAATCTTGGAGAACCAAGATGCTCCCTGAAGCTGGTCAAAGAGGTCATCAATCCTCGGGAGTGGGTAGCGGTTCTTCACCGTTACCTTGTTCAGCTCCCGATAATCTATACACATCCGATGCGACCCGTCCTTCTTCTTCACAAACAGAATCGGGGCTCCCCAGGGTGAACTGCTTGGTCTAATGAAACCCTTGTCTAATAGCTCCTACAGTTGTGTAGACAACTCCTGCATCTCAGGAGGAGCCAACCGATACGGTGCCTTGGCTATCGGAGCCGCACCAGGAACTAGGTCGATCCTGAATTCCACCTGTCGTTCTGGAGGTATCCCAAGCAACTCCTCGAGGAATACGTCCGCAAACTCCCGTACCACAGGTACATCTTCCACCGTCGCCCTACCCGTTTCCCGGGTATCCATAACATACGCGGCATAACCTGCGCAACCCTGTTGGAGGTAGCTCCTAGCTCTCGCTACTGAACATAAAGTTGGTCCTCGCTGTGGCCTCTCGCCCTGAATCACCAGCTCTTCCCCACTTGGGGTCCTGACCCGCACCAGCTGCTGCGCGTAGTCGATCACTCCCCCATTAGGGCTGAGCCAATCCATGCCTATAATCACTTTGTTTCCATGCAATGGAATGGGAACCAAGTCTACCAAGTAGCGTTCCTCAAATAACCTTAGCACACAATCTCGAAATATCGCCAATGCTCACACCGAACGGTCGTCTGCAATCTCTACCTCTAGGAGGCAATCCAACACGCCCGAAGACTCGAAAAATCTCTTGCTAAGCGCAAGAGACACAAATGATCGGTTAGCGCCCGAGTCAAACAACACCAGAACTGGGATGCCGTTCACATGGAACGATCCTAAATAGAGAACATATCAATAACACAATCACAACAAAAGAATATCAGAGGGAAAGAATCATACCCGTCACCACATCGGGTGCAGCGCGTGCCTCCTCGGCTGTCAGCTGAAATGCTCGGCTCTGCACCACTGGAACCTCTGTCTTGACCTTCCGGCCATCTGTAACTCGTGTCGTCACTAAGACCGGCACTGCTGCTGACGCTGCTGTCAATCTCGGGCAATTGGCCCTTTTGTGGCCCCTCTGATTGCAATGGAAGCAAATCAGGTATGTCATCTGTACCGCAGGGGCGGGGCAGTATAATCCCTGCCAAAATTCCCCACCCTGCCACACTTATAGCAGCCCGAACCCGGCCCAGTGCGACAAGCTCCCTCGTGTGACCGATCGCATTTCCCACATCGGTCCCGTCATGCCTAGGCTTTCGGCCTACCATCAGATCCGTTGGGCATCTTCCTCGAAGCCCCAGACGTCATCCCCCCCACTACCTTCCTCTTCTAGACGTGCTCCAGATCGATCTCACTCTCCCTAGCCCTGGAAATCATGGAATCCAAGGTAGGGCAAGCCGAAAAACTAACATGCGATCGAATGTCAGCTCGTAGCATGTCGTGGTAGCGGGTCCTCCTCATATCCTCATCACCCGCATACTGGGGCACCAGCAATTCCCTCTCCCGGAACTTGGCGGTGATCTCCACCACAGTCTCCGTAGTCTGCCTCATATCCAAAATCTCCCTGGCCAGCCGCTGAAGCTCCACAACTGGCGCAAACTCCGCCCTGAATCTGGTCACAAAATCCGACCAAGTCATAGCCTCAACAGCCGAGGCTCCTAATGAGTCACCAACAGACTCCCACCAATCTCTAGCCCTGTCTCGCAAGCATCCTGCTGCATATCTCACCTTCAACCCCTCTGGGCAGAAGCTCGTCAGCTGCGCAAACTCAATATCTGCGATCCATCTCCTAGCAGCAATGGGGTCTTTCACCCCATGGAAATCCAGCGCACCACTTCCCCGAAAGTCCTTAAAGGACAGTGTGTGCGCACCCACCTGGCTAGATGCCATATCACTCCTGAATGACCGGAGACGATCCTCCATCAGCTCAACAATCCCCTCCTTCATCGACTCGAAGATGATAGGGGTCGACTCAAGGATGTCTCTCGTGATCTCAGACGTGATGAACTCGCGTAGCCCGTCATCAACCTGCTCGGATCCCGAACCCGAGCCTGATCCTGATCCGGATCCGGAACCTCCTTCTCCAAGTCGTGTGGTCACCATACTGAAAACACACACATAAAAGTCAGGATCATACATATACTCGAGAGATCTAACACACTCTCCAAGGTTCCCGATTTCATCTAGGCCCTCCTTGATTCGAGTATGGGTCCTCTGCTTTCAGTAGTACAGGCCCATACTACCTTCCACATCTACCTGTGCTTTCCTCAAGGATTGCTTCAACTTCACCAGGTCCCTTTACCGATACCCCTTTCCACTAACCTCATCCTAGGCTTCCCCAGGGCACTCTCCGACCTACTCTCCGCCATCAGCTGCACAGGAGCCCCTACCATTTCCCCCTAACTAACTTGCAGGTACTGTTACATATCCGCCCCTTAGTTAGTTGGAAATAGCCAAAACCCCCATAGCACAAAGCAAGCAACATTCCTGCATCGAGTATCCAAATCAGGCATAACCTATACAGGTCATCCTACTACTGACTAAACAGCCCTAGCATACAGCTCATACAATAGGCATATAAGGCATCCTCCTAGATCCTTAACCCTAACTAGCATGCGATTATAAGAATCATATATCAGGCACACAAGGCATATTCCTAGATCCTTAGTCCTATTCTAGCATGCAATTCTGAATCAAGCCATATAGCATAACATAACATGTATGGGTATCTTGGGGAAAACTTACTTGAGCCCGGCCGGTCGCATGCATCACACACCTTGTCTTTCGTAAAATCCTTTCGCTTAGATTTTTAGAAAACCATTTTATTGAAAAAAAATATTTTGGCCCCTTAGTTTGAGTCCAGACACCCCCGAGGGTGTGTCTGAATCCCTCAAACCAGGGCTCTGATACCAACTTGTAACATCCCAAAATTCAAGCCCAAAAATTTCATTTTTGATTAATTAATTCATAAAACATTCATTAGAAAATATTGTATAAACACGTCATCTCAAAACCAAGTATCATATTTGAAACCCACAACCATGAACAAATTGTTGGATACAGTGTCTAAGTCCATAACTATATTTGGTATGTACTTGACCCGACCCGGCATGGTCCATTTGGGTTGCACTTCACCTGAACAATTTATGGATAATATTTGAGAATAGTACAAGTTATGATTTATTAATATATTATAAGTTCTAATATATTAATATAAGATCATATTATTTAATTAGTAGTGATCTATAATTAATCTAGGATTAATTTAGTGATCAAAGATATTACTAATTAAATATGGGCTTCTATATTTATATAGTGTGGGCTTATGCTTATTTGGAATGGGATAGGCTTGGATGGAGAAGTCCATGGATACTCCATGGAGCTTTAACCCATGGATCTCATGGAAATGAAGAGACATGGGTATTAGGGTTTACATGGATGTAACCCTAATCCACCACACTATATAAAGGAGGTCTTGGTTATTGAAATCACACTAGTTGACACATGTTGAGGTGAGGGCCGATTTCAAGAGAAGTGGTGACTATTCTCTCAAAGCTCCAAGTTTGTGGTGATTTGTGACTTTCATTTGAGGCATCCACACTATTGGTGCTAGGCTCTAAAACTCCAAGCAATCAACTACAACTACAAGGTAAGTGTTTCTACTAGCTTTATTTGATTCAAGTTCCCCATGCCATGCTAGTTAGGATATAAGCCTTGGAAAAATAATTATTTGCATGTATCTTAGACAAACATAGATCCAAGGTTTATTAGGGTTGCATGTACACTTAGGAAGTGTTAGAATGCTCAAAACCCTTCAGTGGTATCAGAGCCTAGCTTTGTTTGTTTGATACTTGTTGCAATATGCTTGAAAATGTCGAAATTTTGCTGTCTGACTGCTGAACTCGCCGAGTCCATGGGGGGACTCGCCGAGTTCACTTGTATCTTCAACCTACTCGCCGAGTAGGTTCATGCACTCGGCGAGTAGGGTCGACATAGTGTAGTTTTTCGACTTTAGTTGATGGAAATGGATTAGAAACATTACCCTAAACTGTTTTGGTACTTGAAAACTTGTTTTAGAAGGTGTAATGTCTTTTCTAACTCATTTACAACAACTAGTTATCAAAATTACAAAGATTAAGTGTGATTTTGATATATGAAAGTGTTTATGTTCATGATCTTGTTCTTATGATGTTTAGATGATCATAGGAATTATTTGTAACCTATGTGGTAGATTAATTCTTGATCATAATGTGATTTAATGGAGTCCATAACTTGTCCTCAAGTTATGGAAAACCAAAAGTCTCTTGGATTGAAAAACCATTAAAAGAACACAAGAGTTAGAAAAGTGAAGAGTCTTCATTTTATTACTCTATTAAACTCATAAGTTACAAGATATGAAAAGTTTTGAAAGTTTACAAAACTTGCCCTCAAGTTTTGGAACAAGTAAAGCCAAGTTAAAACTTTAGTTCCAACCCTTAGAATTTTAAAAGTTAAAATTCAACCCTTATACTTATATTATTATGATTTAATAATTATATATATATATATATATATATATATATATATATATATATATATATGTATAAGAACAAAGTCGTCTTACCGCTAGTACGCCTCATTCACGAAGCCGGTCTATAAGGTGGGTATAAGGTTGTTGCCTATAAAATGGTGACTTAATGGGTGTCCACTCTCACCCACCGCTTGCTTGACTGGTGGAGGGTCGTTAGCCGAACGGGTAAGACAAGAACTTATAAATTCTCATTAAAAGTATGATGAATATTATAAAGTAACTAAATGTTTTATTAAATTCCCAATCTTAGTTACTTTAGGAAAAATGTGAATAAGGTGCTAATCCATGAAATCACACTTTACACTTTGATTAAGTCGTTGGTGGAGCGTGTGTGGTTAACCGACACACTAACTTGGACTTAACAAGGTAGGTAAAGGGTGACTTAGGGTTTATTATAGTATCGATGGAGCATGTGTGGTTTACCGGCACATCGATTGAGTGATAAACCTTAAGGTTACCAAGTGATTTGCATGGTTACTTCACACCTCGTTTTGTGATCCTCGGCATCCCAGTCACAAAACTTGGAGGGCACACTCGAGATTGAAACATGCCTTTGAAAAGTTCATTGAATCTCAAAGAATCTAGGAATTTCTAAGAACCAATCAAAAACCTAATACTTAAATATTTCGGTTTTCGTGGTGGAAATTGGTGAATCGTCATTCACCTACCTTTCAAATATGGTATAGCTTAGATTACGGCATACCTCTTCTAAGTTATATTATATTGTGATTGGATCCTAGCCTTAATATTACATTTGGGTATTTTATTAAGGATTCTCTTATATCTAAACTAATCTTGTTCTCTTCTTTTCAGATGTCTTCAAACAATGTTGCTTCTGGCTCTAATCCTAATGGCTCCTTTACCCTTATGAACTTGTGTGGGAAAGTCACCTTTGATGGATCCAACTTCAATGAGTGGATCAGACACATCAGGATGATTACCCGCTACGAGGACAAAGAATATGTCCTTGACAAGGAGCTTAAGGAGATTGATGAGACCACTGCAACTCCTCAGGAGATCGCTGAATTTCGGGCACATGAAAGGGATGCTACGAAAGTGGCTTGCATCATGATGGCCACGATGACAGCGGAACTCCAAAAGTCTTATGAGGATTTCTACCCTTATGAAATGCACCAAGATTTGATGGAAAGATACCATCAAAGTGCAAGACAAGAGAGGTATGAAATCATCTGCTCCATGATAACAACCATGATGAAGGACGGGGAATCCGTCACGAGCCACATGCAGAAAATGCAAAGGTATGTGGATCGTTTGCTGAAGCTTAATGTGAACTTCCCTGAGGATCTTGCAATAGATATCATTTTGCACTCCTTACCATCATGCTATGATCAATTCCGCATGACATATCACATGAATAAGGAAGAGGTCACACTCAGCAAACTTCAGGGACTTCTCAAGACCGCAGAATCAGGTCTTAAGGGGAAGTCGGTTGCTATCACTCCTACTCCAAACTCAACTCCGGTTTTGGCAATTGGGAAAAGTCGATGGAGGAAGAGAAAGAGATCCTCGAAGGGTACCAAGGCTCGGACCCTTGATGGCTCTTCTTCAAGTGGAACCAAGAAAGGTTTCGTCACTCTTTCTTCTGACCCAAAAGAGGCTGAATGCTTCTATTGCCATGAAAAGTCTCATTGGAAGCGGAACTGCCCAAAGTACCGGCAGGATGTGAAGGATGGGAAAGTCAAACCCAACCATGCAGGTATTTACACTATCATTTCTAATAACTCACCCCATTCTAAATCTTGGGTCCTTGATACCGGTTGTGGTATTCATATTTGTTGTGACTTGCAGGGACTAAGAAGAAGTGAGGATGTGGAGCAAGGAAGAATAAACTTGATCATGGGGAATAGGAAAGCTTCACCTGTCACCAAGATTGGAGTTTATACTTTATTGCTAAGTAGTGGGTTTAATTTAGATTTGAATAAATGTTGTTATTCGCCAGGAATGGCAAGAAATATTATTTCCTTTCATGCTTTGTACAAACAAGGGTTTACCTTTTCATTTAATAATGAAGTTGGTTCTATTGATGTTTTCTATAATAATGTTTTTTTATTTTAAAGCATTACCTTGTGATGGTGTGTATGAAGCTGTATCTGTTGTAGATAACTTAGGAAATAATGTTTTGTGTATTGATTCTACTAATCATAATAACTTGGATAAAGCATCATTATGGCATTGTCGTCTTGGACATATAAGCAAGAAACGCATAGGCCAACTCCAAAAGGATGGAGTCTTGGAGTCGTTTGACCTAAAGTCAGATGATAGTTGCGAATCATGCTTACTTGGAAAAATGACAAAGTCACCCTTCACAGGCTCGTGTGAGAGGGGTGAAGGTTTGTTGGACCTTGTACACACGGATGTGTGTGGACCATTCAAACATGCCACAAGGGATGCAAATCGTTATTATTTGACTTTTACTGATGATTACAGTAGATATGGATATGTCTACTTAATCAAGCATAAGTCAGAGACTTTCGAGAGGTTTAAGGAATTTAAACAGGAAGTCGAGAATCAATTGGGCAGGAACATTAAGATGCTTCGATCCGATCGAGGAGGTGAGTATCTTAGTTCAGAGTTCCTCGACTATCTTAGGGAATGTGGGATTGTCTCACAATTGACACCTCCCAGGACACCATAGTTGAATGGTGTGGCTGAGAGGCGTAATCGAACCTTGTTGGATATGGTTCGTTCCATGATGAGTCGAGCTACGCTACCAATCTCATTCTGGGGGTATGCCTTAGAGACTGCCGCCCATATTCTTAATCTTGTCCCTACAAAGAAAGTTGCCAAAACTCCTCACGAGATGTGGACTGGCAAAGTACCTAAGCTAGACCACATCAAGATTTGGGGTTGTGAGGCTTTCGTGAGACGCGAGACTCATGATAAGCTCGAACGTCGAAGAGAGAGGTGTATTATCATCGGCTACCCACAACAATCCTTTGGTTACCTTTTCTACAGACCTAGTGATAATGTGGTCTTTGTAGCAAGAAGAGGAGTTTTTCGAGAGAGAGAATTTATAAGCCAAAGAGACAGTGGGAGGCAAATTGATCTTGAAGAAATTCAAGAGTCAAGCGGTGAAGGAACTTCGAACCCTAGCCCTCAACTTGAGGAGGGAACTCCTGTTGAGTCAGTTGATGTGCCTGTACCTCTGAGGCGTTCCACGAGAGTTAGGAATGCACCTGAGCATTATTATGGCTTCCATATTACTGCGGAAGGTGAGACACTTATTAGTGATGAGACACTAGTAGGTCTGGATGAACCTAACAGCTACACGGAAGCCATGGCAGGCCCTGAGGCTGCTAAATGGAAAGAGGCCATGGATAGCGAGATACAATCCATATATGACAATCAAGTTTGGAACTTGGTTGAGAATGTACCTGGTCGTAAGACTGTAGGGTGCAAATGGATCTTCACGAAGAAGACTGACATGGATGGTAATGTACACACTTATAAGGCACGACTGGTTGCAAAAGGTTATTCTCAAACTCCGGGAATTGATTATGATGAAACCTTTTCACCAGTGGCCAAGATAAAGTCTATTAGGGTTCTATTAGCCATAGCTGCATTTCATGACTATGAAATATGGCAAATGGATGTCAAAACCGCTTTCCTTAATGGAAAGTTGGCTGAGGATGTTTACATGGTTCAGCCAGAGGGTTTTGTCAGTACAGAGTACCCCAATAGAGTGTGTAAACTCGAGAAATCCATTTATGGATTGAAACAGGCACCTCGCAGGTGGAATCTTTGCTTTGATGAGAAAGTCAAGGAATTTGGCTTTTCAAGGAGTGAAGATGAATCTTGCGTCTATATCAAGGCTAGTGGGAGCATAGTCAGTTTTTTGGTACTGTATGTGGATGACATACTACTCATAGGAAATGACATCCCAACCCTGCAGGAAGTAAAGTCCTGGCTTGGGAAGTGTTTCGCTATGAAGGACCTTGGTGAAGCTGCCTATATCCTAGGGATAAAGATTTTGAGAAACAAGAGTAAAAGGCTAATTGGACTTAGTCAAAGTACCTACTTGGACAAAGTGTTGAAAAGATTCAACATGCATAACTCCAAGAAAGGTGAGTTACCCATTTAGTGTAACGCCAGATTGAGTAAGACACAAAGCCCTAGTACTGAGGCTGAGATAGCAGAAATGAGTCGATTTCCTTATGCTTCAGCTGTAGGATCGATCATGTATGCCATGACGTGTACTCGACCTGATGTAGCCTTTGCTTTGAGCATGGTTAGCAGGTATCAGGTGAACCCTGGCAAGGAACACTGGACTGCGGTAAAGAATATCCTCAAGTACCTGCGAAGGAATAAGGACTGGGTCCTTACCTTCGGTGGGAGTGATGACTTGAGAGTTGTAGGGTATAGTGATGCTAGCTTCCAGACTGATAGGGATAATTTCCGCTCTCAGTCAGGCTGGGTCTTTACCCTAAACGGAGGAGCAATTTCTTGGAAGAGTTCCAAGCAGGAGACAGTGGCTGATTCCACTTGTGAATCAGAGTATATAGCAGCAAGCGAGGCAGCAAAGGAGGCGATATGGCTAAAGAACTTCATCGGAGACCTTGGAGTTGTACCAGCTATAAAAGAGCCAATAGAGATTTTCTGTGACAGCAATAGTGCGGTTGCCTAAGCCAAGGAACCAAGGGATCACGGGAGATCCAGACACATCGACAGAAAATACCATTTTATCAGACATCGAATCGAAGAAGGACTCCTCATGGCGAAGAGGGTATCATCGGATGAGAACCCAGCAGATCCCCTCACGAAGGGACTGAGTAGGGTTAAGCATCTCCAGCATGCTCGGAGCATAGGACTGAAGGATGATATAAGTTTTAGTAGTTAGATAAATTATGAAATTTGTAAAGTGTAATTGACATTTGATGATGAATAAAAGGTGTTTTATTTATGAGTAAAGTGTTGCTATCTCTTGTCGATCTTTTACTATATTTCTTTTGCATGTTTTGACTTCCAGAATAATTATGTTTGGTATATCATATTATTCAAACCTCCACAGTCAGTCATATGTCGGAAGTAGGTATGAATCAAGACTGTCATGATTGGTTGTAGAGGTCTAAGGTGTTGGACATGGCTACAAAAATATGAGTGCTCATAAGTTCTGAGCATTGGACTCAACCCACGCTCACTGGAATCACTTCATGGAATTTTATCTCGAGTGATCGTGAGATGGTAATATCATATAAGTCTTCAAACCTAGAGATATGATTTGTTACTTACGAGTTGGTTATGCATTGATTGTACGTAAACGCATTGGTAACTCGATGTTATAAAACGTGCTTTTGTGTGTAATTCAATGAATGGTAGAACAAACATATGAGTCGAAGTTTATCTATTCCTTCTTGGATTAGAAGCTGATATCTGGGCCCCTCGATGATTTTGTTTTGACCTATGTACCGGGCCCGGTCAGAACTAAATTGATGTGTTCAGTTGAGTTCTATGTCAAACAAATCGGAAATCGGGAAACAAATGCTGGACAATAAGCAAGACAATGTTCCATGTATTTGTCCGGCTGATATCTAGAACAGAGGATTATATGATCACTTATCTAAATGGCGCGTTCTAGTTCAACAGAGTTTAAAGAGCTACGACTGCTGATCGGTTCCTGAAGTTATACTTGCAAATATAGTTACTAGACTTATCCAAGTGGGAGACTGTTGGATATAGTGTCTAAGTCCATAACTATATTTGGTATGTACTTGACCCGACTCGGCATGGTCCATTTGGGTTGCACTTCACCTGAACAATTTATGGATAATATTTGAGAATAGTATAAGTTATGATTTATTAATATATTATAAGTTCTAATATATTAATATAAGATCATATTATTTAATTAGTAGTGATCTATAATTAATCTAGGATTAATTTAGTGATCAAAGATATTACTAATTAAATATGGGCTTCTATATTTATATAGTGTGGGCTTATGCTTATTTGGAATGGGCTAGGCTTGGATGGAGAAGTCCATGGATACTCCATGGAGCTTTAACCCATGGATCTCATGGAAATGAAGAGACATGGGTATTAGGGTTTACATGGATGTAACCCTAATCCACTACACTATATAAAGGAGGTCTTGGTTATTGAAATCACACTAGTTGACACATGTTGAGGTGAGGGCCGATTTCAAGAGAAGTGGTGACTATTCTCTCAAAGTTCCAAGTTTGTGGTGATTTGTGACTTTCATTTGAGGCATCCACACTATTGGTGCTAGGCTCTAAAACTCCAAGCAATCAACTACAACTACAAGGTAAGTGTTTCTACTAGCTTTATTTGATTCAAGTTCCCCATGCCATGCTAGTTAGGATATAAGCCTTGGAAAAATAATTATTTGCATGTATCTTAGACAAACATAGATCCAAGGTTTATTAGGGTTGCATGTACACTTAGGAAGTGTTATAATGTTCAAAACCCATCACAAATGTCATATCAAAGTACAATCCCAGAAAACACCGTGCGGAAATCATATGTGAGTGTGTGTGATGCCATGCTACGCCGCCGGCTCCTTCCCCTTGGATGAAGAGGTACCTGAAACCAAAAACTGATACCGTAAGCACAAAGTTTAGTGAGTTCCCCCATCATACCACATGCCATACAATACCATCAGTATCTTTCAACCGGTAATCATCATCGGTATCTTTCAACCGGTAATCGTCATCGGTATCTTTCAACCGGCAACTGGGGACTATTCCACCCCCCTACCACTAGCATATAATAGCAAGATATAAGCACACATTCAGACATATTCGGGTACTGACCTACCCCTTGGTCCTAAGGACCACTATCAGGGAAACTATCCCTATCATGCAACATATCATACGGATATCACTCATAACCAAACGCATACCAGACTAAGATAAATTATCACAAAGACAATTATCTTCTAAATACTCCTCAATGTTGGGCCGGCATTGTGGCCTTAGACCTACCCCTACTGGAAGGTAACTCACCTCGTAGCTGCTAAACTGTGCGGGAATCCTCTGACTGCTGCCACTGCTGCTCCGGAAATCCTCTGGCTAAAATTCCCACAAAACACTTAGTCAGAAACTGACATCTACCCTTAGGGTAAAATGACCATTTTACCCCTTAACCAAGTCAAAGTCAACTTCTAGTTGACCTGACTCGCCGAGTTGACTCATCAACTCGCCGAGTCCCTATCCTTCCATCAGACCTAATACCCGTCTCTACTCGTGGAGTTAGACGATGACTTGATGAGTTTTCCTTCTAAATGAACACCGACTGAATCCACTTCCGACTCGCCGAATAGTATGAACAACTCGTCGAGTTCATCATCAACTGATACTCATGTCCTGACTTGACTCGCCGAGTTGTATGAACAACTCGTCGAGTTACTCTTCATCCTATGAACACGTTCTGTCCTCGACTCGCTGAGTTGATGAACAACTCGCCGAGTTCCATGAAGATTGTCTTGGACTCGCCGAGTCCGTTCATGCACTCGCCGAGTACCATGAATTCCCAGAACACTTTGCTTAGTCCAGAACGTTAGGTCACTCCCCGGGACTCCTAAAACCCTTCCACACTCAACTGGTCCTTATGACCCTCACTGATATGGGACCAAAACCCTTGGACTCGCCGAGTCCAGGAAATGGACTCGTCGATTCTATCACATTCCTTACTAAGAACTTCGATTTCTGATGTACAACACTTAACCAAATGATAGATCCAGGCCCTTAAACTCGATCTAGCATGTAAAGTTACAAACTTTACGTACATGCATGGGACATTAGAGCTTAAAAGGCTCTAAAATGGTTCTTTTGTTGCATGGGGCCTTCCTTGGTGCAAAAAGCAACCTAGATCTGACTTATGACTCATAAAATGACATGATACAGAAGCCCAAACCCCCAACCATGTTTGCAAACATGGTTGGCCACCAAAATGGCTTATAAAAGCCCTAAACCACCTCAAAGAGGGATCTAACAAATGAATGAGCAAGGTTCAGACTTTATACCTTCCAAAGACTACAAATGATGAACCAAACTCGAATCCTTCAGTCCCCTCTTGATCCTTCTATGCTCTTCCTTCTTCCTTGAGATCAAAACTCACAAGAATCAGTCAAAAAGCCTTAGATCTTCACCAAAATGGATAGGGTTTGCTATGAGGAGTGTTTGGGAGCATAAAGGGGGAAAGGAGGTTGCATAAGGTCGTTTAAATAGGGTGCAAACCCCTGGATTAGGGTTTTTGTCCAAACAGCGGCTACTCGCCGAGTCTACAGCTTAAACCCCGCGCCTCATCCCGCTTCTACTCGGCGATTCAGTCCTTTGGCTCGCCGAGTCCAAGGCCAAAAATGCAAAAATAAATGAAGATTTAATAACAAAATACATACCAAGAACCAGGTGCTACACTACTAGTGGTGCATCGGGTAGTGGTGGGGGTCGAACAAATTTTCATATCGACCTCTATAACTACCTTTTGGAGGAACAAAACAAAAGAGCAAGCACATTAACCCCTAGTAGCGAAATTGGAATTTATATGGGGTCAAAAATTTTAAAATTCATGAGTGCACCACAATTTAAAATTTTGGATCTTTTAGCTTGGTGGAGAGAAAAGGAAGCACAATTTCCTATTCTCTCCATCATGACCCGCGATTTACGAACCGTCCAAGCTTCCACGGTAGCTTCGGAATCCGCTTTTTCTTTTAGTGGTAGAGTTTTATCAAAGTTGGGGACGAATCTTACCCCGGTTGCAGTAGAGGTTTGCGTTTCCTTGAAGGATTACTCGGATTCGATGGAACGTATACAACACTTGGCATCACTAGAAGGCCCACTACCACAAAATGTTGAACCGGAGATCATGGATGAAGAATATGCACAAGGCTTATCAACACCTTCGGAAGATGATGACGATGACGATGAAGACGAAGACGAAGATGAAGAATATGGTATTGATGAGACCCCTAGTTATTTGCGTGGCGGTTGAAGAATATTTTAGTGAAGGCGACACAAAGTGGAAGACCAAAAAAAACTATTTCTATTTGGCTAAATGTTATAACGCCTCTTTATTATTATTATTATTATTAGTTAACTAGTTTAAAAACTCTTTCTAATTCGACGTTTGATGTATGTTTTAACTATTTTAATGAACCTATGTTGCATTTTGTGTTATATATGAGGTCCAAAAAATGTTTTAAAAAAATGGCAAAATCGGATCAGATTTCGGATCGGATTAAACCGATTCGGATTCGGGGCTCGGAAAACCGGTCAAATCCGGTTTGAAACCGGTTTGGATTAAGGGCGAAATCGGATTCGGTGTGACATCATCAAACCGGATCGGATCGGATCGGATTGGGTCTTTGTGCATCTCTAACCAAAAGCATCCATAATAGGAGAAAGGAGAGGGGAAGAGCTCAAATCTTAAAAAGGGATGCTAGGGTTATTCGCAAGGAGTTGGAGATTTGATTGAGGCAAAGAAAATACCATAAAACATCATTCCTTTCCTTTAAATACGTTGAAACCCCTAAAATCCATGAGCTTGGGCTGCATAACATTCACCTCGTAACAACCTGTTTTTCACCTCGTGACGGCTCTCACGTCGTGACAACATGCTTGTCACGTCGTGATGACAAGTTTTCACCCAATTTCACTCCATCTTCAAACAATCATAAATTCTTCATTTTAACTTCGTTTTAAGTGATCTTTATATGCGCAGAAAGGTATTGACGAGCCCCACAACTTCATATATTTACTTTTGACTTAATACATGTCAACCTAAAACCATAATTCGTGAAAGACCCACATATTACTTTTCCCATTTTACCCTTTTGCTTCAAAGCACAAATCGAGGGCTTAAATCACTTAATCCAACATTATCAACATCTAACAAGATCTAGAATATATTCCCTTTAAGCACAAGATCTTTACTTGATTCATTTACGACCCGCTATCCTAGTATTAGAAACATCCTAAAACTAGGTGTTACACCAAATATGTTCATTTTTTGTTTTTTTTGCAAATGAGCAACATGAGAATGCATAGTAGTGTGAAAAAAACGCTTAAAATATCATTTTCACACAGCTTAAAATAATCAATTTTAAATTCGGTTACCATGTTTATTTTGTATTTTTTTTCTAAAATACGTTGTTTATAACTAGTTCTTTCCATACACATATCGCCCTCGCAAATCGGACGTCGGGAATGTATACTTAATTAGCTCCAAACTATGCTTCATATTTAAAAAAAAGTATGAAAAAACACTTACAGTGTCATTTTCACACCACTTAAAATTATCTGTTTTGAACCCAATTACCACGTTTTTTTTTAATATATTGTTTGCAACTAGTTCCTTCCATAGACATATCTCCTTCACAAATCGGATATCAGGGATGTACATTTAATTAGCTACAAACTAGGCTTAAAATTATTTTAAAATGATAAATTTGAAAAAAAATAAATAAATACTACTATAAATAATAACTTTATCTAGAAAGTGATGATGTGACCTATGAAATGATTGAAATTCTATTTATAGTATAATAAAATTTGTATTTGATCCCACTGTAAATATTAATTGCTCCTAGAAATAATTTTGTCAGCTTACATTTTTAACTTTCAAGACAAACGGAGCATGTACCACTCACATGGAACACCAAAAAGGAACTCACTTTAATACGTGCTTGGATTGTCAATGTAGAGGATGACTTTCCACTTGATCCTGCAATATCATGTTGGCTCTTTTTGGATTCATGTATTTCATTTGTTTCGTTATGAAATGGGTCGCAGTCAATACCGCACAAAAGAAGATGTAAAATCCATATTTATGGATTTAAAATGAAAGGTGGAGCATTTTCAATGTATTCATAACGAGCTGGAAAATGCACATCTGAATAAGGATGAAGTAATTATTTTACAGACGGAGATATACCGTTTAGTAGCTAAAGGTAGGGACTTTACCCATGGGAATGCTTGTAATGTTTTGAAAAATGTCCCTTTATTTTCAATATATGTTACTTAACTTAGTCTGCATGTAGAATGTTGCTTATTTTTAATATGTGTGTTATTAAATCTATAATCTAAGTTTCCAATAATGTCCCTAATTCTTAATATATATTATTATATTTTACAAGGTAGTTTAACATAGAACTGGAATTTATAAAAACAGTTACATGTTCGTTTGAATGACATATCCAACCATGAAGTAATTCCTAAATAGTAGGATGTAAAACGATCATCAAAACAGTAGGGGGTAAAATGATCATCAAATCCGTTGACATTTCCCACTCATTTGGAGGTGGAAGATGATGCGACATTTTTGTTCGGTATGCATGTAGGTCGTTGAAGAAGTTACGTAGAAGCCACAGTCCATTTCACAATTGGACAACATTTTTAACCATCAAAATGTTGTTATCGCATGGCCACAAGGTATAGCGTTAAGTTGCCATTTTCAATAGATACAATTAATGTCGTCGATATCTACCATAACCTTCTTAGTAGAATCTTGTACAACAAAGATGCTGGCAGATATGTGGGTTGCCTCCTATGTTAAAGACTTGATGATCCTCCTATGACGCTTTCCATAAGGGTGAGTTGACCAAAAAGACGTTGCACAGTTAATTTCATTTAAAAGTGAGCAATAATTATTTATCTTTCGGAATATATATATATATATATATATATATATATATATATATATATATATATATATATATATATATATATATATATGCATTAAACATACATGCATGCTTTGTATGGCCTCACGGATAACCTCAAAATGAGTGAGATTGGTCCAATATCATCAAAATAAACATTTTTTTATCAAAAAACTTGAAGTTTAGCCGGAAGTGAACCCGATAACAAGGCGATAGAGCTTCAATGAGGTCGTCTACAAGGGCGGATGCAAGAATAAATAATAGGTGTTGCCAAGGTTGAAGCAAATATTGTTGAGGCAGGAAAATAGGTAAAAAAATATCAAAAAAATTTCCACCGCGTACAGAAAAAATAGGTATTGCCGATGTCACACCAAGACACCAAGTAAAACCGCCACTGGTCGTCCAACAATATCAAGATTGCACTATCTCAAAGTTAAGTTATCATTAGGTTGAAGGAAGCGAGTGTCGTGGTTGCGGAAGTCACTTCCCCCTCCACCTCGTTTTCTCAATTTGTTGTAGAGAGCAGTGGCGGATTTGAGGAGGGACATAGAGTTGCACCGGCAACACCTCCTTTTCCGACTGACAGTAGAAAATTTTTCGATTGTTTTTTTAATTACTTTTTGTGGCACTACGTAAAAAAACGGCAACTACGTAAAAAAAATGTAAACACATTGGATCAATTAAGCCCCAATAATTAGTAGCCCAAACACATTTTTATTTTAATCCACCTAATATTAGCCCAAAGAAAAAAAGAATAGGAAAAAATAGTCAAATTAAACAATTATCCAATTGTCAAATTGAGTCCAATACTCCAAGAGTCAAAGTCTCAATTCCTTGAAAAAAAAAACAGCAGCCTCGTTTTTTTCCTTTTGTCCACTGCCCTCCTCACATCAACATTCTCACATTCAATGACTTCAGACTTTAGCTCTTCTATTCTTCTTCCATTCGAGTTCGACAATCCACAATTTCCAAGTGTAAAAATCGATTTCCAACTTCCAAGTGCAAAAACAACTCCAATTCAAGGTCCAAGCTGCAAGTAAGTATTTCTAATTTTCTATGGTTTTCGAATTTATAGTTGTAATTGCTAAGCAAAATTCAAAATTGTTATGGTTTATAGGTTAAAATTGCTAGGAAGTTATTGGATATTTGGATGATTTGGTAAAATTGCTATGTTGTTATAGAAATTATTGTTTGATTAGTTGTACTTTTTATGCTTTTTATTGAATTGATTGTTTGATATGTTAAAATTGCTATGTTTTAATTTTACATGTTGTTGTTTGATTAGGTATTAGGTGAAAATTATATATTTTATTGAAGTGATTTTTTAATTAGGTTAAATTGTTATGTTTTTATAGGTTAAAGTAAGTGGTTTTCTTTTACCAAAAGACCAAGACCTAATCCTAATGAAAGTGGTGAAGGATGTTCCCAAACACAAATCACCAATCAATTAATCTCTTCCGTTTCTAATTCTAATACAACCCCACAAACACCGATCACCAATCAGTTAACCCCTCCGGTTACTAATGCAATTCCACAAACACCATGCTTTAATGAACCTAATGATAATGTTGATTTGAAAGATCTTCCAAAGGACCCGACGGATAGGCCACATATTACAAATTACAAATCAAATGTAAGAGATGATGTAAGAAGAGCGTATTTGTTTCAAGGACCTTGTCAAATAAGGTTACATAAGTTTCCAAAAAAGAAAATAGTTGATAGATTTAGAAGATTCATTCCTTCATGGTTTGATGATTTTGATTGGTTGGAAATATAGTGTGAAAAAGAATAAAGCATACTGTTTATATTATTATGTGTTTCGAGACCTCATGAATCAAAGAGGAGAGAGAGCATTTGTTTCCTAAGGTTTTGATACTTGGAATAAAAAAGATGCATTTCAGACTCATGTGGGTAGTGTTGATAATTTGCACAACAAAGCAAGACAAAAGTGTGAATTGTTATTGAGAGAAAAACAAACTATTAATGTAGTCTTGAGGAGGCGAACCGAAGCGGAAGACCATAAATATAAAGATCGATTACGTGTTTCTATTATTGCTATTAGACTTTATTGAAAACTGATTTACAGTTTCGTGGTCATGATGAGTCGGTTAACTCGGAAAATAGAGGGCTTTACATTGACGTGTTAAAAGCCATTCGGGAGACTAATGAAGATATTTTCAACAATACTTTAGAAAATGCTCCTAAAAACAATCAACTTATTTCCCTTAAAATTCAAAAAGAACTTATACAATGTTTTGTAGAAGAAGTCCTTTTGAGTATTCGCTAAGAGATTGGTTTAGATGTATTTGCTTTATTGGTCGATGAATCTAGTGATGTCTCGAGAAAGGAACAAATGGTTATTGTTTTGCGATATGTTGATAGTCTTGGCTTTGTGAAAGAAAGATTCATAGACATTGTGCACGTGAATGATATATCCTCTTTGTCACTCAAAAATGCCATAAATGAAGTACTTACAAGCAACGAGTTGAGTTTTAGTCAGGTAACTTTTTTTTATTTCAGTTTAATTTAATTCGCTTTATGTGTAATATTATATATAATATTTTTTAATTTTTTTAATAGATAAGAGGACAAGGTTATGATGGGGCTAGCAATATGTGGGGGGAATTCAATGGTTTGAAAGCTTTGATATTACAAGAGAATGACATAGCTTTTTATATATATACATTGCTTTGCACACCAACTTCAATTAGTGGTTGTGGCTGTAGCAAAGAAGCATGGCGGTGTTAGTGACTTTTTTGAACAAATTTCGTTGGCGGTTAATGTTGTTTGTGCCTTGTGTAAAATAAAAGACTTGCTACGGGAACAAGCAAGAGAAAGGGTGCAAAAAGGCTTATGTAGTGGTGAACTTGAAACCGAGAGAGGGTTAAATCAAAAGACTACATTTGTTCGAGCGGGAGATACAAGATGGGGTTCACATTTCAACACACTCACAAGTTTAATGAAGTTGTTTGCAGATGTTCTTGTAGTTTTAGAATTTGTGAAAGTGGATAGAGGGTCATTGGCAAACCGTCAACAAACGTCCGAAATCTTAGCATATTTTAAATCTTATGAGTTCGTGTTTTACTTATATATGATGTATGATATTTTACGCCTCACATGTACATTATTAAAGCAACTTCAAAAAAAAAAAAGATCTAGACATTTTAGAAGCAACTTCAATGGTTAGAGGGACAATGGACGCATTGCAATCTTTAAGAGACACGAGGTTTGCTAGCATTTTGCCAAAGATATCCTCTTTTTGTCAAACACTCAATATTGCTACTTTGGAAAATTGAGGATTTTTATGTTGTTGCGAGAAACCGTATGACCACAAAGACCAATAGATTTCATTTTGAGGTTGAAATCTTCAACATGGTGGTGGATATGCAACTTACAAAATATCGGGATCGATTTAGTGAAACAAGCACCTAGTTACTAGAATACATGGGTGCTTTGAGCCCTTTTGATTCGTTATTTGACAAATCAAATTCGTTGAAGTTGGCTAAGTTGTACAAGTATGACTTTGATGATTCGGATTTGATAGATCTTGAAGGACAACTTGAGATATTTTATCACTCTTGCATCAAAGATGAGCGTTTTACCATTTTGAAAGGAATTTCCAAGCTTTCTCATTTGATGGTTAGTACGGGGAAACATCGGTCCTATCATTTGGTTTATAAACTTTTGAAGTTGGCTTTAACTTTACTCGTAGCGGCCGCAAGTGTGGAAATATGTTTTTCGAAGATGAAGCTCTTGAAGACCGACTTGCGCAACAAAATTTGCGATGACTTTTTAAACGACGCGTTACTTTGGAATGTTGAGACCGAAGCATTTGTGAAAGTTGAGAATGAAAAACTAATGAAGCAGTTTCAAATGATGTCCGCACGAAGATGACAAATTTAAATTGTAGTAGATAATTATGTTTTTAACTTTTTATGTAATTAATCGTTTTTTGTATTACACGTAATGAATTATTTTTCAGTTCTAAATTATGTTTGAGCGATTTTTTTTTTTTTTGACAATCCCTACTATCAATTCATGCGTCCGCCCCTAGTAGAGAGAGAATATTGTAAGCTGTTGGCGCCTCCATCTGAGTCACCTTCCCTCTCTACCTCCTCCTTGTCGCCTCCATCTGAGTCACCTTCCCGTCTCTACCTCCTCCTTGTCGTGTCCAACCAGCTCATGTCCTCACTCCCTTCAACCTTTGGTGCATGATAGTTGCTTTCGACATTAATTGTTTGGTATCATACCAAATAATCGGTGAAATATGATATTGTTAAAAACGTATCAACATTATAATGGTCAAAATTCCAACAACCATAAATTTTCGGTATAATTCAAAAGTATAATGCGTCAAAATTATTGTTCTTTATTGTATGTGTGGCAATTAATTAATCATCCTGAGTCCATCCAATTCCAATAAGACTAATTAATTGGTTAGAATCCACATGTATATCAAAATACATTATTTTTTTTCTTGTAAATTAATATTGTCGTTAAAAAAAGCAATAAAAATAAATCGTAGAAGTACTTTTTTTTTGTTAGCGAACAATTAATTTTTGCCTTTCTTATCATCATATAGTATATATTTTCTTTCTTTGCCAATTACCTCGGTCTACAAGAAACACAAATTAGTTCACCAAAGTTAGGAAACCCAGTATACCAATAACTCAATAAGCATGGATTTAGCCTACCCAACTTTCCTAACCCCCAACATTTCATCTTCTTACATTTCTCACCCAAACTTGCTTCAGTTTCCATAACTTCAACCCTCCAGCTCAAAAATGGCATCTTGCTTCCACAGCCCAAACATCGAAGATGATACTGCCGCCCTATTCACCGCCTCCGACAACTCCCCGGAGCAATCCACCACCCCCTCCTCCTCCTCTCGCCATTCACCACCACCACACCCTTACCCTTCCAAACCATCCTACAAACTCACCGTAAAAAACCTCTCCTACACCATCAAATCAAGCCACCAATTCACACTTCCATGGCTCCTAAACAAGCCAAAACGAATCAATATCCTCAAATCAGTATCCTTCATAGCCCAAAGCTCAGAAATCATGGCGATTGTGGGGCCAAGTGGGAGCGGGAAGTCGAGTTTGCTTCATTTTATCTCCGGTCGTGTTCGTGACAACACTTTGGATCCCAAAACCACCATTTCACTCAACGATTTCCCAATCACGAGCCCTTCGCAGATGAAGAAGATATGCGGGTTTGTGGCACAAGAGGATAACTTGCTTCCTTTGCTAACTGTAAAGGAAACATTAATGTATAGTGCTAAGTTTCGGCTAACTGAAATGAGCTCAAAAGAGAAGGAACATCGAGTCGAGTGTCTAATCCATGAGCTCGGGTTGGTTCACGTTCGTGATAGTTTCGTAGGAGACGAAAACGAACGAGGGATATCAGGAGGAGAAAGGAAACGGGTGTCGATTGGTGTCGACATGATTCCCGATCCTCCGATTCTACTCCTTGATGAACCTACGTCAGGTTTGGATAGCAGCTCGGCCCTTCAAGTGATCGAGCTGCTATCCAACATGGCAACATCAAAACAACGAACCATCATTTTATCAATCCATCAACCAAGTTACCGAGTCCTTCAATACATTTCCAACTTCCTTATCCTCTCCAACGGGTCTGTGATCCATAATGGTTCCCTCGAGTCACTCGAGGGAACTATTAACGAGCTGGGATTCGAAATTCCAGCTCAACTCAACGCGCTTGAGTTCTCCATGGAAATCAAAGAAACCCTAGAAACATCATACAACTCAAAAGAACCGGTTGCCACGTTTCAAGAACTTATCGAACCCTCTTTCGCGACAGTATGGGCCGAACAAACAAACGGTACGTTTCAAGAGCTTTTACGAAGAGATCAATCCGTCCGGCCAAAAGCTCGATATAATGAAATTCTGATTCTTTGCACGAGATTTTGGAAAACTATATACAGAACAAAACAACTTTTCTTAGCAAGAACGATGCAAGCAGTTGTGGGAGGGCTCGGTTTAGGTAGCGTGTATGTAAAGGTCGAGAATAACGAAAATGGTATCGCAGAAAGATTAGGACTTTTTGCTTTTAGTCTTAGCTTCCTTCTCTCTTCAACAGTTGAAGCCCTACCGATATATCTTCAAGAACGTAGAGTTTTAATGAAAGAAGCATCGAGAGGAGCCTACAAGACTTCATCTTACATGATCGCCAACACCATCGTGTTCCTCCCGTTTCTTTTCATAATCGGCCTCCTCTTTTCGATTCCTGTATATTGGCTAGTGGGACTTGACCCTTCGGCGACTGCATTTGCGTTTTTCGTGTTTGTGGTATGGCTAATCGTGCTAATGGCTAGTTCGTTGGTTCTCTTTCTGAGTGCAGTTTCTCCTGATTTCATCTCCGGGAACTCGTTGATTTCCACTGTTCTTGGTGCATTTTTTCTGTTTTCAGGGTATTTTATACCGAAAGAAGTGATACCGAAGTATTGGATGTTTATGTATTATGTGTCGTTGTATCGGTATCCATTGGACTCCTGGTTGGTGAACGAGTATTGGGGCCGGAGGGAGGTTTGTTTCTCTGGTGAGGGTAGTGGTTCGACGTGCTTGATGACCGGAGACGATATCTTGAAGGGGAGAGGGCTTGAGTGGGATACACGATGGATGAATGTAGGCGTGATGTTTGGGTTCTTTGTGTTTTATAGGGTACTTTGTTGGATCATTCTTGCACGAAAGGTTTCGAACACAACAATATGAGTTTATTTTTTTATTTTTTTATATACAAAGAAATGTAGTAAGATTTTGGTAAATCGTGTTGTTACTTGGCACCATATTTTAACAATAATAATGACTATAAATGGTGTTGTTATTGTGTATTATACTATTATAAGAGTAAAGAATTTGCAAAATTGTTTTACCTTAGAATTTTTTTTTTACATTTAACAAAATTGTGATCGTAAAATCAAATAAGATCGAAAGATCCTAAAAAAATAAATTGATCTTCAAAAATTTTCCCTAGGTTTTGTTTATACAATATCCATTATAACTTAATGTTTGATTAAGGCATCGATGATTAACTTCGATCTTAAACATAACCCATAATTCTTTTTGCTACAAACCGATAACGTTAAAAAAGATAATATATTAAATAGAATAATAAACAAGAACACAGGGATCATGTATAACTAAAGAAATAATACTACAAAGAAAATAACATGAGTGTCATGATGTTATCCTTAATTCCATATGAATAGAGTAAGAGGTGATGCTCTATAAGACTCTTGTGACTTATGATACTTGTTTTCAAGTTAAATAGATGATTTTTTAGCCCCATCTATATAATAAAGACTAAAAATATGAGATTGAATCAAGTTAAGATTCTAACATTCTAAAATTCATGTACATGATTTTTAAAAGTTTTCAGATGAATAGTAATATTTTTGTTTTAAATTTTTTATTTGTTTTTAGATTCAAAAATTGATTTGACAATTCAAATTAAAAGTTTTATATTTATTTATTAATTATATAATTTTAGTAATATATATAAATTTCATATAAAATATAAGAATATTCAATATTTGTATTGATTTTAAACATTAGTTAGATCTTTTTGATGGTATAAATTGTCAAAACTAATATATAAATTTTTATAATATATTTATAATAAATAACATTATATGTGAAATTTTAATAAAGATACAAAAAAAATTAAAAAGGACAAGAATATATTTTAAACATACTATATAAGATGAAATGTTAAAGCTATAAATTAAAAAAGAAAAATCAATTCTTTTATATAAATAAAGGGAAGGGTTGAAATTAAAGGGATGCAGCATAGAACAAAATAGCAGCATAGAACAAAATAGCACAAATGAAATTGCAGCATAGAACAAAATAGCACAGAATGAAGTTGCAAATAAAGAGAATTAAGATAGGAAAGATAATTGATCATGGTGTTTGGTACAACAAATAATTCAATAGGAAAATTGATGTGAGAATCAATTCATTTGTTTGATTATACTAAACAATAAAATGGAAATGAGGCTTTTACAATGCTTAATCTTTTCAAACTTTTTTTTTATAATAATGCCTTAATGATATACATATTAATTCGTAGTATTTTTTATGTTTATATTTTTGTATTTTGTCATTTATTGTTTGCCGGATATTTTTTATAATTTCCAATTAATATTTTACATATACATGTCTTGATATTCAAAAACCCATGTTCTTTTACACATACGAAGTCTTCCTAGACTTTTTAACTTTTATAATAAGTGGCATAAAAAGTTCGAGTAATTTCAAACAATTAATCCATAAAATTGTAATCATTAAACAAACCATCGTAAGCGTGATTGTGAGAAGGAGACTCTCATAGCGTATACTTTGTTTTATCCAATTCTCCGCTTTTCTTTTTTCAATTCTAAGTTATATGAAAAATGTTAATTCTCATCCTCTTTAATAATAAATGAAAGTTTTTTTTTTTGCCACTGTCAAATTCTCAAGAGTTTTGTCACATCTAATTTTAAGAAAATTTTAAAATTATTATTTTCCACTTGTCATTTTTTGAAAATTTCAATTTTTTAAAATAAAATTTCATATAAGGAAAGAGAATCATTCTATTAATTTAATAATAAAGTCTCATAAATGCTCTAAAAGAATATTTGATTTTTTTTATAAATGTTTCAAAAGATTACATTATGATACGTAAAAGTATTATTTTATAAAATATTTAATGTTTAAATATTGATATTAAATTTTTATTTTTAATAAACTCGTATAATATATGGATCTCACAACTAGTTCTCTATTGTAAAAAGAGAATCCAAAAGGTGGAAAGAGAACAATTTCTTTTCTCATTTCTTAATCTGGTGTTTAACAAACAAAAGAAATGGAAATAATTCCATTTCTCTAATATCATTTCTCTCTACCAAACATAACCTAATTATCATTTAAGTAATTTTTGAACAATCAAACATAATATGTGGGTCCTATTTTTACAAAGCATATTGAAACAACGCATTTTCACCAAACATTTCCAAAATAGCACCATATTTCAAAAATCTCTATATACTTATCTAAGATAAATCCTAGTGTGATAGGATTGTTTTTCTCGTTTTAGATCTTAAGATCAAGAGATCCCAACCATGTCTAGAACCATGAATTTTTTAATACATGATTAACGTGTAGGATTCAAAATCTGTTATACTTTGTCTTTCGTTAATTCAAATGTCTATATTGGTGTTTATAGTTCTCGGTTACTGTAGTAGAAATTATTTTGAGACAACATCTTGATTAATTCAAATAAGCAAGAACACATGCTAACCCCACTTTACATACAAGTTGTGTTATGAGTTATGGTCCCTAATTTTTAGTCCTATTTATGATCAAAAGACAAAGTACGCATTTGTTGAATTCTATGTATCATTCACATATGGCCAACTATAATTATTTATCGAAAAGTTAAATTGTCTTCTACATTTTATGCCTACAAATATTCGCACTCACTATCATTATGACACGTGTTACCATTTCATATTTACTTAACTATCTCATTAATAGTATTAGGAATATATATATCAAATAAAATTAAATTGAATGATGGAATGATGACATGTTTTATAAAATTAATAGGTAGGAATATTGATAGGTGTAAATGGTAGAAGACAATTTAATTTCTCTTATTTATCGGATAGGATACTAAACACTAAAATAACATTATCTCCGATCTTCTTACAATTACTTTTTGTAACAAAATAAACATATTATAATTATCTCAAACACAGTAGTTACCATTCGATGTTACCATCGACTGGGTCCAATTTTCCTACAAAGTTATGACTTTGAATCTAGCAGCCATAAACAAAACCCAAAAAAAAAAGTCAAATATTGGTCAAAGTCAAAGTTAATAATATAAGTTCAAAGTATAATAATATAAGTTCAAAGTTATGCCATTAGTTCCACACCAATATTAAAAAATAACTTATTATCATGTATAACTTTAACGTAATCCATGTAATCCATTTAAATGATGTTTTTTTAGAATAGATGATGCGATTTCAGTTTTCTTTTTT
This sequence comes from Lactuca serriola, assembly GCF_051521515.1. Lineage (NCBI taxonomy): Eukaryota > Viridiplantae > Streptophyta > Magnoliopsida > Asterales > Asteraceae > Lactuca > Lactuca serriola. The sequence goes on from NC_136408.1 coordinate 100,745,399, forward strand.
TTTTTTTTCATATAATAAAAGTTTAACGAATCGAATTATATGGTAATATATTCTCTACAAAATCAATAATATAATACTGAAGTGTTAAATTCTCTTCGCTTTTAAGCTGCATCAAATGGACAATTTTGTCCATGATGATGATCATGAAGTCATCATCTGCTCGCGAGTATTTATAGAACACTAAATTCGATTTCAATTCGACACTATAAAACCCCACATCACCTCCTTTAACTTCAATCGTAGTCTCTCTTCTTAAGCTCCAATCTGCAACGCCATGACGAACACCATTCCAGATGTCATTACTTGTAAAGGTATCTCTACTTCTAACTTCTGATTTTAAATATTTGAAAATGACGTTGTTGCTAACGGAATTTGCGGTGCAGCGGCGGTGGTACGGGAGATCGGCGGAGCAATCACGGTGGAGGAGATAAAGGTCGATCCACCAAAAGCATTGGAAGTTAGAATCAAGATGCTCTGTGCGAGTATATGTCATACCGACATCCTTGCTTGCAATGGCATGCCCTTCGTAAGCCCCATTTTTGTATCAAGTTTTGAATTAGATCATATTCTAAGTTCGAAGTTCTAACCTAATTCAACATTTCAGCCTCTGTTCCCGCGAATTCCTGGACATGAAGGCGTCGGGTAGATATTTATGAATTGAGGAAGAAAAACGATTTGATTGATTTATGAACTATCAATTGAATATGGACGATTGCTGGTTGCAGGGTTGTTGAGAGCGTCGGGGAAGATGTGAAGACGACGGAGGTGAAGCCAGGCGACGTCGTGATGCCGCTCTACATGGGTGAATGTGGACAATGTTTGAATTGCAAGTCCGGAAGGACCAACACCTGCCATGTTTACCCGATTACCTTGAACGGACTTATGGCCGACGGCACATCCAGGATGACTGTTGCTGCAACCGGAGAAGCCGCCTACCACCTTTTCAATTGTTCTACATGGTCGGAGTACATGGTGATCGACGTAAACTATGTGATCAAGGTTGATCCGAAGATTTCTCTCCCCCATGCCAGTTTGCTGTCGTGTGGCTTCACCACCGGCCTTGGTGCTCCGTGGAAGGAAGCTCCGGTCACTAAGGGGTCATCTGTCGCCGTCTTTGGCCTTGGTGTTGTTGGCCTCGGGGTACGTTCCTTTATCATGAGGCTTTACAAAAGCATTATAATAACCATCTTTTTTACAAAAGCACAATACAAGACATTTCTTTTTATTTGATAGATTTTGTTGTTTGCTTATTATCTTCTTGCAATAATTACAAAATAATAGAATAAATTAATTAAAGTTCTTTTGTTAAATTGATTATACGATGAAAATACGTTGTGTTGTGTTTTTCTTAGTTTTCCTTGATATAAAACAAAATAATCAAGAAAAAAGTTTTTCTACCATTGTGAAATATATAATGGTTTAATCAATGTAAAAAATAATTAGTTGTTTAAATCAATGTAAAACAATAATAGTACAAATTTTATTTTTCCCTTTCTTTTTACCATAAACACCAATATATTTGGAACAATTTTTTAGGCAATAAAAGGAGCACAAATGCAAGGTGCATCGAAGATAATAGGGGTTGATATAAATGAAAATAAGGCATCAAAAGGAAAAATATTTGGAATGACTGATTTCATCAATCCTCAAAATCATCCTGATCGATCTGTCTCAGATTTAATAAAAGATATAACCGACGGGTTAGGTGTTGACTACTGTTTTGAGTGCAGTGGAGTTGAGCCTTTGTTGAACGAAGCCATTGATGCCTCAAAAATTGTACGCACGATATGATCCGAAGCTTTGTTAATGATTATTTTTATAATTATTTATGGGAAGATACTTAAAATTTAAAAAAAGAAAATTATAGCAATGAAGATTTATTATATGCAGGGAATTGGTACGACTGTAGCTATTGGAGTTGGGCTAGAGACCAATTGGGTCATTAAGAACTTATCATTATTGAGTGGTCGGACCTTGAAGGGTTCACTAATGGGTGGGGTTAGGACTCAATCGGATCTTCCCATTATACTCAACAAATGTGTTAATAAGGTGACAAACAAACTATTTATTAACATTCATTTAGGGTTGATGACTATTTTATTTAATAATAGTTTGTATAACATTTTAAATTAGAGTAAATTACACGAATGGTCCCTATAGTTTAGGGTAATTTGCACGTTTGGTCTCTAACTTATTTTTTTAACTCGGAAAGTCCATATTGTTTGTTTTTGTTACGTGTTTGGTTTCTTACCTAAAAAAACTATTTTGCCCTTGATTTTTTAATTTATTTAAATAAACACACCCCCAACCTCACCCTCTCACCTTACCTTACATACCCTACCACTTGTCTGTATTTAAATAATAGTTTTTTAGTTAAGACATAGACCAAACGTGTAACAAAAATAAATAATAGGGACCAAGAACGTAATAAAAACAAACAATAGAGACTTTCTGAATTAAAAAAATAAGTTAGGAACCAAACGCAAATTTCCCAAACCGACCATTCGTGTAATTTACTCTTTAAATAACTATATAAAAATTAGATGATTAATTTAATACTAGTCTTTATAATAATAATTTATTTTATGATGAGATTAAAGATTATATAATTACAGGGCAACCCCTTAACTTGACTCGTTTATCTAATTATAAATTTGCAGGAGATAGAGATGGATCAACTTCTAACACATGAAATAAGATTGGAAAATATACAAGAAGCATTCAAGATTATGAAAAAGCCGGATTGTTTAAAAATTCTTATCAAATTTTAAAAGAAGTAAAACGTAAGACTTTGTGATACAGCTAAATAAAAGTATATTGCAATTCCATATGGTTTTTAGAATAAGTTATTGATGTTGTAATGTTGCGTATAAAGATGAGTATGAAAATGTGAAGATGAATTTTCCTTTGTTAGTGTGTGTGCTTATGTGTGAATTATAAAAAAGTAATTTGAATGAGGGTGGGACTGTTAAAATTACCAAATTGTCCTATTAGAAGTAACATAAATTAGGATGTTAATACATATTTGGGATTTTAGAGAAAATAACAAAATTAACCATATATATAAATAAGTAAACCAACTTTAACAAAATAGTCACAAATTTGGAAATTTCTTGAAAATGATACATTTACTAGGTGTGAGACTCATGTATTACATGAGTTTAATTAAAAAAAATAAATATAAAATTTTGACAATTTGAAAAGTTTGAATTTATAAGAAAATTTTGAATTATTAAAATTAATGAGATTTTAATGTACTGAATACATTACATATATAATCTTTTTCTAATAAATACTTTACATATATATTACCTTACACATTAAATGTGAAATTTTAATTTAATAAAATAAAAAATACAATAAAATTACAAGTGGAAAATAGAAAAATTAAAAATTCTAGAAAATATCATGTGTCCAAATGAAGGAGAAGAGCACGTGTGGCAAAAAAATCTTTATTTATTATAGTAGATTTCTTATTTTGATTCCATGCCAAGTAACTATTTGCTATAAAGTAGCCTCTCATATTTAAAGCATTTTTCAGAATTTTCTTATTTTTAAGTTAATTTTCTTTTCAAAATTTATCAACTTGACTCAACTTTTTTTTTTCATTTTTATCTCTTTCATCTTTCTCGATCCACAACATATGAAAACCCTATATTTTCTAACCAACTCAATTCACTTGGCACATCACTGTTTTTAATTCAATTAAATTAAAAAAATATAAAATAAAATAAAACATAACATTTTTCTTTAAAAATAAACTTTTTCTAATTATATATATATATATATATATATATATATATATATATATATATATAATTATTTGACAAACTAATCGATACAAAATTAATTACTTAAAATTGATTATTAGGAATAAGTGTTTATCAAATTAATTATGTATTTTATAAACAATTGAGACTGAGGACACTATTAAATACAGTAATAAAAATATATATTTCTAGGATTTCAAAGAGAGGCATCTATCTTCTTCAATCGCAACGAGCTAGGGTTATTTTCTTTCTTTACCTCCTTCAAATCATCAAAATCGAATCCTAAATGTAACATCTTGTTTTGGATCGTCCGTAATAAGGGTTCATGGGCTACAACCTGGGCATGAGGAAGCCTCAGGGCTGCGACAAGTTGCTAGAAGCGTAGGGCTTCTCGTCACCTTTCCGTGGATATGAGGTTCATTGGAAACGGAGTTATATCGAGGAATCTATGGAAGTTTGAAGTTTTGTCAAGATATTTGAGAAAGGTGGCAGCTGAGTACGCTGGGCGTATGTGTGAGTACGCTTAGTGTACTCCTGTGCGTGACTTTTAAGCGGAGCCACCTAGTACGTTGGGAGTACTAGGCATAGAGTGAAAACCCTAAATGATGGGGTGTCCCTATATAAAGAATAAGATGGCCTCTGTGACAACCCGAAATTTATCCCGTCATTTTAACCCCTCCTTCCGTTAATAAAACTCGCTTTATTAAATTATCCGTTAACCTTTTTGGATTAGGTTAATTAAATTGGGACTTTTTATGACTTCATAAGGGTTGGAACAAATTAGAAACACCCTCAATATTCCCTTGAAAAATTTTAGTTTCAACCAAGTCAAATTACGACCATTTAATCGGGTGCAACCAAAAGCCCCGTTTAACGTCAGTATCGGGTAGATTTCCACCGAGCCACAAACTCAAACCCTATATAAGGGTGAGTGGACTCCATCTGAAACTTTCCACCCTATCTCTACTCTCTCTCTCTCTCTCTCTCTACAAGTTGCCTTTGATCCAAAAACGCCTCTTTCAAGCCCCAAACTAGTAAGTGATCTACCCTAACTTGTTGTTTAGCTCATTTAACATGCAAATTCGTGTTTAAGACATCCAAAAGTGGAAAAATCATGTGTTTACGGCCCAAGAACTCTCTTGGACCGCAAACACCCATAAGTGGGGTTTTGAAGCCCCAAAACCCTTCTAAATCACTCCTAAGGCTTAGATATGACTTGTGGACTTGCATGTATGAGCTTAGAACCCCAAAATCATATCATATGGAGAGTAAACATGAGTTTACGGCCCAAGAACACTTTTGGACCATAAACCCCTCTTCATGAGTCGTGAACACCTTGTAAGGTGTTAAATTTGCCCTTAAACACCTCCTAAGGCTTGGGTAAATGTCTAGAATCAACCACCAATGAAGTAGGGGCATTAAACATCAAGGAAACTATGGACTTAGGAGTTTACGGTCGTAAACCCCCCCCCCCCAAGGATTGGTCCATGGGCCGTAAGCTCCCTTAAGAAGGCCAAATGATGCCCTAACTCCCCCATATGGCTTGGAATAATGCATAGAACCCTATATTCTTGCATTTAAGACCTTAAATCATGAAGTGAAAGACCAAGTGAGAGTTTATGGCCGTAAACTCTATGTTTACAGCCGTGAACTCCCTTAAATGGTCCATTTGGAGCCTTAACCCTTTCCTATGCCCTAGATTTGAACCTAGCCTGATTCTACAAGTGATATAAGACCTTTTAGCATCCAATAACACACCACCCATGATTTTACGGCCGTAAACTCATGGGGATATGATCTTAGGGCCGAAATCTCCATAAAGAGTTTACTCTTGAAGAGTAAACTCCCTAACTAGGCCCTACACTCCCTTATTGCAACCCAATAGCCTCATAGCACTTGAACAAAGTGTTTTCCGCACATTAGGATGCTTATACGTGTTTAGTTAGTATTATAAACACCAATTGTATGTAAACATATGCCTTTATATGTTACTAGGTCATTAAGTGTGTTTGAGTCTTCACTTGACACCGAGCACCCAACCGACACCTCCATCCGATCCACTTACAGCAGGTGAGTTCATACCCCTGAATTAACCTTTTAAATGATTTTAACTGCTTTTATAGGGGGGAATACAAGTTGACCTATACAGTTATTATATAAATCACATGTGATTAATAACTATATAGCAAAAATAGATTTTTCATGATAACTGTTTTATCCAGCTTAAGATGTTCCAATCTCGCTTTCAACTCTTGTTAAAGTATGAATTTCTCTTTTACATTATCATAAGTATTCGAAAGGTTTTTTTTCAAAGGTTTTCTTCACTTAATCTGTTTTATAAAAATCATTTTCAAAGCTGTTATGAAAGGTTTTTCAAAGGATTCCAAAGATTTTCAAAACTTGTTTTACAAACTGACATTAAGTCGTAAATTTCTTATGTGTAAAGGTTTTCCAAAGTTTTCATCAGAGTTTTCTTCTATGCTTTTATTTCGTTAAATGCATGCCTGTATTTGTATAGTTATATAAATAATGTTTAAAAGACTTAGGAAGGCTAGTTCGCCCTATTTCCTTTTCCTCGTTGGGATGTGGTATGTTGGGTATCGGTTATCCATCCGAAGGTCGTTTAAACATTAGTTATATATCATGTATACATGTATAGACATAAAGGTTTCCATCGAACAGTTCATTTCCCTTGGGTAGCAAGGGCATCCTTCCATTCATCATTCATAGACCTCTCGTTAAATGCATGCATGTATTTGTATAGTTATATAAATAATGTTTAAAAGACTTAGGAATGCTAGTTCGCCCTATTTCCTTTTCCTCATTGGGATGTGGTCTGGTGGGTATCGGTTATCCGTCCAAAGGTCGTTTAAACGTTAGTTATATATTATGTATACATATATAGACATAAAGGTTTCCATCGACCAGTTCATTTCCCTTGGGTAGCAAGGGCAACCTTCCATTCATCATTCATAGACCTGAAACGTTAGTAACTATTATAGGAATAGTTAGGAGATTCTATTTACTCTTTCCAGTACGAGAATTCCAAAGGAGTCAGTTCATTCGTGAGTCTATATCATTATTCCAATACTTATAATAGAATTCGAAATTACGAGATGCATCCTCTGGACACGATTTCCCCGTTGTCAAGTTGGTAACCAGAGTCTCCTGGAGGGAGAGCGGGCATTGTGTGTATAGATCTATACGGGACTGAAACTCCCACACCCTGACTGCTAGCTACAGTCCCTGGCCGACCAAGCCAAGGGGTGACAAATGTCACATTCATTCCGACGCTTGCAGGGCGTCAAGTACTCTATTGTCAATCAGTATGGTTACGAGTATCTCCATGTTTACCTTATAATTCATGGCCTTAAGGTAACAAGAATTATCACTGTATTTCCTTGTTTTAGACTTTGCTAGTTGTATCGTTCATTCGATACTGTCTGGAGTATGTATTTTCTTATTTTAGACTTTGCTAGCTGTATCGTTCATTCGATACTGTCTGGAGTCTGTGTTTCCTTGTGTTAGACTGAGCCAGGCGTATTATTCATACGATACTTTCCTGGAGTCTACGTTATCTTTTGTTTTAGTCAGCAATATTACTGTTGAGGTATATATTATATTCCCCTGGTATTTTTACTTGTGATTTTCTCATTATTCCTTAAAGTCAATACTGTATTTTGATAATGATAGTATTTTGGGGAAAATTACTCCTTAAAACGTAAGTCTGTCGGGTCTTGGTAGAAGACTGCTTTTATTTAGAAAATATAGGATTTTTTGGAAAGGACGCTAATACACCGTAGATTCTAAACTACTATCTTTCATAAAGTTATTTTGAATAAAAATGCGTATTTATACAAATGACACTAAATACTTATGAACTCACCAGCATTATATAATGCTGATACTCGCTTTCAAAATAACTTGTATTCTCAGGTCAGCGATAGACAGGTACACCTCGGGAGCTTTTGTGAAGTCAGCCTAGAACCGAGTTGCATCTATATTATTCCTTGTATTACTTTGATATTGCTATGAAATGTAACTTATGTAAAATTATTACTATTAATGCAATGGTTGTTGTACTTTGATTACTATACTGCATATGTTGTGATACTTAACATGACGTCATCCACCCCAGAATGTTTCCGCCGTTCCGGTTTTGGGGTGTGATAGTACAGCCTCATTCCTGGCCTCCATCCTCGGACAATCAACCCTCTCAAACCCTAATCCTTGTTCTTAAGCTTGTGTGTGTCCATTTGAGAGCATTTACGTGATTTTGTGTGTTCTTGGAGTGAAGAAGGAGCTTTGAAGAAGAAGGAGTGGGAGTCCATGTTATAGATTTGAGCATATCTGTGTTGGGAGCTTCATTTGGAGGTATAAAGCTCAAACTTTCTCACTCTTTTGTTTTGTACATCATGTTAGACCATTATAGGGTTTTGGTCCCAAATTTGCATGCTTTATGAGAAAATTAGCTCCAGAGATTATCAGTAGCTCCTTTGAGTGTCTTTAGGAGTATAATGTCATAAAAATCAAGACTTGGACGTTTGAATCGACCTATGCATGAGACATGAGCATTTTGAGATAAGAGAATGAGAGTTTTAGGTGTTTGTGACTTTATCAGCCATGCAAGGCTTAAAGTCACAGACTTTATGGAGTAAGAGCCTCTAGGGAGTCCAGATCTGTGATATGAGCTAAGGCTTAGCGGGTTAAGACCAAGAAAGTGAGAAAAAGCCATACTAGACGTATGTCGAGCGTAATCCTAGTACGCCCCACGTACTGGGTTGGTGTCCTTGATCAGATTTCGTACATGCTTGTGTACATTGAGCGTACCAAGGGAGGTACGCCCCGTATAACCTCGTTGTGGGCTTTGTGGGCTAAATCTTATTTTGGGCCTTAAGGGTTGGGCCTAGATCTTTGGGCTTGTGTACTAGAGATTTTGAGCAGAGAAATATTATATATATATATATATATATATATATATATATATATATATATATATATATATATATGCCTTGGGCCCTTATGTTGGGCTTGTCGCTTGGACTTGAGAGTTGGGCCTCGGGAGAGCCCATTAATTAGTGGGGCTTGGTGGGCCCAATGAGTTTTAGGTTATTGATGGTCTAGTTAGTGGACTACCTTTAGACCTAAAGAGTGAGGATTTGGACTTAGATCTTAATCGGGTAATCGTGGATTTTGGTCCAGTGTTAGAGGTCGGTGTAGTAGTAGCATCTATAGGAGTTGTTCATCATCTGAGGCGAGTCTTCTCACTATACTTACCATGAGTGGTATCTTTTTATGGCCGAGACGTCTTATGTGATTACTTGTGTATTGTGATATTTTTCATTATGTATTTGTGATTTATGTTGAGTATTATTATTATTATGAGCTTATTGAGTTAGGACTGGAGGGTCCACCCGAGTTTTAGGACCGAAGGGTCCCGCTAAGACACATTGAACGGAGGGTCTTATCTGAGTATAGCCATGAGAGGCTAATGAGATATGTATGGTATTTTAGGGAACTCACTAAGCTTTGTTCTTACCTTGTTATATATGATATGTGTTTCAGGTTCTTCTCAGGATCGCGGGAAGGCGCCGGTTTGATTGTACACACCAGAGAAAGAGTTATGTTTTGAGGATCCTGGATTATTAATCAAACAATTATGGAGTTGTGTTTGTAAATTAAATAAATGGGATCTTTATGAAATGTGTTATGAGAATTATGTGATTTTAAAATGAAAATTTTGTTTGAAAATTTACGGTATTACAAGTTGGTATCAGAGCCTTGGTTTGAGGGATTCGGATGCACCTTCGGGTATATCTAGACTCAAACTGAGGATTTGAGATAAATTTTTTAAAGAAATGATTTTTCTAAACGACCAAGAGCTTCTAAGAGAAAAATAAGAAGGAGCAGTGTGTACAATCAGCTAGAGCCCGAACGGTGATTTCCTAAAATACCCTTACTTATTTATCTTATGAGTTATTATTGAGATATTAGTGATGCATGTTAGAAGATAGGCTATGTATTTCATATTTTAGGGCTAGAGTTTCCTGATTTGTGATGCTTTAGCCTAGGAATTTTTTCTATCTGTGATGTGCTTTGAGTATGTGCGGAGTAAGAGTATCCAGTAGGAATCTTTTGATGGGTTTTAGGCATAAGAAACAATCCTATGTGCTCATACAAACCCTAATGCTTGGATCTAGGTTTCTCTATTGTACATGCTTTGAATTCAAGACTAACAAACCCTAAGTACTATCAAATAAGAATTGAAATAAGGGTTTAGTAATTACCTTTGATTGTTATATATCAATAACAATCAATCCTTGCTTGGATTGGCTTCAAAAGCTTAGTGCCTCAAGTGCTGCACCTCTAATGGAGTCACAAACACCTTATGCAACTTGGATGAAGAGGAGATGAAAGGAGGCTGCCCAAAAACAACTAGAAACCCTAGAGAATCAGTTGTCCATGTTTTTGGAGCCTAAGGGGTCCTTTATATACTTGTGTGGGCTGCTAGAGTTTCAGTCAAAACCCTAATGGACAGCTTAAACTCTAAGCAGCCCATGGAGCCTTCTGGATAAGGCCATGGGCGAAAATATGATGGGCTCCCATCATAATTTCGTTCACCCCTTGTTCCTTTAGCATTCCTTAGCCCAATAACTCAATTATCCAATAATTGCAGTCCAGTCCCCTAAATTTAATTAATCTCTTTTAGCCACAAAATTAATTATCAATTAATTCTTGACTAATATTAATTAAACAATATGATTTCTCATTTAATATATTATTCTCATAATATATTAATAAATAATATTTAAACCTTTCTCTCCTTAAATCATCCTACATATTGCTACGGTGAAGGCAACCCAAAAGGACCATGCTCATAATCGAGTCAAGTACATACCAAAATAGTTATGGGCTTAGACACTAATCCAACATCTTTTAGAGAGAGCTTTGAGTGGAGGAGTAACCTAGGAGAGATACCAAGATGAGCATTGGAGGAGCCTACTGAGGGAGTAGTTAGATACCCGCGAGAGGTAGGGTTGCTTGAGTTCGGTGATAGCTTTTGAGTGTGAGTAGAGCAAGTGGAGTTGTAACCTAGAGTGGTTTTACGTGTTAGTGGAGATTATTCGATGCCCGAATGTTGATTGCTTCGTGTTATGTGGTAATATTGATGATGGGAGTCAGCTACTAAGTGAATATGACGATATTCAAAGGGTAGATGGTTGGCATCATAAGGAGTTCTTCAGCAGCTGATGGCAAAGAAGTGAGAGAACCTACGAAGAGCCTAAGGAGTGACATTAGTCAGATGAGTACACTGATAGAGGAGAGTGTTCGCTGGAGAGCGACCAGGTATAACGGGATTAGTGATCGAGAAGGTTGAGCAGCTACTTAGGAAATCTAGGATGATCTGTGTGGAAAGTATGGGTAGATGTGGCAGGTAGTATGGGCCCGTACTACTGAAAGCAGAGGACTCATACTTGAAAGTGGGAGAATTCCAGGAGTTCTAAGTAGCATATTGAGAGGTGATAACATGGTTCGAGTACCATGATTCGTAGCAGATTGAGAGGTGATCACATGGTTCGAGTACCATGATTCGTGGCGGTTAGTGCTTCTGATTTTACCAGTTATCCTGTTGTGATTGATTAGACTGAGAACATATATGATAGGGTGTGGGGCCAGAGGGCCATGTTGAATGAGTTTCAATGGAGCATACCTTGAGAGGGAAATTGAGTTAGTTTCTGAGAGATTTTATTGGTGAGATGCCAGTTTGAGTCGCAAGACTCAGGGATGAGTAGAGATGATGTTTATTGGAGGATCACGATCTAAGTTGAGCAATCGACCGATAGATGAGACGTCACCTTCTGTGACAAGAGTTGCGCTGTCCCCGTTTCCTAGGAGAAGCAAAAGAGATAACGAGATTCCGGTTTTAGAGTTTGGAGGTAAACCACGTGGGGTAGCATAGGGTTGTAACCTTTTCACCAGAGTATTTGGGCAGTATGTTTGTTGTGAGGTATTTCTTATACCATGAGAGAGTCATTAGTGGGACTAGGATGGAAGAGAACAAGGAGGTGCCTTACTGAGAGAGACATACATTTAGCAGCAATTCCAGGTGATTAAGAGGAGTATATCGGGGCGGTGGCCCTCATTATCTACATTGTGTATTGACTGTGAGAGAGAGGTCTCTTGCTTTTATGATGATTCCCGCGATGGGACGTTGGTCGAGGAATCAGAGACGAGGTGCATGATAGTGCATTATTTCCAGATTAAGAGTCATGACTAATTCAAAACAATTGGGGTATCCGACGGTGTGTCGGTCTGAGGCTCGAGATGACTAGAGGAAGTCACGTTTGGGAGCATTCTGAGATTTTTTTGAGTTACGAGATATTTGGATTTTCTTGGTTTCCATCGGGAAGATCATTGAAGTGATTACGTGGTACATTCCAAGAGTCAAGTGTGATATACCTTGTGAAAAAGTCTATACAGTAGATTGTTGGTATGCCAAATGGTGATGGTCTGAACCTTGAGTGGGGAAGAACTGGGTATTCTATTAAGAGGATTAGTGATCCGTTTAAGTGCGGTTAGAGGACTCGTTATGGAGATCTGCGGTGCGAACACATGAGACCTGGGTTATTGGTGGATGAGGCAAGGTGCAAGGCGAGATGATGTATGTATGTGTGGAAAGGATGAGTGAATCCACGGCATGTGGCCATTGGTCAGAGAATTTACTGTGGCCAGGGATTTTTCGGGTTTTCAAATGTTGAGTTCGAGGCAGTTGGGTCGCTGAGTTCAGGGTGCAATAGCTGAGATTTGCAGGTATAGGTATAGATTGTGATCTATACTCTAGGAGGGGCAACAGTTGATTTGTCAACCACTTTCAGAGTCGGTATGAGTAGTTTCGTAGGGTGGTGATCAGTAGAGGATGGAACTTCGGATTTTCGTCAACATGTTTTCAGTCATTGACCTTTCCTCCGTGTTTCAATTTGTGAGATGGGAGTATTTCGAGGTTTTGAGTTGCATGAGTGGAAGATCAGTGGTTGAGGCAAGACATCGTGAGATACTGTGATGGTGCACCGAGGTACCCGAGTATGATGTCCTAAATTTTGGTCATGATTGAGACTCGAGTTGTGAGATGGCGAATGGAGTATTGAGTGACTTTTGTTCCAGTGGGAACCCATCACTTAATTGTCGCCGGAGTAGGACTGTCTAAGGGTGTATCTATGCTGAGAAAAGTGCCTTGCTTACGAGAATTTACATTAGGAGTGGTGGCGCATAAGCTGGGTGGATGTAAGCACCTATCTATGTTGAGCTGCGGAGCATGAGTTGGTGAACTCAGTGTAGTGATGACTTGATGATGAGATTATGGGGTGATAAGAGAGAAAGTGGATCCGAGTGGGAGTAATTGCATGGGATCATCAAGAAAAACCATGGAGTGAGCCCATGGTGAGTCAGTGAGTGAGAGAATGTTGTAAGACTACGGGGAGCCATAGCATCCATGAGTCGGTAGGAGAGGGTATCGTGATACTGCGGGGAGCTGTAGTATTCGCTAGTCAGAGAGAGTGTCGTGATACTTCGGGGAGCCGTAGTATTCACTGGTTAGCAAGAGAGTGTTGTGATACTTCGGGGGGTCGTAGCATTAACGAGTCAGTGAGAGGGTGTCATAAGTCTGCGGGGAGTCGTAGCATTCATGAGTCAATAAAGGAGCGTCTTAAGACTATGGGGGGAACCGTAGCACTCAGTAGTCGATAAGAGTGAATATTGTTCTACGGAGAGCGGTAGTATTCACTAGTCAGAGTATGACGCAGAGGAGTTCTTAGGCTTGGGTAGCCTTACCACTTGAGTCTTCGGGAACCTGGTTTCCGGACCAGGGGCGAGACTAGGGTCTCTGTGACGGTCGGTAATTTTTATATCCCGGGTTGAGGAGGGATTATCGTAATTGGAGAGATGGTGTGTGCATAAATTCGCGAATTGCGGGTATAGGTTGAGTATCAGATTGGAAATGAGCGGTTCCACTTTTGTTGTTGAATCAGACTCTCGAGTTAAGTTAGGGACAATTCGTGTATTGAGTAGGCGATATAAGGTTCCGGATTCATAGATGGGTTTAATTTTGAGGGGTATTGATCTCTATATGATGCCTTTAACCGGGATGGGTCAGTTCGTTGATATGGGAAGAATCGCAAGACGCATGAAACTAGTGAGTAATAGACGACATAGGTCGAAGGTGAGGCGACTTCAGTTGAGATTGTAGTATTCGCTTGGGATAAAGCAAACTTTGTGACTTGTGTGTCACAATGGGCCGAGATAGTTATTGTGAGAAGGAAGCCAGTAAGACATTTTTTGGTATGCAATGGGTAACCTTTGGAGGTTTAACTATTGGGTCGGGAACTGACCTGGTGCTCAGTGTTGAAGGGGATATTTGAGAGGAAGTTGGGGCTTATGTCTATGGATGTCAAAGGATACTTCCAAGCAAGCATGATCATTTTCTTGTGTCTGAGGACAAAGTTTTGAGGTTCATTCTTTAGATGAGTTCTGATAGTTGTTCAGGCGGTGGGTCCTTGGTGGGATGTGACCTTTCCATTCCTTTTGAGTTACGGTTGGGATCGATTAGAGAATCAGAACTGGTAGAGTGTTCTGAGAGTCTGTTATTTGATGGGCGATTAATATGATGATATTTTGTGTGGGTGGTCTGGCAGGAAGACAGACCGCTAAAGTTTTCAAGTTCTGGAGAGACATATCGAGTATCATCGCGGCAGAAGAGCCTGCCCTTCTTCGGGGTCGGGAGTTCCTGTTGGGTTCAGGTGCCTTTGGAAGAGATTGTTGTATGATATGAGGTCCTTTCGGTGGTGCTTTTCGGCTTATTGGGTTTGATCTATGTGTTGATAAGGAGCGATTTCGAGGGTGAAATCTAATTCAAGTGGGAGAGAATTGTAACATCTTGTTTCGGATCGTCCGTGATTAGGGTTCGTGGGCTGCAACCAGAGCATGAGGAAGCCTCGAGGCTGAGACGAGTTGCTAGAAATGTAGGGCTCCTCGTCACCTTTATGTGGATATGCGGTTCATTAGAAACAGAGTTATATCGAGGAGTCTATGGAAGTTTGAAGTTTTGTCAAGATAGGTCCCTTATTTGAGAAAGGTGGTAGTTGAGTATGTTGGGCGTACATGTGAGTACGCTTAGCATACTCATGTGTGTGGCTTTTAAGCGGAGCCACCTAGTACGTTGGGCGTACCAGAGGGTACGCTGGGCGTACTAGGCACAAAGTGAAAACCCTAAATGAGGGGGTATCCCTATATAAAGAATAAGATGGCCTCATTCCTGGCCACCATCCTCAGACAATCAAACCTCTCAAACCTTAATCCTCGTTCTTGATCTTGTGTGTGTCCATTTGAGAGAATTTAAGTGATTTTGTGTGTTCTTGGAGTGAAGAAGGAGCTTTGAAGAAGAATGAGTGGGAGTCCATGCTATAGATCTGAGCATATCTGTGTTGGGAGCTTCATTTGGAGGTATAAAGCTCAAAGCTTTCTCACTCTTTTGTGTTGTACATCATGTTAGACCATTTTAGGTTTTGATCCCAAAGTTACATTCTTTATGAGAAAATGAGCTCCAGAGATTATGAGCAGCTCCTTTGAGTGTCTTTAGGAGTATAGTGTCATAAAAATTGATACTTGGACGTTTGAATCAACCCATGCATGAGATATGAGCATTTTGAGATAAGAGAATGAGAGTTTTGGGTGTTTGTGACTTTATCAACCATGCAAGGATTAAAGTCACAGACTTTATGGAGTAAGAGCCTCTAGGGAGTCCAGATCTGTGATATATGTTAAGGTCTTAGCGGGTTAAGACCAAGAATGTGAGAAAAGCCATACTGGACGTACGCCGAGCGTAATCCTAGTATGCCCTGCGTACTGGGTTGGTGCCCCTGATCAGATTTCGTGCATCCTTGTGTACGCTGAGCGTACCAAGGGAGGTACGCCCCGCGTAACCTCATTGTGGGCTAAATCTTATTGTGGGCCTTAAGGGTTGGTCTTGGATCTTTAGGCTTGTGTACTAGAGATTTTGAGCAGAGATATATTATATATATGCCTTGGTCCCTTGTGTTGGGCTTGTCGTTTGGACTTAAGAGTTGGGCCTCGGGAGAGCCCATTCATTATTGGGCCTTGGTGGGACCAGTGAGTTTTAGGCCTAAAGAGTGAGATTTAGACTTAGATCTTAATTTGGTAATTGTGGATTTTGGTCCAGTGTTAGAGGTCGGTGCAACAGCAGCATCTATAGGAGTTGTTCATCATCTGAGGTGAGTCTTCTCATTATACTTAACATGAGAGGTATCTTTGTATGACTGAGATGTCTTATGTGATTACCTGTGTATTGTGATATTCTGCATTATCTCTTTGTGATTTATGCTGAGTATTATTATTATGAGCTTATTGAGTTAGAACCGGAGGGTCCACCCGAGTTTTGGGACCGGTGAGTCCCACTGAGACACATTGACCGGAGGGTTTTATCTGAGTATAGCCATGAGAGGCTAATGAGATATGTGTGATATTTTGAGGAACCCACTAAGTTTCATGCTTACTGTGTTATGTGATATGTGTTTCAGGTTCTTCTCAGGATCGCGGGAATGCGCCGGTTTGATTGTACACACTAGAGAAAGAGTTATGTTTTGAGGATCCTGGATTATTAATCAAACAATTTTGGAGTTGCCTTTTGTAAATTAAATAAATGAGATCTTTGTGAAATATGTTATGAGAATTATGTGATTTTAAAATGAAAATTTTGTTTGAAAATTTACGTAATTACACTAAATTCCAACCGATCTTCACTCACTCATTTCTTTCATCTCCCTTAAATATTTCTACAAAGATTTCATTAAACAGCAAAAGAAAACATTGGTTCTTTGCGCATTGAACAAGAGGCCATGGGTTCACCAACCCGTTGCAGAGCACTAAATCGTCCAACCCGCTTCTCCCTCTGACGATGGTACCCACCCCACCGGTACCGGCCTAACCTGATCTCCATCTTGTTCCCGACTCCGTCCTCCCTAAAACTTTCTTTTGTTACAAAATCGTTTTGAAATCTTATAAGAAAATGAATATATATATATATATATATATATATATATATATATATGATTTTCACAATAATATTAATAATTTTATAGTGTTTAGTTTTCTAATATCTTTGTTTATGGGACCACAAAAGAAAATCGCATCAAATGGCGACTTCGAAGTAGGCTCAATTGCAAGATCCATGGTGTTACTTGTGACAAAAAATATATACATTCTGTTGAAATTCTCCCCTCGATATAGCTAATTTGGTCATTTTCAATTTACTTTATTCCAAACAAAAAAAAAATTATAAACAATTTTATAACAAAAAAAACAGTTTTTATAATTATGTGTACAATAAAAGTTACTTATTTGACTTTTGCATTTGATGACTGGGTCTTTACTCATTCGCACATAGATTCACAGAAACGGATTTTGAATTTTGATTACAAATTCAGTTGACTTTGAAGTTTGAATGTAGCAAGTAGCCAAGCCACCACATAGTCCATAAACAAAGACCAAGTCAAAGTTCAAAGTCAAAATTATATATATATCTAAGTTCAAAGTTAACCCCATTTAGTTCAAAACCAAAAATATAATAATAATAATAATAATAATAATAATAATAATAATAATAATAAAATAAGAGATTAGTAACAAATTATAGGAATTAATTACTAAATGTCAACTTTTTCAGTGGTGTGATTTTTTGTTATAGGCTCTTGAGGTGCCACGACACCAAGAGCTTCACCTAGATTTAGGTTTAGGTTGCCTCTCATAGTTCTCCTCCCAATTCCGCCATTATTACCCTTCCTCATCATCGCAGCAAATTCCCCATAATCAATCTGTCCATCCTGTAAAACAACACGTTTCCAAGTTCCAACAATTCATCATTAAATAAAAACAATAATCATCTTTTTGATATGATAATAGCGTAAGGAGTAAAGTTATTATTACATTATCTTGATCGATTTCCTGAATCATTTCATCAAGATGAACTTCGCCTAAACCCATCTCTTCACACGCTTGTTGAAGCTCGTCAATTGTTATGTATCCACTTCCATCTTTATCAAAAAACGCAAAAGCAGACACAAGATTCTCTTCTCTCTCCAGTTTGTTCAAGTGAACAGTTGCAGCAAGAAACTCACCGTAATCTATGGTTCCACTGTTGTCAATATCCGCCTGAAATTTGATTCCCACAAATTTCAACCTCCGATAACAAAAAACAAAAAAGAAAAGTGAAAGAAGAAAAAGAAAAAGAAAAAGAAAAAGAACGTAAACTTACAGCATCCATCAAATCCTTGATTTCAGACTCCATAAGTTCAGATCCAACACGTTTAAGTCCCTCTTTCAGTTCCTCAAAAGTAATCGTTCCACTATTGTCTGTATCTATCATTTTGAATAACTCCTTTAATCCACCGATTTCTTCTTCTGAAAGTCTTTCTGCTATCACCTATAAATATAATGTGCATGATGAATTAACGAATAATGAATAATGATAATGAAGTTGTTCCTATGAGTCTTTATACAAAATCTCATCTTTTTTCAAAGAAATTTAATGTTTTTACTTGAGAAACTAAAAGAAGCTTACCCTTAAAGCCATCTTCTTGAGCTTGTTCATTGCAGAAAACTGTTTGAGTCTTGATAATACAGCAGAATCAAGGGGCTTATCGGGTGCCATTTTGTCATCAACAATCCATGGGTGACCTAAAGAAAATACCAAAACATTATATAATTATTTTTTAACAAAAACATTCTTTTATGTTAAAGTTTCTTTCTTACATAAAACTTCATGAGCTGTAAGCCTTTTCTTGGGATTTCTATCGAGCATTTTCCTTATAAGATCTTTAGCACTATCTGTGATTGCAGGCCATGGCTCTGATTCAAAATCGAGTTTTGCTTGTAGAATTTGACGAAAGATCCCCATTTCAGTTTCTGTATATACCAATTAGAATCTGTTAATTTAGAATCAGATGAAGTAATGGAATTACAGAATGGAATGGAATAAGCAAGGTAATGGAATGACTCATTACATTCCATAGTCATGTTTGGTTGGCTTGAAGGAATGGAATGAGTTTTCATATAACTTTTGTATAGTATATGTAAATACAATGTATTAATGGAATCCTACAAACAAGATTGCAAAATACCTGCCCAAAAAGGGGGAACACCACTCAGTAGAATGTACAAAATTACCCCTGCACTCCAAACATCGGATTCGGGTCCATAATGCTTACGTAAAACCTCGGGGGCTACATAATATGGGCTTCCAACCACATCGGAAAATGTTTCACCTAAAATTAGAATCAAGAACCATGAGTAGGGATATTTAGATGAATAAAATGCATGTTCATTGTTCACAATCCTATATTTGGTACCAAATGTTATGAATAAGTAGAAAAAGAATCACACAAAGTAATTGTAGAAGGGTCGAAGTTGAATAGAAATGTTTTGCAACATAATCTATGATGAACAAAGTAGTGACATTATTGGACTAATTCATCCAATGGTTTTAGAATTACAAGATCAAGAAGAACTTGACCAAATTACCTAACTTTCATGAAAGTACTAACATTATTTGAAGGAATAGGAAAAACAAATCAAAAATTGCTACACACGTGTTCAAGAAGAAGTCCCAATACATGGACCCAAATGCAATTATTTAAAACTTTGCATTTGTGAAGCAGTTCTTATCAATGTCGAATTATCACAGTAGGGACAACACAGGGATTTCGCATAAGTTAACAGAAAAAAGAAGTTATAGCATATCATAGGAAGTTAGGTACAATTAAGTGAAACTAGTTATATAAACGACCAAAAACTAGTTCTTTATCTAGATTTCTAACCAATAATGCATACATATATTTCATATAGTTTTAAACAGAAAAAGGCACAATTATATTGATATCACCCACAAGAACAACAAGAAGATTTACAAGGAAACTAGATCAGAAGCTAAAAGCACCATAAATCAGAAATCGGCGATCAATATCATCCAAGACATATAAAAAACCTAAAACAGATAGAGATAAGATAGACCCACATGAAATTATTTAGGTGTTAGAGATATAAGATAATATAACCCAAGAAGGAAAATCCAAAAAAGGATTAAAAAGGAATTGGAAACTGAACCTGGTTTGTAGAAAACAGACAACCCAAAATCAGTGGCTTTAAGAGTAGCGTCTTCATGTGTAGTCGAAAAGAGGAAATTTTCAGGCTTTAGGTCTCGATGCATAACACCCAAAGAATGACAAGCTTCAACAACCCCAACAATGGTTTTAATCAACTTCGCAGCCTCTCGTTCACTATACTGCCCTTTCTGAACTATCCGATCGAACAGCTCTCCACCAGCGCATAACTCCATAACGATATGAACATATAAAGCATCCTCATAAGTCCCTTTGATCCTCACAACATTCGTATGCTCAGATAGATGGTGCATTATTTGAATCTCTTTCAAAACATCTTCGTAATCCTCTCTGCAGATGAGTTTCTTCTTGGGTATCGATTTGCAGGCGTAAGGAATGCCTGTGGATTTCTCTGTGCATAGATGGGTTGTACCAAACTGCCCTTGTCCTAATTTTCTTCCGATTGTGTACAACTGTTGAAGGTTTGGGGTTTTTTGCTTGAGTACCCAGTTGGGTTTTGGATTCGATGATGGTGGTGGGATTGGTTTCTTCAATATTGGGGGTTTTGCGGGTTGTGTTGCAGTCGATGTTGAAGTTGAGGAAGACGACATGTTTGGTTTCAGAGTTCAGAGTTGCGAACTTTACCAAATGGGTAATGCGAGAATACTATAGATTTATGAACAAGAAAGCTGTACTACGAGATGTAACTTCACGAAAACATGAACACAGAAGTATTTGGGGGCCCAGATCGCTCTTATCCCTGAAAAAACAGAGAGAGAAATAGGGGAAAGATTGTCTTTTTTCTTCTTGGTGATTGAGACTTTGAGATGAATGAATGAAAGCGGTTCCTCTCAAAACAACTTTTTTTCTTTTTGGGAGATGGAAACAGACCGAGTCCAAGTTTAGTAGATGCAATAAATTTCTTTTGCGAAAAATAAAAGAAAAAGTAAAAAAGTTTTTAATGAAATTGTAAACATATATATTTATATTTATATTTATATTTATATTTATATATAATATAAATGCAGATATTGTACACTGAATATAACCTCTGAAAGATTCCATTATGATGTTTGTGTAAATTTTCTTTTGAAATTATGCAAAAAGAAGAAAACGATAAAAACATGGCAAGTGCATTATTATTTATTCGTCCTTTGCCTTGTGCTTTATTTGTTATTTTCTTTAATATAATTATGGATTAGCATATTTGGTTTTTTAATCGAGTCTAGTACAATGTTTTTGTACAAATTGGACATATATATTTTTTTATATAAGATGTGCGTAGCTTAATTTAGAAGTCTTCCCAAGTTCCAACACAAAAATATCAAATTGGCCTAGGCTCTTGGGAGTTTTATAGATAGAACTCGAGGAATCAAATTTGTGTTTTGTAAGAACATATGCATTTACACATGCTATAAGAAAAACAATTTGTAATATGTGATTAGTATCTTAAAGTTACAAGTGAATACTCTTATAAAATTGTTAGACTATCTGGTATGGGCAACCAGCATTTTTATGACATGGCACTGGAACACGACATTACCACGACACAAACACCGCCCCGGGCGCCTGTTTTTTGGTGTTACGTTTCTTCCTATGATGGTGCTGGTAACGAAGGGCAACACTTATTTTTTCTTTGGGAAAATGACTCTTGAGGGTAATTAACTTTTGCGTTTGTACATATTTTGTCCCTTTCCTTTTTTTGTATTCAATATACCATTGAACTTGTTGTTTGTGTTCACCATAACCCTTTTGACCGGCTTTTGACCTGTGATAGCCGGTCAAAGGGTTATGGTGAGCATAAACAACAAGTTTGATGGTATATTGAGTACAAAAAAAGGAAATGGACCAAATGAGAACAAACTCAACAGTTGGTTACCCTCCTGAGTCATTTTCCCCGAAAAGTTAAATGAAATTAAAGTTGCAAAATTATCAAAGACTACAACCTTCTTTGGCTATAACGTATATGAAGAGTGTTTCAGAGAGGTAACTTCGTTAAAACATGGTCCATGTTATGCTTACTGTGGTTAGCTGTCAACACCTCTCTTCAAAAGGATATGATTGTGTATGAGAGGTATATTTATCAGCATAAACGTTTACCTCAAGGTATATTATGGGGATGTGTCTGCAAAAGCAGCAGGATATTGTACATATTGATGTTGTATCTCATCCCATGAATTCGATCTTAAAGCTAAGTAAACTCAAAAATAAAGCACTTGTGATTCCACTCGTTTGTAGACTTGTCTAAAATTCATGATATGATAAATCATTCGATTGGAAATGTAAATGTAGTCATGAAATGCGTCTGCTTAGTCAAGATTTTCCTAATAAATATTCAAGTGCATTACGAAGTTGTACATGTATGAATAGTGTTCTTTCATGGGTTATGTTTTGAAGAGAAGCAAGAATGAATCTCATAAAGTCGTTAATATCAGTAGGAGATGACGTGGGATTTGCTGTAAATGAGTAAAATGGAAAATGACTCAGGAGGGTAACCAATTGTTGAGTTTCACAACAAGAAAAGGCACCTTTAGGGACGACAAAAAGCGTCGCTAATAGTCAAGAAAGTCGCCCCTAAAGGTATTAGGGACGACTTGTCGTCTCAATTGGGTCGCCTCAAATACCTCATAGCTAATACTCCAAAGTCGTCCCTAAAGGCGTCGTCTCTAATACTTATCGTTGCTAATACCACTCGTCGTCCCTAAAGGTGTCGTCCCTAATAATATTCCGGCCACCGGCCAGTATTATTCCAGCCAAATATTCCGGCGGAATGTGTCGTCGCTAATGCTTAAGATCGTCCCTAACGGTGTCGTCACTAATGATTTTTTTTTAGATAAAATTTATATTTTATATTAGTTTATAATATAAAAATGCAGAATTTATAAAATTATAAAACATATAATTTAAAAATCTACATTACATAAAACATCAAATAACATAAACAAAGTATATCACATTAACATCATCTAAATCTATAATAACATCATCCATAACATAAAACAATATATACCGTCATCGTTTTTCTTGAAATATATTTTCAAATAGACATACACATATATCAAATTCCTTATACAAAATAAACTTGCAAACATATATCAAATTCATACATACACATATACACAAAAATTGAACGCACCTGTGGTTGTAGAGCTGAAAACAGTGGAGCCAGTGGAGAAATTCGTCGGAGACGGTGGACGTCGACGGAGACAGGCAGCAACAATGGCGTTGATGTGGTGGTTCTAAAAGTCGGAGATTAGAGAAATCTCCTTAAAACCATCAAAATCAACAAAATTAGAGAAGAAAGAAAGAGAAAGAGAAAGAGAAAGAGAAAAGACGGTGGAAATGAGAAAGGGAAATGCACCTTCGCCGGTGGAGAAGTTCGTCGGAGACTGTGGCGAGCTGAGGTGATGATAGTCGCCGGTGGAGCAACTGAAACCCGGTGAGAAGCTGCAAATCCCTCCGGCGGAAGAAGTGGGATGCACTGAAATTCACCGGAAAATGCTTCCTGATTGTCGCCGGAAAATATGAGAGAGAAATGGAAACTGGAAATTAATCAGGTTCTGCGACCTGATGGGGAACAAAAGGTGGAACCCTTTAGGGGCGACACCTTTAGGGACGACTATGAGTCATTAGAGACGACAAATCGGAGGGAAATTCACGCGCTCATATTTTCGCCACCTTTAGCGGCGACATCGTCGTCACAAATGGCGTCGCCCCTATTGGTGTGAACAGTAACTAACCCCATCCGTTGGATCAGGATGCAATCGTAGGGACAAAAATTGATCAGGAAACATTCACGCGGATTGCCGATCAAACCCTTTAGTGACGCCCTTATTAGCGACGACGCGAGGCTTTAGCGACGACAAGAACGCGTATTGTCGAGTGTCATCCCTAAAACTTCGTGTCGTCCCTAATGGTGTCGTCCCTAAAGCTTATATTTCTTGTTGTGTTTGTTCTCATTTGGTCTATTTCCTTTTTTGTACTCAATATACCATCGAACTTGTTGTTTGTGTTCACCATAACCTTTTGACCGGCTATCACAGGTCAATAATCGGTCAAAAGGGTTATGGTGAACACAAACAACAAGTTCGATGGTATATTGAATACAAAAAAAAGGAAAGGGACCAAATGAGTACAAACGCAAAAGTTAATTACCCTCAAGAGTCATTTTCCTTTTTTCTTTCTTCATTTCTTTGTGTTTCTTCTTTCTTGCTTTTTTCTTGGCCTCACAACTGCATTGAAGGCTTGGAAGACCACCCCCAAAAAATGTGATGGAAGAAAGATGATTATGTGGCCTTTCAAACAACGTTTTTTGGGGTTGCCCATACTGTGCAACCTTATACTTTTTAGAGTTACTAGAGTTACAACAAAAAATTCAAAATTATATATTTATGAATGAAGGTCGGTCAATAATTTCATGATAAATAGAAACCACATGATTTTATGTGCTTTTAATCTGGACCGCTCTAAGTATCTATTTTCAGTTTTTTTACAGTTTTTTGGTCCATGTCTGGCTCCACAGAAGACTACCTTCTTCTCCATGTCTCCCCTCCACGATTGATTCGTCTGTTTGGTTCAATCAGTTTGTTCTTTCTCTTTCAATATTGCATAGGATCCCATGAACCCTAAATTTCAGTCGGATGTACGTGAATGATTTACATCTATATAAGAGTACATTTTAATTCTAATTTTCGAAATGTCTAAATTGATTCAATTGTTTCATCAATCATGGAGCAGAAATCGACCAAAAACATTTATGCCATTGAAGAACATTCAACCAAGGTGAATTTATTACACAAGGTAATTTTTACGTGTGTTTTACTTCCAATTCTTGCAAAAATGTAGATTTTTTCTACATTCGATTGTGAAAGTGAACTGAATTTAACATGCACTTTAGTCCTTACAAATCCCAATTTCACCAGGAAATTTGTGATTAGGTACTCTATATTTTAACTTTCATTCAAATTAACAATTTATAACGATTGGTTTGTTGTTTTAGATATGTTGGTTCGAAAAAGAAAACAAAAGGACATTGGCTCTTCGTAAATACATATGGAAATAAGTCATCGATCTATGAGTTTTGAAAATGAGGATTCAGAAGACGAGTTGTCTAATATTGCACCCTACATACATCAAAAAGAAAACCCGAGTTACCATTCACAATCATAACCGAGTTATGAAACTTCGTGCTGAATTCGATGATGATGACTATTCGTAACAGCCATTAAATTAGTTTCCATGTGTTTTTATTGTTAGATTAGATGTCTAAACTAATAACTAAATTGGTATATACTTGAATTATTAACAAAATCTTTTTGGGCTTCCCTCAAACCTAGTAACTGAATAGAATAACTTATTTAGATAGAGAGACTAATTTATTGGTTTATTATACGATTAATAAATCGCAATAAATGATTTGTTAATATATTATGAGAATAATATATTAATTAGAAATAATATTATTTAATTAATAATTAATCAGAATTAATTTTGGGAGTAATTGGATTAATTAAAAGTGCAAGATTCTAAGTTGTTATTGTTCAATAGTTGAACAAAAGGCATTCCAAAACCTTCCACAAGAGTTGGATGGTTTGGAGGGGATTCTAGGGTTCTAGAATATCCATTTGAGATAATTAAGAAACTAGATAATTACCTGATTTAAGATATTATTGTTTTAATCAAATAAGGGTTATCTTGGGTTTTCCTAACAGCTATAAATAAGGTTTCATAGCTCTAAATTTCGGCCAATCATTCTTTCTCAAGAGCATAGCTGAAATTTTCTTCTCATCACCTCTCTCTTCAAGTTTCCTTGGTTGCTAAGGTTTGGGTGTGAACCATCAGAGGTATGAGATTTCTGGTGCTTGCTTCCAAGAGTGTTTCAAGAAGGATAAGTTTTATTGTTAAGAAGTGCACGTTTTTTATATCAAACACTTATTAGCCATGCAAGACCATAAAGTTGGAAACTTTATGGTTAAGGATGTTAGTTTAGGGCTAGATCTGGAATTTGAGCAAAAGAGCTTAAGGATTAAGCTCTTAATGGAAGAAAATGGGAACGGCTGGAGAATGTTATTCGTTCCCTAGAGAATGCCATGTATTGAAGAACGCTATGCGTCCATTCTGGATGTTATACATTCTCACCTGGGTTGACTTGTAACTTTTTGACCAAGTTTGACCCAAGAGTATTTTGGGTATTTTGAATTATAGTTGAGTATGGTCAATTGTCATTGAGTAGGTGTTCGGTTGAGCTGATCTCGGAGCAGAGTCCCGTTCAGTTATTATTTTGTTTGTCTATGAGGTGAGTCTTCTTACCACCTTAAGTAGGTCAGAGGCACCAAGGTCGTCCCACTATAGTATATGAGTAGAATTTATGCTATTGTATGATTTTGACTAATGTGATTGCATGATTTATGTATGGAGCTAATCTGGGCTCGAAGTCATTATGGACTTGGGGTTGATATGAACCCGACACATCTAATTGTTGTTATTTAGGGTTGATACGGACCCGACACATGCACGTGTTGTTATATTGTGTGTATGATATATGTGGTATTTTGGGGAAGATCACTAAGCTTTGTGCTTATAGTTTGTTTGTGGTTTCAGGTACTTCCGGTACAAAAGGGAAGAGCTCGGCTTGATCGCAGCGCATCCACCCGTGTTCCTCATTTTCTTTATGATTTGGATTTTTACTATGATGATTACTCTTATTTGACATATTTTGGTTGGTTTATTATGAATACTTGATGTTGTTCGATTATAATAAAAATAAAAATTTGATCATAGCTATTGGGACGTTACAATTTAGTATTAGAGCCTTAGTTTGAGGGATTCGGGCACACTTTCGGGTGTGTCAAAACTCAAAACTGAGGAAATGATATTCTTTTCAAAAAGAAAAAGAAATCAAAATTTTTGAAAAAGTTTTTATAAAGTAAAAGGGGGTGTGATGTGTGCAATCAGTCGAGCTCAAGTAAGTGGTTTCCCAAATTACCCATACTTGTGTATTGTGATTAGTATGCTTGATATGTGAATTGCATGCTAGAGTAGGGCTAAGGATACCTTTAGGAATCATATGATAGAATTACCCGATTTGTATGATGCCTTATAGCCTAATAGGGTTGGATGCTATATATTACATGGAATTTATATCGACTCGGTTAATTGCTAAGTGTATGCTTTCAAAGTTGTATACGATTAGGATCATATAGTCCTAGAATGATCAATTTAGCGTCATTTCATGCTCCTTGTTTGGTTGTATACTTAGGGTAGAATCATTATTTGAAAGTCTATGTGATGCCATTTTGTGTATAACTTTCATGCATAAGGTAACTAGCGGTGTTGATTGAGGTTCTCTGTATTGTAAGCGGTAGGAGCTGAGGATTCCTAGGAGAGCCTAAGACATGTATGTTGTTTAGAATAGGGTTGGTTTATAGTGTTAGCATGGTGAACTAGAGGAATCATGACGATTCTGGATGAAGGTAGATATAGGTGTGAAAGGTAGTATTGGGCCAGTACTACTGGAAGCACATGATTTATACTTAAGACAAGAATAAACCTAAAGACTCTAAGGAGTCATGTATAGTGAAGATTCCTTCAATTCATATGATGATTGTTTCTATGATGTGGTTAATGTTTGAGGATGGTGATGATTAATCAAGGAGGTTCTGGTTATGGTTCTGACTCAGGTATAAACCCGATTGATGAGAGGCTGCATGAGCTTATTGCAGCCGAGGTTACCTGTGGCATTCTAGATGGTACCCATGTGATTTTCGATACCATCAAAAAGGTTATCATGGAGCTTATACAGGAGTGACTCATGGCTTTTCGAGCTAAGGTCACTGCGGGCCAGGTAGAAGCACAGACTCCCTTATTTTGGGAGTTCAAGGCGTGTGGAGCTCCAGAATTCTTTGGGCCTAAGGACCCCATTGCCAGATGACGTTGGATCACTAACATGGAGAATGCCCAACGGAGGATCTTTTGCCCCGAGGAGGCAAAGGTGAGATTTGTGTCCTACCTATTGAAGGACCAGGTACGCGACTGGTGGGATAAGGTTGGTTGAGCTGTGGGTATTGTGGCTGTGGCAATCATGACTTGGGTGGATTTTGTTTTGAGGTTCTAGAGGGGGTTTGCACCAGATATCTAGGTGTAGCAGCTGGCAAGGAAGTTATAGGACCTTCGCCATACTACTGAGACTGTGGCGAAGATCATCGCTAAGTTCCAAGAGATGGCTATATTGGTTCCCCGGTACTCTGCGGATGAGGAGATGAAGAAGAAGAGGTATCATGACATGTTGAGGGATGACATCAGGGAGTTTGTGAGCTTTTGGGGTGCAAGACCCTAATTGATATGATTTAGAGGGACCATAAGCAGGAGATTGAGCTGGAGTTTTGGTCGAAGCACAAGCCGGAGCAGGTGCAGACTGTCATGGGCCAGGCTAAGAGGGCCAAAGTTTTTGATGCACATTCCAGGAGCTAACAGGGTCGAGGCCGTTGCAGCAAGTGTCGCAAGCAACAAGGTGGGGCTTGTCGATCAGCGGGTTCAAGTTGTTACAGATGTGGGCAGCCTGGTCATATGAGTAGGGATTGCCCCCGGAGTGCATTGATATGTTTTCACTACAACCAGACATGCCATAAAAGGCTGATTGTCCAAGTTTAGCAAGAGAGGCAGTGGTGACACCTGCACCAGCCACCTTGAGGATCACTGATGGCCGCCGGGGCAAGGCGGCGACACCTGTGGTGAAGAGTAAGGAATTTCAGCTGACCACCGAGGAGACCCATACAACACCATATATGGTTACTAGTACGTGATTTATTCTTATCTTTTATTTCTTTCCTTTTTATGATTATGATTATATCTGATCTTGTATAGTGACCTTTCTGGTCAATGGTATGACTGCTCATGTATTATTTGATTCGGGAGCTACCTGATCCTTTATATCTCTTGCACTTAGCAAGAAGTTTTGTGATGCTCTTGGGATTCTGGTTTTCCCGTTGGAGGTCGATATTTCCGATGATCGTTTGTGAGTGTTTTGAGGGTTCATCGAGGATGTGTCCTGAACCTGTTTAATGAGAGATACTCTGTTGATTTGGTGTTGATTCCTCTGCGAGGATCGAAGGTTATCATCAGGATGGACTGGTTGGGCCCCAATGGGGCCATTATTGAATGTGAGAGCCAGCTAGTGAGAGTTAGAACCCCAATTGGGGGAGAATTGGTTATTCATGGCGAGGGAGCTTCGTATAGGCCTGCTCTCTATTCGACTGTGAGTGCTAGGAGATATCTTCAGCAAGGATGTTATGGGTTCCTGGATTGTGTGGCAAATACTCAAGTTGAGGGCACGACATCATTGAGTGAGTTGCCTGTTGTTCAGGAGTTCCCCGATGTGTTTCCAGATGAGTTACTGGGAGTGCCTCCCAAGAGGCAGGTTGAGTTTCAGATTGATGTGATTCCTAGAGCAGATCCAATAGCCAAGACACCGTATCGTTTGGCACCACTCGAGATGCAGGAGTTATCTACGCAACTTCATGAGCTGCTAGACAAAGAATTTATTCGGCTGAGTAGCTCACCTTGGGGAATACCAATCTTATTTGTGAAGAAGGACGATTCACACGGTAAAATGTATTTGGATATCAAGCAGCAATATTGGTGGCCTAATATGAAGGCAGAGATAGCCACTTTCGTGGTCAAGTGTCTTACTTGCGCCAAGGTGAAAGTGGAATACCAAAAGCCCTCGGGAGTACTGCAGCAACCAGTGATACCCGAGTGGAAATGGGAGAGGATTACTATGAACTTCGTAACCAAATTGCCAAAGACGGCAGACGAACTAGATGCTATCTGGGTAATTGTCGATAGATTAACAAAATCTGCTCATTTTCTGCCAATAAAAGAGTCCTATAAGATGGAAAAGCTAACCCGAATCTACCTCAAGGAGGTTGTGAGACTCCATGGAGTGCCAGTATCTATTATCTCGTATCGAGATAGCAGATTCACTTCTAGATTCTGGCAATCTCTTCAGAAGGCAATGGTAACACAGCTAGATATAAGCACTGCCTACCACCCATAGACGGATGGTCAGAGTGAGCGTACTATCCAGACACCCGAGAATATGATCCGAGCTTGCGTGATTGACTTTGGCAAGTCATGGGATACCTACTTTCCTCTAATCGAATTTTCCTATAACAACAATTATCACACGAGCATCAAGGTTTCTCCCTTCGAAGCACTCTATGGTCGTAAATGCAGATCACCTCTATGCTGGGCCGAGGTGGGTGACACTTAACTAGCAAAAGGGAAATCGCCAGCCAGTGCTCTTACAGGACCCGAAATCATCCGTGAGACGACCGAAAAGATAGTCCAAATCAAAGCTCGACTTCAAGCATCGCGAGACCGACATAAAAGCTATGATGACAAGCGACTAAAGCCATTAGAACTTCAATTCGGGGATCACGTTTTGTTAAAGGTCTCTCCTTGGAAAGGAATGATTTGCTTTAGGAAACGAGGAAAATTGAACCCGCGATACATTGGACCATTCGAGATTCTTGCCCGAATTGGTCTAGTGGCTTATAAGCTACAGCTACCTGTCGAGCTCAGCCACGTACACCCAGTGTTTCATGTCTCGAATCTGAAAAAGTGTCTCTCAGATGAAACCCTTGTCGTTCCTTTGGAAGAGATTGAGATAAAAGAGAATCTCCTGTTCGTTGAAGAACCAGTTGATATTATGGACAGGGAAGTGAAGCGTACAAAGCAAAGTCGCATTCTGATTGTGAAGGTACGATGGAGCGCTAAACTTGGACCAGAATTCTCGTAGGAACGTGAAGACTAGATGAAGCAAAAGTACCCTCACTTATTCTTTCCTTCACAAACCTAGTTTCAAAAGAATTTCTGGGCGAAATTCCCTCTAACGGGGGGATGATGTCATAACTAGCATTTTAGCTAGGAAATTCTAATCCTGTGTAACCATTCAACTATTATAAAACATATACTATAAGTAAATCTCACTCAATGCTCATTTAAATTCACCTTTCATGTTCAACAAAGAGTCTGAAAACTCTAAGAATCCCAAGTTAAGTCCATATTGGACTAGGATTTCCTTATTGGGCCTAATGGACCAATAAGCATTCAATTCGATTATTTTGGGCTTGGAAACCCTATTTGGATTCTAATTGGACCCACTTCCATAAAAATTAGCATTTCGGGCCTATTTGGGTCCAAAATAGATTAGTTTACCCTAATGGGCCTTATTGGGCCATTAACGAATTAATTTGCCCTAATGGGCCATAAACTCACTTTTTCCTTTAAAATGGGTCGTGAGCTATCTAATGATCCTATTGGGCCGAAAAGTAATCATTGGGCCTCATGATTTTGAGTAAAGGCAAGTCAAGGCCCAAACTACTCCACCCTTTCTCCAAGCCCAAAAACCCTCGGCCCAACACCATTAAAAAAATGAAAAATGAAATGGAAGAGGGGTAGTTAACTTTGGAGGTGTCACCTCCATATTACTCACCATGTAACAAGGCAAGCTATCTCATATTTCCATTCAAGTCACCTCATCCTTCTCTCCCCTCTCTTCTTCTACTCACAGCCGAAGGTAACCATACACAGACACACTACATCAAAT
This sequence comes from Lactuca serriola, assembly GCF_051521515.1. Lineage (NCBI taxonomy): Eukaryota > Viridiplantae > Streptophyta > Magnoliopsida > Asterales > Asteraceae > Lactuca > Lactuca serriola. The sequence goes on from NC_136408.1 coordinate 100,776,943, forward strand.
TATCTCAAACACTCTCAAAAATCATTCTCCTTTTTTCCATCAAGAATCTCGATATTTGCTTGTGTTTCAAGAGAGTTTTCACAAGATAATCATCATTTCTTGGTAAGTCTTTACAGATCCAAGTTATATAACTCCATTCTCATGTTAGATCACTCCTTTAACCAAGTTTTTGGTGATCATACTCCTAGAAATCTTCTTAAGTTCGAGATCCACTCAAGGGAGTTTGCTAGGGTCGAAAATCACTTCATCTCTTTCCATTCTTTCCATTCTTTCTTCAAAAATCGAATCATCAAGCAAAGGTGAGTTTATACCCCCTTGTTTTTGGTTTTTACATGATTTTGGGGAGAATACAAGTAAATGTGTAGATCTATGTGTTATATGCATGTCTTGTGTGATTTCTTTGTTTATGTTGTAAAAATATGTTAGATCTTGGCAAATCACAACTTCTTAAGAAACATTGAGTTAGGATCCATGAACTAACACACCTTATACATCAAACTATCAAGTTAAAGTGTTATATGTTTAAGATACAAAAATTTAAGGCAAAAAATTTGTTAAGGGTCAAAATTGTCAAGAAAACAAAAGATAAGGGCAAAAAGTGACATTTATGTTTTCATAGGGACCAAACAGGTCCTATAAGTACAAAAAGGATTTTTATGTTAAATATACTTTAAAAAGGGCCAAAAATGCAAATTTGAGCTTAATGGGCCAAACTTTTGGGCCTCACGGTTTGGGGCCCAAATTTGCGAAAAAATGAAGTTTTTGGGATTAAAAATGTTATTTGAGCAAAATTTGAGTCATAAATGTAAATAAACCAAATTTAGGGGTGAAAATAACATTTATTTTCAATTTGGACCAAGAATGTAACTTTTACCAAAATTGGGCCAAAAGTGTAAATTTTTACATACAAAGGGCTGAAAATGCACTTTTCTGTAAAACTAGGTCTTAAATGTCAAAATATATATATTTGGACTAAAATTGTGAATTTCTAGACATTTGGGACAAAATTGCAAATTTTTACAAATTATGGACTAAAGTGTCGTTTTTTACAAAACTTGAGCCTTAAATGAAAATTTTAGACTTTTGACCAAACATGTTGTCTTACGAAAAAGGTGACTTTTTACAATAAATTTGGTAGATCACGAGCTAAAATAAACAACGAAACAATACGAATGGACGGAATACACCGCTAACAATTTTTATTTGGCCTAATATTCATCTTACGTGGCCAATGGGCTTTAAGGGCCCATTCAAGCGTATATTGAGCCCAATATCTTCCATGACATTTTTATTGGGCCTTGCGGCCCATTTACATGTTAATTTGGGCCTGCATTATGGGTCACATGTTGTTGGGCCTTTGTGGTCTGTTTACATGCCTATTGGGCCCAAATTACCCACTTATATGTTTTTGGGACTTTGTGACCCAATTACATGCTAATTGGGCTTGGACTGAGATTCATATACTAGTAAATCGTATATATACCTTCTCATAACTAGTGAACTTTGTATACTTATAAATGCACATCTGGTTTGGATAACGCATAACATACACATAAACATTAAGCATTGTACGAAAGGTTGAGAATCTAGTGAGACGTGTCGGTTGGCACCTTGAGTGTACAGTCGTAGCTTTTAGTTATAATCAGAGTCTCCTGGAGAGAGAGCGAGAGTTTGTGTATAGATCTATACGGGGTGACCCCTACGCCTTAGCTGTTCGCTACAGTTAGACTAGGCCAGTCTAGGGCGACAAAATCTTGAGCAAATACCGGCATTTGGAAAAATGTTAAGACAGGCAACCTAGTCATTATCATGTATGATTATAATGGCTCACATAGAGATTCAATATCAAATTTAACATTTCGGAGATTAACCCTTCGATTGTGTCAATACAAAATATCTTATTTAACGATACAAGAACCTCGACATTAATATAAATAAGAAAATATCGGATTTTATGGGGTAATATTCATATACAATTTATCACTTACTCACAATACAAAGAAATCTAAACTACATTAATCTATGTTACAACTATGAAATTCACACATGCATTTATACTTGATTTTCACATCATTTTCAGACATTTTTACAGAAAATATCAGACTTTTTGGGTTTTTACAAAAGATACAAAGACTTTTACTCAAACTTGATTATGAACTCACCAACATTATATATGTTGACCATTTTCAAAATAACTTGTATTCTCAGGTAATCGTAAAGCTGGAAGATTTGCAAGTTGTATGGTTTTGTTTTATGTAACATCACTTATCGTACTTTTAATAATTTGAACTTATGTATTTATAACAATGTACTTGATGTGAACGATATTGGTTGTTATATGAAATTTTGGTGATGAATGTGTTATGTTTCTTGTATATTCATTGTGATGATTATTCAATTGTTAGTCACACGAGCCCCCGAACGTTTCCGCCGTCTGGTTCGGGGGTGTGACAGCGACATTCATGGATCTCATGTACCGGGTTTGCAGGCCGATGTTGGATTGGTCAATGATTGTATTCATAGATGATATTTTGGTCTACTCCAAGACCAAGGAGCAGCACAAGGAGCACTTGCAAGAGATGATGGAGACCCTGAGGAGGGAGAGGCTTTATGCTAAATTCTCCAAATGTGAGTTACGTTTGCGTGGGGTGTAGTTCTTGGATCACATCATCAACTAGAAGGGTATGTTGGTTGACCCGAACAAGATCAAGGCTATGATGCAATGGGAGGTCCCGAGGACCCTATCTGAGATTAGGAGCTTCTTAGGTCTCTCAGGGTATTTTCGGAGATTTGTCCAGGATTTCTCCAAGATTGCAGTGCCTTTGACCTGCTTGACGAAGAATAATGTCACTTTTCCATGAGGGCCTAATCAGTAGTTGGCTTTTTAAGACTTTGAGGCAGAGATTATGCGAGGCCTCGATTCTCGCGCTTCCCGAGGGCATGGATGGCTTTATGGTTTATTGTGACGCCTCTATTTTAGGATTAGGAGTTGTCCTCATGCAGAAAGGACATGTGATTGCTTACGCGTTAAGGCAACTGAAGCCTCATGAAGCAAATTATCCTATGCATGATTTGGAGTTGGGGGCCGTGGTTTTTTCCCTCAAGATTTGGAGGCATTATCTATATAGGGTTAAGTGTACTATCTACACTGACCACAAGAGTTTGAGGTACTTGATGGATCAACCGAATTTGAATATGCAGAAACAAAGATGGTTGGACATGGTAAAGGATTACAATTATGAGATCCTGTACCACCCTAGGAAGGCAAATGTGGTGGCCGATGCCTTGAGCCATAGGGCAGTGAGTACATCTATCAGAGATATATAATTGAGGATGGTTATTACTTCGCCCTTGTTGGATATGATCAAGAAGTCTCGGGTAGAGGGATCGAAGAAGGAGAACTGGAAGGCACATCGAATCAGGGAACAAATTCCTTTATTCATCAGAGATAGTCAGGGGTGGTTGACTCGGTGTGGCAGAGTTTGGGTTCCGAATACTAGTGGGGTGAGGCTGACATTTCTATAGGATGCTCATAAGTCAAAGTTTTCGATTCATCCAGGGGCCATGAAGATGTTTCGAGATCTGAGACTGAGTTATTGGTGGCCTTGTATGAAGATGGAGATAGCATGGTTTGTTAAGAGGTGCTTGACTTGCAGGAAAGTCAAGGCCGAACATCAAAGACCCCGTGACAAGATGCAACCACTACCCATTCTCATGTTGAAATGGGAAGAGATTACCATGGATTTCATCACAAAGTTGCCAAGGACGGCTTATGGAGTTGATTCTATTTCGATCATTATTGATAGATTGACCAAGAGTGAACATTTCATACTGATTGTCGTGTAACATCCCGATGATATGGTACTTCTAAGTTTAACCCTATAATTTAATTATGTTACATTTTGGTCCCTAAGTAGAAGGAAGTGTGCATTGGAAGCCTTAGTGGCATTTTCATAATTTGGGAAGTTTGGGAGTATGCCATGCGTACGTGTGTACGCTTAGCGTACTAAGGCGCACCTTAGTACGTAGGGCATACATAGGTACGCAGGGCGTACATTAAATGCATGCAAACCCTAATTTTAGGGTTTGATTCATATTTAAACCCCATTATGGCTTCTTTTCCCCTCACCTCATCAGCCCCCATCCCTCTTGAGACGTTTTGCAACCCTATTTCACCTTGAGAAGTTATTTCAAGCCTAAAAGTGTGTGTTTTTGTGCTTAGAAGAAGAAGGAAGGAAGCCATGCATATATTGGAAGAGTAAAGCACTTTGGATCTGGGGTTTCTACATCATTTGCAACCTTTCTAAGTTATAAAGCTTGCAACTTTACCCCTCTATCATATAGATCTAGGTTTGGATGTCTTTATGAAGCTTTTTCGTCCCAAAATGTTAGATCTTGAGCATGGTATGTTCTTGATTAAGCTATCCTTTCAGACCCTAGGAGGGGTCTTAAGTCATAAAAATGTAGTCCCAATGGTTGGTTTTGTCCCATGCATGTTATGGAGGGTCTTAAGGCATTAAGATGTTGGGTTTATATGGAATAAGCACTTATTGAGCATGCAAGGTCATAAAGTTGGAAACTTTATGACTCCTAATGACATTTTGACCTTGGATCTGCATTTGGACTTGTTAAGATGTTATATTAAGCACTTAATGATGAAAAAAAGAGTATGGGGTTAAGTCGTGCATACCTGGATGTACGCCTAGCATACACAATCAACGACCCCATTTTTGGTCAAGAGGAGGAGTACGCCCATCGTACCTCCAGAGTACGCCCAACGTACGCTTGCTGAGTTGAATCGGCTGGGTTGACTAGGTTGGATAGAGTCATTTGATTTATGGAGTTTGACCCTAAGGATATTTTGGGATTTTAATGGAAATTGGTCATTTGGTTGGAATAGGTGTCGGTTAGAGAGCTAAGATTTGGAGTCGAGACCTTGTCAACTTTTTTCCAGTTTGTGAGGTGAGTTTTAATCACTGTACTTGCGAGTCGAAGACACCGAGGCTGGCCCTTTGGATTTGATATCCTGTTATGTATGTTATGATGTTGTAGTGATCTGTTTGATCGGTATCCTGGTATATAGGATGATGCTATGCTTACTGATATATAGATCCGACTGACTATCTGTATACTATTATTATATGATATTTGTTATATGTACACATATTTGGTCGGTGGTTGAGGCTTTACTTCTTTGTGTATAAGCCAACAAGCTGGGGGCATACCAAACCGATGGTTGATTGGGCCTGAGGGTATTCCATCTCGAGGATGACAGGACCCGTTGTAGATTGGCATTCTAACCCGATGGTTGATGGGCATAGGGTATTCTAACCTGATGGTTGACTGGACCCATAATATATTGGCATTCCAACATGATGGTTGATTGGGCCTGGGGGTATTCAAACCCGATGGTTGATTAGACCTGACATGATGTTATTGTATATGTTATCTTTTTATGTGTTGGTACTTCGGGGGAACTCACTAAGCGTTATCTTACAATTTTAGGTTATGCTTCAGGTACCTTGGATGACCACATGAAGGCGAAGGGGTGACTGTACACATCGTCTTGTTTATGACTTATGATTTTGGGAGACTCTGATGTTTGAAATGTTTTGAAAACAAGGATTGTAAGGAATTTATGAATTGGGTTTGTGTTAAAAGTTTAAATTTCTCATGATTTTTATGGGTGTTACATGCTGAGAGTATATCTGCTGAGAAGTTAGTTGGAATCTGTATTAGAGAGGTGGTGGTTCGACATGGAGTTCCAGTTTCGGTGGTTTCGGACCGGGATGTCCGTTTCACCTCTAGGTTTTGGAGGAAGTTTCATGAGGAGTTGGGTACTCAGTTGCATTTTAGTACATCATACCAACCCAGACCAATGGTCAGAGCGAGCAGACGATTCAAACGCTCGAGGATATGCTCCGAGCATGCGTATCGGATTTTGGTGGGAGTTGGGATACTTACCTTCCACTGGAAGATTTCTCATACAACAACAATTATCATGCCAACATTGATGTAACATCCCAAAATTCAAGGCAAAAATTTTCATGGCCAAAAATTTCATTTTAATTATGTTAATATAAAAACCGATCGTATAAAAACATTCATAATGTTATCCCATATCAAAACCAATATGTTAATAACCAAAACATGTCATAATGAAATATCATCAGAGTATAATCCCAAATATCTCATGTGCGGAAAACATAGTGTGATACGCTGCGATCATGCCGACTCCTTTCCTTTTGAAGAAAAAGTACCTAAAACCAAAACTGAAAACTGTATGCATGAAGCTTAGTGAATTCCCCTATCATACCACATACCATACAATAAACATACTTTCAGACATATCTGGGTGTCCGGCCTATCCCTTCGGTCTCTTTCAACCAATAACTGCCTAACGTATCTGGGTGCTGGCCTACCCCTTCGGTCTCTTTCAACCGATAACTGCCTAGCATATCTGGGTGTTGGCCTACCTCTTCGGTCTCTTTCAACCAGTAACGGGGACTATTTCACCCCTACTACTACCACATATCATCCCAGTACATAAACACATAAGTCACATACTGCCTAGCATATCTGGTTGTTGGCCTACCCCTTCGATCCTTTCGATCGGTAATGGGGTCTATCCCACCCCTCCTACCACTATCGCATAATAACATAGCATATTAGCACATAAAGCATAACAAATAGTAGCATTCCAAACAATTATGACAAAGATAATCATCTCAACTATAGTCAACTACTAGTAGGCCGACATTGGTGCCTTCGAACCACTCCTACTAGAAGGTAACTCACCTCACACTGCTGAAGTCCCGCAGACAAAAATCTAGCTGCTCGATGACAGATTCCCAAACCGTCACATCAAAATAACCCCCAATTAATAATTGGGTTCCAATTCATAACCATAAGTCCATGCTTGGGGTAAAAAGATTACTTTACCGCCAACCTAGCTTAATTCAAGCCCAAGGCCCAAGCTCACACTCCAAAGGTCCAAAAGTCAAATAATGGTCCAAAGCCCAACATATGACCTAATTTTCCAAATTGGGCCCAGACCTCTACGTGGTCTTACCTTAAGGTCCAACCATTTGTTCTAGTCCAAACATTTGGCATTCCGATGGTCTAATATCTCATAGTAATTAAGGCCGAGTTATGGCCCGTCTATGGCCCAATTTTCCAAATTAGACCCAAACCCCTCACATGGGCCTTACTCTAAAGCACATCCAAATATTCTAGTCCATATACTTGTTCTTGGATGGCCCATCAATAGCCTAATCACCGAAGCCCAACAGGAAAGCCCAACTCAAGGCCCACACAAAATTAGGGTTTTCACATAAAATGACGATTAGGGTTAAGTGTTATCGCTTAAACAATTAAGGAATCAATGCATTAAGTTCATCACTCTACTAGGTTAACCATAGGATGTTGTCGGGATTAATTCATAATTCCAATCCAATGGTCCAAACATGCGGGTCCCGACAATTCCAAATTAACATATCCAAAGTTAGGGTTTTCTAAACCCTAATTAGGGTTTCCAACCCAATCGTGCTCCATTTAGTCCATTTGTCAAGTTTCTAGGTTAATTAATGTTAATTAAGTCGGAAACCACCCACTACAACCTCGGGTAGTGGTGGTCAACGGCGGCTCACGGCGGTGGGCACCACCTCGCGATGGTGGTTATAATTTTAGACTAAATATGTCCAAGCATCTAAAATAACAATCCAATAACACAATACACACCGCCACCCAACACGACGGCTGGTGGCGGCAGAAGGCGGCAGCAAGCACCTCACAGTGGTGGTGGTGGGTTTCTTCGGATTTTTAGGCCATTTAATACATTATACAACATAATATCCTAAATAACACACACACACACACATGCTCAGCCACCCTTGTGGCAACAGGCGATGGTTGGAGGTGCTAGCCACCACCTTACGGTGGTGGTGGTGGCTTCTCTTGATGTTGTTCAGCCAAGCAAAACACACACAACATGTACATTAGCACTAGAATCACACACCCACATGCCTTTGCTTGGAATCTGAACGTAACCACCCACTTGGTGGTGCACGGTGATAACAGTGGAACGGAATGGCAAACAACAACGACGCTTACGGAGGTAGTGGGATAGCCAGAGCAGTGAACCGAGTAGCAGCCGGAGGAATCGATGTCGTTGATGGCTACATGGGCGGTGACGGACTTCGGCTAAAGCAGCGACCATGTTCTCCGATTTCCAAACTAGTCTTGAGTCGCCCTTGATCTCACCGGAACAAGGCCAACAACGGCAGTAACAAAGTGGGGGTTTGTTCGACGGAGGCTTCGTCTTCAACGAGATTGGCGCAACAACTACTTGGTGGTTTTCCAGCGACGATAAGGAGTACTTGACTCGGTGGTTTTTTTCCAGCTCCAACAGATGTGACGACGACTAGAGGTGAAGGGAGGTATAAGGAGGGTGGCGGCTGTTTCAACTATTAAAGTTAGGGTTATGGACAATAGGAAAAGGTGACGAGTTATATATACCTGGTTACTTTGCAACTTCCTCCATATTTACAATTCCAGCCCCTCCATCTTAATTCCTTTCAACATAAATCCAAAATTTACCAATTCAGCCCTCAACATTCCAAACTCGTTTCAATTTAGGTCTAGTATTTACCAAACACCCCTGACTTCTGAAAATCTTTACAAAATAAATCCCAAAATTACACTTTAACCCTCGGAAATCAAAATTATATCATTTGGCTCCCCAAAAGTAATACCCCGCTAAATATTATGGATTTTAGGACTACTATTCATTTATTAATTTTTTCTATTTATTTATTTAATAAACGAGATGTTACAACTGGCCGAATAACATTCGAGATGTTGTATGGGAGGAGGTGTCGGACCCTTGTTTGTTGGGGAGAGGTCGAGCATCGGGTTATGAGAAGTACTGAAGTGGTACTCGAGACCACTGAGTTGATTCAGTAGGTGCGCGATAGGTTGTGAGTTGCGTAAATCCGGAAGAAGAGTTATGTGGATCAGGAACATTTGTACCTCGAGTTTCATGTGGGGGACTTGGTGCTTCTGAAGGTTTCACGTTGGAAAGGTGTCATCCGATTTCGGAAGCGGGGCAAGCTGGGGCCCCGATTTATTGGTCCCTTTAGGATTACCGCCCATGTAGGCAAGGTTACATATCAACTAGATTTGCTTGTTGAGATCTGCCAAATCCACAACACCTTTCATGTGTGTAAGCTTCATAAGTGTGTGGATGATGAGTCTGCGGTGGTCCCTTTGGATGATATTCAGGTTGATGATCACTTGAGTTATATTGAAAGACCAGTGGCGATCTTGGATAGGAAGACAATGACCTTGAGCAATAAGGTGTTATCTTTGGTCAAGGTCCAGTTGCAGCATCGAAAAGGTTCCGAATGGACTTGGGAGCCCAATTTGAAGATGCGAGAGCATTACCTTCATGTGTTCACATCAAAGGACTTTGAGGACAAATTCTAGTTCAAGTGGGGGAGAGTTGTAACACCTTGTATTCCAGGTATTCCTTTTATACCCTTGTCTAACACTCTGAATTTTCAAATAAATTTTTTCATTTTTATATCACACAAAACACAATATCACATTTCTCAAAAACCACAAATGTATCAGTTGTCAAAACACATGGCAACAAATTGTTTGATAATTATCCCATAATCCTCAAAAACCATAATCTCTAACTAGTATGTACAATCAAGCCGACGCCTTCCTACGATCCTAAGAGGTACCTGAAACACATATCACACAACACGGTAAGCACGAAGCTTAGTGAGTTCCCTAAAATACCACATACACAAATAATAAGCCTATCATGGCTATAGCTCGGCATGGAACCTATGTTCTTGCATCTCGGTGAGGACCCTCTGGTCTCATGGCTCGGTATGGACCATCCGTTCATGTGTCTTAGTGAAGACCCTCCGGTATCACAACTCGGGTAGGACCCTCCAGTTATGTATCTCTGTGAAGACCCTTCGGTCTCACATATCGGTTTGGACCCTCCGGTCCTAACTCAGTAAGACACAGAATAATATATAGCATAAATCACAAAGACAAAATGCATAATATCACATAACTTAGTATAAGCACATAAGACCCTCTAGTTAATAATTCAATTAAGACCCTGCGGTCACACAGTATTACCACTAGGATAAGTATAGTGATAAGACTCACCTCGTAAGTAAACAAGTAGGTCTCGTACTCAACGATGGGTCTAGACTCCGCCTACATATCATAATCATCTCTAATTAACACTTTATAACAATAACTCTAAAATGTTAGGTTACCTTTTTTCTAACTCTCGGAAAGGGTGAAAGACCAGTTTACCCCTCCATGGTCTCCATAAGCCATGTCTTGACCAAACCCTAAAAGTCAATGGAAGTCAACACTTGAGTCAACAGTCCATGTTGACCAAACTCATCAAGTGCATCTATGAGACTCGTCGAGTTCCTTCATTTTCTCTGAAGTATCGGGGAAATCCAAATCAACTCGTCGAGTTGTCTCACCAACTCAAAGAAGGGAGAATTACCGATACAAGTAATGCCAAGTTGAGTAAGACTCAAAGTCCGAGTACCGAAGCAGAAATAGTAGAAATGAGCCGAGTACCATACGCTTCCGCAGTTGGCTCAATCATGTATGCTATGACTTGTACTCGCCCTGATGTAGCCTTTGCTTTGAGCATGGTTAGCAGATATCAAGGGAATCCTGGCAGAGCTCAGTGGGTTGCGGTTAAGAATATCCTTAACTACCTTCGGAGGAAGAAGGAATGGTTCTTAGTCCTGAGAGGGAGTGATGACTTGAAGGTGCGAGCGTATAGTGACGCCAACTTTCAGACCGACAGGGACAACTACCGTTCGCAGTCGGGCTGGGTCTTTACCCTGAATGGAGGAGCAGTGACTTGGAAAATTTCCAAACAGGAAACCGTAGCTGATTCAACGTACGAATCAGAGTACATTGCAGCGAGCGAAGCGTCGAAGGAGGAAATATGGTTGAAGAACTTCATCGGTGATCTTGGAGTTGTACCCGCCATAAAGGAGCCCATGGAGATTTTCTGTGATAATGAAGGAGTGGTTGCCTTGACCAAGGAACCGAGAGATCATGGTAGATCACGACACGTAGACAGAAAAGACCACTTTATTAGACATCGTGTAGACCTAAGGCCTAATAATCTAGATGTAGCCTCCATGGTCTCCATAAGCCATGTCTTGACCAAACCCTAAAAGTCAATGGAAGTCAACACTTGAGTCAACAGTCCATGTTGACCAAACTCATCGAGTGCATCTATGAGACTCGTCGAGTTCCTTCATTTTCTCTGAAGTATCGGGGAAATCCAAATCAACTCGTCGAGTTGTCTCACCAACTCACCGAGTTGTAACGCCTCCAGACTATCGGGGAAAACCCTAGTCAACTTGTTAAATTGTCTCATCAACTCGTTGAGTCCCTTCAATCCATTCTATCATTCAGACGTTTTTAAGCAGAACTAAGGCCTAATAATCTAGATGTAGCCTTCTAAAGCTGAAGTATCACGTAAAGCTGCAAGCTTTACGTCCATGTATGGCAAGCTTTACGTCCATGTATCACGTAAAGCTGCAAGCTTTACGTCCATGTATGGCATCATAGTGAAGAGGATATCATCAGAAGATAACCCAGCAGATCCGCTTACGAAGGGACTGAGTAGGGTTAAGCACTTGCAGCATGCTAGGAGTATTGGGCTGAAGGATGATATTAGCATAGACTAGATAGTAGTAGAAACGTGTAATAGATAAATGTAATTAACATTTGATGATTAAATAAAGGAGTTTTATTTATGAGTAATGTTACTATCTTATGTTAATTGTTTAACTATTGTTTCATTTTGCATGTTTTGACTTCCAGAATAATTGAATTTATTAAGAATAATCGAATTATTCAAATTGTCCACAATTGTTCATATGTTGGAAGTAGATATGAATGAAGATTGTCGTGAATTGGTGCGTAGATTGTCTAAATGGTATTAGACATGGCAAAAGATTGCTGCGACGTTCATGAGTGCTTATGAACTAGTTTTGAGCATTGGAACAAACCCGCGCTTGCTGGAATCACCTTATGGAATATGATATATAAAAGGGTGATCGCAAGACGATAATATCATATAGTCTTAAAACCTAGATATATGGTTTGTTATTTGTTAATTGATTGTACATTGATAATGTGAAAACGCATTGGTAACTCGATGTTATAAAATGCATTGTTGTGTATAGTTGATTAATGAATAAGTAAATGCATATAAGTCGAAGTTTATCTGTAACTTTTATCCTAAGAAGGTAAAAGCGATATCTCGGCCGCTCGATGATTTGATTTGACTTATGTGTCGGGCCCGGTCAGAACTGAATTGATGTGTTCGATTAAGTTCTATGTCGAATAAATCAGAGATCGAGAAACCTAAATGCTTGACTAATCATTCCATAGAATTGTCAGCATGATATCTAACAGAGGACTGTACGATCCCTTATCTAAAGGACAATATTGATTAGATCAGAGTTTGACAGCGTATTTGAGAGCTACGATTGCAAATCGGATTGTACTTGTGCATATAGTTACTAGACTTATCCAAGTGGGAAACTGTTGGAATAGTGTCTAAGGCTGCAACTATATTAGGCAAGTATTTGACCCGATTGTGCATGGTCCTTTTGGGTTGCCTTCACCATAGCAACTTGATAGGATGATTTATTATGAGAGAATAAATATTATTAATATATTATGAGAATAATATAAGGAATAATAATATTGTTATTTAATTAATATAAGTAATAGATTAATTAGTATTAATTTGGTGACTTAAAGAGATTAATTAAATAAGAGGGTATAAACTGTCAATTGTTTGATAGTTACACTTTGGGCTGTAAATCCTTCTTGGATAGAGGTTGGACGAATTCTAGGGCTTGGGATAGCCTCAAATTCATCCAAGGCTTATCTTTGGAAATGATTTGGATTGCTTTAAGGAAAGATTATCCAACTAGGGTTTAAGGGTGAAACCCTAGGAGCCTTACAAGTATAAATAGACCCCTAGGGCAAGGGAAATCAGCATCTCTTCTAAATTAAAGAAACTGTGACAACCCGATATTTCGAGTCAATGTAATGTAAAACCGATCAAATTTAGGTCAAAATGTAACCTTCCTAAAATCTTGTTCGGATTAAAGAAAGTAGTAGGAATCATATCAAGGTTTGCGTACATAAAAAGAACGTCCAAATCTGACCTCGGATGAGGAAGTTATGAAATTTTGAAGAAATTCCTTAATCACGTCATTTTAATAAATAAATAATAAAAATAATTTCGGAATTAGCCAACGGAATCTAAACGAAAGTCGTAGATCATGGTCTCACCTTCGCGTGAATATAAAGAACGTCAAAAACGGAGTTCGTATGAGAGAGATATGAATTTTTGAAGATTATTTAAAATAAATAAGAATTTAATTATAAATTCCCGGTAATATCCGAAGGGGAGTCATCGGATTGGACCGAAGTACGCCCTGCGTACCTTCGTACGCCCCGCGTACTGAGATCGAGGGTCTCGGATCGTCCACGTCGCGCTATCCGAAGAATCTAACCCGTCCGACCCGTCCGAAGCTCCGACCCGTCCGACCCGCTGTCCCGTCCGACCCGCCGTCCCATCCGACCCGCGTACCCAGCAACCCGTCCCATCCGAACCGAGGCAGTCGAGGCTTCGGTCATGCATGACGTACGCGTACGCGCTGCGTACGAGCGTACGCCCCGCGTTCGGAGGCGGTTCAGCCTTCCTATAAATAGGATGCGAGGCTTTCCGAAAATGTTGCTCATTTCTCTCCTCTCTCTCACAACTTTGTCTCGTTTTCCGTGCCCGTTATAACCCGAAGCTCTGGTCTTTTTGCTCAAGTCCCGAGGGTCGATTTTACTCCCGAGATTCCCGAGAATCCCGAGAAAAATCCGTTTTCTGAGACGAGACTCTGCCCGGTTTTCCATCTCGCTTTCTTCAATCAATCAAGTGAGTTTCATACCCCTTAGTCAACCTGTTAAATATTCTAAATGCTTTTATGCTTTTATATGCTTTCAAAAGGGGGGGGAATACAAGTTAAATACTTTTAGTTATTGTTTCAACCACATGTGATTGTACTAATCACATGTGATTAATAACTAGGGAAATCAGTGGTTTTATCACTATTCAAACTATCTATCAAACTGTTTTACTTCTAAATGTTTTCCAAACCCATTTACTTTTCGAATTTACACTGCAACTGTGATTTAAACAAATGTTCCTTATACTTAATCTGTTTTTAATCAAATCTACGCCTTCAAATGGTTTTATAGATTGACATCAAGTCAATCTTTCTTTAAAGATAATACTTATGTTTCAAATGCCTTATAAATACTTATTTATGCTTTTATATTGCAAATTGCATGCCCATATATGTATAGACGTATAAATAATGTTTAAAGGGCTTAGGAAGGCTATCCACCTTGTTTCCTTTTCCTCGATTTGGATGTGGTCTGATAGGATTTTGGGTGACCATCCGAAGGTCGTTTCCATATTAATTATATATCAAATATACATATATAGACATAAAAATACTTCCATAATCATATGTACTAAACGCACTGTTAACAAGTTACCATCGGGGTAACACAGAATCATACTATTACAACTGCTAGATCAATGAGTCAGTTCATTCATGAGTCTATACTAGGAAGAGAATATATACAACAATACTACGAGAACATATACAACTATACTAGAACAAGAAACATTTCATCACACATGCAAGAATACGATAACAAATGTGATCCACTGTATCGGAGCATGCCTTAAATGTCATGGCCCGAGTTGTAGCCAGAATTCTCTTGGAGGGAGAGCGTTGAGTTTGCGTATAGATCTATACTGGATTGACTATCCTACACCTTGCTGCTAGCTACAGCCGGACCTGCAGGTCTGCGGGTGCCAAACGTCATTCCGTTATTACGACCGTTCTTTATGTCGTTGTTATCAGTCGATAGTATGGTGCAATTATCACATTATACCTTAATATAAATCCGGTTTAAGGTAGTAGTAATTAGTACAACAGTAGTTCTTATTATACAAAACTACAGTACTACAATGATTTACCCATTACATATTTTGGTGATAATCTCACTTAAGCATTAATGTACAAACTATATTTTATCAAATGATAGTTATACTTGGGTAATCACACACTTTTACAACAGACGAGTTTACAAAACAGTTAAGCCTTGGTAGAAGGTTACTTTTATAGAAAATATAGGATTTTCTGAGAGATTCAAACTTTTGCAAATACTTTTAAACATTTATTTACATTTTTACAAACTTATACATTGGGACAAGTTCAACGTTTTTGACAATGAACATTGACACTAAAATACTTATGAACTCACCAGCTTAATGCTGATAAACTCTTTCAAAATAACTTGTATTCTCAGGTCATCAGTAGACAGGTACCGATGCCAGCTTTTGAGAAGATGGAGTGTTCTAAGACTCATCATTTGTTATTTTGATTTACGTTATATTTTTGGTGTCTAAAAAAAATTGTACAGAACACGCATGTATTAAAACTTGATATAATGCAATGGATGATGTTGTTTGCCTATTTATATTAACTGTGTTGTGAATTACCTACATGACGTCCTCCGCCCCAGAACGTTTCCGCCGTTCTTGGTTTTGGGGTGTGACAGATTGGTATCAGAGCATTGTTTATAGTGAATTGAGTATATCAACCCATAAAAAGATATACTAAACTATAAACCCATTAGGGATTAAACTCTGACCAAGAGTCTATACTTAAAATAATAAAATATTTAACTAAGTATACTAGTCTGCATTCATACTAAAATAAGTGTCACAATGACAAGAACAAAAGTATTACGATTGTTAAATATCACAAGTGAGCTCGGGGATGTATGGTCAGTCCTGGGAATGGCATAGCCTGATCAACTATGCTGATCCTAGGAGTGATTAGCACATGCCTTAGAATGGTTGTGATAGGTTAACAAGTCTAAAAACTTACCAACAATACCACAAGAAGATCAATAGAATTTAAACTTAAAATACTATAGGAGTATTTTGCGCTACTAGTTACACGTATACTATATTTTTATACCTCTATTCTCGCGTAGATCTTGATGGCTAGATATCCATCATGGCGACCCGTACTTTCCCAATGAAGGCAATGCCGGGTGGATCGATGAAGAGCCGAAGTTGATCATCCAATCCCTTTGGATGATCACCTCGCAGAAGGCTTTTCAGATGGATCCGACTCCGAGCCTGAAGTCAACAACCTACCGATTGTAGGTCAAGCCCCGAACAACAACCCTCGACCAGCGTTTCCAGGTCCTACACCCATGTGGGCAAACAACCTGAACCGCTGAAGTGATGATCAGGGTCAACCCTTACCATACTTTGGGGAGCGAACCTTTTACAACGTCAGCGATGGTGGCTCTACTGACCGAGCTCTGCCTGTCATTATCCGCAGAATAGCTCGTATTGTCGAGCAAGGTGGAGCAGCCGTCGACCGGGTCATAGAGATTGATGCCGACTCAGGTGTCAACACAGTCAGCATCCGCCGTCTTGCAGAAGACATGGAACGGACCCGGAGGACAAATAAAACCCTGCAATAGCAGTTGGCTGCCTCACGAGCTGAAATATTGGAACTTCGAGCTCGTCAGAGGACTCAGGATCGACCCATTCAAGAGGTGTTTCGTCAAGTATCCGACCGCAGTACTCGCCCGGGATTTTCCCATCGCCGTTGGTTGATGTCTAGTACAGCTCCGTCTTTTAATTAAAGTATAGCCTTTAACATCTGTGCTCCAAGTAGCGCTTGTGTGTAAAATGTTTCTAACTTCCGTACTCAAATTTGAAATCTAAGGACTGTCAAACTTTTCTTTATGGTATGATGTATGACCTACTGTTAGGTCGATTTTCCCTGAACTTATTACGTCAGTAATACCAGTAAATTTTTGAGATCTATCTATCTGGGGAAAAATCTATACACTTGTGCTTTCCTACTTATAATGCTTGTTGTGGTTTCAAGCACCCTTTCAACTGTTGGACTATGTTTAGTTAGTCCATGTGTCACTCTCGCGTTGCTTACAAATTGATTCTTACCATCTTTCTTATCTTTTTAAACTTTCAGCTGAAGGATGCCTCCTCGCAAGTCTCCCAGGAATAGGAATAATCCTGCACCTCCACCACCTCCTCCGCCTCTGGTCATCGATACTGTAGCCCTGAATGCTGTCGTAGCTGCAGCAGTGGCAACTGCCATGGCTCAGTATCACTCTTCTGATGCCAGCAGAGGTGGAACCCCTGTGGAATCTATTCCGATCGAAATCCCTGTGCGCTCAAGGGAGTGCTCTTACAAGGATTTTACAAACTGCAAGCCGAAGCCTTTCTATGGCACCGGCGGAGTCATTGCTCTCTCGCAGTGGTTCGAGAAGACTGAATCAGTCTTCGAAATCTGTTCATGCCCTGCTGCGTGCAAGGTGAAATATGCCGCCTGCACCTTTGAGGGTAAAGCCCTAACGTGGTGGAACGGCCACGTCAAAGCGCTAACTCTCGTCGTAGCCAACGACATGGGCTGGGAAACAATGAAAGACCTCATGACTGAGGAATACTGCCCGAGGGGCGAGATCCAGAAACTGGAGCAGGAACTCTGGAACCTGTCAATGAAGGGCACCAATGTGGTCGCTTATACTGCCCGATTCAGCGAGCTGGTGGCCCTCTGCCCCAATATGGTTCCCACCGAGGGGAAGAAGATCGAGAGGTACATATGGGGGCTAATGCCTCCGTATCAGGGGAATGTGCTAGCGTCAAACCCCGCTACCTTCGACAGTGCCAAACGATTGGCACAACGACTCATTGACCATGGAGTCAAAACCCCTGCAACCACAACCACCCTAGCCATCCCGGAACCCTCCAAACCCACCGATACTAAGCGGAAATTCTGGGATGAAAGGAAGAAGCAGCAGGCTGCCAAAAAGCAGCAATTGGTGGCAATTCATGCCGCAGTAACCTCTACTGCTGCTACTACTGCCCCGGTTAGTCGGTATGCTGGAAGTTCGCCCAAGTGCAACAAATGCAGCTACCACCACAACGGCCCCTGCCGTGAATTGCAGTGCTCTAACTGCAACAAGAAAGGACACACCGTCCAATTCTGTAAATTCCCGGCACAACCTATCAACCAAGTCCCTGGCTCTGGCGCGAGCCCAACCTGCTATGGATGTGGCGAAGCAGGCCACTTTAAGAGGGACTGCCCCAAAGCGAGGAATGCTGGAGGAGCAGGGAGGGTACTGGCTATAGGCCACGGGGAAGCAGTTGCTGACCCGACAGTAGTAACCGGTACGTTCCTCCTCGATAACTCCTATGCATGCATTCTATTCGATAGTGGAGCGGAGCGAAGCTTCGTAAACCATAAATTTGCTCGCATGCTTAACCAACCACCGCACGCACTCAAAGAACTATTTACAGTAGTAATGGCTAATGGAAAAACTGAAAATACGAGTAGCATATACTTAGGTTGTACCCTAACCCTAGACAACCATTCATTTCCAATCGACCTCATGCCAGTCTCAATAAAAAGTTTCGACGTCATCATTGGCATGGACTGGTTAAGCCTTCATCGTGCCGACATCATGTGCTTCGAGAAAGCAGTCCGTCTAAACCTTCCGTCTAACGAAACTCTTATAGTCTATGGCGACAAACCCGGTGCAAGTCTTCGCATCATATCAAGTATTCAAGCACAGAAATACCTGCGTAAGGAATACCACGCATTCCTTGCTCACGTCGTCGACACGAACCTAGAAACGAAAGAACTAAAGAACCTCCCAGTAGTGAGCGACTTCCCCGACATTTTCCCAGAAGAACTACCCGGATTACCTCCGCAACGACAAGTCGAGTTCAGAATCGACTTAGTCCCAGGAGCTACCCCAGTAGCCAAGTCGCCCTACCGTTTAGCACCAGCCGAGATGCAAGAACTCTCTGGTCAACTTAACGAACTGCTCAGCAAGGGCTTTATAAGGCCAAGTTTCTCACCTTGGGGAGCACCGGTCTTGTTTGTTAAGAAGAAGGACGGATCCTTCCGTATGTGTATTGACTACAGAGAACTCAACAAACTGACGGTCAAGAATCGTTACCCTCTGCCACGCATAGATGATCTATTCGACCAACTGCAAGGGGCGAACTATTTTTCTAAGATTGATCTGAGATCCGGATATCACCAGTTACGAGTGCTAGGGGAGGATGTGCCGAAGACCGCCTTCCGAACTCGTTACGGACATTACGAGTTCGTGGTGATGCCATTCGGATTGACCAATGCGCCCGCAGTCTTCGTGGATCTGATGAATAGAGTATGCCGACCCTACTTGGATCAGTTCGTCATCGTTTTCATTGACGACATCCTAATCTACTCCCGAAGTAAGAAAGAACATGGCGATCATCTGCGACAAGTTCTAGGGACATTACGAAAAGAGAAACTTTATGCGAAGTTCTCGAAATGTGAATTTTGGATCCGAAGAGTCGAATTCTTAGGACACGTGGTAAGCGAAGAGGTAATCCACGTGGACCCATCCAAAATTAAGGCCATTGAGAACTGGTCAGCACCGAAGACTCCTACAGAAATTCGTCAATTTCTAGGTCTCGCTGGCTACTACCGCAGGTTCATTCAGAACTTCTCACGAATAGCGAAGCCTCTTACAACACTAACCCAGAAAGGCGTGGCCTTTGACTGGGAAGAGAAACAAGAAAGAGCGTTCCAAACGCTCAAACGAGCCTTGTGCACCGCACCAATACTATCCCTTCCCGAAGGAATAGAAGACTTCGTAGTTTATTGCGATGCATCAAACCAAGGACTCGGATGTGTTCTGATGCAGCGAGGTAAGGTCATCGCCTACGCCTCAAGACAATTGAAGACACACGAGGTTAACTACACAACCCACGATCTTGAACTAGGAGCAGTAGTGTTTGCTCTGAAGATCTGGAGACATTACTTGTATGGAACGAAGAGCACTATCTTTACCGACCACAAGAGTTTACAACACATTTTCGATCAGAAGGAGCTCAACATGAGACAACGACGATGGGTCGAGCTACTCAGTGATTACGAATGCGATATTCGTTATCATCCGGGTAAAGCCAACGTAGTAGCAGACGCCCTAAGTCGGAAGGAATATTCTGGTCGCAAAGTCAAGTCATTATCGATAACCATCCATTCACACCTGACTAAGCAAATTCAGGCGGCTCAACTTGAGGCCATGAAATCTGAAAATGTGTCAAGTGAATCCCTTAGAGGAATAGACAAGAATTTAGAAGCCAAGGGTGACGGAGCTTTATATTTCATGAACCGGATCTGGACACCGAAACATGGTGGTTTCCGAGACTTGGTCATGACCGAGGCGCACAACACTCGGTATTCCGTCCACCCAGGTTCAGATAAGATGTATCTGGATCTTAAGAAGCTATACTGGTGGCCTAATATGAAAGCAGAGATTGCTACCTTCGTAAGTAAATGCCTTACTTGCGCAAAGGTTAAGGTCGAGTACCAGAAGCCCTCTGGTTTATTGCAGCAACCAGAGATCCCGGAATGGAAGTGGGAGCGGATCACTATGGATTTCATAACCAAGTTGCCCAAGACAACGGGTGGACTTGACACCATATGGGTCATCGTTGATAGATTGACCAAGTCTGCACACTTCCTGCCTATCAAAGAAACCGACAAGATGGAGAAGCTTACGAGAACATACATTAGGGAAATCGTACGGCTACATGGTGTACCTATGTCCATTATCTCCGATAGAGATAGTAGGTTCACCTCAAGATTTTGGCAATCACTACAACATTCTCTAGGAACAAGGCTGGACATGAGCACAGCCTACCATCCTCAGACCGACGGACAAAGTGAGAGGACCATCCAAACTCTGGAAGATATGTTGCGAGCCTGCGTGATTGACTTTGGGAAGGCATGGGATACTCATTTACCCCTTGTCGAGTTTTCCTATAATAACAGTTATCACACGAGCATCAAGGCTGCTCCATTTGAAGCTCTCTACGGCCGTAAGTGCAGATCCCCTCTGTGCTGGGCTGAGGTGGGTGATACCCAATTAGCCAGGGGGCAAACTTCCGACAGTACTCTCACCGGTCCGGAGATCATTCGGGAAACAACAGAGAAAATCGTTCAGATCCGTGAACGATTGAAAGCCTCCAGAGACCGACAGAAGAGCTACGCTGATAAACGAAGGAAACCTTTGGAATTTCAGGTGGGAGACCGAGTCCTCCTCAAAGTCTCACCCTGGAAGGGCTTGATACGCTTCGGCAAGCGTGGAAAGCTTAATCCGAGGTACATAGGGCCTTTCGAGATTCTTGCAAGAGTCGGCCCCGTAGCTTACAAACTCGAACTACCAGACGCACTTCGTAACGTACATTCTACATTCCACGTATCTAACTTGAAAAAGTGTCTATCCGACGAGACTCTTGTAATCCCACTCGACGAGATCGAAATCAACGAGAGCCTCAACTTCGTGGAAGAACCTGTAGAGATCATGGACCGTGAGGTCAAGCAGACAAAGCAAAGCCGTATCCCTATCGTGAAGGTTCGCTGGAATGCCAAGCGAGGACCGGAATTCACTTGGGAACGTGAGGATCAGATGAAACTGAAATACCCTCACCTTTTTGCTTAGTTATTCGTAATTTCTAACTTGCTTAAAATTCTAATTTCGGGACGAAATTCCTTCTAACGGGGGGATGATGTGACAACCCGATATTTCGAGTCAATGTAATGTAAAACCGATCAAATTTAGGTCAAAATGTAACCTTCCTAAAATCTTGTTCGGATTAAAGAAAGTAGTAGGAATCATATCAAGGTTTGCGTACATAAAAAGAACGTCCAAATCTGACCTCGGATGAGGAAGTTATGAAATTTTGAAGAAATTCCTTAATCACGTCATTTTAATAAATAAATAATAAAAATAATTTCGGAATTAGCCAACGGAATCTAAACGAAAGTCGTAGATCATGGTCTCACCTTCGCGTGAATATAAAGAACGTCAAAAACGGAGTTCGTATGAGAGAGATATGAATTTTTGAAGATTATTTAAAATAAATAAGAATTTAATTATAAATTCCCGGTAATATCCGAAGGGGAGTCATCGGATTGGACCGAAGTACGCCCTGCGTACCTTCGTACGCCCCGCGTACTGAGATCGAGGGTCTCGGATCGTCCACGTCGCGCTATCCGAAGAATCTAACCCGTCCGACCCGTCCGAAGCTCCGACCCGTCCGACCCGCTGTCCCGTCCGACCCGCCGTCCCATCCGACCCGCGTACCCAGCAACCCGTCCCATCCGAACCGAGGCAGTCGAGGCTTCGGTCATGCATGACGTACGCGTACGCGCTGCGTACGAGCGTACGCCCCGCGTTCGGAGGCGGTTCAGCCTTCCTATAAATAGGATGCGAGGCTTTCCGAAAATGTTGCTCATTTCTCTCCTCTCTCTCACAACTTTGTCTCGTTTTCCGTGCCCGTTATAACCCGAAGCTCTGGTCTTTTTGCTCAAGTCCCGAGGGTCGATTTTACTCCCGAGATTCCCGAGAATCCCGAGAAAAATCCGTTTTCTGAGACGAGACTCTGCCCGGTTTTCCATCTCGCTTTCTTCAATCAATCAAGTGAGTTTCATACCCCTTAGTCAACCTGTTAAATATTCTAAATGCTTTTATGCTTTTATATGCTTTCAAAAGGGGGGGGGGGGGGGAATACAAGTTAAATACTTTTAGTTATTGTTTCAACCACATGTGATTGTACTAATCACATGTGATTAATAACTAGGGAAATCAGTGGTTTTATCACTATTCAAACTATCTATCAAACTGTTTTACTTCTAAATGTTTTCCAAACCCATTTACTTTTCGAATTTACACTGCAACTGTGATTTAAACAAATGTTCCTTATACTTAATCTGTTTTTAATCAAATCTACGCCTTCAAATGGTTTTATAGATTGACATCAAGTCAATCTTTCTTTAAAGATAATACTTATGTTTCAAATGCCTTATAAATACTTATTTATGCTTTTATATTGCAAATTGCATGCCCATATATGTATAGACGTATAAATAATGTTTAAAGGGCTTAGGAAGGCTATCCACCTTGTTTCCTTTTCCTCGATTTGGATGTGGTCTGATAGGATTTTGGGTGACCATCCGAAGGTCGTTTCCATATTAATTATATATCAAATATACATATATAGACATAAAAATACTTCCATAATCATATGTACTAAACGCACTGTTAACAAGTTACCATCGGGGTAACACAGAATCATACTATTACAACTGCTAGATCAATGAGTCAGTTCATTCATGAGTCTATACTAGGAAGAGAATATATACAACAATACTACGAGAACATATACAACTATACTAGAACAAGAAACATTTCATCACACATGCAAGAATACGATAACAAATGTGATCCACTGTATCGGAGCATGCCTTAAATGTCATGGCCCGAGTTGTAGCCAGAATTCTCTTGGAGGGAGAGCGTTGAGTTTGCGTATAGATCTATACTGGATTGACTATCCTACACCTTGCTGCTAGCTACAGCCGGACCTGCAGGTCTGCGGGTGCCAAACGTCATTCCGTTATTACGACCGTTCTTTATGTCGTTGTTATCAGTCGATAGTATGGTGCAATTATCACATTATACCTTAATATAAATCCGGTTTAAGGTAGTAGTAATTAGTACAACAGTAGTTCTTATTATACAAAACTACAGTACTACAATGATTTACCCATTACATATTTTGGTGATAATCTCACTTAAGCATTAATGTACAAACTATATTTTATCAAATGATAGTTATACTTGGGTAATCACACACTTTTACAACAGACGAGTTTACAAAACAGTTAAGCCTTGGTAGAAGGTTACTTTTATAGAAAATATAGGATTTTCTGAGAGATTCAAACTTTTGCAAATACTTTTAAACATTTATTTACATTTTTACAAACTTATACATTGGGACAAGTTCAACGTTTTTGACAATGAACATTGACACTAAAATACTTATGAACTCACCAGCTTAATGCTGATAAACTCTTTCAAAATAACTTGTATTCTCAGGTCATCAGTAGACAGGTACCGATGCCAGCTTTTGAGAAGATGGAGTGTTCTAAGACTCATCATTTGTTATTTTGATTTACGTTATATTTTTGGTGTCTAAAAAAAATTGTACAGAACACGCATGTATTAAAACTTGATATAATGCAATGGATGATGTTGTTTGCCTATTTATATTAACTGTGTTGTGAATTACCTACATGACGTCCTCCGCCCCAGAACGTTTCCGCCGTTCTTGGTTTTGGGGTGTGACAGATTGGTATCAGAGCATTGTTTATAGTGAATTGAGTATATCAACCCATAAAAAGATATACTAAACTATAAACCCATTAGGGATTAAACTCTGACCAAGAGTCTATACTTAAAATAATAAAATATTTAACTAAGTATACTAGTCTGCATTCATACTAAAATAAGTGTCACAATGACAAGAACAAAAGTATTACGATTGTTAAATATCACAAGTGAGCTCGGGGATGTATGGTCAGTCCTGGGAATGGCATAGCCTGATCAACTATGCTGATCCTAGGAGTGATTAGCACATGCCTTAGAATGGTTGTGATAGGTTAACAAGTCTAAAAACTTACCAACAATACCACAAGAAGATCAATAGAATTTAAACTTAAAATACTATAGGAGTATTTTGCGCTACTAGTTACACGTATACTATATTTTTATACCTCTATTCTCGCGTAGATCTTGATGGCTAGATATCCATCATGGCGACCCGTACTTTCCCAATGAAGGCAATGCCGGGTGGATCGATGAAGAGCCGAAGTTGATCATCCAATCCCTTTGGATGATCACCTCGCAGAAGGCTTTTCAGATGGATCTGACTCCGAGCCTGAAGTCAACAACCTACCGATTGTAGGTCAAGCCCCGAACAACAACCCTCGACCAGCGTTTCCAGGTCCTACACCCATGTGGGCAAACAACCTGAACCGCTGAAGTGATGATCAGGGTCAACCCTTACCATACTTTGGGGAGCGAACCTTTTACAACGTCAGCGATGGTGGCTCTACTGACCGAGCTCTGCCTGTCATTATCCGCAGAATAGCTCGTATTGTCGAGCAAGGTGGAGCAGCCGTCGACCGGGTCATAGAGATTGATGCCGACTCAGGTGTCAACACAGTCAGCATCCGCCGTCTTGCAGAAGACATGGAACGGACCCGGAGGACAAATAAAACCCTGCAATAGCAGTTGGCTGCCTCACGAGCTGAAATATTGGAACTTCGAGCTCGTCAGAGGACTCAGGATCGACCCATTCAAGAGGTGTTTCGTCAAGTATCCGACCGCAGTACTCGCCCGGGATTTTCCCATCGCCGTTGGTTGATGTCTAGTACAGCTCCGTCTTTTAATTAAAGTATAGCCTTTAACATCTGTGCTCCAAGTAGCGCTTGTGTGTAAAATGTTTCTAACTTCCGTACTCAAATTTGAAATCTAAGGACTGTCAAACTTTTCTTTATGGTATGATGTATGACCTACTGTTAGGTCGATTTTCCCTGAACTTATTACGTCAGTAATACCAGTAAATTTTTGAGATCTATCTATCTGGGAAAAAATCTATACACTTGTGCTTTCCTACTTATAATGCTTGTTGTGGTTTCAAGCACCCTTTCAACTGTTGGACTATGTTTAGTTAGTCCATGTGTCACTCTCGCGTTGCTTACAAATTGATTCTTACCATCTTTCTTATCTTTTTAAACTTTCAGCTGAAGGATGCCTCCTCGCAAGTCTCCCAGGAATAGGAATAATCCTGCACCTCCACCACCTCCTCCGCCTCTGGTCATCGATACTGTAGCCCTGAATGCTGTCGTAGCTGCAGCAGTGGCAACTGCCATGGCTCAGTATCACTCTTCTGATGCCAGCAGAGGTGGAACCCCTGTGGAATCTATTCCGATCGAAATCCCTGTGCGCTCAAGGGAGTGCTCTTACAAGGATTTTACAAACTGCAAGCCGAAGCCTTTCTATGGCACCGGCGGAGTCATTGCTCTCTCGCAGTGGTTCGAGAAGACTGAATCAGTCTTCGAAATCTGTTCATGCCCTGCTGCGTGCAAGGTGAAATATGCCGCCTGCACCTTTGAGGGTAAAGCCCTAACGTGGTGGAACGGCCACGTCAAAGCGCTAACTCTCGTCGTAGCCAACGACATGGGCTGGGAAACAATGAAAGACCTCATGACTGAGGAATACTGCCCGAGGGGCGAGATCCAGAAACTAGAGCAGGAACTCTGGAACCTGTCAATGAAGGGCACCAATGTGGTCGCTTATACTGCCCGATTCAGCGAGCTGGTGGCCCTCTGCCCCAATATGGTTCCCACCGAGGGGAAGAAGATCGAGAGGTACATATGGGGGCTAGTGCCTCCGTATCAGGGGAATGTGCTAGCGTCAAACCCCGCTACCTTCGACAGTGCCAAACGATTGGCACAACGACTCATTGACCATGGAGTCAAAACCCCTGCAACCACAACCACCCTAGCCATCCCGGAACCCTCCAAACCCACCGATACTAAGCGGAAATTCTGGGATGAAAGGAAGAAGCAGCAGGCTGCCAAAAAGCAGCAATTGGTGGCAATTCATGCCGCAGTAACCTCTACTGCTGCTACTACTGCCCCGGTTAGTCGGTATGCTGGAAGTTCGCCCAAGTGCAACAAATGCAGCTACCACCACAACGGCCCCTGCCGTGAATTGCAGTGCTCTAACTGCAACAAGAAAGGACACACCGTCCGATTCTGTAAATTCCCGGCACAACCTATCAACCAAGTCCCTGGCTCTGGCGCGAGCCCAACCTGCTATGGATGTGGCGAAGCAGGCCACTTTAAGAGGGACTGCCCCAAAGCGAGGAATGCTGGAGGAGCAGGGAGGGTACTGGCTATAGGCCACGGGGAAGCAGTTGCTGACCCGACAGTAGTAACCGGTACGTTCCTCCTCGATAACTCCTATGCATGCATTCTATTCGATAGTGGAGCGGAGCGAAGCTTCGTAAACCATAAATTTGCTCGCATGCTTAACCAACCACCGCACGCACTCAAAGAACTATTTACAGTAGTAATGGCTAATGGAAAAACTGAAAAATACGAGTAGCATATACTTAGGTTGTACCCTAACCCTAGACAACCATTCATTTCCAATCGACCTCATGCCAGTCTCAATAAAAAGTTTCGACGTCATCATTGGCATGGACTGGTTAAGCCTTCATCGTGCCGACATCATGTGCTTCGAGAAAGCAGTCCGTCTAAACCTTCCGTCTAACGAAACTCTTATAGTCTATGGCGACAAACCCGGTGCAAGTCTTCGCATCATATCAAGTATTCAAGCACAGAAATACCTGCGTAAGGAATACCACGCATTCCTTGCTCACGTCGTCGACACGAACCTAGAAACGAAAGAACTAAAGAACCTCCCAGTAGTGAGCGACTTCCCCGACATTTTCCCAGAAGAACTACCCGGATTACCTCCGCAACGACAAGTCGAGTTCAGAATCGACTTAGTCCCAGGAGCTACCCCAGTAGCCAAGTCGCCCTACCGTTTAGCACCAGCCGAGATGCAAGAACTCTCTGGTCAACTTAACGAACTGCTCAGCAAGGGCTTTATAAGGCCAAGTTTCTCACCTTGGGGAGCACCGGTCTTGTTTGTTAAGAAGAAGGACGGATCCTTCCGTATGTGTATTGACTACAGAGAACTCAACAAACTGACGGTCAAGAATCGTTACCCTCTGCCACGCATAGATGATCTATTCGACCAACTGCAAGGGGCGAACTATTTTTCTAAGATTGATCTGAGATCCGGATATCACCAGTTACGAGTGCTAGGGGAGGATGTGCCGAAGACCGCCTTCCGAACTCGTTACGGACATTACGAGTTCGTGGTGATGCCATTCGGATTGACCAATGCGCCCGCAGTCTTCGTGGATCTGATGAATAGAGTATGCCGACCCTACTTGGATCAGTTCGTCATCGTTTTCATTGACGACATCCTAATCTACTCCCGAAGTAAGAAAGAACATGGCGATCATCTGCGACAAGTTCTAGGGACATTACGAAAAGAGAAACTTTATGCGAAGTTCTCGAAATGTGAATTTTGGATCCGAAGAGTCGAATTCTTAGGACACGTGGTAAGCGAAGAGGTAATCCACGTGGACCCATCCAAAATTAAGGCCATTGAGAACTGGTCAGCACCGAAGACTCCTACAGAAATTCGTCAATTTCTAGGTCTCGCTGGCTACTACCGCAGGTTCATTCAGAACTTCTCACGAATAGCGAAGCCTCTTACAACACTAACCCAGAAAGGCGTGGCCTTTGACTGGGAAGAGAAACAAGAAAGAGCGTTCCAAACGCTCAAACGAGCCTTGTGCACCGCACCAATACTATCCCTTCCCGAAGGAATAGAAGACTTCGTAGTTTATTGCGATGCATCAAACCAAGGACTCGGATGTGTTCTGATGCAGCGAGGTAAGGTCATCGCCTACGCCTCAAGACAATTGAAGACACACGAACTACACAACCCACGATCTTGAACTAGGAGCAGTAGTGTTTGCTCTGAAGATCTGGAGACATTACTTGTATGGAACGAAGAGCACTATCTTTACCGACCACAAGAGTTTACAACACATTTTCGATCAGAAGGAGCTCAACATGAGACAACGACGATGGGTCGAGCTACTCAGTGATTACGAATGCGATATTCGTTATCATCCGGGTAAAGCCAACGTAGTAGCAGACGCCCTAAGTCGGAAGGAATATTCTGGTCGCAAAGTCAAGTCATTATCGATAACCATCCATTCACACCTGACTAAGCAAATTCAGGCGGCTCAACTTGAGGCCATGAAATCTGAAAATGTGTCAAGTGAATCCCTTAGAGGAATAGACAAGAATTTAGAAGCCAAGGGTGACGGAGCTTTATATTTCATGAACCGGATCTGGACACCGAAACATGGTGGTTTCCGAGACTTGGTCATGACCGAGGCGCACAACACTCGGTATTCCGTCCACCCAGGTTCAGATAAGATGTATCTGGATCTTAAGAAGCTATACTGGTGGCCTAATATGAAAGCAGAGATTGCTACCTTCGTAAGTAAATGCCTTACTTGCGCAAAGGTTAAGGTCGAGTACCAGAAGCCCTCTGGTTTATTGCAGCAACCAGAGATCCCGGAATGGAAGTGGGAGCGGATCACTATGGATTTCATAACCAAGTTGCCCAAGACAACGGGTGGACTTGACACCATATGGGTCATCGTTGATAGATTGACCAAGTCTGCACACTTCCTGCCTATCAAAGAAACCGACAAGATGGAGAAGCTTACGAGAACATACATTAGGGAAATCGTACGGCTACATGGTGTACCTATGTCCATTATCTCCGATAGAGATAGTAGGTTCACCTCAAGATTTTGGCAATCACTACAACATTCTCTAGGAACAAGGCTGGACATGAGCACAGCCTACCATCCTCAGACCGACGGACAAAGTGAGAGGACCATCCAAACTCTGGAAGATATGTTGCGAGCCTGCGTGATTGACTTTGGGAAGGCATGGGATACTCATTTACCCCTTGTCGAGTTTTCCTATAATAACAGTTATCACACGAGCATCAAGGCTGCTCCATTTGAAGCTCTCTACGGCCGTAAGTGCAGATCCCCTCTGTGCTGGGCTGAGGTGGGTGATACCCAATTAGCCAGGGGGCAAACTTCCGACAGTACTCTCACCGGTCCGGAGATCATTCGGGAAACAACAGAGAAAATCGTTCAGATCCGTGAACGATTGAAAGCCTCCAGAGACCGACAGAAGAGCTACGCTGATAAACGAAGGAAACCTTTGGAATTTCAGGTGGGAGACCGAGTCCTCCTCAAAGTCTCACCCTGGAAGGGCTTGATACGCTTCGGCAAGCGTGGAAAGCTTAATCCGAGGTACATAGGGCCTTTCGAGATTCTTGCAAGAGTCGGCCCCGTAGCTTACAAACTCGAACTACCAGACGCACTTCGTAACGTACATTCTACATTCCACGTATCTAACTTGAAAAAGTGTCTATCCGACGAGACTCTTGTAATCCCACTCGACGAGATCGAAATCAACGAGAGCCTCAACTTCGTGGAAGAACCTGTAGAGATCATGGACCGTGAGGTCAAGCAGACAAAGCAAAGCCGTATCCCTATCGTGAAGGTTCGCTGGAATGCCAAGCGAGGACCGGAATTCACTTGGGAACGTGAGGATCAGATGAAACTGAAATACCCTCACCTTTTTGCTTAGTTATTCGTAATTTCTAACTTGCTTAAAATTCTAATTTCGGGACGAAATTCCTTCTAACGGGGGGATGATGTGACAACCCGATATTTCGAGTCAATGTAATGTAAAACCGATCAAATTTAGGTCAAAATGTAACCTTCCTAAAATCTTGTTCGGATTAAAGAAAGTAGTAGGAATCATATCAAGGTTTGCGTACATAAAAAGAACGTCCAAATCTGACCTCGGATGAGGAAGTTATGAAATTTTGAAGAAATTCCTTAATCACGTCATTTTAATAAATAAATAATAAAAATAATTTCGGAATTAGCCAACGGAATCTAAACGAAAGTCGTAGATCATGGTCTCACCTTCGCGTGAATATAAAGAACGTCAAAAACGGAGTTCGTATGAGAGAGATATGAATTTTTGAAGATTATTTAAAATAAATAAGAATTTAATTATAAATTCCCGGTAATATCCGAAGGGGAGTCATCGGATTGGACCGAAGTACGCCCTGCGTACCTTCGTACGCCCCGCGTACTGAGATCGAGGGTCTCGGATCGTCCACGTCGCGCTATCCGAAGAATCTAACCCGTCCGACCCGTCCGAAGCTCCGACCCGTCCGACCCGCTGTCCCGTCCGACCCGCCGTCCCATCCGACCCGCGTACCCAGCAACCCGTCCCATCCGAACCGAGGCAGTCGAGGCTTCGGTCATGCATGACGTACGCGTACGCGCTGCGTACGAGCGTACGCCCCGCGTTCGGAGGCGGTTCAGCCTTCCTATAAATAGGATGCGAGGCTTTCCGAAAATGTTGCTCATTTCTCTCCTCTCTCTCACAACTTTGTCTCGTTTTCCGTGCCCGTTATAACCCGAAGCTCTGGTCTTTTTGCTCAAGTCCCGAGGGTCGATTTTACTCCCGAGATTCCCGAGAATCCCGAGAAAAATCCGTTTTCTGAGACGAGACTCTGCCCGGTTTTCCATCTCGCTTTCTTCAATCAATCAAGTGAGTTTCATACCCCTTAGTCAACCTGTTAAATATTCTAAATGCTTTTATGCTTTTATATGCTTTCAAAAGGGGGGGGGGAATACAAGTTAAATACTTTTAGTTATTGTTTCAACCACATGTGATTGTACTAATCACATGTGATTAATAACTAGGGAAATCAGTGGTTTTATCACTATTCAAACTATCTATCAAACTGTTTTACTTCTAAATGTTTTCCAAACCCATTTACTTTTCGAATTTACACTGCAACTGTGATTTAAACAAATGTTCCTTATACTTAATCTGTTTTTAATCAAATCTACGCCTTCAAATGGTTTTATAGATTGACATCAAGTCAATCTTTCTTTAAAGATAATACTTATGTTTCAAATGCCTTATAAATACTTATTTATGCTTTTATATTGCAAATTGCATGCCCATATATGTATAGACGTATAAATAATGTTTAAAGGGCTTAGGAAGGCTATCCACCTTGTTTCCTTTTCCTCGATTTGGATGTGGTCTGATAGGATTTTGGGTGACCATCCGAAGGTCGTTTCCATATTAATTATATATCAAATATACATATATAGACATAAAAATACTTCCATAATCATATGTACTAAACGCACTGTTAACAAGTTACCATCGGGGTAACACAGAATCATACTATTACAACTGCTAGATCAATGAGTCAGTTCATTCATGAGTCTATACTAGGAAGAGAATATATACAACAATACTACGAGAACATATACAACTATACTAGAACAAGAAACATTTCATCACACATGCAAGAATACGATAACAAATGTGATCCACTGTATCGGAGCATGCCTTAAATGTCATGGCCCGAGTTGTAGCCAGAATTCTCTTGGAGGGAGAGCGTTGAGTTTGCGTATAGATCTATACTGGATTGACTATCCTATACCTTGCTGCTAGCTACAGCCGGACCTGCAGGTCTGCGGGTGCCAAACGTCATTCCGTTATTACGACCGTTCTTTATGTCGTTGTTATCAGTCGATAGTATGGTGCAATTATCACATTATACCTTAATATAAATCCGGTTTAAGGTAGTAGTAATTAGTACAACAGTAGTTCTTATTATACAAAACTACAGTACTACAATGATTTACCCATTACATATTTTGGTGATAATCTCACTTAAGCATTAATGTACAAACTATATTTTATCAAATGATAGTTATACTTGGGTAATCACACACTTTTACAACAGACGAGTTTACAAAACAGTTAAGCCTTGGTAGAAGGTTACTTTTATAGAAAATATAGGATTTTCTGAGAGATTCAAACTTTTGCAAATACTTTTAAACATTTATTTACATTTTTACAAACTTATACATTGGGACAAGTTCAACGTTTTTGACAATGAACATTGACACTAAAATACTTATGAACTCACCAGCTTAATGCTGATAAACTCTTTCAAAATAACTTGTATTCTCAGGTCATCAGTAGACAGGTACCGATGCCAGCTTTTGAGAAGATGGAGTGTTCTAAGACTCATCATTTGTTATTTTGATTTACGTTATATTTTTGGTGTCTAAAAAAAATTGTACAGAACACGCATGTATTAAAACTTGATATAATGCAATGGATGATGTTGTTTGCCTATTTATATTAACTGTGTTGTGAATTACCTACATGACGTCCTCCGCCCCAGAACGTTTCCGCCGTTCTTGGTTTTGGGGTGTGACAGAAACCCTGGCCGATTTCTTCCCTAACCTCTCTCTCAAATCATCCTCCTTGCTAGTTGGTGTTTGTAAGCCATTAGAGGGGTGACAATTGTGACTCTAGAGCTCCAAGAAAACAAGATCAAACAAGAGATTCAAAGGTAAACATCCAGATCTGATTTTGTATAGTTCTTATACCTAATTAGTCATTAGAAGTCTTGGATTCAAAGCATGTTTAATTAAAGAAACCTAGATCCAAGCATTAGGGTTTGCATGTGCACATAGGAATGTTCATTTGACAATTTAAGCCCCTTTATTTAATTAATCTCTTTTAGTCACCAAATTAATTCCTAATTAATTTATGACTAATATTAATCAAATAATATGATTTCTCCTTTAATATATTATTCTTATAATATATTAATAATTCATAATATCTTCTGTCTATCCTTAATTACCTTGTCAAGTTGCTTTGGTGAAGGCAACCCAAAAGGACCATGCACAACCGGGTCAAGTACATACCAAATATAGTTAAGGGCTTAGACACTAATCCAACAATTACAAGTTGGTATCATAGCTTTAGTTCGAGTGAATTGGAGGAACACTCGTGAGAATCCAATCTCAAACTAAGGAAAAGAATTTCCAATTGGTTTTCAAAAGGAATTCAAAATAATTAAAGGAGGATGTAGAGTGTACGATTAGTCAGAGCCTATATGTAGACCCAAAATACCATGCAGTTATTTGATATTGAGATATGTTATAACAGCATGCTAGTACTAGGCTTGGGATGTTCAGGAATTTCATGATAAAATTGCCTGATTATATGATGCCTGATAGCCTAGGGTTTTCTTATATGAAATTGACATCATTACTGTAGTTGCTCAGTGTATGCATCATAGGTTGTACATCATTAAGATCTTATAGCCTGAGAATATTTGGTTTAGCTTTATTTCTTGTTCCTTGTCTGGTTGTGGGCTTAGAGTAGGACCGAGTATTCAAATGTCTATAGGGTCCAACGTTATATATGGCTAGCATGCACTAGTGTTGTAGGGTTGGTGGAAGTTTTATGGATGGTTGAGTTGTACGGGGTCAGTAAACCAACTATGAGATAGTTAGCCTTCCTCTAGGAGTGAGGATTGAGTGCGGACCAAGCATATGTATATTGTTAGGGCGTTGTTATGGTACTTGAGACAAATATGGGTAGGTGTGGAAGGTAGTATGGGCCCGTAGTACTAAAAGCACAGGACCCATACACGTAGCAAGGAAGTCATAACCCCTAGGGTTTAGTTGGGAGTTGGTTCCCTATTATTTATGCGGATTATCTTCCAGGTGTATTTTCAGTATGATGGTTACGAGGCGTTTTCTGACTGGATCTGCATCGGGATCAGGGCAGGGCAGTCAGGGTGCCTCGACAGCACCCAAGACTATCGACCTAGGATAGGCCAGCATTGACAAAGGATCGTGTCACAGATATCATCCGCTAGGAGGTGGTCGAGATTGTCCGGGTTCAGATTCCTGAGATGTTCGGGTCTATTAAGACCGCCATGATGGAGTATTTTAATGACAGATATTCAGCCCTTGTTGAGACGGCTGCCGCAGTACCTACAACAACTGTAACAACGACAAAGGGAAGAGCTAGTCGGGCTTTTCAGTACCGGGACTTCGATATCACGTAGCCCCCGAATTTTGATGGGACTCAGGATCTGATCCTAGCCATGAGGTGGTTGTCTGACGTGGAGAGATGTTTCTTTATGTGCTCATGTCTTGCTGACCGGAAGATCAGATACGCCCTGAACTTGCTAAGGTCCAGGGCAAAGGACTGGTGGAGGTTGATGACTGGGTCATATTCGGATGACCAGAGAGCTGCAGTTACTTGGGAGCAGTTCAGGGAGATGTTCCGTGCTCGCTACATTCCACGAGTCGAGCGCGAGCGGTTGTCACATGAGTTATTGGATCTGAGACAGGGTACGGAGTCGGTAATGGAGATCACCCACATGCTCACTGAGAGGGTGATGTTTTTCCCAGATTTTGCTTTTGAGAAGGTTTAGATGACATGTTATCTGAGCATGCTCAAGATTGAAATCCTTTAGTTTGTTGCTACCCAACGATGTGATACACTGTCGGAGTTACATGAGGCCGCTAGGCGGCGTGAGCTGGAGATTGAGTTACAGTTATGAGAGCAGAGGCAGGCCCCGACGCAGTCATAGCCAGTACTGAAACAACCCAAGACCGCTGATACTGGGTCTGGAGGTCAGCCGGGTCGTACTTGTGGGAAGTGAGGGAAGGCTCATTCGGGGGTTTGCCGATCGGGGAGCGGGT
Source organism: Lactuca serriola (assembly GCF_051521515.1). Classification (NCBI taxonomy): domain Eukaryota; kingdom Viridiplantae; phylum Streptophyta; class Magnoliopsida; order Asterales; family Asteraceae; genus Lactuca; species Lactuca serriola. The sequence continues at coordinate 100,812,302 of NC_136408.1, forward strand.
GGCACAAGTGTGGCGTGCATGGTCATCTTACCAGGGATTGCAGGCAGTAGACTCCGGCTCCCGGATTCAGACTTTGTTACCATTATGAGCAGGTGGGCCATATGAAGGCCTAGTGTCCCCATACTAGCCGCCAAGCCGGCGTAGGCCCCCATGCCGGCTACACCGAGGATTACTGATGGGAGTCAGGGTAGATCAGCGCCCCCGAGGGCTCAGGGACGCTCTTCCAACTTATGGCAAAGAAGGCTTGGGCAACACCATACGTGGTTGTTGGTATGTATCTATCCCATACCTTAATGATTATATTTGTTTTATGCTTATATGTGTTGTACCATGTTAGGTACATTCTTAGTGAACTCCTTACTTGCTTTGGTATTATTCGACTTGGGGGCGAATTGGTTGTTTGTTTCTCAAACATTTAGTAGGGAGTTCGGTTTGCCAGTAGGAGAGCTAGAGTGTCCATTGAGAGTCTCTATCACCAATGAACACGGGGTTTCCGCTTCTTCAGTCTATCCAGGTTGCGTGCTAGAGATCTTCGGGGTATCTTTCCCGATAGACTTGATTCCAATTCCCATGGGGGATGTGTGTGTGATCCTGGATATTTACTAGCATAGTCGCTTCGGTGCCATGATCGACTGTGAGGGTCAGCGAGTGGTAGTTCGAACCCCAAGTGGGGGAGAACTGATTGTCTTTGGCGAGGGCATAGATTGGGGTAATAGTTTTGTTCGGCTGTCAGGGCTCGATAGTACATTCAGCACGGGTGTGCGGGTTATTTAGCATACGTAATGGACACACAGGTCAGGGATCAGAATTCAGTTTCAGAGGTTCCAATAGTCAGGGAGTTTGTTGACGTATTCTCATAGGAGTTGCCCGGAGTGCCTCCGGAGAGGCAAGTCGAGTTTAGGATCGACCTAGTGTCAGGTGCGGCCCCTATCGCCATGGCGTCGTACCAGTTGGCACCACTAGAGATGCAGGAGCTGTCGTCACAGCTGCAAGAACTGCTGGGCAAGCAGTTCATTCGTCCGAGTAGTTCTCCGTGGGGAGTGTTGATCCCCTTCGTCAGGAAGAAGGATGGTTCACACCGGATGTGCATTGACTATCGGGAGTTGGACAACTTGACAGTGAAGAATCGTTATCTACTCCCGAGGATAATGATACGTTCGATCAGTTGCAGGGAGCATCTTGGTTCTCCAAGATAGACCTGAGGTTCGAATACCATCCGGTCAGGGTTAGAGAGGAGGACGTGGAGAAGACCGTGTTTCGGACTCGTTATGGACATTAAGAGTTCGTGGTGATGCCATTTGGGCTCACCAACGCGCTGTCAGTATTTATGGACCTGATGAATCAGGTCTGCAGACCGATGCTTGATCATTCAGTCATCGTGTTCATAGACGATATCTTGGTGTACTCCAAGACTCGAGCGCATCATGAGGAGCATCTACTGGAGCTATTAGGAGAATTGAGACGAGAACGACTTTATGCCGTGTTCTCGAAGTACGAGTTTTGGTTACGAGAGGTTCAGTTCCTTGGACACCTCATTAACCAGGAGGGGATTTTGGTCGATCCGGCCAAAATCGAGGCGGTTATGCAGTAGGAGGTTCCGAAATCTCCCCCGGATATCTGGAGCTTCTTGGGTGTGGCTGGGTACTACCGGATCTTCATACAGGATTTCTCCAAGATTGCAGTACCCCTTACTCGCCTGACAAGGAAGGGGTGGATTTCCTGTGGGGCCCCAAGCAGCAGAGGGCATTTGAGACCCTCAGACAACGACTTTGTGAGGCTCCAGTCTTGACTCTCTCGGAGGGAGTTGAGGATTTTGTAGTGTTCTGTGATGCATCCATCATAGGCTGGGATCGGTCCTCGTTCAGAGAGGACGGGTGATAGCCTACGCATCGCGACAGTTGAAGTCGCACGAGACGAGATACCTTACTCATGATCTGGAGTTGGGAGCGATGGTATTCGCTCTCAAGATTTGGAGATATTATCTCTATGGGGTCCGTTGTACCATATTCACGGACCATAAGTGTTTGAGACACATCATGGTTTAGCCGAACCTGAACATGAGACAACGCAGGTGGCTGGATGTTGTCAAGGACTACGACTGTGAGATCCTTTACCACCCAGGTAAAGCGAACGTTGTTGTGGACGCTTTGAGCCGCAAGTCATCTGGATCTTCTACTCTGGCGATATGTATGAGGATACCAGTGGATTCTACACTAGTGAGTTTGATCAGGGAAGCTCAGGCTGAGGGTATGCGACAGAAGAATTGGAAGCTTAAGAGGATTAGGGGTGAGAACACCCAATTTGTGTAGGATAGCCGAGGATTATTGACCCATTTCGGTCGGTGTGACATCCCCAAAATCTCGGCCAGAAAAGACCGTTTTTCATTTATGCTTTTAAAATAATTTCAGAGTAAATCCTTTTGATTTGAAAGAGTTGCGGAATTTGTTCCCAAAAACAAAACATGATAAAACAATGTTTACCAAAGCATTTCATAAAAGAAATGTATTTTTCATTATATAATCAAAACTCGAGGTGTCATGTTCCGACACAGACCAATAAGCATAAATGATAACATTACAAGTCATTCAACAAATATATACATATACAAACTTGTAAACAAAACAACTTGATGGTTCATCCATCTTATGCCCTCGCGCCACTTCCTGTAATACAAATTAAAACTGAGTGGGTCAGGCTTGGGAGCCTGGTGAGCATATAGGGTTTTCAACCCACAATAAATAATCATATTTAATTTTCACCAACCAACAATTTCCCAATTACCCATTCCCGTTATTCTCACTTTATGTCCCTAAAACAACTAACATAAGGGACCTAGTCTAAGAATATTTCATCGGGGCGACAACACATGCTTCGGGGGTTCCTCAGCAATATAAGTCAAATAAGGCAACCATGAGGGGGATGAAGTACAGCGAATGAACACCCAAGTTCATTAACACCTACAGGTGGCGAACCTGCTAATGTTTCCACAAGACTATCTAGAAAAGTCTGTGGTTGTCATCTAAACTCCGCTAGATGACTAAATCAAACAACAACGAGGCCTCTCATCTGTTTATTACACACCAACTATCTACCCATGTTCTACCCAACATATTAGTAGATAAAAATATACATTTTTATACATAGTTAAAAAACCTGTATAGCATGCTTTAATCAATACATATTCCACATAACAGATGAGGCACACACACACATAACACGTATTTCATAGAGAATAAATCAAATCTATGAGATAGAAGAAATTGAATACACATTCACACATATAAACAACAATATACTTAATACACTCAAACCATACTTGTATTATTATCGTGTTTATGAAAGGTAGTATACACTCACACATATAAACAACTTTATATTATACACATAACACGTATTTTATAGAAAATACTTAATATTTATGTGTTAGAAGAAGGTAACTACACACTCACTTGATCAGAAAATGATCGGACAACACTACGACTTGCAGAAGTAGTAATCCTCAGCAGATCTGGAAGATCTTCACAAAAATCGAACTTCTCGCGGGCAGAGCTTCGGCTCGGGAACCGCACTTCTCGGGATCTTCGGGATCTCGGGACTTGCCTCGGGGCTTGAGAATAATACCGGGGCTTCGGGGTATTTCTGGCACGCAAATCGATGCAAAACGGGAGAGAGAAGAGAGAAAATGAACAAAAGAATTGGCTGCCTTCGGATCCTATTTATAGGAGGCTAGAGCCTCGGAGTACGCGGGGCGTACTGGTCTGAATTCATCACTGCGTTCGTCACCCGAAGCCACTTGCTGCGAGTGTCGACATCTTCAGTGTACGCGGGGCGTACTTCGGATCGGATTGCTGACTCCCCTTCGGATAATACCAGATTTTTCAATTAAATTTAAATACAAAATATTTAATAAACTTCGGAAATTCATATCTTCTTCATACGAACTCCGTTTTCAACGTTCTTTATATCCACGCGAAGGTGAGACTACGCTCTACAACTTTCGTTTAGACTCTGTCGGCTAATTTTAACTTTATTTTTATTAATTATTTTTAATAGGCCGCGACAGAAAAACTTCGTTATAAATTCATAACTTCTTCGTTTGACGTCCGTTCTCGCCTAACTTTTTATCGCTTCGATACCTACAACGAGACCTTCGATCCTCGTTTAGATTGCTTCGGCTAAAAACTCCTCGATCTCAAATCGAGTATTTCGGGCTGCACACCGCTAAGCCGAAACTTCGATAAATCATAACTTCCTCATACGAAGTCAGATTTGGGCGTTCTATATATATTCGGAAACCTCGTTTCAACTACTACAACATCAACCAAATATCAAGTTTATTTTACACTTTAATTTTGACGCTTATTTTTATTCTTAATTAATCAAACCACATAATTAAGCAATTAAGCACAAAACACATAATACTCAAATAATACACTTCTATTATTTCAAAATGGGTTACAAAGGTTAACCTAGACTATTACATTGCTAAAAAATGGCAAGCCCGGAAACACAGGCGTTACAATTCTCTCCACCTTAGAATGATTTCGTCCCCGGAATCACACATCAACAAACAAATACGGATAGCGACTCAACATGTCACTCTCCGTCTCCCAGGTGAGATTCGGCCCATTCGTGTGTTTCCATCGGACAAGCACTAACCCAACCATTTTGCGTCGCAACTTCTTAGTCTTTCGGTCAACAATTGCCTCTGGTTCTTCAATCAACCTTTTGTTCTCATCGATTCTCAATTCAGAAATTGGAATTATGTCAGGAACTTCTCCCGTGAACTTCCTCAAATAACACACATGAAAAGTGTTGTGAATTCCATTCAGTTCTTCTGGTAGTTCGAGCTTGTAAGCTTGGTTCCCAATCCTCTGAAGAACTTTAAACGGTCCAATAAACCTTGGACTCAACTTTCCCCTTTTACCAAATCTTATAAGTCCCTTCCACGACGAGACTTTAAGCACAACTGAATCTTCAATTTCAAAAGTCATCGGTCTTCGCTTCTTGTCAGCATAGCTCTTTTGACGATCTTGAGCTACTAACATTCTTTCCCTAATTATTTTCAACTTTTCAGCAGTTTGATGAACCATCTCCGGTCCCATAAACTGCTTTTCCCCAGCCTCAAGCCAACAAGACGGCGTACGACACTTTTGTCCATACAAAGCTTGGTAAGGTGTCATCTTAATGCTCGAGTGGAAACTATTATTGTAGGAAAATTCTACCAAAGGTAAATGTTCATCCCAATTACCTAGGAATTCGAAGGTACATGCTCTCAGCATATCTTCAAGTGTTTGTATCGTTCTTTCACTCTGACCATCAGTCTGCGGATGGTAAGCTGTGCTTAAACATAACTTGGTACCCATTTCCTCTTGTAGACTTTTCCAAAACCTCGAGGTGAAACGGCTATCACGATCCGATACAATCGTTAACGGAACACCGTGAAGCCTCACAGTTTCCCTCACGTAAGAATTCGCAAGCTTTTCCATAGACCATTTCTCCTTGGCTTCTATGAAATGTGCACTCTTAGTGAATCGATCAACGACCACCCAAATCATGTCATGACCATTCTTTGTTCGGGGCAGTTTAGTGACAAAATCCATAGCAATGTCTTCCCACTTACCCATAGGCACAGGCAATGGTTCTAAACTCCCGTACGGTTTCTGATGTTGTGTCTTGACTCTCGCACAAGTCACACACTCGACCACATACTTTGCAACATCAAGCTTCATCGTCGGCCACCAGTAGTAGGGTTTCAGGTCCCTATACATTTTAGTGCTACCGGGATGAATCGAGTACATGGTTTTGTGAGCTTCTTCCATCAGTAGATCTCTGACTCCTCCTGTCTTAGGTATCCAAATCCGATCTTGGAACACCTTCAGTCCATGACTGTTTACACCGAACACCAACATTTTGCCCAAACGTTCCTCCTTTCGGTCATTCTTTTCAGAAGCTTCGCTTTGAGCTTTCTTTATACTTTCCAAAATAGTCGAGACAACTTCAATTCTCAACGCTCTTGGCCTTTTCCTTTCAAGATTGACTTTCCGACTGAGAGCATCAGCAACAACATTAGCTTTACCGGGATGGTAAAGTATCTCGCAGTCGTAGTCTTTAAGTAATTCTAGCCAGCGTCGTTGCCTCATATTCAATTCTTTCTGATTAAAGAGATATTGGAGACTCTTATGATCAGTGAAAAGTTTGCACTTCGTGCCATAGAGGTAATGCCTCCATATTTTCAGAGCGAAAACTACCGCTGCCAACTCAAAATCATGAGTTGGGTAATTCTTTTCATGCTCCTTCAGCTGTCGAGACGCATATGCTATCACCTTTTCTCTTTGGGTCAAAACACAACCCAATCCAACCCCAGATGCATCACTATAAACAACAAAGTCTTCAACTCCATCGGGTAAAGAAAGTATCGGTGCCTCGCATAGCTTCTTCTTTAGCTTCTCGAATGCTTCTTTATGCTTATCACTCCAAGCATAAGTAGCTCCTTTGTGGGTCAAAGCTGTTAATGGAGTAGCAATCGAAGAAAAGCCTTGGATAAACCTTCGGTAATATCCGGCTAATCCTAAAAAGCTTCGGACCTCCATGGGACTTTTCGGTTGTTCCCACTTCATCACAGCTTCAATCTTCGCTGGATCAACCATTATCCCTTCTTTGTTGACCACGTGACCCAAGAATTGGACTTCACGAATCCAAAAATCACACTTAGAGAACTTTTCATACAGCTTCTCCTGCTTCACAACTTCTAACACTTCTCGCAAGTGTCTGCCATGCTCCTCCTGGCTTTTAGAGTAAATCAAAATGTCGTCTATGAACACTATCACGGATTTATCAAGGAACGAATTACAAACCCTATTCATTAAATCCATAAATGCTGCCGGAGCATTGGTTAGTCCAAACGACATAACCAAGAACTCGTAGTGTCCATATCTAGTTCTGAATGCAGTCTTCTCGATATCTTGCTCTCTTACTTTTAGCTGATGATATCCTGACCTAAGATCGATCTTCGAGAAATAGCTCGAACCTTGCAATTGATCAAATAGGTCATCAATCCTCGGCAACGGATATCTATTGTTTATTGTTGCCTTATTCAGCTCTCTGTAATCGATGCACATTCTCATACTTCCATCTTTCTTCTTCACAAATAACACCGGAGCTCCCCAGGGCGATGAACTAGGTCTAATGAAACCTTTGTCCAATAACTCCTGAAGTTGCATCATCAGCTCCTTCATCTCCGTCGGTGCTAATCGATAAGGTGCTTTTGCTATTGGCGTGGTTCCTGGTAACAAGTCAATTCTGAACTCCACTTGTCTATCAGGTGGTAATCCAGGAAGATCTTCGGGAAATACTTCCGGATACTCACACACCACTGGGATACTCTACATCACCTTCTTTTCCTTCTTAGCATCAATCACGAATGCTAAATATGATGTACATCCCTTGGTCAAACACTTTCTAGCTTTCATTAGGGAAATGATTCCAGAATTTACTCGCCGTTTGTCCCCGTACACCATAAATGAATCTTTCCCAGGCGGGTTTACTTTAACTATCTTCTTCTTGCACAAAATCTCAGCATCATTGGCGCTAAGCCAATCCATCCCCAAAACGATGTCGAAACCATTAAGTTCGATAGGCAATAATTCACTACAAGAAAAATACCCTTTTACGACGCGCAAACCACGACACTCATTGATTGATGTTACGCAATAGAGAGTGACATTAAAAAAGTGTCATCTCTTCAAAAATTTTAAGGATTTATGTCACGCATTATTGCGTGCCCTTAAATTAGTGTCTAAAAAGGAACACGGAGGGCACCTATATTAAAATGCGTGTCGTCTAAGGATGTCGCTTTATAAATTTTAATGGAACGCGCGTTCCATCGTTTAATAACCAGGGGGAAAATGAAATCCTTAAAAATTAAAAACCCTGCCTTCCTTTTTTTCTCCTTTCCGTCTTGCCCTAATTATCTACGCTCCTTCTTTCCCCCTCCCAACATTGACTGCCGCTACTTCTTCTTCCCTCGCACTTCTTTGGGACTTACGGATTTTCGGCTCTTCACGCAGACAAAGACGACGATAGAATTAAGGGAAGGAAGATTGGAGAGATTCCAGCAGATACATATTCACATCCCTATTATGCGATTTTATTAGCAAAAAATCAAGTCCACAATCGAATTAGGCCGTCCAAGGTTTTCTAACCCTATATTTTTGTGAAATTTCAAGCACATCTCTCTAAACAGGGATGAGGATGGAAAAAGACAGGTTGATCTAACCACTTGAACATTCAGGTTACGTTTTGACTCTTCATGATCTCTCTCTCTCTCTCTCTCTCTCTCCCCTGATATTGTCACCGCTATCGCCACCCCCTCTATCACTCAGATTATACCTTCTTTCAAGATGAGAAACCTTAACTCTATCATGTCATCACCATCAACGCCAACGAATATGTTTCTACCTTATGTATCAAGCCGCACATCGGTTGAAGTTTAGTCATCTGAGAAGTTGACTAGATTAAAGAAATGTTTTTTGTTTTGAGGATACTTCTAAATTATAGGTACGAATTTGTTTCATGGTTATTGAATCGTTTTTAGTGCATTGTTGGTTCTGTTCAATGACTTTCTTATTAACTAGAATTTTATTTCATTTTGCACGCCATGTGTTCGATGAAATGTTCGATTACAAAGGTACATGAAGCGATGCTTGCTATATGTTTTTTTATTCATTTCAATAGGGTTTGATTATTTGATAATGCCCTTCATGAGTGATGATCAGACCCAAGTGAGGCTGAAATATTTGCTTATTAATGTATTAAATTTTAAAATTAATTGTTATGGCAGGATGAATACTGATCAACTTAGTCAAAAGTTGAAGGTGTTGTTAGAGTTGCAGTTGAAACTGAAGTTCTACCTGATCCTAATAAACTTTAGAAGGTTTGTGTCCCATTATTGGTGTTTGATCATCTACACGTGCCCCATTAAAGTTGAAGGTGTTGTTAGAGTTGCAGTTGAAATTGACGTTCTATCTAGGTTTTTTAAATCCATACTGTGGGCATATGCATTCACCTCTCTTCATTATTGGTGTTTGATCATCTACCCGTGCCCCATTAAATTTCTCTATAATAGGCGGGCTTAGACCTGCCCAATTGCTATTAAACTTATAGCCATCTCTATCAACAAATTCTGGTCATATGATTCAGAAGCCTCCTTAATGTTTCTTTCAACATATATAATGGGATGGCTTGCATAACTCGATATGTACTTCGCCAAGTCCACAGATGTAGCTTCGTTTGAAAATGTTGAGAACATATGCATTTGATATATAAATTGATGACTCACCGCCAAAATCACATCCATGTACTATGTTTCTTTCAAATTTTTTGTAAGTACTACAATCTGTTTCATTACAACCTTTTGCTATAAGAGACACCCCTTTTCCCACGATCTTCAAGAATCTTTTCTTTATTTGAGGGAACCAAGAAATTTTTAATAATGACCTTTCTTTATTGTTATGTATTTGTGTGTTTTTACTTAATCTCTATGATTTTTTTTCTTTGCAATGCAGGTTAATAGTGTGAATAACCTGACCAAGTTGCTGATAAGTGGTTATTTTGTGGTAAGTTTATGCTTCTAGCATCAGGTATGCATCCTGATTTTTATTATTGCTAATGTATGTGGTAAAATTAAAGGGATTGAATATGAATGGTATACTTTGATCTATCTGTTAGATTTTTAATCCTTCCTTTATGATTGGCATGTAGTTTTTATGCCTTATGATTACTTATTACTTAAAATTACTTCTCTGAATAACTGTCTATTATTGGTTGTTCAGAGTAAAGCTATCCAAAAAACCACAATATAAATAAAGCTTTATGAGCTTTTGGTCCTTAGCAAGATTGAGGAATGGTGTTATGTAAATTTTCTCATTTATTATTCTATACTATTTACCATATTCAAGGATCCTTTTCTTTATCTCTTTATTATTTTCATTGTCTAAAATAGCTTCCTATTGATGTTCCTTCGTTTTTTTTGGTGGGGGGGTGGGGGGCATTCAAGCTTTTAATTTAGTTTTTTTTTTCTTAAAATAAGGAAACAATGAAGCTAATAAATTTATGACATGTAAGTGTAATTACTTTAATCATATTTTTCTTCTATTTAGTTTGGTAAAAAAAACATTTATGATCTGTAAGTTTTGTTGCAATTTTCTACCAATTATGTAATTTTGATTTAACTTTATTAAAAAGGTTTGATGAAACCAGGGAGCAAATCTCGATAGCCTTGCAACAACTATAATGCAATGTGGTTGCTTGAGAATTCTATCGCAGTCGAATAATCAGTATAACTGAAACCATCCATCATAATTCTTTTGAATATATTTTGCATCTACCACTTTTTGGATTAAATGCATAACAAAGCATCATACATTCATTTTTGTGCATCATAGAACCCTAATTTTATTTTTATACTACTATAAATTCATGGATTTGATATGAAATGTTACAGATCTCCTATAACATGTTTGCATTGTGCTTGCAGCGATTGAGCTGTTGTAGATGATCAAGTAGTGAAAATGCCTTTTAGTGATATCATCTGTGCCTTTCTGCTACTGCTAAAGACTTCACTTTTTGCACAAATACTCATCCATACTATATTAAAAGAGGTACATGATGTTGCGCTTTGCATTGCATGATAAATGATTTTAATATTTGCAGTTTTATTTTTTTTCATGTATATCTATAATAACCACCAAAGTCACTTAAGAAAAAGAAAATATTGACATCGAAATAGTAATACATGTTTTTGGGTTAAATGAAAACAATGCGATGTACTTTCATATTTGTTTATCAAGAGCTTGGCTTTTTCTGCAGTAACTAATTTCATAATTTTACATTAAATCTTTATTTACAACACATGTTAATGGCATTAATAGACCTTGATAAGAGGCAGAACTTCAATGGAATTGTTGAAAACAGCGAATATGAGGACATTGGATGACAACTTGAAGAGACCATGCTTAATATGCTTTTTCTATATCCATTTTCATATTTCTGGTTAATTCATTTTAAGTTTTTATAAATTTATTCAAACAAAAACCTTCATTTTTATACAAAAACATTAGACTGTTTTTTAAAGGCATAGATACATGCACTTCCAACGACAAAATGTCTTTAATGCATTATATTGGCAAGGTACAAGTTTGTTTTGATAGGTTCTTTTTTACTATTATGGTACCTAAAACATAGATTTCACCTGAATTTAGCCCCAAATTTTAAAAAAGTGGCTTTTAGAAAATATAAGATTGTTAATCGTAATTATTATTATTGTTATTACTTTCTTTGATATTTTTTTAATATCGATGTCATGTATGCAATTGGTGTATGTTTATGGAAGTTTGCTTATCGACACATATAATAAGATATAATAAGTCAATAATGGTAGAGAATAATTTTTCATGCTATTAAACTTGATGAATAGACTGTAGACCTCAACCGAATTACCAATGAGATATATGTTAAACCCATTATGTGGACTTTGCTTTTTTAACGACAAATACATTTTTATAATTTTTCGTGAGATTATTTATGATCTATAGCATTTGAATGGCAATTATTATTTTTTTGGACTTTGTTTCCTGAATAGTTTATAATCACTTTTAGTTGCAACAAAGCGCTTAGTAATGTTTCAGTTCTTTTCTTTTTTTGATTTTTAACTTAAAACCAAAACTTCCTTTCACTATAATAATAATAATAATAATAATAATAATATGCCTCAAATGTGATGTATAACGAAGTGTCGCACGATTGAATTATATAGCCAAATTAGTGATTATATATGTGTTGTTTTGAATCTGAAACAAAGTATCTTTGTCTAGGCATTGATCAGTCGCTTCGCTTGAACTAAGCTCACCGCCTAGACAAATTAAGGATCTCCACCTAGGCTTCGTTTTATCTGTTACCCATCGACAAAGAAAAACAATATAAATCATCATTATCCTGAAAAAATGAAGATTTAAAAAATGAAGATTTAATCGGGTTTGTAATCAACAATGTACATTTATATAAAAAAGAACAATGTATATTTATTTTTAATCCATAACAACCTTTACTTTTATAAACTTTTTACGCAAAAGAACTAATCACTCTAGAAACTATTTTTGAAGAAAAAAATATCCGCACCCGTCGCTTGGCGCGGGTAAACGGCTAGTTATAATATCATATATAGTATAAATGTAGAACAGTTTGTATTTGCATTGGATTTGATATTCACTCCGGCCGGTCCGGTACCTTTGAATTTCCTAATTCTCCCGATTAAGAACCGAACATTGTTTTTAGGATTTGCTGCATCCTCTTCCACCACCTGAGAAAAGCAAGGATGATATACGTATTTTCTTCAAGCTTTATGATCCCGTGAAGGAAGAACTCAGGTACTTTCAACAAGTTAGTTATATCTTTCAGTAGCCTAATGGGATGGGGTTATTGTGTAATCATATCATATGTTATATTATTTTTGGAGATATGTTGGTAGGTTTTTTGTCAAGAGTTCTGGTAAACCAACTGAAATTACATAAAAATTAAATGAGAGGGCTGGATTTAGTCTGGATGAAGAAATCGAACTCTATGAGGTATGTTTTCTGGTGTTCTTGCATTGCATTGCATGTTTGTTTGTTTGTGAAATCATATTTATGTGTTCATGATTTATCAGGAGATAAAATTTGAGCCATGCATGTGTGATGTGTGAACGTCTTGACAAGAGAAGCCCATTTAGATCTAGCCAGGTATTACTAGTCTCAACCCTCTTCTTCTTCTATAATGAAAAAGTTGCTTGCCTATATATATATATATATATATATATATATATATATATATATATATATATATATATATATATATGTATGTATATATATATACAGTACAATACAGAGGACTTATCAGGGGGTGCATCAGAAAACAATACCTTTATTTATGGGGAATGGTTGGAATTTACAGTTATACCCTTTACCCTTTACCCTTTATTCAAATGTCTTTCTGCTTATTGCTTATATAGTTGAAAGTTGAAACACTTAATTCCGTTGTTGTAGGTGCAACAGTTGATTTGTGGTCTGTTGGCGTTATTCTTTTTGAGCTGCTTTTAGGGATACCACCTTTAATGCAGAATTTCCACAGGTACTCACTCACTCACTCTCATAAAATCAAAATCCTCTTCTGATGCTTTTTTATGTATGTCGATTGCATTGCATAAAAAGGTAATGAACGTCTTCTCATTTTATGAATTCGGGTTGTAGCAAGTTTTTGCCAACATTATGAACAGAGATATACCATGGCCAATGATCCCCGAGGAGATGAGCTATGAAGCATATGACTTGATTAACAAGTAAGTTTCTATTTGTTTATTAATCAATTCAATCATATCACATATTCATACATGATACATAATTTTGTTTATGTTTATTTCAGGTTGCTAACAGAAAATCCAGCTCAACGCGTTGGCGTGATAGGGGCTGTACAGGTAACATTTTCTCTCTCAATATATATATATATATATATATATATATATATATATATATATATATATATATATATATATATATATATATATATATATCAAACAATAAAAAGAGAGAAGGCAAAGAGGTACGAAGTTAATTGATAAATAATGTGCGTCGACATTGATTCTCTTAATTCTTCTATTCATTCCATTATTCTGTTCTTAAATGAACCATTATTTGTGTCTGGGTTTAAGAAAAGCAAAGGTGCAGTCATTAATTAAGAAATCTTGTATTTGATAAGTGGGTGAAAGGGATAGAAAGATATTCGATATGTTTTTTAAATGAGTATAAAAATGAAATATTAGTCCCTCCACTCCCACAATATTTGCTTCTTTTAAGATACTATCCTAGTTTGTTTATTTTTTAAAAGCCAAAACATGAGGTAAGCCATATTCTAGTATTACTCAAGGACACTATTTTTCTTGTAATTTGTTGATGTATATTTTGGGCTAAATGCTACTTTCATTTTTTAGGAGGGAAAAAGATAAAGACCTGACGTTACAGGTAATAACCACTGAAAGCCAGGCTGCCATGAAATTGGTATGTAACTTAACATACTTGGTTCTAATCCTTTTATTACAAGAAAATGTATATTTTTATGATTTAGTTAGAAGGTTTGTTACTTTATTTTGGGGTATTTGTGGGCAAAACAAAGGGAAGATGAGATACAGGGATTGGAATTGAGATTAAGGTTTCATGAGGCTGCAGTAAAGAGGCTTGAGGGTGTGGAAAAAGTGAGAGAAGTTGAAGGAAACCCTGATTTTTCCAACAAGGATGTCGGGTGAACTCAACAACCACCAATGGTTGCAGAAGTGAGTTGAAGAGCTGACATGGATATTAGACTTTGAAAAACATTTGAGGGTATATTTTTTTATATTTCTTGTATCTAGTTAGTTTGTAAATTTTTGTTACAACTTTTATTGATTTGTTTTATCATTCCATGGAACGATTATTTGTATGACATTAAATTTATGCAATGGATTCTATTTTTTGTATATGATATTTTATTTTCTATTATGAAAACATTAAATACAAATTTAATTTGAAAATAAGTAAATTTATAAATAATACTTTTTTTAAACATTTAAAATTATGATACGCAAAAATGTGTGTCATCTTCATTTATGACATGGTCTTTCTTGACAGGGGCTTTCTTGATACGCATTGCGTGTCATTAACACGCGCGTCGTAAGGTTACGACACGCGAATGCGTGTCGTCTTCCTTTATGACAGGGCCTTCCTTGATATGCATTGCGTGTCGTAAACGCGCGTCGTAATTGCGCGTCATAAATGAGCGTCGTAAATGCGCGTCGTCTCTCTTTATGACAGGGCCTTCCTTGACGCGCATTTGCGCGTCGTCTGAGCCTTTTACGACGCGCAATGAGCGTCGTAAAAGGCTGTTTTTCTAGTAGTGATTCCTCGTGGAACTTATTCCCATTTAGATCAATTAAGATGTTTTTCATACGATGGCTAACAGGTACAAACTTGCCACTAGCAACTTCGACTAATAAAGCATCATCTAGTCTATCAACAGGCAAAGCTAGTTTTCTACCAAACTCATGCGAAATAAAGGAGTAGTTGGCTCCAGAATCAAACAAAATTTGAGCAGGTAATTCGTTAACAAGAAAGGTACCTGAAGCGACATCAGCTTCATCTTTCGCAGCCTCAAGTGTCATCTGGAAGGCTCTCACCTTCGGCTTTGGTGGAATGTTGGGCTTTTCTGCCTCCTTCTTCTTCGAACAGTCTTTCAAAATACGCCCCTCTTCATTACAACCAAAACACATCCTCTTGTTGTTCGGACACTCATTGGCAAAATGTCCAACTTTTCCACACTTGTAGCAGCTTACATCCTCGCTACATTTCCCAAAGTACTTTTTCTTACACTTATCACACCACTTCGCTTTGCCTCCTTTTCCTCCACCAAACTTTTTCGAATCAGATTTCAAAAATTTGCTTTTCTTACCAAAACCAGATGTTCCCTCAAACTTTCTTTTCTCACCAACCTCAACCTTGTCGGTGGTTCTTCCCTTTATCATGTTCTCAACAGACTTGACAACCCAGATAGCTGCCTCTAGAGTATGTGCCTGACGTACTGGCACCTCATACTCCCAGGGGAGTCCCTTCGCATACCGGTCCACCTTTGTCAACTCGTCTGGGACGATACGCAAGGCAAACTCCATCTTATCGGTGAAGTTATTGGTGTATTCATCAACTGACATGCTGCCTTTCTTCAATGCCAAAAACTTGTTTTCTAAATCCAACAAATTTTGGGCCGAACAGAACCTGCGCTTGAACTGCACCAAGAATTTTGCCCATGTCAATTGCAGTGGCTCATTAGGGCTTAAAGTCTTCCCTAGAGTGTTCCACCAACGAACGGCTCCACCTCGGAATTGTCGCACTGCATAGATAGTCTGCAACTTGCCTCTGCAGCCACATGTCATGAAGGCTAACTCCATTTCGGAGATCCAATCCATAACTCCAATCGGATCCTCCTTTCCATTGAAGGTCGATGGTTTGCAAGTTAGAAAGTCCTTGTACTTGCATCCCATTCCATCATTCCTTCCATCATGGTTGTTTTGCCTAACTATCGGTGGGTTGGCTTGACCAACAGACCCACTGAAGTTTCCACCTTCCGAGTGCCCTTCATTTAATTCAGGCTCTTCCACACGAATTGACAGTTCTTCACGATTCTGTTGAAGCAACCATCTAGTTTCATCCATCTGACGATCCAACATTGTTTGAATCATCATTTGCACACCAGCCATGGTTATTGGCTCAGGTGCTGCTGCTACGATAGGTACTTGCTCAATCACTGGTGGTTGATTCCTGTTTTCATCAGCATTCCCAACTCCACTTCTGGTTCTCACCATTTTTGATCTACACACCGAAAAAGGTGAAATTAGATCCTCAATCACGATATATATTCAAATCATCCCTATCGCTCCGAAATGTTTACATGCTAGTTTTAATATCGTAGACGCACGCTTAGAATCCTACACACATAAAGTTTCTAGATCCGGTCGGCAACAGACCATAGATCCGAACAAATAATATCATATATGGCAACATATAACATTTAGCACATAAAGCATTTTAGGCAACTTTCCTAAGATAAACTAGTGCTCGTGTCTAAAATATCACAGACACACATCTCAAAATTTCACTTAGCATTCTAAGTTTAAGTCTAGAAATCCTACAAATTCCTAGTTCGCTTAAACTAATGCTCTGATACCAACTGTGACATCCCCAAAATCTCGGCCAGAAAAGACCGTTTTTCATTTATGCTTTTAAAATAATTTCAGAGTAAATCCTTTTGATTTGAAAGAGTTGCGGAATTTGTTCCCAAAAACAAAACATGATAAAACAATGTTTACCAAAGCATTTCATAAAAGAAATGTATTTTTCATTATATAATCAAAACTCGAGGTGTCATGTTCCGACACAGACCAATAAGCATAAACGATAACATTACAAGTCATTCAACAAATATATACATATACAAACTTGTAAACAAAACAACTTGATGGTTCATCCATCTTATGCCCTCGCGCCACTTCCTATAATACAAATTAAAACTGAGTGGGTCAGGCTTGGGAGCCTGGTGAGCATATAGGGTTTTCAACCCACAATAAATAATCATATTTAATTTTCACCAACCAACAATTTCCCAATTACCCATTCCCGTTATTCTCACTTTATGTCCCTAAAACAACTAACATAAGGGACCTAGTCTAAGAATATTTCATCGGGGCGACAACACATGCTTCGGGGGTTCCTCAGCAATATAAGTCCAATAAGGCAACCATGAGGGGGATGAAGTACAGCGAATGAACACCCAAGTTCATTAACACCTACAGGTGGCGAACCTGCTAATGTTTCCACAAGACTATCTAGAAAA
Organism: Lactuca serriola; assembly: GCF_051521515.1. Lineage (NCBI taxonomy): Eukaryota > Viridiplantae > Streptophyta > Magnoliopsida > Asterales > Asteraceae > Lactuca > Lactuca serriola. The sequence continues at coordinate 100,829,747 of NC_136408.1, forward strand.
GTCTGTGGTTGTCATCTAAACTCCGCTAGATGACTAAATCAAACAACAACGAGGCCTCTCATATGTTTATTACACACCAACTATCTACCCATGTTCTACCCAACATATTAGTAGATAAAAATATACATTTTTATACATAGTTAAAAAACCTGTATAGCATGCTTTAATCAATACATATTCCACATAACAGATGAGGCACACACACATAACACGTATTTCATAGAGAATAAATCAAATCTATGAGATAGAAGAAAGTGAATACACATTCACACATATAAACAACAATATACTTAATACACTCAAACCATACTTGTATTATTATCGTGTTTATGAAAGGTAGTATACACTCACACATATAAACAACTTTATATTATACACATAGCACGTATTTTATAGAAAATACTTAATATTTATGTGTTAGAAGAAGGTAACTACACACTCACTTGATCAGAAAATGATCGGACAACACTACGACTTGCAGAAGTAGTAATCCTCAGCAGATCTGGAAGATCTTCACAAAAATCGAACTTCTCGCGGGCAGAGCTTCGGCTCGGGAACCGCACTTCTCGGGATCTTCGGGATCTCGGGACTTGCCTCGGGGCTTGAGAATAATACCGGGGCTTCGGGGTATTTCTGGCACGCAAATCGATGCAAAACGGGAGAGAGAAGAGAGAAAATGAACAAAAGAATCGGCTGCCTTCGGATCCTATTTATAGGAGGCTAGAGCCTCGGAGTACGCGGGGCGTACTGGTCTGAATTCATCACTGCGTTCGTCACCCGAAGCCACTTGCTGCGAGTGTCGACATCTTCAGTGTACACGGGGCGTACTTCGGATTGGATTGCTGACTCCCCTTCGGATAATACCGGATTTTTCAATTAAATTTAAATACAAAATATTTAATAAACTTCGGAAATTCATATCTTCTTCATACGAAGTCCGTTTTCGACGTTCTTTATATCCACGCGAAGGTCAGACTACGCTCTACAACTTTCGTTTAGACTCTGTCGGCTAATTTTAACTTTATTTTTATTAATTATTTTTAATAGGCCGCGACAGAAAAACTTCGTTATAAATTCATAACTTCTTCGTTTGACGTCCGTTCTCGCCTAACTTTTTATCGCTTCGATACCAACAACGAGACCTTCGATCCTCGTTTAGATTGCTTCGGCTAAAAACCCCTCGATCTCAAATCGAGTATTTCGGGCTGCACACCGCTAAGCCGAAACTTCGATAAATCATAACTTCCTCATACGAAGTCAGATTTGGGCGTTCTATATATATTCGGAAACCTCGTTTCAACTACTACAACATCAACCAAAGATATCAAGTTTATTTTACACTTTAATTTTGACGCTTATTTTTATTCTTAATTAATCAAACCACATAATTAAGCAATTAAGCACAAAACACATAATACTCAAATAATACACTTCTATTATTTCAAAATGGGTTACAAAGGTTAACCTAGACTATTACATTGCTAAAAAATGGCAAGCCCGGAAACACAGACGTTACAGTCGGTCTGGGTTCCGATGTCTGGTGGGGTCAGACAGGTTGTTCTGGAGGAGGCTCATAAGTCTCGCTTCTCTATTCACCTGGGGCCACCAAGATGTACCGGGATTTGCGATTGAGTTACTGGTGGCCATGCATGAAGAAGGAGATTGCATGGTACGTGGAGAGGTGCTTAACCTGCCGGATGGTCAAGGCCGCACAACCAACTGCAGCCTCTGGAGATACCCATGTGGAAGTGGGAACTAATCACGATGGATTTTATCACCAAGATGCCGAGGACGGCGAAGGAATTCGACGCTATTTGAGTAATCATGGATCGATTGACCAAGAGCGCCCAATTTTTAGCGATACAGGAGAGTTCATTGGCCGAGAAGTTGGCCGACTTGTATATCCGCGAAATCGTTGCTCGCCATGGGGTGCCGCTCTTTATTGTCTCAGATCGCGATGTTCGGTTCACCTCCTATTTCTGGCAGAAGTTCCACGAGGAACTGGGCACGCGACTGCACTTCAGTATTGCCTATCATCCACAGACAAACGGCCAAGTGAGCAGACCATACAGACTCTCGAGGATATGCCAAGAGCCTACGTTATTGACTTCGGTGGGAGATGGGACTCCTACCTACCCCTTTCATAGTTCTCCTACAACAACAACTTTCATTCCAGTATTGGTGCTCCACCATATGAGCTGTTGTATGGACAGAGATGTCGCAACCCAGTCTGTTGGGGTGAGATTGGACGCAGGGTGATGGGAAGGACAAAAGTTGTTCAGCAGACTATTGAGAGGATTCAACAAATCAGGCAGTGGCTACAGACCGCTCAGAGTCGACAGAAGAGTTATGCCGACAAGCGCCGATCTGAGCTGGAGTTCCAGGTGGTAGACATGGTTTTACTGAAGGTCTCACCCTGGAAGAGTGTGATTCGCTTCAGGAAGAGGGGGAAATTGGGTCCTCGAAACATTGGGCCATTTAGGATCGATGCCAGGGTTGGCAAGGTGGCGTATAGACTGGATCTCCCGGAGGAGCTTAGTTAGGTCCATAACACTTTCCAAGTGTCACAGTTGAGGAAGTGAATACTGGATGAGGAGGCACTAGTGTCGCTAGACAATATTCAGGTCGATGAGTGCCTGAATTATGTAGAGAGGCCAGTGACCGTTCTTGAGAGGAAGGTAAAGGTTTTACGGGACAAAGAAGTACCTTTGGTAAAGGTACAGTTGCAGCACCAGAGGGGATCCGAGTGGACGTGGGAGCCGGAGGTTGAGATGCGGGAGCATTACCCCGAGTTATTTACCGCAGCAGACTTCGAGGACGAAGTCTAGTTCAAGTGGGGGAGAACTGTAACATCCAGACTCCCAAGTATAAAAATTTAAAGTTTATAGTCATGTTATTATACCTACTACATGAGTTGGATGCCTCAACTCGTCGTGTAGAAACGATTCAGGCCGCGTGACTTTATGAGGTCTACTCGACGAGTTGGAGGACCCCAACTCGACTAGTAGGAGCTGGAAAATCAAACCCTAATTTCCAGGGTTTTTCACCCTATTTAAAGGGTCATTAGCCTCCCTCAGCCTCCCTTTCCATCCTCCTTGAGCTCAGAAAAACCCTAATCTCACCTACTCTCCATTCTTGTGTGTTAAGAATCTTGGAAGGTGGATTTTGTGAAGAAGGCTTGAAGTCTAAGGAGCTTGGAGCAAAGAGAAGCCTGTGGATCTGACTCTACTTCATTTTGGCATCATTTTGAAGGTAACAAGTCGTTACCTTGATTTATCTTTAGCTAGATCTATTCATGCATAGGTTTAGGGACATTTTTAGCATATTTGTGAATCATTTTGGGTATTGGTCATGATCTGAAGTTGTAAGTTCAGATCTGGACTCCTCTAAGTCCCTAACTCCCTATAGTCATAAAGTTATCAGATTTAGCAAGCTTTGGCTTTTCTCCTTGGGATAAACCTTTCCCTTAGCTTGGTTTTGGCATTTAGGACCATGCATGTACGTAAAGTTTTTGCAACTTTACGTGGAAACCATGCCCTAGGAGGTTAGATCTGCAATTTGGAGCTTTGGGGTAGCTTAAAAACGTTTGAATGAGAAATTGACCGAAGGGACTCGACGAGTTGCATGGTCAACTCGACGAGTCGGATGAAGATTGGACGTTGTGGGTTTCTGCATGGACTCAGCGATTCAGTGAGATGACTCGATGAGTCAGTTAGGGTTTTCCCGACATTTGGACATGCATGGACTAGACGAGTTGTTTGGAAACTCGGCGAGTCAACTAGGGTTTTCACAATTTCTCGAGTTCTGGAAGGACTGCACAAGTCAGTGAGCTGCACTTGACGAGTTGGGTCCACATGGACTGTTGACCTTGACCGTTGACTTTGACGTTGACCAAGGGTTGACCATTTTGACTTCTGGGTGTATTTTAGTTAATTGGGAATTTATGGAAGTGGTCTTGTGGTGAATATAGGTGGTGGAGTTCGTGGATGTGATTTGAGAGTTTAATCTTATCACTATAGTTCGACATTTGTGAGGTGAGTTTTCCTCACTATACTCAAGGGTCGAAGGCACTATGGTCGACCCTTTCGGACACAAAAGGAATCAGGAATAGCAATCAGAAGCTCATAAATTGAAGAAAGAAGAAGAAGAGTAAAAAACCTGAAGAACTCAGCGAGTTGGACACCTACTTGATGAGTAGGCACAAACATCCATGAAGTATAAAGTACCTTACCGTGCACAAATTTTAAGTGAGGGACTCGACGAGTCAGTCTATGGACTTGATGAGTCGCCCCTGTTTTCAGAAAACCATATAAAGGGCATAAACTCACGAGACAAGGATCTCTGGAACCCTTGGAGACTGAATTGCGATTTAGAATGCTGCTGGAGCTTTGGAACTCGAGGATCAACCTTCGCATTCAATTTTAAGGAGATCGAAAGGCACAACCTTATTCTCTTTTCTTAATCTAAAGTTTACTTCATGTTTAAATCATCAGGTTTAGTTTATGAGATATTTTCTGCCATGATTATGACCTAAAAACTCTTAGCTTCTGTTTTGGGTAGACAAACTTATTACTATGGTTTGAATTTTATGGCTTGGATTATTTAATTTGGTGAAATTTGTTTTGCTAAGCTTGTTAAAGACCCTTATGTGTTGACAATAACTATTTTCTGTTAATTATCAAGTCTATTAAGTTGCATGAACATCTCTTAATTGCTTGTCTCATATAATTTATGTGAAAGCAATGTCATATGCCTAGGAATAGTGAACATGAAACTAGGGGTTAATTAGAAAATAGGTAAGTCAATGTGTGAGATTGTGTGATCAACCGCAATACACAAAGTTAATTGAATTAGTAATTTAATTAGTTAACTATAAGTCTTACAAAACCCGAATCAATAAACTAGGAAAGTCATTAATTTAACCAATTGGACATTGTTTGAATTGATTTGCTTTCTAAGGATTAGTAATAGTGAACATGAACCTAATTGTGACAACCCGAAATTTTCATTCTAAACAAACCATATCAAGCCAATAGAAGTTAGAACAGTTACAGTGAAATTCCAGACTTCGGGTATAAGTTTGGCAGTTTTTCAGGATTTACACTTAAGGAGATATCAGGAGAGTGGATGCACTAGGGTTTTGTGCAACACTGTTATTCCAATACTCTAGGATAGTAGAGTTCATTCCGGGAATAAAAATATTTTCTGCCAAAAATCCCAGGACTATATATAGAAATCTGAACCAAAATAATTCATTAGTTACATTTCCAACTAGAGAAAAGCCGAATTCTCTCTCACGGATCTTCGGGTTTTTATCCCAAATCGTGAGTACTTCTATCTAGTTGTATTATATAGCTTAGATAGTGTTTAATAACATCAAAATTGGATCAAAACCCCAAGATTTGGGAGTTTACCGCCCAAGAACACTTGGAGAGTAAACTCCATTTTAAGGGCCAAAAGTGTGCCCAATGTCTCTCAAAGCCTTGGAACTCAACATAGGGACTAACATGACATGTTTAGACCACAAAATCAATTAGAAACAATGGCTAGAAGTGATTTCATGGCCAAGGAAGTTCTTGGGCCATGAACTCCATTTTAGGTTGCCAAAATGCCCTAAATGCCTTCATTGATCCAGGAGACTAGCATAGCACATTACCTTCATGTGTCTAGGACCCAAAACAATCAAAATACCAACACCTATGGGTGTTCACGGCCGCAAACACATGACCAAATGGTTCATGGGCCGAAAACTCAAGTTAGGGGTGTTTTGATGCCACAAACACTTCCTAAGGCTTAGGCTTGAATTTAGACATGTACCCTAATGAGATTAGGACTAGCAAACACCATTAGAACACCAAGAGTAAGGTGTTCACGGCCCAAGAAGTTCCAGGGCCGTGAACTCCAAATAATGGTGCCAAATGGTGCCATAAACTCTTCCAAAGCCTAGTACAAAAGCCTAGTTTAGTTCCTAGTTAATTTAGGGACTTGAAAACACCATAAACATCCTCCCAAGGGAGTAATCTCCAAGGGATATGGTCCCAGGGCCGTGAACTCCTCAAAAGAGTTAAAAGGAAGCCCAAACACTTGTTTAAGCCTTGAAGCAATTCACCACTTGAGTTGTAATAATGTTAGGCTTCATTTAGGAACCTTATCGAGAGTTTACGGCCAGGAGTTTACTCCCCTAGGCTGTAAACTCCAACATATATGGTCTTTTGACCATAAACTCCCATGAGAGGTCTTGCACTCCTTTGTTGCAACCCATTAGCCTCCTAGCACTTGACCAAAGTGTTTATCTCGCATTAGAATGTTTATACATGTTTAATTAGTGTTTTAATCACTAATTGTTTATATACATATGTCTTCATATGTAATTAGGATCATTGTGTGTGTCTAAAGTCTTCACTTGACACCAAGCACTTGTCCGATCCTTCCTTACGATATAGTCCGTTCAATTCCAGTCACTTACTACAGGTGAGTTCATACCCCTTAATCAATGTTTTAACTGGTTTTAAATGTTTTATGGGGGGATACAAGTAGAAACATGCTAGTTATTATATCAATCACTTGTGATTAATAAACAACATTCAAATGATTGGCCACTCATTAGCCGTTTTACCAAACAGTTTCCTTCAAATGCATTTCATAAACACTTTATGTGCTTAAAGCTCCTTATTACACTGTACCTTTTACTCTGTATGTTTCTTTTCAAACTTATTTACAATTGTGTTTCAAACAAATTTTTCTTTATACTAAACTGTTTTATCAAACACATGCCTTCAAACCATTTTATAGATCGACATCAAGTCGATCTTTTATTAAGATAATAATTATGTTCAAAGGTTTTACAAAACTTATTTATGCTTTTATATTATAAATTGCATGCCTCTATATGTATAGTTATATAAGAAATGTTTAAAAGACTTAGGAAGGCTATCCACCCTATTTCCTTTTCGCGCTTGAGATGTGGTCTGGTGGGATATCGGGTACTCGTCCGAAGGTCGTTTAAATATTAGTTATATAACATATGTACATATATAGTCATAAAGGCCCTTCCAGTTCATCCCATGCCCTTGGGTAGCAAGGGTATACATGCATGTCCATACGTACCAGTTAGATTACTAGTAAACTACCATATGGGTAGTTTAGGAAGATACTAGAACTATTACTAGAATGCGATATCATACAATGAGTCAGTTCATTCATGAGTCAACACTTGCTAGATAGAGAGAACATACATTACTATGAGAACATATACATTACATTACTATGAGTACATATACAACTATACTAGGAGAAGAACATATACAACTATACTAGCGGAAGAACATATACAACTATACTAGAAAGAGAATATATACAACGGTACTAGAACGAGTAACAATACATTACATATACATATATACATTGACAGAATTGTGATCCACTGTATCGGAGCATGCCTTAAATGTCATGGCCCGAGTTGTAGCCAGAGTCTCTTGGAGGGAGAGCGTGAGTTTGCGTATAGATCTATACTGGATTGGCTATCGTACACCTTGCTGTAGCTACAGCCGGACCTGCAGGTCTGCAGGTGCCAAACGTCATTTCTTTTTACGACCTACATTTGTCGTTGTTATCCAGTCGATAGTATGGTACAATTAATCACATGAAACCTTAATATAAATCCGGTTTAAGGTAGTTAGTACAGCAGTAGTTCTTATAGCGTTACACTACAGTACTACATTAATTTTCCCTTTACATATATTTAGTGATCTTTTCACTTAAGCATTAAATGTAAAAACTATATTTTGTTAATGATAGTTACACTTGGGAAAATTACACACTTTTACAAGAAACGTACATTCAGAGCAGTTAGGTCTTGGTAGAAGACTCCCTTTCATAATAGTAGGAATCATAGGGATTTCTAGGGTTTTCAAACGTTTACAGTTGTTTTACAAACATTTTCATACTTACAGTTCATTTACATTTTCAATACTTACAATTCATATACATACAAATACTTACAGTTCATTCGTACAAATACTTACATTTCAAATACATACAAATACTTACATTTCAAATACATACAAATACTTACATACAAATTAAGTCACTAAAATACTTATGATCTCACCAGCTTTAAAGCTGATACTCTCTTTCAAAATTACTTGTATCCTCAGGTCATCAATAGACAGGTACCGATGCAAGGTTTAGAGAAGATGGAGCTCGTTCAAGACTCATCTTTCATTTTGATTTATGCTTTAGTGTTTATCAAAATTTGATATAACACACTTGTATAATAATTATATTATTAATGCAATGGATGATGTTGTTGCTTGTTTACTACTTTACATTGTTGTGATACTGTACATGACGTCCTCCGCCCCAGAACGTTTTCGCCGTTCTTGGTTTTGGGGTGTGACACTAATCACATTAATCGGTAGCCAATGACAAATTAATCCATTGCACGTGCCATAAAATCAACCATACGAATAAGTAAGTCGAATCTGAACAAAAGTCTCCTTTATTATTGAATTTAGTTGATTTTTATTTGTTTAACTGTTAATTGCTTTGTTTGAGTGTTAGTTAAGCGCTTAAGTTTCTAGTCTTGCAAAACTAGAGAAAACCTATTTCCTTTTATTATTAGTTTTTTAGATGATTCTAGTAGTTAGTTTATTTACCGTTCCCTGTGTTCGATACATTGCTTGCTTAATTATACCACCAACTGACATGTACACTGGCTTTTGTGTGTTTAAATTATATTTAAAATGTAGGACTAAAACTAGTGCAATAATCAGACGTCAAGTTTTTGGTGCCAGTTCTGGGGAACGGTTTGTAAAAAAATAAATTTTAATTGCTAGTGTTATCGATCCTTTGTCTGAGATCTATCTTTCACGAAGTTATTGTTTTAGTAAATTAGTTATTAGGTTTGAATTTTTTATGTTTTAGGTTTTAGTTCTAATTTTTTCCGTTTTAACTTTGAACTCGTCGAGTCCAGTCGCATCTACTCGACGAGTCCATCGCAATATTCTAGTTTCGTTTTTAGTTTAGTTTTGTTCTTTTTACGCGTGTTTTCTGTTTCTTTCATGTATTATATGACCTGAGGATCGAACTCATCTTTGGTACCACCTCTTGAAAATCTGGAATCTTGAGGAAGGATAAGGAGAAGATCGTTGAAGAAATTAACCCGCCAAAGAAATCACCTTTCAAGGACCTTAAATCGGTCTTTGGAAAGAAGAAAAGCAAGAAAGTGGGTGAGTCTAGCAGCCAAAAGAGCGAAGAAAGCTAGATTGATGGCTTTGGATTTAACCCCAATCCAAAAGAAACTGAATACGAAACCGAAACAAAAACCGATGAAGAAAGAGACCTAGAAGGTGAACCCGATAACACCATGGCTAACATTGCTGATCTCACCATGGGTGAACACAAGAAGAAGATGCGTGATGATACCGGGCAGAGACTAGTGCCACCCGCAATTCCAGCAATTGCTACCTTCGAGCTAAAAAGCCACATACTCGCTCAACTCAAGGACATCCCATTCTATGGGGAAGATCACGAAGACACGTACAAGCACATCGACGAGGTCAAAGACATAGCCGACTATTTCAACATCCTGAATGTTCCTCGCGAGACTGTTTTGCTTTGTATGTTACCGGTCACATTTAAGGGGGCTACGAAAGATTGGCTGAAATCACTTCCCACAGGATCCATCACCACTTGGGCAAAAATGCGTGAAGATTTCATTGAGCAATTTTGCCCTCCTTCGAAAATATCAAAATTAAAGAAATCCATTGCCAATTTCAAGCAACGACCGGGCGAGTCACTATATGAGGCGTGGGAGAGATACCAAAGCTTGTTGAGGAATTGTCCCTACAATGACTTGAATGTTGAACAAGAAGTCTCCATTTTCTATGATGGAGTAAATGTTACCACTAGACAACTCCTTGACTCTCAAGGCCCATTAACAAAGAAAAATCTGGCAGAAGTTAGGGAACTAATTGAAGAATTCTCTAAGCACTCTGGAGAATATCATAACCCAAGGAAGGAATCAACTCGAGGGGTGGTGAACTCTATTTCCGTTGACATGCCAGCACTGATGGCTAAAATTGGAAAGCATATATCGAATAATGACTAAGATGGACCAATCTATCCATGCCATAAGAGTGGGATGTGATAACTGTAGAGGGCTCACCTTACTAAAGACTGTGATCTTGATGAGAACGGGAATCGGAAAGCCCAAGTGTGTTATTCAAGTGGTGATAGATACGATGCTGATTGTCAAAAACCCAAGAAAGAATGGCTAACTTATGATGAGTTCAAGAAGGAGAAGGAGGAAAAGTATAAACAAAAAGCAAGAGGTTTTTATCAAAAGGAGGAGCTGGTGCAAGAAAAGAAATCATATTTGGAAGATATGCTTACAAGATTCGTAGCCGCATCCGAGAAAAGGCATAACGATAACGATGCTGCAATAGAAGATCAACAAAACATGTTGAGAGAGCACCAAATTAGGATGAAAGATCAACCAGCTCTTCTTAGGAATTAGCAAGCCTCTATTCTCAACATTGAAAAGCAGCTAGGCCAACTTGCACAACAAGTGAATGAAAGACAAACGGGTAGACTTCCTAGTAATATCAAAAATAATCTGAAAGGCGCACACATAAACATCGTGACAACTAGGAGTGGGAAGATAATTACTCCTCTGGCCCCTATCCAGAAAGAAGATCCTAAATTGGTGCAAGAGGAAGAGTCAGAAAACCAAAAATCGCAAGAACCCGACTCGACTCGCCGGGTCGGAGACATGGACTCGACGAGTCCCCCATCTGAAAAGAAAAACAAGCCTCTTATTAAACCATATCAACCTCCATTTCTATTTCCAGGCCGAGCTAGACAAGATAAGCACGATATTGGTTATCAAAAATTCTTGGAACACATAAAAGCCCTTCAAATTAATATGCCCTTCATCGAGGTGGTTTCACAAATGCCTAAGTATGCCAAATTCTTAAAGGAGTTTCTTACAAATAGAAAGGAGATGGAAGAGGTGAAGAAGGTGGCTCTCAATGAAAATTGTTCATCCGCTATGTTGAACAAACTACCTAAGAAGATGGGTGACCCGGGTAGTTTGACCTTGCCTTGCCAATTCGGAAATTTGTCAACTATCCATGCATTGGCTGATTCGGGGGCAAGTGTTAGCCTTATGCCATATTCATTCTATAAGTAATTAGACCTTCCGGAGCCAAGGCCAATTCGAATGGCAATTCACATAGCGAATAAAACAGTGACATTTCCAAGTGGGATAGGTGAGGACCTATTGGTGAAAGTTGATAAGTTTGTGTTCCCCGCGGAATTCATAGTACTTGACATGGAAGCGGATCCTCAAGTCCCAATCATTCTTGGAAGACCTTTCCTAAATACCGCAAGTGCTATAGTAGAGACGCGAGATTCTAAACTTACCCTTCGGGTGGGAGACGAATCAGTTACATTTGGTGTTGATTAAGCCATGAAGCATGCAAGGTATAGTGATGACACGACATTTTTGGTTGATATGTTGGAAGAATTAATGGAAGAATGGGAAGAAGAAAAGCCAAGCAAGTCTACCACTGCCATTGACAATGATTTTGATGCTAAAAGAGACCTGATGGAGATAGAGAGTCTACTTGAAGAAGCTGAGTACAATGAATTAATCAGAAGTGCTGAAAGCCCGACTCGCCGAGTTGCAGTCACTGACTCGACGAGTCCATGTTAGAAATCACGATCAAACGGGGATTATGGCATGCACTCGATGAGTCCCCTCACTGGACTCGACGTGTTTAGTGTACAAAACACAAAGTTAGAGCTAAAAACTTTACCTGATCATTTGGAGTATGCATGTCTTGAAGAAGGTGAACAAAAACCTGTAATTATAGCTTCTGACCTAACCAAATTTGAAAAGGAAGAGTTAGTCCGAGTTTAAAAAAGAGAAAGAATGCCATTGCATGGAAAATTACCTATATTAAAGGGATAAGTACTTCCTATTGCTCTCACAAGATCAACCTGGAAGAAGGAGCAAAGCCGGTAGTGCAACATCAAAGGCGGTTGAAACCGGACATGCAAAAAGTGGTCAAGAAGGAGGTGGTCAAGCTTTTAGACGCAGGGATCATATATTCCATTTCCGATAGTCCATGGGTTAGTCATGTTCAAGTGGTGCCTAAGTAAGGAGGGATGACAATAGTGACAAACGAGAAGAACGAGCTCATACCAACTCGAACGATAACTGGTTGGCGAGTATGCATCGATTACCGAAAGCTAAACGGTGCTACTCATAAAGACCACTTTCCCCTTCCTTTTATTGACCAAATGCTTGAACGATTGTCTAGTCATAGCTATTACTATTTCTTAGATGGATTTTCAGGATACTTCCAAATACCCATTGACCCAATTGACCAAGAAAAGACGACTTTTACTTGCCCAAGTGAGACTTTTGCCTATCGACGCATGCCTTTTGGGTTATGCAATGCACCCACAACTTTTCAAATATGCATGACGGTGATATTCCACGACATGGTGGAAAAGTTTATGGAAGTATTTATGGATGGTTTTTCTATTTTTGGCTCTTCTTTTCATGATTGCCTAACTAACCTTGACTTGATGCTTGCTAGGTATGAAAAGACCGATTTAGTTCTCAATTGGGAAAAATGTCATTTTATGGTAAAAGAGGGTATAGTCTTAGGTCATAAAGTATCTAAGGCGGGGATTGAGGTGGATCGGGCAAAAATTGAAACTATTGTTAATTTACCCCCACCGACTAATATAAAGGGCGTTAGAAGTTTTTTAGGACACACGGGTTTTTACCGCCGTTTTATAAAAGATTTTTCTAAAATAACTAGACCTCTAACTCAATTACCAATTACTTTTAAAAGATGCACCTTTTAATTTTTCTAAAGAGTGGCTAGCGGCTTTTGAAATTTTGAAAGAAAAATTAACTAATGCCCCGATCATTATAGCCCCGAATTGGAACTTGCCCTTTGAAATAATGTGGGACGCAGGTTATTTTTCCTTAGGAGTCGTGCTTGGCCAAAGGTTTGACAAGCACTTTCGACCCATTTATTATGCAAGCAAGACTTTAAATTCGGCCGAAGAAAACTACACTACATCCGAAAAAGAATTATTAGCTGTGGTGTATGTCTCTGACAAATTCCGCCCATATTATATTTTATCTAAAACCACTGTTTTCACTGACCACTCTGCTATTAAGTATTTTTTTGCCAAGCAGGATGCAAAGCCAAGATTGATCCGATGGGTGCTTTTACTAAAAGAATTTGTGACAACCCGAAATTTATATTAACCCTTCAATTCAATAGGACTCAGAAAAGTTGCTGCTAAGTTACAAACTTTTTGGAACAAGTTTGAGTAATTTAGGATGTACACTTCAGGTGATATCAGGAGAGAGGATGCCCTAATATTTATTGTGCAACACTGTTATTCCAAAACTCCAAGAAATTTGAGTTTACTGCCAGAATAATATTTTCAGCCAAAAACCCTAAATTTGGGAGTATATATATGAGAATTAGTCATTATTTACATTTTTTTTTTCCAAATCTCAAGATCCAAACCCATTTCTCTCTCAAGTATCATCCAAAAGGTTTTCAAGATCTTCAATCTAGTAAGTGTTTCTAGCCTTCTTAAGTTGTTATATGACTTAATCTAGTGTTTAACACACTTCTAACCGCGAAATCATTCCAAAAGGGTCAATCTTCAATTTACACCAAGAACACCAAGAACACACACTTGTGTTCTTGGCCTTTTGGACCTTTTCAAGCTTCTACCTTGTAAGTTGTAACGCCCGTAGATTAGGGCTAGTCAATTTAGAGACGATAGGCGTCAAAAATGACTTTTTGATAGAAGATCATTTAGAAGGATTACTCTTAACCAAGTTGTAGTATATATTACAAGGTTTCCGTGCATATTAAGAACGCCGAAATCCGAGTTATAAGGAAGAAGTTATGACCTGTCGAAGTTTCGCGACAGAACTGACATGACGCCGAGTGACGTAAAATATGAATTTAAGATAGAGCGATATTTAGCCTTAGCGATCTGAACGAAAGTCGTAGATTTCGTTAAACTGAGAGCGTGCATAAAAGGAACGCCCAAATCTGACTTCGTATGAGGAAGTTATGATTTTCTGAAATTTCGACGTGGTAGTATGCAGCCCGAATACTCAATTTGAGATCGAGCGGTTTTTAGCCGAAACAATCTAAATGAGAATCGAAGATCTCGTTGTTAGTAGCGAAACGATGAAAAGTTAGGCGAGAATGGACGTCGGACGAAGAAGTTATGAATTTATAACGAAATTTTCTATCCCGACCTCCTAAAAATAATTAATAAAAATAAAAGTCAAAATTAGCCGACGGAGTCTAAATGAAAGTTGTAGAGCGTAGTCCCACCTTCGCGTGGATATAAAGAACGTCAAAAACGGAGTTCGTATGAAGGAGATATGAATTTTTGAAGTTTAATAAATATTTAATATTTATTTTTAATTAACATACGATATTATCCGAAGGAAGATCAGTCGGTCCATCCGAAGTACGCACCGCGTACTGCTGTACGCCCCGCGTACAGCGTAGGGCACTCGAGTTCTACGGAGTCGTGAGTCGTATGCAATGACGTATGAGGGCCGATGACGTAAGCGCTGACGACCTCCGAGGAGTACGCCCCGCGTACCCCGAAGTTACGCCCCGCGTACTTGCGAGGGTCAGCAACTATAAAAGGGGATGCGAGGCCAGCTTCTTTTCTTTTACAAATTCTTCATCTTCTCTCATCTTTTGCCTCGATTTGCATACCATTTATACCCCGAAGCCCCGGTATTATTCCCGAGCCCCGAAGCGAGATCCGAAGCCCCGAGAATCCCGAAGAGCGTTATTCCCGAGCCGAAGCCCTGCCCGCTAGGAGCCCGGTTTTTGTGAAGATCTTCCAGATCTGCGGAGAGGCGCTACATCTGCAAGCCGTAGTGCTGTCGGATCATCTTCTGAGCAAGTGAGTGTATAGTCACTTTCATCTTACACATAAATATGAAGTATTTTATAAAATACATGTTATGTGTATACATATATATTGTTGTTTATATGCGTGAGTGCATAGCACTTTCTTCTAATACATAAATATAAAGTATTAGCTATGAAATACGTGCTAGGTGTTATATATCTATTTGAGATGGATTTGGAATTGATGTTTTTATACGGGTGTTAAATGATTCAAATTGTGTTTGTATTTATATCTACAAAAATGTTGGGTAGAACATGGGTAGATGGAATAGTTGGTGACGATGCGACTTTGTGCCTATTTGATAAACTTTGGTGACGATGTGCCTATTGTGTGAGCCCTGGTGACTATGAGACGTAGTGCCAATTGTATGAACCCAAGTGACTATGAGACGTAGTGCCTATTGTGTAAGCCCAGGTGACTATGAGACGTAGTGCCTATTGTGTGAGCCCTGGTGACTATGAGACGTAGTGCCAATTGTATGAACCCAGGTGACTATGAGACGTAGTGCCTATTGTGTAAGCCCAGGTGACTATGAGACGTAGTGCCTATTGTGTGAGCCCTGGTGACTATGAGACGTAGTGCCAATTGTATGAACCCAGGTGACTATGAGACGTAGTGCCTATTGTGTAAGCCCAGGTGACTATGAGACGTAGTGCCTATTGTGTGAGCCTTGGTGACTATGAGACGTAGTGCCAATTGTATGAACCCAGGTGACTATGAGACGTAGTGCCTATTGTGTAAGCCCTGGTGACTATGAGACGTAATGCCAATTGTATGAACCCTGGTGACTATGCGACGTAGTACCTATTGTATAAACCGTGGTAGCAAATGGACTGTGTGCCAGTTCCTCAAGTAAACCCTTAGGAATGAATGAAGAAAGTATAATCGATTCTTAGGGTAAAACCTTAAAGAAGATAATGGGGATGGGTATTTGGGTTGATTGTTGATAATTGAATATAATAAATGTATTATTGTGGGTTGAAAACCCTATATGCTCACCAGGCTCCCAAGCCTGACCCACTCAGTTTTCTTTGTATCACAGGTATCAATACGAAGACATAATTCACTGAGAGAATAAAGGAGATGTAAATCATTAGTGTAAATGAATGTAAGTTCTATTTATCCTTATGTTCCTGTATTGACGATGACATCCCAACGTTTTAAAATGAATAAAATGCATTTCTTCGAAAATGTTTTAATAACGTATTTATCATGTTTTTCTGGGGACAAATTCCGCGACACTTTTATTAAAGAAGTACTCTGATTTTTATAAAGCATAAACAAAGATCGGTCTTTTCTGGCCGTAAAAATGGGGATGTCACATAAGTGCTTCTATCCTAGAGTATTACAAGCTTTGTTACACCTCTATACCTCAAGAAATCATCCAAGAACACCAAGATCAAAGGTGTTTACGGTCCAAGAACACCTTGGACCGTAAACCCTATTTAGGGTGCCAATGTGTTCCCTAGCTTATCCTAAGCCTTGGTAACTAGTTTAGACCCCTTCCTTGATGTGTTTAGCACACAAAAATCACCAAAATATCTCATTTAGATGTGTTTACGGTTTGGGGATCTCCCAAAACCATAAACACCCCAAAATGTGTTACGATGACCCATATTCCTTCCTTATGCCTAGAATAATGCCTAGACTTTTACCTTGAAGTGTTTAAGAGTTGAAACATCAAAATACCATGTTCCAAAGGAGTTTACGGCAACAAACACATGGAGAAATGGTCCATGGGCCGTAAACTCCATTTAGGAGTGTATTGATGCCACAAACACTTCCTAAGGCTTAAACATGAAGTAGGAATGCTTGGTATGACTTAGAAGGCTTCAAATCAGCAAATGGTCAAAAGTTTATGAGCTTACGGCCATAAACTCAAGGTTTTACGACCGTAAAGACAATGGGTTATGGTTTTAGGGAGTAAACTCATGAAAGGGGTCTTATTGAACCCTAAACTCAATGGCCTTGTCCTACAACACTTAGATGCACTCCTTAGCACTTATATGTAACACTCGTGTTTCTAGCCTAGGCATTTATATTGAGTTGATAGTCTAGGTTAACCTTTGTAACTCATTTTGAAGAAATGAAAAGGAATTATGTGAATATTATGTGAATTATGTGTTTTATGCTTAATTATCAGGGCTTAATTAATTAAGAATAAAAATAAGCGTCAAAATTAAAGTGTGAGATAAGCCCGATATCTTTACATAAAGTTGTAGTGGTCGAAAAAAGGATTTCGGGGATATAAAGAATACCAAAATCCGAGTTATAACGAAGAAGTTATGACCTGTCGAAGTTTTGCGACAAAACCGGCACGGTGCTGAATGCCGTAAAAAGTGAGTTTTCGATAAACTACTTTTTAGCCTTAGTAATCTAAACGAAAGTCTTAGTATTCGTTAAACTGAGAAGTTCGATAAAAAGAACGCCCAAATCTGACTTCGTATGAGGAAGTTATGATTTTTTGAAGTTTCAGCTTAGCAGTAGACAGCTAAAAACTCGAATTTTAGATCGAGCGATTTTTAGCCGACACAACCTAAACGAGAATTGAAGGTCTCGTCATTAGGAGCACAACGGTAAAAAGTCTGACGAAAACGGACGTTGGATCAAGAAGTTATGAATTTTTAACGGATTTCTTGTCTCGGTCTGTTAAAAATAATAATATAAAATTTAAATTCAAAATTAGCCGACGAAGTATAAACGGAAGTTGTAGATCGTAATTTTAGCTACGCGTGCATATAAAGAACGTAAAAAACGAAGCTCGTATGCGAAAGTTATGGATTTTAGAATTTTTGGCGCGAAAATCGAGAAAATTCGCATAGTCACACTTTGTCACGTCACCCTCGCCTCCCATGCGCCACGTGTCCTGCTGAGTCACCAGGCTGCTGAGTCACCGAAGCTGCCGAGTCATGCGAAGCCACGTGTCGGATCCTGATTCGACCGAGGAGGAGGCCCAATACGAAGCAGCCAGCTCTCCGTCCGAGCCTCGCAATGCCTGCCACGTGTTCCGAGCCTCGCATAGCCTAGCTCCGAGCCTTGCATATCCTAGCTCCGAACCTCGCATGTGCGCCTGTAGACTCCGGTCCACTTAGAAGCTGCCAGCGAGCCCTCGCAGGTGCGACCCATGTGCGAGCCATGCGCAGCCTCGTGCGAGCCTTCGCCTGCGAACCCTCTCAGCCGTCGGAGCAGATGCTTCTCAGTCCTTGGATCAGAAGCCTCGCCCCTATAAATAGAAGGGTGCGAGACCTCACGGGTAATTTTGGAATTTTGCCATATTTAACCCCGAAACCCATATTTCTTTCATCTTAATATCCCGCAAAGCCCCGGTATCGATTGTAAAGCCCGGAATACCCCACGAAGTGCCCGTGAAGCCCGGAAAATTTATCTTTTCGGTTTCGAAGCCCGACCTTTCGCAGAGCCTGGTTTCTCAATAAAACTCCCAGTTTTTATTAGAAACGATCGTTTTAGGAAACGAATTGCTGCCCGGTTTTCATTAAATCACGTGAGTGTGTAGTTACTTTCAATTTACACATAGATATGAAGTATTTACCTTGAAATACGTGTTATGTGTTAATATGCTAATTGTTTACTCGAGGTGACTGTTGAATTGATGTTTCATACAATTTTTAAACTGTATATGCTTTTTATCTAAAAATATGTTGGGTAGAACATGGGTAGATGAAATAGTTGATGTGTGTTAAAATGGTGAGAGGCCTCGATGTTGTTGTTGTTGTTGTAGTCGTCTATCGGAGTATAGATGACGACCACGAACTTTCTAGATAGTCCAGTGGAACACTAGCAGGTTCGCAACTTGTAGGTGTTGATGAATTAAATGTTCATTGGCGTACTCCATCCCCCTCATGGTTGCCTTAAGGACATGTATGGCTGAGGAAACCCCTTAGCAGTAGTGTCCATCCCGATGATAATCCTTAGGCTAGGTCCCTTGTGGTAGGTGTTTAGGGACGTAAAGTGAGGACAACGGGAATGAGTAATCAGGGTTATTGTTGATTGGTGAACTTAATAAGTAGATTATTATTTTGGGTTGAAAACCGTATATGCTCACCAGGCTCCCAAGCCTGACCCACTCAGTTTTTATGATTACAGGTAGTGGACCCCGAGCATAGTCGGAGGACGAGGAGAGATTTTTGGATTATAGGCCAGTAGTTGTAAATAACTGTTGAAAGGCTTATAATTTCTTGTTTATGCTTTTGATCTGTATCGGAACATGACATCCCGAGGTTTTGGATATATATGGAAAATATATACCTTCTTAATGAAGGGTTTTGATATACTTTTATCATATGTTGTTTGGGGACCAATTCCGCAACATCTTTTAAAAAGATTTCTCTGATTTTATTTTAAAAAACATAAATTAAATCGGTCTTTTCTGGCCGAGAAATTAGGGGATGTCACAGTTGGTATCAGAGCATTAGTTTAAGCAAACTAAGAAATTGTAGAATTTCTAGACTTGAACTTAGAATGCTAAGTGATGATTGTGAGATGAGTGTCTACCATATTTTAGACACGAGCACTAGTTTATTTTAGGGAAGATGCCTAAAATGCCCTTATGTGCTAAATGTGTTTGCCATGTGTTCCATTATTTGTTCGGATCTATGGTCTGTTGCCGACCGGATCTGGAAACTTTATGTGTGTAGGATTCTAAGCGTATGATTACGAGATTAGAACTAACATGTAAACGTTTCGGAGTGATAAGGGAATTGACATGTCTAATAAGAATAAAGACCTAAATTCGCCTTATTCGGTATATAGATTGTAATGGCAAGAACTCGGAGTGGAGCTGGAAATGCAAACAGAAACCAACAACCTCAACCCCAAGTGGTGGAACCGGTGTCTATAGTTGGAGCTGCACCCGAACCCATCACCATGGCTGGAGTACGAACTATGATTCAGACCATGTTGGCTGAACAGAGGGAGGAATTGAGGCAAATGTTGCTGAACAACAGGGATGAACCTTCAGTTCCTGTTAAACAACATGAACTAAATGACGATCGATCTGAAAAAGGGAACAACAGTAGATCGGTTGGTCATAGTGAACCGCTTGTGGTTGGGAGGAATAACCACGAGGGTAGAATGGAGAGAAATGGGTGCAAGTATAAGGACTTTATGACTTGCAAGCCATCGATCTTCAATGGAAAAGAAGATCTTGTCGGAGTAATGGACTGGATCTCGGAAATGGAGTTGGCTTTCATGACTTGTGATTGCCAAGGCAAGTTGCAAACTACCTTTGCAGTACGTCAGTTCAGGGGTAGTGCTGCTCGTTGGTGGAGCACTTTGGGGAAAACCCTAAGCCCTAATGAGCCACTGCAATTAACTTGGGCAGAGTTCTTAGTGCACTTCAAGTGCAAGTACTGCTCGGCCCAAAACGTACTTGAGTTAGAAAACCAATTTCTAACGTTACAGAAGGGGAGTATGACCGTTGATGAATATAAGAATAACTTCATAGACAAAATGGAGTTTGCTTTGCGTATTGTCCCAGATGAGTTGGCAAAAATTGACAGGTACGCAAAGGGACTACCATGGGAGTACCCGGTGCCAGTACGTCAGGCACTTACTTTGGAGGCAGCTATCTGGCTGCCAAGTCTGTTGAAGATATGATAAAAGGGAGAGCCGCCAGCAAGGTTGAAGTTGACGAAAAGAGAAAGTTTGAAGGAACTTCAGGTTCCAATAAAAAGAACAAATTCTCAAAGACTGGTTCGAGAAAGTTTGGAGGAGGAAGCGAAGCCAAGTGGTGTGACAAGTGTAGGAAGAAACATGCTGGGAAGTGCAGCGTGGAAGTCACTTGTTACAAATGTGGAAAGCCTGGGCATTATGCCAATGAATGCACCTTCAATAAGAATGTATGTTTTGGGTGCAATGAAGAAGGGCATATTTTGAGGGACTGCCCGAAGAAGAAGGACCAGCAAAACCCAATCTACCACCAAAGCCAAAGGAGAGAGCCTTTCAGATGACACTCGAAGCTGCGAAAGAAGAAGCCGATATCGCTTCAAGTACCTTTCTCGTAAACGAATTGCCTGCCCAAATTTTGTTTGATTCTGGAGCCAATTACTCCTTTATATCGCATGAATTTGGTAGAAAGCTAGCTTTGCCTGTAGATATGCTAGTTAATGCTATAGTAGTCGAGATTGCTAGTGGCAAGTTTGTACCTGTTAGCCATCGTATGAAAAACATCGTCATTGACTTGGATGGGAATAAGTTCCAAGAGGAATTATTGCCTATCGAGTTAAATGGATTCGACATAGTTTTAGGAATGGATTGGCTTAGCGCCAACGATGCAGAAATACTATGTAGAAAGAAGATAGTAAAAGTAAACCCGCCAGGGAAAGAGTCGTTTATGGTGTATGGAGACAAACACAGAGTAAATTATGGAATCATTTCCCTAATGAAAGCCAGAAAGTGTTTGGCCAAGGGATGTACATCATATCTAGCATTCGTGATTGATGCTAAGATGGAAAAGATGGAGGTGCAGAATATTCCGGTGGTGTGTGAGTATCCGGAAGTCTTTCCCGAAGATCTTCCCGGATTGCCCCCTGATCAACAAGTAGAATTTCGTATCGACTTGTTACCAAGAACGACGCCGATAGCAAAAGCACCTTATCGATTAGCGCCAACCGAAATGAAAAAACTTATGACACAACTTCAGGAGTTAATGGACAAAGGTTTCATTCGACCTAGTTCATCGCCCTGGGGAGCCCCTGTGTTATTTGTAAAGAAGAAAGACGGGAGCATGAGAATGTGCATCGATTACAGAGAGCTGAACAAAGCGACGATAAAGAACAAGTACCCGTTGCCAAGGATCGATGACCTGTTCGACCAGTTGCAGGGTTCGAACTATTTCTCGAAGATCGATCTTAGGTCGAGATACCATCAACTAAAGGTGAGAGAGCAGGATATCGAAAAGACTGCTTTTAGAACGAGATATGGACACTATGAATTTTTGGTTATGTCGTTCAGACTAACCAATGCCCCAACAACTTTCATGGATTTGATGAATAGGGTTTGTAAACCATTCTTAAAAATAATCCGTGATAGTATTCATAGACGATATCTTGATTTATTCGAAAAGCAAGCAGGAATAATGGTTGACCCAGCAAAGATTGAAGCTGTGATGAAGTGGGAACAACCAAAAAGTCCTACGGAGATTCGAAGCTTTTTAGGATTAGCTGGATATTACCGAAGGTTTATCCAAGGCTTTTCTTCGATTGCTACTCCATTAATAGCTTTGACCCACAAAGGAGCTACTTATGCTTGGAATGAGAAGCATAAGGAAGCCTTTGAGAAGTTGAAGAAGAGATTGTGTGAAGCACCGATTCTTTCATTGCCTGAAGGAGTTGATGATTTCGCAGTTTATAGCGATGCATCTGGAGTTGGGTTAGGTTGTGTTCTAACCCAAAGGGATAAAGTGATCGCGTATGCATCGAGGCAATTGAAGGAACATGAAAAGAACTACCCCACTCATGATCTGGAGTTGGCAGCGGTAGTATTTTCCTTGAAGATATGGAGGCATTATCTTTATGGCACAAAGTGTAAACTTTTCACTGATCATAAGAGTCTTCAATATCTCTTTAATCAGAAGGAATTGAACATGAGGCAACGACGCTGGCTAGAGCTACTCAAGGACTACGACTGTGAGATACTTTACCACCCTGGTAAAGCAAATGTTATTGTTGATGCTCTCAGTCGAAAGGTAAACCTTGAAAAGAAAAGGCCAAGAGCGTTGAGAATTGAAGTTGTCTCGACAATTGTGGAAAGTATAAACAAAGCTCAAGAGGAAGCTTTAGAGAAAAGTAACCGAAAGGAAGAACGTTTGAGCAAAACGTTAGTATTCGGTACAAACAACCAAGGGCGAAGGTATTCCAAGATAGGATTTGGGTACCTAAGACGGGCGGAATAAGAGATCTTCTGATGGAAGAAGCTCACAAGACCATGTACTCGATTCATCCCGACAGTACAAAAATGTATAGGGATCTAAAACCCTATTATTGGTGGCCGAAGATGAAGCTCGATGTTGCTAAGTATGTGGCCGAGTGTGTAACTTGTTCTAGGGTTAAGGCACAACATCAGAAACCGTATGGGAGTTTAGAACCTTTACCCGTACCCATGGTTAAATGGGAAGACATCACCATGGATTTTGTGACTAAACTACCCAGAACAAGGAACGGTCACGACATGATTTGGGTGGTCGTTGATCGCTTCACTAAGAGTGCGCATTTCATAGCAGCCAAAGAGAAATGGTCTATGGATAAACTTGCGAATTCTTACGTGAAGGAAATTGTGAGGCTTCACGGTGTTCTGTTAACGATTGTGTCCGATCGTGATAGCTGTTTTACCTCGAGATTTTGGAGGAGTCTACAAGAGGAATTGGGTACCAAGTTGTGTTTGAGTACAGCTTACCATCTGCAAACTGATGGTCGGAGCGAGCGAACGATTCAAACATTGGAGGATATGCTGAGAGCATGTACCCTAGAATTCCAAGGTAACTGGGATGAACACTTACCTTTAGTAGAATTCTCCTATAATAATAGTTTCCACTCAAGCATCAAGATGGTACCTTATCACGCTTTGTATGGGGAGAAGTGTCGAACGCCATCATGCTGGCTGGAAGCTGGGGAAAAGCAGTTTATGGGACCTGAAATAGTCCATGAGACTGCTGAAAAGTTGAAAGTGATAAGAAAAAGGATGTTAGCTGCTCAAGATCGACAAAAGAGTTATGCTGACAAGAAAAGACAATCGATATCCTTCGATGTTGGAGATTCGGTTTTACTTAAAGTCTCGCCATGGAAGGGACTTATAAGATTTGGTAAGAGAGGGAAGTTGAGTCCAAGGTTTATTGGACCATTTAAAGTTCTTCAGAGGATCGGGAATCAAGCTTACAAGCTATAGTTACCGGAAGAACTAGAGGGTATTCACAACACCTTTCATGTGTGTTATTTGAGAAAGTTCACAGGAGATGTGCCCGACATAATTCCGATTTCTGAGTTAAGTTTGGATGAAAACAAGAGGTTGATCGAGGAACCTAAGGCAATCATTGACCGTAAGACTATGAAGTTACGACGCAAGATGGTCAATTTAGTGCTTGTGCGCTGGAAACATACGAATGGACCAAATCTCACTTGGGAAACGGAGAGTGACATGATGAGTCGCTACCCGCAGTTGTTTGGTGATATGTGATTCCGGGGACGGAATCATCCTAAGAGGGAGAGAATTGCAACACTCGTGTTTCTAGCCTAGGCATTTATATTGAGTTGATAGTCTAGGTTAACCTTTGTAACTCATTTTGAAGAAATGAAAAGGAATTATGTGAATATTATGTGAATTATGTGTTTTATGCTTA
Source organism: Lactuca serriola (assembly GCF_051521515.1). NCBI lineage: Eukaryota > Viridiplantae > Streptophyta > Magnoliopsida > Asterales > Asteraceae > Lactuca > Lactuca serriola. The sequence goes on from NC_136408.1 coordinate 100,854,093, forward strand.
ATTATTAGGGCTTAATTAATTAAGAATAAAAATAAGCATCAAAATTAAAGTGTGAGATAAGCCCGATATCTTTACATAAAGTTGTAGTGGTCGAAACAAGGATTTCGGGGATATAAAGAATACCAAAATCCAAATTATAACGAAGAAGTTATGACCTGTCGAAGTTTCGCCACAAAACCAGCACGGTGCTGAATGTCGTAAAAAGTGAGTTTTTGATAAACTATTTTTTAGCCTTAGTAATCTAAACGAAAGTCTTAGTATTCGTTAAACTGAGAAGTTCGATAAAAAGAACGCCCAAATCTGACTTCGTATGAGGAAGTTATGATTTTTTGAAGTTTCAGCTTAGCAGTAGACAGCTAAAAACTCGAATTTTAGATCGAGCGATTTTTAGCCGACACAACCTAAACGAGAATTGAAGGTCTCGTCATTAGGAGCACAACGGTAAAAAGTCTGACGAAAACGGATGTCGGATGAAGAAGTTATGAATTTTTAACGGATTTCCTGTCCCGGTCTGTTAAAAATAATAATATAAAATTTAAATTCAAAATTAGCCGACGAAGTCTAAACGGAAGTTGTAGATAGTAATTTTAGCTACGCGTCCATATAAAGAACGTAAAAAACGGAGCTCGTATGCAAAAGTTATGGGTTTTAGAAGTTTTGGCGCGAAAATCGAGAAAATTCGCATAGTCACACTTTGCCACGTCACCCTCGCCTCGCATGCGCCACGTGTCCTGCTGAGTCACCAGGCTACTGAGTCATCGAAGCTGCTGAGTCATGCGAAGCCACGTGTCGGATCCTGATTCGATCGAGGAGGAGGCCCAATCCAAAGCAGCCAGCTCTCCGTCCGAGCCTTGCAATGCCTGTCGCGTGTTCCGAGCCTCGCATAGCCTAGCTCCAAGCCTCGCATAGCCTAGCTCTGAACCTCGCATGTGCGCCTGTAGACTCCGGTCCACTTAGAAGCTGCTAGCGAGCCCTCGCAGGTACGACCCATGTGCGAGCCATGTGCAGCCTCGTGCGAGCCTTCGCCTGCGAACCCTCTCAGCCGTCGGATCAGATGCTTCTCAGCCCTTGGATCAGAAGCCTCGCCCCTATAAATAGAAGGGTGTGAGACCTCCCGGGTAATTTTGGAATTTTGCCATATTTAACCCCTAAACCCATATTTCTTTCATCTTAACATCCCGCAAACCCCCGATATCGATTGGAAAGCCCGTAATACACCACGAAGTGCCCGTGAAGCCCGGAAAATTTATCTTTTCGGTTTCGAAGCCCGACCTTTCGCAGAGCCCGGTTTCATAATAACACTCTCGGTTTTATTAGAAACGATCGTTTTAGGAAACGAATTGCTGCCCGGTTTTTATTAAATCACGTGAGTGTGTAGTTACTTTCAATTTACACATAGATATGAAGTATTTACCTTGAAATACGTGTTATGTGTAAATATGTTAATTGTTTATTCGAGGTGACTGTTGATGTGATGTTTCATACAAGTTTTAAATTGTATATGCTTTTTATCTACAAAATATGTTGGGTAGAACATGGGTAGATGAAATAGTTGATGTGTGTTAAAATGGTGAGCGGCCTCGATGTTGTTGTTGTTGTTGTTGTTGTTGTTGTTGTAGTAGTCATCTAGCGGAGTATAGATGATGACCACGGACTTTCTAGATAGTCCAGTGGAACACTAGCAGGTTCGCAACTTGTAGGTGTTGATGAATTAAATGTTCATTGTCGTACTCTATCCCCCTCATGGTTGCCTTAAGGACATGTATGGCTGAGGAAACCCCTTAGCAGTAGTGTCCATCCCGATGATAATCCTTAGGCTAGGTCCCTTGAGATAGGTGTTTAGGGACCTAAAGTGAGGACAACGGGAATGGGTAATTAGGGTTATTGTTGATTGGTGAACTTAATAAGTATATTATTATTGTGGGTTGAAAACCCTATATGCTCACCAGGCTCCCAAGCCTGACCCACTAAGTTTTTATGATTACAGGTAGTGGACCCCGAGCATAGTCGGAGGACGAGGAGAGATTTTTGGATTATAGGCCAATAGTTGTAAATAACTGTTGAAAGGCTTATAATGTCTTGTTTATGCTTTTGATCTGTATTGGAACATGACATCCCAAGGTTTTGGATATATATGGAAAATATATACCTTCTTAATGAAGGGTTTTGATAAACTTTTATCATATGTTGTTTGGGGACCAATTCCGCAACATATTTTAAAAAGATTTATCTGATTTTATTTTAAAAAGCATAAATTAAATCGGTCTTTTCTGGCCGAGAAATTAGGGGATGTCACATTATAACACTTATATAAAGTGTTTATCATGTCCTAGGATGTCTTAACTTTGTTAATTAGTTGTTTAAAGACTAATTGGATACATATATGTACTACTATATGTTAACTAGGATCCTTGTGTGTGTACAAGTCTTCACTTGACACTTAGCATCCTACGTCAGTCAATTCATCCAAACCATCAACTACAGGTGAGTTCATACCCCTTATTCAATGTTTTAAATGTTTTTTAAATGCTTTTATTGGGGGGGATACAAGTTGAATCATGCTAGTTATTATATCAATCACATGTGATTAATAACTAACATGCAAATGGATTTACTATACGTTAGCTGTTTTACCAAACAGATTTCTTCCAATGTTTCATTAAACGTTTTTATATGTTTAAAACTCTTTCTCAAACTGCTTTATACACAGTATGTTTCTTTTCAAACTCTGTTACAAATGTATTTCAAACAAAGGTTTTCTTTATACTTAAATTGTTTATTCAAACAAAATACTTTCAAACCATTTTATAAATTGACATCAAGTCGATCTTTTCTTAGATATTAATCTTATTCAAAGGTTTTACAAAACTCCCTTTATGCTTTTATATTATCAAATACATGCCCATATATGTATAGTTATATAAGTAATGTTTAAAGGACTTAGGAAGGCTAACTCACTCTATTTCCTTTTCCTCGTTGGGATGTGGCTATGGGGTATCGGTTATCCGTCCGAATGTCGTCTAAGTATTAGTTATATATCATGTATACATATGTAGACATAAAAGTGCCCTCAGTCAGTTCAGTGCCTTTGTCTAGCAAAGGTATAACTTCAGTGATACTTGTACATTACTAGTAACTAATATAGGTATAGTTAGGAGATACTACTTGCTATTCCTATTACAAGGAATTACACCAGAGTCAGTTCATACATGAGTCTATACTAAATGCTATATGAAGAGATACGTTTACTTGAATACACTTACATGGATACACTTACTTGAATACACTTACATGGATACACTTACTTGAATACACTTACATGGATACCTTTACATAGATATCTAGTTAAAAGTATGCCAGTATATGTATAGTTATATAAGTAATGTTTAAAGGACTTAGGAAGGCTGACCCGCTTTATTTCCTTTTCCTCGTTGGGATGTGGTCTGGTAGGGTATCGGGTATCCGTCCGAAGGTCGTTTAAATATTTAGTTATATATCATGTGTACATATACTGATATAATAGTTCCGGTCAGTCAGTTCAGTACCTTTGGGTATCAAAGGTATACGTTCATATATCCCTAGTAAGCAACTATAGGTATAGTTTGGGCTTATATATGATTTGGTAATAAATATGGATTTCGACCTAGCGATTCGTTGCGGAAGTCACCATTAGTTCCAAATGTAGAATAGGGACTACCAATCATATTATTACTTACTTACAGCGGGTCTCGTGAGAAGACTGCTTACTTACTAGACGGGACTAACCATTTCGGCACCCAACTGTTAGCGACAGAGGTAATGAACATCTACGGATGCCTACGGTTAATACTTATATTAGGGTACCTTTACGGGACTAACCATTCCTACGCCCTACTGTTAGCTACAAAGGAAAATGAACATCTACGGACGTTCAAGGTTATTACTATTACGGCAGTCGCGATGTCAGGTTGATCCTGATACAAAAGGATAACACTTACATGGCTATATTTTTCCTATTACTTTTATTTTGTGATACATTTACATAAACGACGAAGTAGACTATATATATTGTTAATAGTAGTCATACAAGGGAAAAACCATCTTTGTTACTTTCAAAACAGTCTAGTCTTGGTAGAAGACTACTCTTTATACTAATAGAAATCATAGGGATTTGCTAGGGTATTCAAACGTTTTCAAACTACTTTCAAACAGTTATTACTTATACAAACTTTTTCCAAATGTTCACAAATCTTTACTTTCCAGTTTTACAAATCTAAGACACATTAATACTTATGAATTCACCAGCTTTATTGCTGATACTCGCTTTCAAAATACTTGTATTCTCAGGTCACCAATAGACAGGTACGACAACCAGGTTTTGTGAAGACGGAGAAATCAAGACTCCCATTTTATTTTGATTGTTCATTATGTTGTGTTATACTATGAAAGAACACACTTGTAAGTAAAATTATACTAATAATGCAATGGATTATGCTGTTGCTTGTTTACTACTTTGCATTGTTGTGATACTGTACATGATGTCCTCCGCCCCCGAACGTTTCCGCCGTTCCGGTTTTGGGGTGTTACAGAATTTGACATTGAGATCAAGGATACGAAAGGGATGGAGAATGTAGTTGCTGATCATCTTTCTAGACTAGAAAATCCAGAAAAGGAAGAGATAGACAACATGGGTATTGAAGATAGCTTCCCGGAAGAGTATTTGATGGTGGTCATGGGGGAAGAACCATGGTATGCGGATATTGCAAATTACTTGGCTGGCGACAACCTTACAAAAGGCCTCACTCATCAACAAAAGAAGAAGCTCTTTTCAGAAATTAAATATTATTTCTGGGACGAGCCATGTCTTTTTCGGAATTATGCGGATGGAATCATAAGAAGATGTGTTTTTGGCAAGGAAATTCAAGACATATTAGAGCATTGCCACAATGGACCGGCAAGAGAACATCATGGGGTACAATACAGTACGAAAAAGTGTTTGATGCGGGTTTCTATTGACCTACTATCTTCAAGGATGTTGTTACTCACGTTAGGGAATGTGATGTTTGCCAAAGAACGGGTAATATATGTGACAACCCGATATTTCAAGTCAATGTAATGTCATAAGTCAACTATTGTAATCTATTTTGAATTAATAAATAAATAAAAATAGCATCAGAAATGAAATGTGCAAAAGTCTCAATTGGGATAAATAAAGTAATAGATATTGTAACTAGGTTTTCAGAAATATAAAGAACACAAAAATCCGAGTTTTAACGAAGAAGTTATGACCAATCGAAAATCCGCAGCAAAACCGGTAAAACACTACTAAGCGTAAAACATGAAATTTCAATAAAAAACCTTTTAGACTTAGGTATCTAAACGAATATCTTAGATATCATTAAACCGTGAATATACATAAAAAGAACGTCCAAATCTGACTTTGTATGAGGAAGTTAAGATTTTTCTAAGTTTCGGAGTAGCGGTAGATAGCTAGAAACTCGAAATAGAGATCGAGTGATATTTAGCCGACACAACCTAAACGAGAGTTACAGATCTCGACAATAGTAGTACAATGGTAAAAATACAGACGAAAATGGACATCGGATGAAGAAGTTATGTATTTTTAACGGTCTTTTCTTGTCCCGTCCTATTAAAAATATATAATTAAAAATAAAATCAAAATTTGCCAACAAAGTCTAAATGAAAGTTGTAGGTTATACTCTCACCTACGCGTGGATATAAAGAACGTCAAAAACGGAGCTCGTATGCAAAAGTTACGCATTTTAGAAGATTGAGGCACACGAACCGAGGGGGTACGCCAAGCGTACGCCATACGGGGCCTCGGATCGACCACGTCTCCCCTATACCCTCTACCCCCGTCCCATCTGAAGTCCAGTAGCCAAGCAAGGCCTCATGCATGTCGTACGCCCCGCGTACGAAGTTACGCCCAGCGTACGAGCTGCGAACGAGGTACGCCCTGTGTACTTCGGAGTACGCCCAGCGTACAAGGCTACCTCCAACACTATAAATAAAGATGCGAGTGTGCCAGCTCAAATTGCTAATTCACACCATTTCTCTCCCACTTTTTCACTTCTGAGCCCCTCGAGACTGTCCCGACATCTCGGTTACGTATCCAAGTCCCGACGAAGGTTCGAAGCTCCGAGATTCCCGAGGAATATACCACTTTCCGGTCGAAGTGTTGTCCAAGAAAAATCTCGTTTTCTCCAAATCATCACACTTACTAGGTGAGTTCATACCCCTTTATTTTCACGTTTTTACTGTATTTTAGGGGGAGAAATAAAAGACAAACTCAAGAACAACTTACGTTAAAATGCAAATCGTTACATACCGTTTCAAATACTTTATCTACATTTTGTGTATAAATGTTAAATACGTAAAAGAACATTATTGCAAATGTTATACTTTACATACAAAGTTAGTAACACACTAAGGTTTATCATTCAAATGAAACACACTTTTGAAAAACTATAATAGGTATCGTTTACGAGGTATTCATGATATTTTACACTCTACGAACACTATAGAAAGGAAACACTTACATTTACAAGAAAAATGGACTTTTCATACATATATCTATTTGATACAAACTTTTGTGAGACATTTAACTTCACGTACATTCAAGTACGCATTTCGAGTCCTGTGTTATAAACCATAATCTCATGTAGGCAGAGCGTGATACTTGTGTATAGATCTATACGGGATCGACAATCCCGCACCTAAAATGTTAGCTACAGTTGGACCGGCAGGTCTGGGGTGACAAATGTCATATCATTCCAATGCCTGAAGAACGTTGTTACAAGCAGTCTGGGTCAATAGTACGGTTATAAAATTCACATGAAATATTAAAACATTTGATTTATGAGGCTATCAAATGCCTTAGTGATTATATATACATATATAAATCTACCTACACTATTTTAGGTATGGAAAATACTTATGCATTCTGGTTTTTGGAACTTTTAAAACTACTATTCATTTATGGAAAATATTGGATTTTCTAGATACAAACACAGTTACTTTATGCAGAAAGGCATACAATTCTTATACAAAAACGCTTATGAACTCACCAACTTAATTGTTGACACTTTTTCAAAACTACTTGTATTTCTCATGGATTCAGTAATACATGTAACAACAGCTTTTGGGGAAGGGATGCTAAGGCGTCAATTTCAAACTTATTTTATCATCATAATGTAATTTCCTTTGAAACATATAATCCAATCAACAATGTAACCTTTTAAATTTTATTTATGATGGTTGTGTTTGCTTTCTTTACTATTTATTCAACTATAATGATACTACATGAAGTCATCCGCCCTCGAACGATTCTGCCGTTCTAGTTTGGGGGTGTGACAATATATCGGCAAGGAATGAAATGCCCCAAAGGAATATTCAAGTTTGTGAAATCTTCGATGTATAGGGTGTGGATTTCAGGCAACAAATACACACTAGTGGTGGTGGATTATGTGTCAAAGTGGGCGGAAGCGCAAATATTACCACCTAATGATGCAAGGGTTGTGGTAAAAATTTTAAAGAAATTATTTTCTAGATTTAGAGTGACTAAGGCGTTAATTAGTGATGGGGGTATCCACTTTGCTAATGAACAACTAGAAAAAGTGTTGCAAAAATATGGGGTAGGCCATAGATTTTCAACACCTTACCATCCACAAAAAATGGGCAAACCGAAATTACAAATTGGGCAGTAAAAAGATTATTAGAGAAATTGGTGGGAAATAATATAAAAGATTGGGCAGACAAATTGGATGATGCACTTTGGGCGTTTAGAATCGCATTCGAGACACCCATTGGAACCACACCCTATAGGCTAGTGTATGGTAAAAAATTGTCATTTACCCGTAGAGCTTGAACACAAAGCTTATAGGGCTTTGAAAACATGCAATTTTGAACCAAATGAGTTGCATGCAAATCGATTTTTGCAAATGAATACTTTGGAAGAATTGAGAAATGAGTCTTAAATTAACTCATTGATTTATAAAGACGTGACCAAAAGATGGCATGATGCAAGGTTAAAAGGTAGTAAAGAGTTTGAGGAAGGACAAAAAGTTATCTTGTACAATTCCAGGCTAAATCACTTTCTAGGAAAATTATGCACTCATTGGACCGGGCCTTTCACAATAAAGCATGTCTTTCCATATGGGGTGATTGAGCTAGGAGTAAGGATGGGTCAAGCTTCAAAGTAAATGGGCATTGGGTTAAGAGATATGAAGAAGGAATACCAAAGGACAAAGGTCTTAAAGAAGGGCTAGACTTGGAGGACACTGCTGAAACGTAGAGCAGGTAGGAGTCCAGCTAAAGACTCCTAAAAAAGAAGTGCTTACGGGAGGCAACCCAATACTAGAGTTTGCTTTCATTTTACCTTTCTTTTTCGTTTTATTTTTCGTCTTTTATTGGTTTTATTAGAATTTTTCTATCTAAATCTCCTTATTTGTCTAAAATGATTGCTTGAGGACAAGCAAGTTCTGAGTGTGGGGTATGGTGGATTTATTTTAAAAAAGTTAAAATTTTTGATTTTTTTTTTCAAATAGAACAATTAACTCGTCGAGTCAGGTTACCTGCTCGCCGAGTCTGTGGGTAAAATCTGAAATTTTTTTAAGAATCGCGACTCGACTCGACGAGTCGGTCTATTTTCGGGAAAAAGTGATTTTTTTACTATTCTGTAAAATTAGGGTTTTTACCCTAATTGGTAAACATTACTTCATTCACTCCAGCCGGCACCACTCGACGTGCCAAGATCCTCTCAAGCAACCATCTCCAATTCCTTTGATTTCTTGCAATTTCTCCCAACAAGGTAACATTTTTCTGGCTTATTTCTAATAAAGGTTTAATCTTTAGTATTTTGATGGCCTTAATTTCTTAATTTGTGTTAAAATCCGATTTTTGAAATTTACTTGAATTCTAGGGTTTTGATTTTAGCCAAATTAGGGTGTTATAGTTAAAATTTATTGTGAATTAATAATTGATATACAACCATTGACAAACCCCTGAAACAAATTTTAAGTTTTGATGGTTGAATATTTACGAATCAGGAAGGCGACTCGCGCAGTTCTTTTGACTCACCGAGTCTGTTCATGGACTCAACGAGTCAATGTTGTAGTTGTCCAGATTTTATTTGTTTAACGTTTCTGTGGTTTTTGGTGTTGTTTTATCTTGTGTTATTCTGCAGAAAATGACTAGCAGGAGGGGTCAAAGATCAATGGGTAACCAAGGGGATTTCCCTTGGTTGAATTTCCCCCAAAATTGAGTCCAAGTCAACAATGGTCCATTGGAGAAAGAAGTTGGATGTGTTAAAGAAGAAGGAAATCTATGTCCCAAATGAAATAAATTGGGAATGGCTAGGGCAGGTTGGATTGGAAGAAGATTTGACCCCGTATTTGGTTAAAACTTTTATGCACAACGGGGTGACTATTACATGTGAAGGGTGGAACAGACTGTTTCAGATTCAGGAACCGGTGTACCAGGAATTATGCTGAGAATTTTTCTCTACTATTTCCTTCTGTGGGAGAAATGATTATTAGAATTTGGGTGTCCTTTCCTTTTGTCTTTGCGGGGAGTATCGCCAATGTAGTATGGCGGAGCTTGGATGGAGGATGAATATTTATGACCAATCTGTGGTCATGTATGGAGCTTTTGGTGCCTTTTTAGAAAACTGTCATACGGATTTACCGGAGGGTACATTTGATTCCACATGGTGGAACACAATCGCCAACAAAGTTTACATTCCTGCGGCGGCTCAAGAGGGAAGCATTCGTTCGTCTATTCACCGATTGGTTCATCGTTTGATCGCTAGCACAATAAATATGAGAAAGGATGATGACAAAGTCCCAACTCTTGACATCTTCTATTTATGGAGCATCATTATGCCAAACACATATTGCAACATACCTTATTGCTTGGAAAAATATTTAGGTGAGGGAGTGGTGAAGAATTAGTCTACATTGAAGATAAATGGTGGGACGTTTGTGACCCGATTGGCGAGATCATATGGTTTGTTCGAAATAGGAGCAAGGAACATGCTTAATATGGTGCCTATACCTCCATTTAGTATTATGCTTTACCAGAGGGCACGAATAGTTGAAGATTATGGAGGTGGTCACTTTGTAATTCCGGGTGATGATTCGGTTGTAACACCCGAGGAGTCGGGTCGACGTGTTAGGCCAAGGCAAGAAGACATACTTGAAGACCTATCGGTAATTCCAGCAGAAGAAGAGGTGCCGATGGATTGGTATAACATGGAAGTAAGGAGGTACCAAGATGATTTGGGTTATAGTTTGAATTTAAGCCACATGACTCGTGCTCATATGATGAGGCATTTGCAAATACTGCCAATGGATGGACCTGGGTGACCTGGTGTTAGGAATTGGGATGAGGGGATAAACCAAAGACAAAGCAGATCTGGAGGAAGTGGAATAAGAGGAGATGATGAAGAAGGAGATGAAGATTAGATATCTTTTTATTTTTTTTTTATTTGTGTGGTTTGGTTTGAAACAATTTTTATTTGTTTTTGGTGATGTTTAAACTTATAGTAATTAGGAACTATGTAGGGTGTTTTATTTGTTTTCCTTTCCTATCACTTATGTTTGTTTTGATCTTTGCAGTTTGAGGGTATGGAATGCTTGCGAGAGTATGGAGTCAAGGCTAATCAAGAAAAATTTGAGTCTAGATGATAGAAATAGAAGTTATGAGAGAAATAGAGTCCGATTACGAGTTCTACGATTAAAACACTTAATAGTGTCTTTTTATTGAAGGAAAATGAAGGGGAAGTATTACTTACTTGTAACACCGTAAGGAGAAATTAGGGTTTCATTAAACGACACAGACTCGCCGAGTCCACTAAGGCGAATCGCCGAGTCCGAGCATCAATCCGGATGAGAACCCGCGTCTCAACTCGGCGAGTCTACGCACCAACTCGCCGAGTCCCTTCTCAAAACTCAAAATAAAAAGATTAATTAATATACCTGAAATCCCGGATGTTACATTACTATTACTCAAACACCCCAGAAATGGACCTGATGGCAGAAGCATTTTTGTGCATACAATGCTGACTCGCCAAGTCCATATACCCAACTCGGCGAGTCCAAGTTATAAAACCTGACTTTTCTACCAAATGCACTACAACTTGGCGAGTCCCTATGTGAACTCGGCGAGTTGCTCAGTCTTCTACTTTCAAGTTCGTGATTTAATAAGGGCAATTGGCTACACTTTTGAAAATCATTTCCTGAGAATTTCCAAGAGTTTTTCCTGCATATTTAGAGTTGTCAACCACACGAGATTGGATACCCACGACATGGATGAGCTGTTCCCATGCCTAATGTCAATTGAAGATGGAGCTTAACAAGAAGAAGATCAACCTCGCAACTACTATCCTAGGGGAGTTTGTTCCAATTCTTTCTTTACTTTTATGTTTTTTTATTATGCATAACATGCAATGGGGACATTGCATGAATTAAGTGTGGGGTAGGGGGTTGGTTATATGAGTTAACTTAGTAACATTAGAATCCTATGTTAGGTATAATTTTAAAAAAAATTGCATAAAATTGCTAGGGTTAATTTAGAAAATTTTGGTAAAAGCAATTAGGATTCCATGCTAATATTGTATTTGATGATTCTATGAGGACCCAAATGTTTAGTTGAGACTATACACGTTATAATGCATTCGAGGCCCCCTTTATTCTAGTGAAATCATGGGACAAAAACATAACCTCGCTTAGTTTGATGGACGCATTATGTTTAGCATCGTATACTTGAAATGTGTCTAGAAAGGCTAATATTTATAACCAATAAAGGTTGAAGTTGAGCACCCTTGCTTAAGCATGTAGGTTTTGAGTGAAAAAAAAGTGAGTTACATGTTGAAAAAAGAAAGAGAATTACAAGAAAAAGTTATAAGAATTTTGGAGCAATCAAAGTATGAAAATTGAAGATCAAAATTCTGAAGAATTCAAAACGTTGAAGATACCAAAAATCAAACAAAAAGGTGATGAATTCAACAAATCAAAGATCAAATTATCAAAGAAGTGAAGAATTCAAAAGAGCTCCATTATGGTATCAAAAAATTGTAATTTTCTAGATTATGTATGCTTGGGTTGCTTGACCAAAAATACCTTGAGGTTAAGAGAGTTTTATGGGGATGGATTCGAAGGGATGCATAAAATGAGCGTTGTCCAAAAGAAGTGAGCAAGTGTTTATGAAGATTGTGAATATTTAGAATTAGGGGTTCCTTAGGAAAATTTTAGACACAAATGCATGCGTTGCGATCTTGGCATAATGGTTGGGTTCAATTGGGATCATCTTATGTAATGGTAGTGTGCTAAAATTCAGTTTTGCTTGGGAGCAAGAAAAAGTCAAGTGTGGGTTATTTTGATATGTGCATATTTAGATATATATTTTGTGTAGAATCCGAATACTTTTTTTTGCTATTTTATTCCAATTATCGAGCAAAAGGTACTTAATTATGTTTAAATTGTAATTTCAGCCTGAAAGACGAGCTCAGAAGCAAAAGGAAGCAGAAATAGCAATCGGAAGCTTGGGAATTGAAGAAAAAAGAAGAAGAGTAAAAAACCTGAAGAACTCGGCGAGTTGGACACCTACTCGGAGTAGGAATGAATATTCGCGAAGTATCAAGTACCTTACCGCACACAAATTTTAAGTGAGGGACTCGGCGAGTCGGTCTATGGACTCAACGAGTCACCCCTGTTTTCAGAAAACCATATGAAGGGCAAAAACTCATGAGACAAGGACTTCTCTCTAGAACCCTTGGAGACTGAATTGCGATTGAGAGTGTTGTTGGAGCTCTGGAACTCGAGGATCAAACTTAGCATTCAATTTTGAGGAGATCGAAAGGCACAACCTTATTCTCTTTTCTTAATCTAGTGTTTACATCATGTTTAAATCAATAGGTTTAGTTTATGAGATAGTTCCTGCCATGATTATGAGCTAAAAACTCTTAGCCTCTGTTTAACGTAGACAAACTTATTACTATGGTTTGAATTTTATGGCTTGGATTATTTAATTTGGTGAATTTTGTTTTGTTAAGCTTGTTAAATACCCTTATGTGTTGACAATAACTATTTTCTGTTAATTATCAAGTCTATTAAGTTGCATGAACATCTCTTAATTTCTTGTCTCGTATAATTTATGTGAAAAATGTTATATGCCTAGGAATAGTGAACATGAAACTAGGGGTTAATTAGAAAATAGTTAACTACAAGTCTTACAAAACCCGAATCAATAACTAGGAAACTCATTAATTTAACCAATTGGACACTATTTGAATTGATTTGCTTTCTAAGGATTAGTAATAGTGAACATGAACCTAATCACATTAATCGGTAGGCAATGACAAATTAATCCAGTGCACGTGCCATAAAATCAACCATAGGAATAAGTAAATCAAACATGAACAGAAGTCTCCTTTATTATTGAATTTAGTTGATTTTTATTTGTTTATCTGTTAATTGATTTGTTTGAGTGTTAGTTAAGCGCTTAAGTTTCTAGTCTTGCAAAACTAGAGAAAACCTCTTTCTTTTTATTTTTTGTTTTTTTAGATAATTCTAGTAGTTAGTTTATTTATCATTCTCTGTGTTCGATACCCTGCTTGCTTAATTATACCACCAATTGACAGGTACACTTCCTTTTATGTGTTTAAATTATATTTAAAAAGTAGGACTAAAACTAGTGCAATAATCACACATCAAGATCACTATCCTGGTAGATAGGATGTTATCATGTTGTTATGATCTGTTAGATCGGCTTGTCTCTCTATAGAATGTTATGTGATTATATGATATATGTGCACATGTTTTATTAATGGTTGAGGCTTATCTGCTTTGTGCGAGGGACAATAGACCTGGGCATTCCAACCCGATGGTTGTGGGCCGTGAGTATTCCATCCCGAGGATGATTGGACTCATAGTATGTGGGCATTCCAACCTGATGGTTGTGGGCTATTCCATCCCAAGGATGACTGGACCCATAGTATGTTGGAATTCCAACCCAATGGTTGAGGGCGTGGGGTATTCCAACCCAATGGTTGATTGGACCCATAGTATGTTGTTTGTGATTATATGTATGTATGGGTATTTTGGGGGAACTGGGTAAGCTTCGGGCTTATAGTTTTGGATTTTGTTTTAGGTACTTCATATGACAGCGGAATGGTGAAGGCGTGATCGTACACCTCCTCACATTTTTATGATATGGATTTCAAGGATACTCTAAAGTTTAAACTATTTTGAAAACACTTTGTAATAACTTAATGGTTTTGAATGGTTGAAAAAGTTTTAAATTGGCTTGATTTTTAAGGGTGATACATAGGATGTCTTATTAGGTTAAGAAGTAAGTGTTTTTGATATCTATCACTTATTAGCCATGCAAGAGCATAAAGTTGGAAACTTTATGGTTAAGGACGTTAGTTTAGGGCTAGATCTGGAATTTGAGCAGAAAAGCTTAAGCATTAAGCTCTTAAGGGAAGAAAATGGGAACAGGTGGAGAAAGCCATGCGTTCCCCAGAGAACGCCATGTGTTAAAGAACTATATGCGTCCATTCAAGATGTTATGCGTTCTTAGATGGGTTGACTTTTTGACTTTTGAATTTTTGATGAAGTTTAACCTAATGGTATTTTGGGTATTTTGAATTATAGTTGAGTATGGTCAATTGTCATTGAGTAGGTGTTTAGTTGAGTTGATCTTGGAGCAGAGTCTCATTCAACTATTATTCATCTGTCTATGAGGTGAGTCTTCTTACCACCTTCAGTGGGTTGAAGGCACCAAGGTCAGCCCACTGTAGTGTATGAGTAGAATGCATGCTATTGTATGATTTTGACTGATGTGATTGCATGATTTATGTATGGAGCTAATTTGGGCTCAGAGTCATTATGGACTCGGGGTGCACATGGACCCAACACAACTAATAGCTATAATTTGGGATTGATACGGACCCAGGGTTGATACGGACCTGACACAGCCACATGCTATTATACTATGTATATGATGTATGTGGTATTTTGGGTAAGCTCACTAAGCTTTGTGCTTACAGTTTGTTTATGGTTTCAGGTACTTCCGGTACGAAAAGGAAGGGCATGACTTGATCGCAGCGCATCCACCCGTGTTCCACATTTTCTTTATGATTCAGATTTGTACTATGATGATTACTCTTATTTGATATACTTTGGTTGGTTTTTTTATGAATACTTGATGGTTTTAGAGTTAAATAAAAATGAAAATTTTATCATTGTTTTTGGGACGTTACATAAATTAGAATGTACATTGCTTGAACTTGAACAAAACCTAAATTGGAGGAAGGATAGAATTGCCATTCTGTCGTGCCACCAAGTTGTGGTGTTCTTCTGCCACGACGTGGTGATCTTCAAATCCATCTCTTTTTCCATTCTACCACGACGTGGCAGTTGTCCGCCACAACGTGGTGGACCCTCTAATTAGCGAAATTTGTATTTGCTTAAATTCATAAATCAATTAGGATAATTACTTTAGATAATATTTTTAATTGTATAAAACTGAATAATTATCTTTGTAATCACATATCCTTATCTTGAATTTGTGAATTATACTTATGTTTTAATTACATTTAATTATTTGATTAATTAAAATATGAAGATTAAAAACATAATTGGTTTATTTTAAATTATATTTTTGAAAATTTAATTTAAACCTAGTATTTTGAAAATGGTTTTTAAAATACAGCTTATATTATATGTATAATTAGAGGTTGAATATATATTACATATATAAGACAAAGTCATTCAAATCGCTAGTACGCCTCGTTCATGAAGCCATAATATAATGGGAGTTTAAGGAAGTGGCCAATAAAATAACCGTTATTGGGTATCCACTCTTACCTACTGCTCTCTTGTATGGTGGAGGGTTGTTAGCCGAACGGATTTGATAGGACATAATCTCATTAATAAGTATAATAATAGAAATTAACTAAATCTTTTATAAAATCTCACTCTTAGTTACTTTAGGAAAAATGTGAAAAGTATGCTAATCCATGAAAATGCACATCATAGTATGTCATTAGTGGAGTGTGTGTGGTTAACTGACACACTAATAGGGACTGTAAAGATATATGATAGGCATCTTGAAAATTATCATTGTAGATGGAGCGTGTGCAATTAACCGGCACATCAATGTGAGATAACAAATAACATCATGGTTGTCAAGCGGGTTTGCATGGTTATTCACATCTCATTTGTGATCCTTGGCATCCCAGTCACAAAAGTGTGATCATAATCTGAGATTAAACATGTCCTTGATAAGAATTAATGAATCTAAAATGATCTAGGAGTTTCATAAGATTGGAATTGGTAAAAGTCTTACCTACCTAAAATAGATTCAAATTTGTTTACAACATCCCTCTTTAAAGTTCGAATTGAAAATATGGATCCTAGCGTTAATTTAAATTTATGAATTAATAATGAAGGTTTAAAATCAACCAACTTGAATTCTCATTTTCTCCTAATTTAAAATATCTTAGGAAAATAGAAATGGTCTTCCTCATTCTTAAGGAAATAATTTTCCTCATTTCTAGAGATGGTCTTCAAATTTCAAGTCAAGGTGAAATTATTTTCCCTTCCTTAGTAAATGATGGAACTATATCATCTCTCTTAAACTCTTCTTTCTGAAGATGATCTTCTACATTCTGATCAAGGTGAAAATGTTTTCTCTTTTTGAGAATTGGTGGAACTGGACATCATGCTTCTTTGACTCTTCCTCCATCTCCTCTTGTGACTCTCCCCACATCATGTTTTTTGTAAGTTGAAAGATACGAGACCACTCAATCCCTATTGGCATGTAACCATCAAGATGGAAACTATGTGTGTGCGCATGTTCTGAAAATGAAATCGTACATTGACAAATTGGATAGAATGGGTGTTGTTTTCCCAAGGGAGCAAGCCATTGATTTGGTTCTTCTTTCACTTCCAAAGTCATATGATCAGTTCATTGAGAACTTTTATATCAGGAATATTGACGTGGCCATAATTGATATGACCTTAATGTTGATTGTTGTTGAAGTAGAACTGATTAAGAGCACATCCAAAGCAAATGCTTATTGGGTCTCATTCCAAGTTTTCCATGGACATTGAAAATGGTAACAAAGGTGGTCTAGAAAAGTTTTTTATTCCCAATGGAAAGCGGTCGTCTAAGATCAAACCGTTTGATCATATGGTAAAAGGAAAAACTAGTTATGGGATCGTTCCATGTGTTAACCCCATAGACTTCATTTGTTTCTAATACCAATTTAAGGGACATTGGAAACGAATCTGCCTTAAATACCTAAAATATCTTAGAGATAGTAAAGTTAAGTTGTGTGACTCTACTTCAAGTACATCCATTATTTGACTCTATTTTTTATAAGCTCCTATTCATATATTCTTAATACATGATGTTGTAACACCCGTTTCGAGATGGTTCATTTCTAACCCTAAACTTTTTAAGTTTTCCTTTATGGTCTGTACGTCGTGCATACTCAGGCTGTACGTATGACGTACTCATGCATGAGGAACACGGGTTCGCATGCGTACGTCGGGCATACTCAGCATGTACGCAGTGCGTACGCAGTTAAGACCAAAAACCCTAATTTTAAGGGTTTGCACCCTATATAATCCCCTTTATGGCCCCAAGACCTTCACCCTCATCAACCTCCACCTAAAAATTGTCCCTCTAGCTAACCCTAATAATGGAGAGTGCACCTTAAGCTCATTTGTGTGTTTTGGTGGCATTCTTGAAGAAGAAGAAGGTGGTGGAAGGACATCGGATCTTGGAAGAATTTTGGATATGGGATTCTCACCTTGCTAGCAACCTTCAAGAGGTAAAAAGATCCTAGCTTGATCATCTTTTCTTATAGATCTGGTTCTTCCTTCATTTAGGGCATTTTTGGTCCCAACCTTGGTGATTCTTGAGCATGACATGCTCTGAACCAAATAAGTCGTCTTGATTCATAAAAATGAGATCTTGATGCGTAGTTCTTCCCTATGTATGCTCTAGAATGTCTTTAGGTATTAAGAAGTTAGGATTATTGGTATTAAGCATTTAATGAGCATGCAAAGTCATAAAGTTGGAAACTTTATGACTCTTAGTGGCAATTTGGCCTTGGATCTATAATTGGAACGTAAGAGCTTAACGCATTAAGCTCTTATTATGGAAAAATGACCTCAGTACGTACGTCATGCGTAGTTCTGCATACGCCGTGTGTACGGGGTCAACAGCCCAATCCTGGTCAACGACCATGTATGCCTAACACAAGCTGAGTACGCCCTGTGTACTCATCAGAGTTGACTGAGTTGACTCTTTGACTTTGACCTTTGACCATAGTTTTGACCAAGTTTGACCTATGGGTATTTTGGGTATTTTGAGCTGTTAATTAGGATTAGGGCCTTAGTATTGGTTAGGTGATCGTTGAGCCGATTTTCGGAGCTAAGATTTAGTCAACTTGCATTTAGACTCATAGGTGAGTTTTCTTCATTGTGCCTGTGGGTCAAAGGCACCAATGTCGGCCCACTAGATTATTTTTCCTGGTTAGGATAGTGTTATGCTAGTTTGTGGTTATTTAGTAGATCCGTATGGTTATCTGTAGTTGTTGGCTCTGTGTGTATGTTTATGTGTTACATATGTTGACATATTGTGTCTAAGTTGAGGTAGTCCTCCTCTGTGTTGTAGGCCAACACACTCGGGGACGACCGGAAAAGCTGTAGGACCTGCGAGTAGGTCCAGTCAGGCCCGTAGCCCGTAGAGCGGTCCAAATAGGTTGTAAGCCCTGCGAGGCGGTCTAGTCATGCCGAAGGCTCATAGAACGGTCAAGATAGGTTGTAGGCACTGCGAGGCGGTCCAGTCAGTCTGGCTGCTCATATTTGTATGCTTGTTTGTTATGCGGTGTTTTGGTACTTTGGGAGAACTCAGTAAGCCTTGGCTTACTGTTTTAGTTTATTGTCTCAGGTACTTCTGAGGATCGTGGGAAAGCAAAGGCCTAATCATGCACATATTCATATTTTCATGTGAGTGGTATATTTGAAACACTCTGATATTACGTTACTTTTGAAAAAATGAGTCTTTTTGGAAATAATGATGGTTCGTGGTTGGTTTAAAAAAATTAAATTCTTTTGATTCTTGGAGTGTTTCAAGTTGGTATCAGAGCCTTGGTTTAAGAGAATTGGATGAACATTTGTGTGGATCCATACTCAAACTAGGGAACTACAAAAGTTTTTAAATGGGTTTCAAAATTGTTTTAAAAAATAAACAAGGATGGATATGATGTGTACAATCAACCGGAGTAAGAAAGTATTCCCTGAGTTACCCACACTATTATTTGTTATGAGATGATAGAACAACATGGTAGTTGTAGGATAGGGATCATCTGGAATTGCATGATAGAACTGCCTAATGTATGATGCCTTATTCATATAGATTTTTCTTTCTTATTGTTTGTAGACTCTTTCGGGTGTGAATTAACTATTAATTGAATACCTTAAGTCACATGTTGCATGGGTTAAATAATTTTAGAGTGAAGGATTTGGTCCTATTGCGCAGCTCTTGTCTGAGTCCAACCGTTGTAGGGTTGAATCTTTTAATCTAAGATTATTTAAGTTATGTTGCATGTGATTGTATTCATGTAATTGTTAACTGGCACCAATGGTGGTCGTTTGGCAGTTGATGGCAAGGTGAGGCGTGGATCCTATGGAGTATGTAGTGATGGGTTTTGTTCATAAGACATCCTATGTGCTCATACAAACCCTAATGCTTGGATCTAGGTTTCTCTATTGTACATGCTTTGAATCCAAGACTATAAACCCTAATTCTAGCATATGGAAATCAATATTAACATATAATTAGGTTTATGATATTACCTTGATTGTTATGTAGCAATAACAATCCCAATTCCTCCTTGAATTGACTTTGGAAGGCTTAGAGTCACAAGTGTCACTCCTCTAATGGGTTACAAACACCAAGAGCAAATGGAGAAGGTATAAAGAGAGAGGAGAGAGGTAGGAATTCGTCCTTAGGACTTCTTGGGAAGGGTTAGACGAATTCATGAGCCTTAGGGGGTTTATATAGGTGTAAAGATTAGGGTTTTAGTCCTTATCTTTATCTAGTTGCTTGCCCACCAAGCAACCATAAGATAAGTCTTAGAAACCCTTATCCTAGTCTAATTCTAAGTCATTATCTCCTTAAATTCGTTCACCCTATATTTAAGATAATCCTTACCTTATTTTGTAACTATCACATAATTACAATTCAGCCCCTCTAGTTTAATTAATTACACTTGATCACAAAATTAATTCTTAATTAATTATTGACCAATATTAATTAAACAAATATGATTTCTCCTTTAATATATTATTCTTATAACATATTAATAAATCATAATAACCTCTCTCTCTATTTATTTCTCTAATCAAGTTGCTTTGGTGAAGGCAACCCAAAAGGACCATGCATCATCGGGTCAAGTACATACCAAAATAGTTATGGACTTAGACACTAATCCAACATGTAGTACTCATGATGCGCTTTTTAGCAAGTGTTGGAAGTTCCATGGATGAGTTATGTATAATCAGTCGACCAGTTGAGGAATGTCTATCCTTTCTCTAGGGAGAAGAATAAGATGTATATGTATTCTAGTGTGTTCTATTAGGGTTGTTGTGATAATCTTCTGAGACAAATATGGGTAGGTGTGGAAGGTAGTATGGGCCTATACTACTGGAAGCATAGGACCCATACGCGTAACATGGAAGTCATAACCCATAGGGTTTCATTATTTAGAATAGCTCATATGGTATGAAATGCGCCTTATCTGATATTTTTTTGGTTTATTTTTAGTATGGTGCTCACGAGGGGATCCAATTCAGGAGCTGGAGTGAGTGGTCAGGATAAGCCATGGTTGACTGATGATGAGATTAGGGGGTTGATTTCTACAATACAAAGCCCCCGATGTTGATGGAGTTCAGAACCCGATTAATACGATGAGGTGGTTGTCCGATGTTAAGGGATGTTTCTTAACTTGCTCCTGCCCAGTTGACCAGAAGGTCAAGTGCACCCTAAAACTTCTCCGAATGGGGGGGAAGGATTGGTGGAGGTTGGTTACTAGATCTTACACCCCATAGTAGAGGGTTTCTATGCCATGGGAGCAGTTTTCTGAGATGTTCCGCACGAGATATGTTCCATTGGTAGAGAGTGAGCGAATAGCCTAGGAGTATTTAGATTTGAGGCAGGGGATTGAGTCGGTGCCTGAGATCACCAAGATGTTTATTGAGAGTGCTCTATTTTGTCCTAAGTTTGTTGCTTCCGAGCAAGCTCAGATGACCCGGTACTTGAGCATGATCAAGACGGAAATCCTCCAATTTGTGTCTACTCTGCATTATGGTACACTTGTGGAGCTACAAGAGGCCGCTAGGAGGCGGGAGATTTTGTTGGAGCTCCAGGCGAGGGAGCGAAGGCAGGCTCTGGTGTAGACACAGCCTGCAGCAAAGCGGTTCAAGGCCACTGATGTGAGATTTGGGAGTCAGAGGGGCCACACTTGTGGTAAGTGCATCAAGGTTCATGAGGGTTCTTGTCGATCTTCTTTTGGGTGCCACAAATGTGGCAGTGAGGGGGATTACACTATGGGTTGTCACCAACAAGTCCCCGCACCGACCACCAAGATCTGTTATCACTGTGAGCAGGTTGGCCATATTAAGGCCAACTGTCCTTTGCTCACTACGGGACCGGCACATGCTCCAACATGAACTACTTTGAGGATCACCAATAGGTGCCATGGTAGGGTATAGTCCCCAAGGGATCGAGGTAGTGCTTTTCAGATCACATTAGAGGAGACTAGGGCGGTGCCAGACGTTGTTATTAGTATGTTTCCATTTATCATTCTGTCAATTATTTAGTGGTACACTTATGTTTATGCTTTTGATAGGGGCGCGAGTCGGTCCTTTGTATCTTAGTCTTTTAGTAAGGATTTCTATATGTCCCTTAGCGAGATGGATTGTCCGTTGCGGGTTTCTATCACCAACGAACATGGGATTTTTGCATCGGGTGTTTTCCAGGATTGTGTTTTGGAGATTTTTTGGGTGCCTTACTCGATTGATCTGACCCGTATTCCCATGGAAGATGTGTGTATGATCGTAGGGATGGATTGGTTGAGTAGATTCGGGGCTATGATCGATTACGAGGGTCAGCGGATGAAAGTTCGAACCCCAAGTGGGGAGAGCTGGATGTTTATGGAGAGGGTACCAGATTGGGATCAACCTTTTTTTGCTGCCAGGGCTTGATAGTATATTCAACATGGATGTATAGGTTATCTTGCTTATATGATCGATACTCTAGTTGGGAAGCAGGTTTTGATTTCTCAGGTGCCAGTGGTTAGATACTTTGCTGATGTATTTCCCGAACAGTTGTCTGGTGTGCCACACGAGAGGAAAGTTGAGTTTAGGATTGACTTAGTGTCGGGTACGACTCTAATTGACAAAGCACCATACCAATTGGCATCGCCTAAGATGCAAGAGTTGTCCTCTCAGATTTAGGAGCTATTTGGAAAGCAGTTCATCAGACCGAAAAGTTCTCTGTGGGGAGCATCAATATTGTTCGTCAAGAAGAAGGATGGTTCACACCGGATGTGCGTTGATTACCAAGAGTTGAAAAAGTTGACAATGAAGAACCGTTATCCCCTTCCGCGGATTGATGACCTCTTCGATCAGTTGCAAGGTGAGTCTTAGTTCTCCAAGATTGACTTAAGGTCAAGGTATCATCAGATGAGGGTTAGAGAGGAGGATGTGGAGAAGACCACATCCCGGACTCACTATGGTCATTACAAGTTCGTGGTGATGCCATTTGGGCTCACCAATGCGCCCGTAAATTTCATGGATTTGATGTATCGTGTATGCAGGCCGATTCTCGATCCATAAGTCATTGTTTTTATTGATGATATCTTTATTCCAAGACTAGAGAACAACACGAGGAGCACCTTCCATAGTTTTTGGGAGTATTGAGGTGGGAACGAATGTATGCCAAGTTCTTGAAGTGTGAGTTTTGATTACGAGTGGTCTAGTTCCTGGGCCATTTCGTTAACCAAAACATGATTTTGGTCGATCCGGTCAAATTTGAGGTTGTGATGCAGTAGGAGGTTCCGAAGTACCCCTCAGAGATCAGGAGTTTCTTGGGTTTAGCAGGATACTATCGAAGATTTATTTAGGATTTCTACAAGATTGTTGTACCCCTCACTCGTCTGATGAGGAAGGGTGTGGATTTCCATTGGGTCCTTGAGCAACAGACGACGTTTGACATACTACGACAGAGGTTATGCCAGGCCCCAGTGTTGACCCTTCCAGAGGGTGTCAAGGATTTTGTTGTATTTTGTGATGCATCCATCACATGTTTGGGGGCAGTTCTTATGTAAAGGGGGCGAGTGATCGCATATGCTTCTCGGCAGCTGAAGCCGCATGAGGCACAATATCCTACTCATGATTTAGAGTTTGGGGCAGTAGTGTTTGACCTCAAAATTTGGAGGCATTATCTCTATGGGGTCCGGTGTATTGTCTACACGAATCACAATAGTTTGAGGTATCTCATGGACTAGCTAAACCTAAACATGAGGCAATGCAGGTGGCTTAACGTGATCAAGGATTATGACTGCTAGATCCTTTACCATCTGGGTAAAGCGAATGTGGTGATGGATGCTTTGAGCCGCAAGTCAGCTGGATCTTCAGTTGGGGTTACGTGTGTGAGGATATTCATTGATTCTCCACTTTTGGATTTGATCATAGGGGAACATGCAGAAGGAGTCAAGAAGGATAACTGGAAACATGAGAGGATAAGGGGCGAGATCGACAAATTTGTCACTGATAGTCGGGGATTGTTTACTCGGTGTGGTCGGTTTGGGTTCCGGTTTTTGGCAGGGTCACACAGACAGTTTTGGAGGAGGCATATAAGTCTCGCTTTTCAATACACCTGGGAGCAACCAAGATATATCGGGATTTGAGACTAAGTTACTAGTAGTCGTGTATGAAGAGGGAGATAGCTTGGTACATTAACAGGTTCTTGACATGTAGGATGGTCTTGGCCGAGCACCAGAGGACGCATGGCAAGTTGCATCCTTTGGAAGTTCCCATGTGGAAGTGGGAACAGATCACCATGGATTTTATCACCAAGCTACCAGGGACTGCCAACAGTTTTGATGCTATTTGGGTCGTCGTGGATTGATTGACCAAGGGTTTTGATGCTACCTATGTGTATGTTCGTGATATTGTTGCTTTTCATGGGGTTCTGGTTTCCATTATATCAAATTGAGATGTTCGGTTCACTTCATGATTCTGGCAGAAGTTCCACGAGGATATGTTGCAGGCGTGTGTCATAGATTTTGGTGGGAGTTGAGATTCCTACCTACCCCTTGCAGAGTTTTCCTACAACAAAAACTATCACTCCAGCATTAGTGCACTGCCTTTAGAGCTTTTGTATGGTCTGAGATGTCGTACCCCAATTTGTTGGGGGAGGTTGGTCACAGAGTCTTGGGAAGGACCGAGGTAGTCCTCCAAACTACAGAGCTTATCCAACAGATCATGTAGAGATTGCAGACAACTTAGACTCGAAAGATGTGACAACCCGAAATTTCCATTATGAACAAACCATATCAAGTCAATAGAAGTTAGAACAGTTACAGTGAAATTCCAGACTTTTGGGTATAAGTTTGAGAATTCCAGGAATTACACTTAAGGAGATATCAGGAGAGTGGATGCACTAGGGTTTTGTGCAACACTGTTATTCCAAAACTCTATGATATTAGAGTTCATTCCGGGAATAAAATATTTTCTGCCAAAAATCCCAGAACTATATATAGAAATCTGAACCATATTCATTCATTAGTTACATTTCTAACTAGAGCAAAGCCGGATTCTCTCTCACGGATCTTCGGGTTTTCATCCCGAATCGTGAGTACTTCCATCTAGTTGTATTATATAGCTTAGATTGTGCTTAATAAGATCAAAATTGGATCAAAACCCCAAGATTTGAGAGTTTACCGCCTAAGAACACTTGGAGAGTAAACTCCTTTATAAGGGCCAAAGTGTGCCCAATGTCCCTTAAATCCTTGGAACTCAACCTAGAAGCTACCATTACATGTTTAGACCACAAAACAATTAAGAATCAAATGCTAGAAGTGAGTTCACGGCCAAGGATGTTCTTGTGAACTCCATGTTTAGGTGCCAAAACACCCTAAAAGCCTTCTTTAAGCCAAGAGACTAATTTAGACATGTACCCTAATGAGTTTAGGACTAGAAAACACCATTAGAACACCAAGAGTAAGGTGTTCACGGCCCAAGATGTTCCAGGGCCGTGAACTCCAAACAATAGTGCCAAATGGTGCTATAAACTCTTCTAAAGCCTTGTACACTAGCATAGTTTAGTTCCTAGTTAAATTAGGGACTTGAAAACACCACAAACACCCTCCCAAGGGAGATTACGGCCGTAATCTCCATGGGATTTGGTCCATGGGCCGTGAACTCCTCAAAGGAGTTAAAAAGAAGCCCAAACACTTGTTTAAGCCTAGAAGCACTTCACCACTTAAGTTGTAATAACTTTAAGCTTCATTTAGGGACCCTATAGAGAGTTTACGGCCAAGAGTTTACTCCCCTGGGCCGTAAACTCCAACACTCATGGTCTTTGGACCATAAACTTCCGTATGAGGTATTGCACTCCTTTTTTGCAACCCATTAGCCTCCTAGCACTTGACCAAAGTTTTTTCCTCGCATTAGGATGTTTATACATGTTTAATTAGTGTTTTAATCACTAATTGTTTATATACATATGTCTTCATATGTAATTAGGACCATTATGTGTGTCTAAAGTCTTCACTTGACACCTAGCAGTCCTACCTCTTCAGTTCATCCGTATCACCCACAACAGGTGAGTTCATACCCCTTAATCAATGTTTTAACTGTTTTTAAATGTTTTATGGGGGGATACAAGTAGAATTATGCTAATTATTATATCAATCACATGTGATTAATAAGCAGCATTCAAATGATTGGCTACTTATTAGCCGTTTTACCAAACAGTTTTCTTTAAATGTTTTTCATAAACACTTTATATGTTTAAAACTCCTTATTACACTGTACCTTTTACTCTGTATGTTTCATTTCAAACTTATTTACAATTGGGTTTCAAACAAATGTTTCTTTATACTAAACTGTTTTATCAAACCCATGCCTTCAAACCGTTTTATAGATTGACATCAAGTCGATATTTTCTTAGATAATAATTATGTTCAAAGGTTTTACAAAACTTATTTTATGCTTTTATATTATAAATTGCATGCCTATATATGTATAGTTATATAAGAAATGTTGAAAGGACTTAGGAAGGCTATCCACCCTATTTCCTTTTCGCGCTTGAGATGTGGTCTGGTAGGATATCGGGTACCCGTCCGAAGGTCGTTTAAATATTAGTTATATATCATGTGTACATATATAGTCATAAAGGTCCTTCCAATTCAGCCAATGCCCTTGGGTAGCAAGGGTATAAATCCATGTTCATACGTACCAGTTAATTAAATTACTAGTAAGCTACCATATGGGTAGTTTAGGAAGATACTAGAACTATTTCTAGAACGCGATATCATACAATGAGTCAGTTCATTCATGAGTCAATACTTTCTAGATAGAGAGAACATACATTACAGCTAGTACACACAGTACACTATTTATACATGCTAGATAGAGAGAGAACATACATTACAGCTAGCACACGCAGAACATTACAGTACATTACTATACAATTTCATGAGTACATTTACTTAGATACGTTTACATAGAGACCCTGTTATAAGCATGCCTATATATGTATAGTTATATAAGCAATGTTTAAAGGACTTAGGAAGGCTATCCACCCTATTTCCTTTTCGCGCTTGAGATGTGGTCTGGTGGGATATCGGGTACCCGTCCGAAGGTCGTTTAAACATTAATTATATATCATGTGTACATATATGGACATAATATTTCCTTTCAGTCAGTTTAGTACCTTTGGGTAGCAAAGGCATACGTTCAAATACTTTTACATGATTACGCTTACATAAGTACATATACATGAATACGTTAACAAAATTGTGATCCACTGTATCGGAGCATGACTTCAATGTCATGGCCCGAGTTATAGCCAGAGTCTCTTGGAGGGAGAACGTGAGTTTGTGTATAGATCTATACTAGATTGACTATCCTACACCTTGCTGCTAGTTACAGCCGGACCTGCAGGTCTGCGGGTGCCAAACGTCATACCTTTTTACAACCTACATTTGTCGTTGTTACCTAGTCGATAGTATGGTACAATTAATCACATGATACCTTAATATAAATCCGGTTTAAGGTAGTTAGTACAGCAGTAGTTCCTATAATACAACACTACAGTACTACATTAATTTCCCCTTTACATATATTTAGTGATCATTTCACTTAAACATTAAATGTACAAACTATATTTTGTTAATGATAGTTCCGCTTGGGAAAATTACACACTTTTACAAGAAACGAACATCTAGAACAGTCAAGTCTTGGTAGAAGACTACATTTAGAACAGTTAGGTCTTGGTAGAAGACACCCTTATATAATAGTAGGAATCATACGGATTTCTAGGGTTTTTCAAACGTTCACAGTTGTTTTACAAATATTTTTATACTTACAGTTCATATACATTTTTATACTTATAGTTCATATACATTTTCAATACTTACAGTTCATATACAAACAATTTCTTACGTATAATTTAAGACACTAAAATACTTATGATCTCACCAGCTTTAAAGCTGATACTCGCTTTCAAAATACTTGTATCCTCAGGTCATTAATAGACAGGTACCGATGCAAGGTTTAGAGAAGATGGAGCTCGTTCAAGACTCATCTTTCATTCTGATTATACTTTAGTGTTTATCATAATTTGTTAGAACACTTGTATTAAAGTTATATTATTAATGCAATGGATGATGTTGTTGCTTGTTTACTACTTTTCATTGTTATGATACTATACATGACGTCCTCGGCCCCAGAATGTTTCCGCCGTTCTTGGTTTTGGGGTGTGACAGATTGGTATCAGAGCATTGTTTATAGTGAATTAACTATATCAACCCATAAAAGATATACTAACTATAAATACATAGGGATTAAAAATACTTTGACCAAGAGTCTATACTATAAATAATAAAATATTTAAATAAGTATACGTGCCTGCATTCATACTAAAATCAATGTCACTAGGACAGTACAAAAGAATTACGATTGTTGGGCAACACAGGTGGACTTAGAGACATATAGTCAAAACTGGGAAGATATAGCTTGATCAACTATATTATTCGAGGGTTGACTAACATGTGCCTAAGTGTAGTTGTGTGGTTGCAACAAGTCTAAAATCTTACCAACCCTACCACAATGAGAACAGTAGAACATAACATTAAACTTAAAATACTATAGGAGTATTTGGTGTCACTATAAGTACGTTATACTTGAGAACTAAAACGGGATCTTCATTACTAAGTTGATAGTTTCTAAGTGGATACACAAAGGCTATATGTAATTAGGATGTTATAGGCTTAGAATCTGTGAAAATTTTACTTTACCCCTATTCTGTGTGAATTTGGAGTTAAGGTCACATATTCGAAGGCCTATCCTGTTTCGATTACATATAACTGGTATGCACTTCACAAATAGCGATGTAACTAATGAAGATTTTCTAAATAATTATCTAGATAGTTCATCTAATAATTATTTTCTTACCCAAATTCTCGCGTAGATAACATGGCTGGACTCCATCCCCACGGCAACCAGTATCTTCCGAACGAAGTCATTGTTGGTTGGTTTGGAGAAGAACCAGAGAATGATCATCCTATCCCTTTGAATGATCACCATGATGAAGACCTTTCAGACGATGCTGACCCCGAACCAGAGGTTGAGAACCTACCCCAGGCAACTCCCGTTCCAATTCCTAACCCTCGTCCGACTTTTCATGGCCCGACGCCTGAGTGGGTGGAATGCTTGGAAACTTGGAGCCAAGGACAAGATCAGCCCATGCCATTAAATGGTGACCGAAGCTTTTACGACCTGAGCAATGGGGGCTCAGCAGACAGAATCTTGCCAATCTTGGTCCGCAGAGTGGCCCGAAATGAGATTCAAGGCAGGACAGCGCTACATCAGATCACCGAAGTTGTCGCTGATGCGAGAATGCATACCCTCCGCACCATTCATCTAGAAGATGCTTGCGAGAGATCTGAGAGAAACCATGAGACCCTACTGCAAGCACTGGCTGAACCACGAGCCGAAGTCATAGAACTCCGAGTATGCCAGAGGGTGTACGAAAGACACCTACTTGATGTGGAACGCCAACTGGCTGAACTGAGAGTTCACTAGAGGGATGACCGTCACCAGTAGTAGATGCTTTACTTCATTTTCCATGTTAGAAAGTAATCGTTTTTTGTCTATGCCCGAAGTGGCATTTTCTATGAAACT
Source organism: Lactuca serriola (assembly GCF_051521515.1). NCBI lineage: Eukaryota > Viridiplantae > Streptophyta > Magnoliopsida > Asterales > Asteraceae > Lactuca > Lactuca serriola. The sequence continues at coordinate 100,883,585 of NC_136408.1, forward strand.
ATCTTGTACTGTAAGTACTATTGGTTAGGTCTTTATGCTGTCAAGAACTATCTTCTCTAGTTATGATGTAAGACCTTTTGCAAGGTCATTTTCCCAAACTTTTACGTCATGAATATCAAAGATTTTGACAGTCGGCTAACTTCTGCGTCCTTCTTTATTCAAGTACTCTCATCATACTTTCATTGGAGTCTATCTGAAACCTGCTTTAGTCAAGTCATTGGACTATAGTAATTTAGCTCTGGAGACATTTCCAAGTCTCTTTCAGTGGTTGGATCATGTTATTCACCAACCAACGATACCTCGGCTTGAACGACAAACATCTTGAGACCATTCTAGAAACTCACTTCCATTCCGTACTAGGACTGCATCATAGGGATGTAGGTCAAACCTACGTGAACATACTTCCAATCCGTACTAGGACTGCATCATAGGGATGTAGGTCAAACTTTCGAGAACATACACTTAATCTTTTCTTGAGCAATCTAAGTACATCAAGGGTCAACCAGAATCGCTCACAAAATCCATATCTTTCGTGCTAACAGAATCATGTCGTCATCAAGAAACAATCAGCTTCATACGTACATCTCTTTCTTCGAGATCGCTTTTCCAGCGAAGCCGTCATATCAGAACACCGAAGTACTCATGCATGGAGTACCTCATAGTTCTTTTCTTTTCCGAAGGAATCCCCGTAGTACCACTCGTGCAGTACGTCAAGTTTAATCCAAGGATTCATGCGGTTGATTTATCACTGAGGAATATATACATAAGAGTGATATATTATCAAGGTTCTACAAGTTTAGAATTGATGATTCCACTTTAACTTCTTTTCCTCGATGGGATGTGAGCTTAAAGAAGAATCGGTTATTCGACTACCTTTTCAATCTTAATTATATACGACTCGTATACACAAGATTGTGATTGTGAAACCAAGTATGAATTCTAATATGAACTTCAGGATGGAGAACTGCCCAAGACCACGAGTAATCGCATCGTCATGCGAACCAACTTAGAATCCAGTATGACCCCTGTAAACAGATCGCCCTACAGTCTAAACATCTACAGAGATACAAGAACAGCCCGGACAACTAAGCGAACTACACAGAAATAGAATTAGAAGACTGGGCTTCTCACCCTGGAGAACCTCGGTCATATTCTTCCAGAGATCGACGGATTGCATCGTATGTACCTCGGCTATCAAGGACTTCGTCAAGATTTTCCAGTAGAAATCATTGTGTCTGCCTCACATAGATGAATCGGTTGAGAAAACACAAGGAACGAGTACTTTTCAGGATTGGACCGAGATCCGAATATCACCAGTTTGAGTGTGAGGGAAGGATGTCCGAAAGACTACCTTCTGAACTCAACGCGGACACATCGAGTCCGTAGTGATACCCCTCAGATAGGACCAATACGCCCGAAGCATTCATGATTTTAATGAATAGAGTCGGTTTTTCTTACATGGATCAGTTCGTCATTCTCCATGTAACGACTTACTTATCTACCCTCGTAGTAAGAAGGAACCCGCGGAAACATTACCCTCGAAGATACTTTCCGCGAAGTTCTCTAAACACGAGTTTTGAAATTTAAGAGTCAGATTCCTAAGACACACTATTAGTGATGTGGGAAATTTTGAGTACTCTTTCAATTGGTCAAAACCGTGGAGAATTTTTCGACATCAGGGACGCCGACAGGAATTCGCCAAATTCTAGGTCTTACAGACCTAGTGTCATAGTTCATCCAGAACTCCTCACAAATCACAGAAACCCTTTCGACTTTAACCCAGCAAGGGGTGGCCCTTGACTGGGAAGTTTAGCAAGAGAACGAACTTTTGGAATTCCAAGTGAGAGACCAAATTTCTTAGGAAATCTCACTCTAAGAATGGCTTCATACGCTTCCTAAAGTGTGAAAAGCTAAATCCAATATAGTTAGTACCTCCGAGATTCTTACCAGAATCGGTCCTATACCTCGCAAACTAGACCTACTCCGCGAACTCAGTAGCGTACATTTTACCCTTCGCATCCTGATCTTGAAACCGTAACTTTCCGATTAGGACTCTTGTAAGTCCACTAGACGAGATCCACGCCTTCGTATTAGAACCGTAGTGACCCTCGACCGATAGGTCAAGCGGACGAAGCAACGTCGTCGCCCGTTAGTGAAGGTTCGTTGGAATACCAACCGAGGAACCAGATTTCACTTAGGAGCGTGAGAACCAATCGATAAGGAAGTCCCCACCTCATGACTCGATCATTCATACCTACTTCCTTATCTAAATTCTAATTTCGAGACGAAATTCCCTTTAACAGGGGGATGATGTGACAACCCAAAATTTCCATTCTTAACAAACCATATCAAGTTAACAGAAGTTAGAACAGTTACAGTGAAATTCCAGACTTTTGGGTATAAGTTTGAATATTTCAGGAATTACACTTAAGGAGATATCAGGAGAGTGGATGCACTAGGGTTTTGTGCAACACTGTTATTCCAAAAATCTATGATATTAGAGTTCATTTTGGGAATAAAATATTTTCTGCCAAAAATCCCAGGATTATATATAGAAATCTGAACCATATTCATTCATTAGTTACATTTCCAACAAGAGAAAAGTCGGACTCTCTCTCACGGATCTTCGGGTTTTCATCCCAAATCGTGAGTACTTCCATCTAGTTGTATTATATAACTTAGATTGTGCTTAATAACATCAAAATCGGATCAAAACCCCAAGATTTGAGAGTTTACCGCCAAAGAACACTTGGAGAGTAAACTCCTTTATAAGGGCCAAAGTGTGCCCAATGTCCCTCAAAGCCTTGGAACTCAACCTAGAAGCTACCATTACATGTTTAGACCACAAAACAATTAAGAATCAAAGGCTAGAAGTGATTTCACAGCCAAGGATGTTCTTGGGCCGTGAACTCCATGTTTAGATGCCAAAACACCCTAAAAGCCTTCCTTAAGCCAAGAGACTAATTTAGACATGTACCCTAATGAGTTTAGGACTAGCAAACACCATTAGAACACCAAGAGTAAGTTGTTCACGGCCCAAGAAGTTCCAGGGCCGTGAACTCCAAACAATAGTGCCAAATGGTGCTATAAACTCTTCTAAAGCCTTGTACACTAGCATCGTTTAGTTCCTAGTTAAATTAGGGACTTGAAAACACCACAAACACCCTCCCAAGGGAGATTACGGCCGTAATCTCCATGGGATTTGGTCCATGGGCCGTGAACTCCTCAAAGGAGTTAAAAAGAAGCCCAAACACTTGTTTAAGCCTAGAAGCACTTCACCACTTAAGTTGTAATAACTTTAAGATTCATTTAGGGACCCTATAGAGAGTTTACGACCAGGAGTTTACTCCCCTGGGCCGTAAACTCCAACACTCATGGTCTTTGGACCATAAACTTTCGTATGAGGTCTTGCACTCCTTTGTTGCAACCCATTAGCCTCCTAGCACTTGACCAAATTGTTTTCCTCGCATTAGGATGTTTATACATGTTTAATTAATGTTTTAATCACTAATTGTTTATATATATATATATATATATATATATATATATATATATATATATATATGTCTTCATATGTAATTAGGACCATTGTGTGTGTCTAAAGTCTTCACTTGACACCTAGCAGTCCTACCTCTTCAGTTCATCCGTATCACCCACAACAGGTGAGTTCATACACCTTAATCAACATTTTAGCTGTTTTAAATGTTTTATGGGGGGGATACAAGTAGAATTATGCTAATTATTATATCAATCACATGTGATTAATAAGCAACATTCAAATGATTGGCTACTCATTAGCCGTTTTACCAAACAGTTTCCTTCAAATGTTTTTCATAAACACTTTATGTGTTTAAAACTCCTTATTACACTATACCTTTTACTCTGTATGTTTCATTTCAAACTTATTTACAATTGTGTTTCAAACAAATGTTTCTTTATACTAAACTGTTTTATCAAACCCATGCCTTCAAACCGTTTTATAGATTGACATCAAGTCGATCTTTTCTAAGATAATAATTATGTTCAAAGGTTTTACAAAACTTATTTTATGCTTTTATATTATAAATTGCATGCCTATATATGTATAGTTATATAAGAAATGTTGAAAGGACTTTAGGAAGGCTATCCACCCTATTTCCTTTTCGTGCTTGAGATGTGGTCTGGTGGGATATCGGGTACCCGTCCGAAGGTCATTTAAATATTAGTTATATATCATGTGTACATATATAGTCATAAAGGTCCTTCCAGTTCAGCCAATGCCCTTGGGTAGCAAGGGTATACATCCATGCTCATACGTACCAGTTAATTAAATTACTAGTAAGCTACCATATGGGTAGTTTAGGAAGATACTATAACTATTTCTAGAACGCGATATCATACAATGAGTCAGTTCATTCATGAGTCAATACTTGCTAGATAGAGAGAACATACATTACAGCTAGTACACACAGTACACTATTATACATGCTAGATAGAGAGAGGACATAAATTACAGCTAGCACACGCAGAACATTACAGTACATTACTATACAATTTCATGAGTACATTTACTTAGATACGTTTACATAGAGACCCTGTTATAAGCATGCCTATATATGTATAGTTATATAAGCAATGTTTAAAGGACTTAGGAAGGCTATCCACCCTATTTCCTTTCCGCGCTTAAGATGTGGTCTGGTGGGATATCGGGTACCCGTCCAAAGGTCGTTTAAACATTAATTATATATCATGTGTACATATATGGACATAATATTTCCTTTCAGTCAGTTCAGTACCTTTGGGTAGCAAAGGCATACGTTCATATACTTTTACATGATTACGCTTAGATAAGTACATATACATGAATACGTTAACAAAATTGTGATCCACTGTATCGGAGCAAGACTTCAATGCCATGGCCCGAGTTGTAGCCAGAGTCTCTTGGAGGGAGAGTGTGAGTTTGCATATAGATCTATACTGGATTAACTATCCTACACCTTGCTGCTATCTACAGCCGGACCTGCAGGTCTGCGGGTGCCAAACGTCATACCTTTTTACGACCTACATTTGTCGTTGTTACCTAGTCGATAGTATGGTACAATTAATCACATGATACCTTAATATAAATCCGGTTTAAGGTAGTTAGTACAAGAGTAGTTCCTATAATACAACACTACAGTACTATATTAATTTCCCCTTTACATATATTTAGTGATCATTTGACTTAAACATTAAATGTACAAACTATATTTTGTTAATGATAGTTACGCTTGGGAAAATTACACACTTTTACAAGAAACGAACATTTAGAACAGTTAAGTCTTGGTAGAAGACTATATTTAGAACAGTTAGGTCTTGGTAGAAGACACCCTTATATAATAGTAGGAATCATACGGATTTCTAGGGTTTTTCAAATGTTACAGTTGTTTTACAAACATTTTTATACTTACAATTCATATACATTTTTATACTTATAGTTCATATATATTTTCAATACTTACAGTTCATATACAAACAATTTCTTACATATAAATTAAGACACTAAAATACTTATGATCTCACCAGCTTTAAAGCTGATACTCGCTTTCAAAATACTTGTATCCTTAGGTCATCAATAGACAAGTACCGATGCAAGGTTTAGAGAAAATGGAGCTCGTTCAAGACTCATCTTTCATTCTAATTATACTTTAGTGTTTATCATAATTTGTCAGAACACTTGTATTAAAATTATATTATTAATGCAATGGATGATGTTGTTGCTTGTTTACTACTTTTCATTGTTGTGATACTATACATGACGTCCTCCGGCTCAGAACGTTTCCGCCGTTCTTGGTTTTGGGGTGTGAAAAAAGAAGAGCTAAGTCGACCGACGTCAATCAGAGTTGGAGTTCCAAGTCGGTGATATCGTACTACTGATGGTATCACCCTGTAAGGGTGTGATACGCTTCAGGAAGAGGAGAAATTAGGTACCTAGTATATTGGACCTTTCCGTGTGATTGTCAGGCTAGGCAGGTTGGCTTACTGGTTGGATTTTCAGAGTGAACTCCGTCAGATCCACAACACTTCCCATATTTCGTAGTTGCAGATGTGCGTATTTTCCTTTTGGATGATATTCACGTCGATGAGGGCCTGAAAGTATATTGAAAGGATGGTAGCGGTAGTGGAGAGAAAGATGAAGGTCCTACACAACAAGGAGATACCTTTGGTAAATGTTCAGTGGCCATATCGGAGAGGCTCCGAGTAGACCTGGGAGCCGGAAGCGGAGATGCGGGAGCATTATCCTGAGTTATTTGCAGCATAAGAATTCAAGTACGAAGTCTAGTTCAAGTGGGGGAGAATTGTAACACCCGTTCCGAGAAAGTTTATTTCTAACCCTAAACTTTTTAAGTTTGCATTTCTAGTCCGTTCTTCGTGCGTACTCGGGTTGTACGCATGGCGTACTCATGCATGAGGAACACAGGTTCGCATGCATATGTTGGGTGTACTCAACATGTATGCGACGTGTATGATATTCAGACCAAAACCCTAATTTTGAGGGTTTACACCCTATATAATCCCCATTATGTCCCCAAAACCTTCACCCTCATCAACCTCCACTTAAAAATTGTCCCTCTAGCTAACCCTAATTGTAGAGAGTGCACCTTGAGCTCATTTGTGTGTTTTGGTGCTATCTTGTAGAAGAAGAAAGTGGTGGAAGGAAATTAGAGCTTGGAAGAAGTTTGGATCTGGGATTCTCACCGTGCTAGAAACCTTCATGAGGTAAAAACTTCCTAGCTTGATCATCTTTTCTTATAGATCTAGTTATTCATTCATTTAGGGAATTTTTGGTCCCAATCTTGGTGATTCTTGAGCATGACATGCTCTTAACCAAATACGTCGTCCTTTCAGACCCAATGAGGGGTCTTAAGTAATAAAAATGAGATATTGATGCTTAGTTCTTTCCCATGCATGCTCTAGAATGTCTTTAGGTATTAAGTGTTGGATTAATGTCTAAGTCCATAACTATAATTGGTATGTACTTAACCTGATTTGGCATGGTCCATTTGGGTTGCATGGCATCGGAACAATTGGATAGACAAAATGAGAAAAAGGATACTAGTGATTTATATTAATATATTATAAGTTCTAATATATTAATATGAAATCATATTATTTAATTAGTATTGATCAAGAATTAATTTAGTGATCAAAAGGAACTAATTAAATATGGACTCTTATATATATATATATATATATATATATATATATATATATATATATATGTGTGTGTGTGTGTGTGTGTGGTGGGCTAAGTTCATTTAGGTTGGGCTAAGCTTTCATGGATAGTCCATGGAGTGTTTAACCCATGGATCCTATCGAAATGAAAGGTCATGGGTATTAGGGTTTACATGAATGTAACCCTAATCCTCTACACTATATAAAGAGGTCTCTAGTTCATGAAATGTGCACTAGAGTGTGTACACAAGGGTGCTAGGCACTAGTGTATAGTACACAAGAGGGAAAAACCAATTTTGGTGTAAGTATCCTAATTCTCAAGTTATTCCAAGGGTTCTTGGTGTTGTGTGAACCATTTGAGGTGCAACACTTGAGGCACTAGGCTCTTAAAGGTTCAAGACTTCAAGCTTCATCAAAAGGTATGTCATTCTACTAGATTCTTGTAGTATAGTTGCTTCTTATTATGCTAGTTTTGATGAAACCTTGGAATATTGAATATTTGCATGTATAATAGAGAAAACATAGATCCAAGGTTTATAGGGTTGCGTGTACACCATAGGAGTGTTAGAATGCTCAAAACCCATCATTAAGAAGTTAGGATTATTGGTGTTAAGCACTTAATGGACATTCAAAGTCATACTGTTGGAAACGTTATGACTCTCAGTGGTAATTTTGCCTTGGATCAATAATTGGAATGTGAGAGCTTAACGCATTAAGCTCTTATTATGGAAAAAGGGACCTCGGTGCATACACCATGCGTAGTTCAACATACACCGTACGTATGGGGTCAACGACCCGATCCCGGTAAATGCTCATGTATGCCTAACATACAAGCTGAGTATGCCCCGCATACTCAAAAGAGTTGACTGAGTTGACTCGTTGACTTTGACTTTTGACCATAGTTTTAACCAAGCTAAACCTAGGAGTATTTTGGGTATTTTGAGTTGTTAATTAAGATTAGGTCCTTGATATTAGTTAGGTGATCGTTGAGCCGATTTTTGGAGCAGAGATTTAGTCAGCTTACATTCAGTTGAGAAGTGAGTTTTCCTCCCTGTACCCATGGGTCGAAGGCACCAATGTCGACCCACTTTATTATTTATCCTAGTTAGGATAGTGTTATGCTAGTCTATGGCTGTTTAGTATATCCATATGTTTATTTGTATTTGATGGCTCTATGTTTAAGTTTATATGTTACATATATCGACATGTTGTGTTTGGGTTGAGGCGGTCCTGCTTTGTGTTGTAGACATAGACACCGGGGGACGATCGGATAAGCTGTAGGCTCTGCGAGGCGGTCCAGTCAGGCCGGCGGTCGGTAGAGCGTTCCAGATAGGATGTTGGCCCTGCGAGGCGGTCTAGTTATGTGAAACGCTCGTAGAGTGGTCCAAATAGGTTGTAGGCCCTACGAGGCAGTTCAGTCAGGCTGGCTACTCATATTTCTATGCTTGTTTGTTATGTTGTGTGTTGGTACTTTGGGGGAAATGACTAAGTCTTGTTTACAGGTTTAGTTTATTGTTTCAGGTACTTCTGAGGATCGTGGGAAAGCAAAAGCCTGATCGTGCACGTCTTCGTATTTTCATATGATTGGTTCATTTGGAACACTCTGATATTATGTTACTTTTGAAACAATGAGTATTTTTGTAAACAATGGTGGTTCATGGTTGGTTTCAAAAAGATTTAAATTCCTTTGATTCTTAGAGTGTTATAGATGTGATCATCACATTTTGATGGCACTAAATGAGCTAAGAGAAAGAAGGAAGCTTGAGTAAGGTGAGCTAAATCTAATCATGAGAAATGGACTTTGGTCACATAGTTCGTAGATTAGAATTTGGAGCTACTACTAAGGAGTTAGGATAATTCAATAGATTGCTATTCTCTTAGGAGATGCCTAGAAACATAGTTTTTCATCTTATGTGTTTTAAGGACAAGTACCAATTTGTTGTTTATTTTCAATAAAAATGAAATTTTGGTTTATCTGGTTTCCTTATTTTATATTTCCTTGCAATGACATTTATTAAAGTGTTGGTTACTGTGACATCCCCAAATTTAGGTCAAAGACTGTGAATAATCAAGTTCAAAGTAATTCTCTTTGTCATTTGACTCGTTGAGTTTTAGTGCATATTTTGTACAATAAATGAGTTCATTTCAACTTATGTAAGATATCAGATGGTTTCTTACTTCCAAATGTGTAAACTGACAAACTAATCAAATAACTTAAATTGCAATCCAAGTAATGCATCTGAAAAACTGAAATTTTGTATTAGGCAGTAGTGAGCAATGCAAACATTCTAGTCTCGTAGTACATGTTTCCGAAAATATAAAAAATGTCCAAAACGGAGGACGTATGCAAAAGAAACGACTGTTGGAAGAATCCAAACTAGCATAATACTGTTTTTTCTTAAAACTGCTAAAATCATTTCCATTCGTTGAGGACTTGCACACCTCAGTTGGAAATTCCAAGAATGCTTTTGGACTCAGGTCATAGTCTAATATTTATTTTTATAATCGAAATATTTTTAATAAAAATATTTGCAAAAGTCAAAAAATCGGACATTTCGGGTCCAATTAAACGCGAATATTAAACACGATTTTCCGGAGTTCTACATTTCGAAAAATTAATTCGTCTGAGTTTTTGGAATCCTTGTAACCGAGACCATTATTCTTCATTTTCAGAAAAAATTAGTTGATATCAAGATCGATGACACACAAATCGAGAAAGTCAGAAAATATTCATAAAAATACGAAAGAATTTTTTAGTAAATGGTTTGAGACCTATATATGTTTGTATACATAACCTATTCAAGAAATCCCAAATAATAATAGTCAATTATGTAATCACAATGTATATAGGTTATGTAATTAAAATTATATAACAACACTAAATATATACATATTTATATATAAGTCATATATCATTTCAAATACTAATTACTAGCATATATGACAATTTTGACACTTATTATATCTCCAATTCATCGTATATCTAACAAACTTACATAATAAACTTTTAATATGACAGTGTATAAATATTGTGTATGGATTATTGGATTATTGCCTTAAAATGTCTCAAACAAATACACACATACATACAATATTATTAAACCTAAAAGTGTATATTAAATTTATTAAAAATATACTTCATAACATCAATACACACAAGTTACATAGATATTGAACCAATATCATTTCTCAATAATACATTCACACAAATACATAAATAATTAAATCAATACATTACACAAATATATGAATACTTAAACAAAATCACTTCTTGCAAGTCTACACAAAACATTGCTTGCAATTCTCCTTAGTTGGCTGACAAATTGAAGATTTCTTGCACTCCTTCAATCAAGACAACACTCAAACAATGTACAATGATAAAAATCAACACCCAAACACCTCCAATTTTCTTTTTCTGCCTGCTTCTTCGTTATCAGCCAAGAACAAACATCACACACAAAATAAAAAGTTGTTTCTTCTCTTCTTCTCCTTCGATTGCTGCCAAGAACAATCAAGAGGTCAACAGCCTCTACATCTTCCCTATATCTTTTTCCTGACAAAAAAAAAATAATAAATAAAATCGAACCACCTTTTTAATATATTTTTTCTGCCTATTTCATCATACTTCGAATTGGCTGCCAAATCACTAAGAAGAGGGTGCAAGGAGATTACTGGAGACCCTTTTCCTTCCTTCCTATCGACCCTCGCTGCCAAACCACCCTCACCGGAGCTGCTGTCGCTGATCGTTTCTCCCATCGCACCCCACACCTTCTCCGGTCAAGCAAAACCCACCGAAACCCCACCTGCGACGATGTCGCTGCTTATCGGACCTCTTCTGGCCTCACCCCTCGCGGTCTCTCTCTCTATCTCTCTCTCTATCTCTCTCTCTCTCTCTCTCTCTCTCTTCTGTTCCTATCGAACAACGACCTCCGAAGGTCTCGTCTTCGCTGATGTTGCTGCTCGCGACGCCTCCCCGGACCAATCCTCCTACTCCCTTCGCACCTCACAGTTGGACGAGAATCAGCGAAATCCCGCTGCTTCGTCCCTTCGTTTCTTCGGCCGTGTTGACCCCGGAGACGCCTCCTGCTCGCGACCGATCGACCAAAGCGTCGGATTAGCCGTCTGCGTTGAGCTCCTTCCTACCGCCTTCGTTCATCTGCCGACGCGTTCTATCTGCTTTCGTTCGTTCCTTGATCCCTCAAAACAGAAGACGGGACATAGGGGGTGTTTGGGGTATTTTTCAGAGGGAAAAGAACTTTTGGGAAAATTCCAAAAAGTCTGGTTTTTTGACTTTTTCCAAAAAGTTAGTTTTCTTTCTAAAAAAATCAAAAGGAGTTTTTACTAAACATTTTTTCTCTTTATTTTTTTTTCCAAAAGTCCCTTTGCCCTCTAAAAGACATCCCAAACACTTCCATAAAAAGCCCTAATTGCTATTAAGCTTTATGAAATGACCAGAGTACCCCTTTATTAAAGCATTTATTGGAAATCAGTCCCAAACCCCCAAACATTGAATCCATTTTTCAAAATAGCCCCTCCTTTGTTATTTTTAACAGAATAAATCCCAATCTTCAAACTTTTAATAAAAATAAGGTTTCCAACCCCTTCATTGGAAATTCTTAACCAAATCAGCCCAAATTTTCAAAAATTAATTCCATTTGAACCATCTCAGTCCCTTTCTTAATTTATTTTAACCAAATCAGTTCTACCTTTGTTAATTAAATTACCAAACAGCACCTATAGTTTAGTGAAGTTACAAAACAATCCCTATAGTGTAAATTCGTTTAAAAGCGGTCTTGAAAGCACTTCAAAGTTCAAGAATCGTGGATTTGCGGTTTCTCACGTCAAGCACTTCAAACTTCAAAGCACTAGAAAGCATATTAACGCTTATGATGCACCATATGTTAATTTTTACTATTTTCATGGTTAGTTTTTATAGTTTGTTATGATTAATTTCTAGGAATCGTTTGTTATTTCTTATATTGGTTAATTTATTTACCGTCTAATTATAAAATATTAAAATATTGGGTTGACAAACTGGGAAGGGATAGGTTCTGAAATCTAATGAACCGATATAACAAATTGGTTCCTAATTCTACATATTAAAAATAACATCCTACTTTTACAAAAACTTAAAATACAATTCTACTTTTAGCAATCATGTTTTATGCACACTTTTATTTAAAGACATCTCAATTTGTTCTAACTTATATTCAACACTTTTTCTCATAAAGTTTCATTGATCTGAATATACTTCCAAAAAAATCATTATAAACAATTCACAAATTGAGACGTACATACAAATCTCATCATGTAATGACTGTAGAATTTTATATTTTTTTTGAAACCCAACACGATTTGTGTGACATGTTTCTCATTTTTATTTTAACAAGTTTAGTGAGACTATAGTTTGGTATTAGATTTTTCGTTTCAATTCCATTTAAGTACATCTTAATCTTAAATTATAATTTTGCTTTTTTTTTCTTAAGTCATTATCCTTGGGATTTAATAGATTACAAGATGGCTATAAAGAATCTTGGACCAAAATTGTCTACTAAGCTCAAACAGGAAGATCTTGATAAACCTGAAAAAGAATTAAATTCATAATCGGACTCTAAGAGAAGGAATATGATTATGTTTTTGCAATATTAGGGTTCTGATTTAGATTACCTCAATGTTTCTTCCTGAAATATTTTTGAGTTTTTTCTGAGTTAAGTGCAAGATCTAAACAAAGTATGCTGCTATTTTTTGAGTTAAATGCAAGAAATGTTCAAATTGTGTTGCTTTTTTGGAAAAGAGTAATCCCCATATAATTAGTTGTTTTGTGAAAGTTTAGCATGGATTCTACTACATACACATGTTGATACAAATGCCAGGGGTATCTGTGACATCCCCATTTTCACGGCCAGAAAAGACCGATTTTGTTTATGCTTTATAAAAATCCGAGTACCTCTTTTAATAAAAATGGTGCGGAATTTGTTCCCAGTAAAACATGATAAATATGTTATCAAAGCATTTCCGAAGAAAAGTATTTTTATTCATTTTAAAACATTTGGGATGTCATCGTCAATATAGAAACATAAGCATAAACAGAACTTATATTCAGTATCACTAGTGATCTACATCTCTTTAATCTCTTAGTGTAATGTAACTTCATATCAACACCTGTGATATAAATAAACTGAGTGGCTCAGGTTGGGAAACTTGGTGAGTACATAGGGTTTTAACCCCACAATAATATAATTATTATGTTTAAACATCAAACAATCAACCCAATTACCCATCCTCATTATCTTCTTTACTCTTAAGGATCTACCCTAAGAGTCATTTATCCTCTATTTGTTCATTTCGAAGTCCCTTGCTTCCAGGGTTTATAGACAGGCACTAATTCCATAGCTGCCAATGCACTATATCCATAGTTGCTAAAGTTCATTCATCAGGTACTAAATCCATAGCTACCGGTGTAGGTACTAAGTCCATAGCTACCAATGTTTATCTAACATGCACTAAGTCCATAGCTACCAACACCTAACCGGTACTAAGTCCATAGCTACCCGTGTTTGTCCAATAGGCACTAAGTCCATAGTTGCCGATGTTATTTATTAGGCACTAAGCCTATAACTGCCAATGTTTACTCACATCATCTTTTATCTCTCATTATTCATCTACCCATTTCATACCTAACATATTTGTAGATATAAAATACATATACAGTTTAAATCATTTTAAAACATGTATAAAATCATTCATTCAGCATAGACAACAAGTATTCAGATAATATGCACACATAGCACATAATTTATATAAAATACTTTATATTTATGTGTAAGATGAAAGTAACTATGCACTCACCTGAGAAGGTGGTGACTCGGCACTCGGACAACACTTCGTTACTCTTAACACAATTTTCCTCGGACAAAACCTAGTATCATTACCACTAGAGTTTAGTCTAATATTCATCGAGACTAATTAATAGTCTAACTATTATTACTATTATATAAGCGTTAAACGATACTTATATAACCCATAATAATAGCCCAAGTACTTATCATAAGGTCCTAATAACATTACTATATTGAAACATAAGTTATACTAAAGATAGGGTAGGAGTAGCTCACTTACAGCAGGTTTTCTCGAAAATGTGCTAGGGAGGTTCCCTAAGCTTTTTGGGGGGTTTGGGGCTTTAGAGAGAGAAACTAGAGAGAGAAAGAAGGGTTTGAAGGTGTGAGGAAGTTGGAATGCCCGACACCTCTATTTATAGTGAAAATATATGATGGAATCGCCGAGTTGGTGCATGTGGCAGCCTTTTGGTGGTGCCACGTGTCCAATTCTGGTGGTGTCACGTCACCCAATATCGCGTATCAACCTTCAAACTTAGAAAAATCATAACTCTCGCATACGAGCTCCGTTTTCGATGTTCTTTTTTTCAACGTGTAGGTAAAATCAAGATCTACAACTTTCATTTAGACTTCGTCGGCTAATTCTCAACTGATCTCAAATTTAACAGTAGGAGGCGTTTAGACTGTTAAATGACCGCGAAGAATTCGTAACTCCTTCATATGGACTCCGTTTTCGTCTGTCTTTTTACCGTTGAGTTCCTATTAATGAGATCTTCAACTCTCATTTAGGTCACGTAAGCCAAAAACTGCTCGAACTAAAATTCGAGTTTCGGGTCGTGCACTGCTAAGTCGAATCTTAGAAAAATCATAACTTCCTCATACGAAGTCAGATTTGGGCGTTCTTTTTATGGATGTTCTCGGTTTAACATATACTACAACTTTGGTTTAGATCACTAAGGCTAAAAAGTCCTCCATCATAAATTCACTATTTACGCCTCCCGGTGTCGTGTCGGTTTTGCCGTAAAACTTCGATGAGCCATAACTTCTTCGTTATAACTCAGATGTCGGCGTTCTTTATATGTACGGAACCCTTAAGACATATTATACAACATGGTTAAGATTATTTATTATAAATAATCTTTTGTCAAAAAGTCATTTTCGACCCCTATTATCTCTAAATTGACTAGCCCGGATCTACGGGCGTTACAGTATCCAAATGAAAGTAATCAACAATTACTGCTCATCTTGATTCCTGAATCTGGTTATGTGTATTGTATGTTTATATATTCCACATAAAATTAATTCCATGCTACTTCAAGTAGAATGTCAGAACAAAATTTTACTTTAGCATTTTGTGGAACTTATTGGTTTTCAGAAGCGACGACAAGTTCTTAACTTTTATGATTTTGTGGAACTTAATGGTTTTTCATATATTGTGATGTTTATACGGAACTTATTGGAAATATGGAATAGTATTTATAACAACCTACTACTTGCAGTGATCTACAAAAATATAGCAATTTACTTATTTATCTATAACTGCAAAGTACTATCATTTTTCTAACATAAAATGCCAACATATTTATAATTTTTTAAACCCCAAAGCAAAGTATTTATATAACCTATATCAGTTTGTTATAATTCCATGCTACTTCAAGTAGAATGTCAGAACAAATTTTTACTTTAGCATTTTGTGGAACTTATTGGTTTTCAGAAGCGACGACAAGTTTTTAACTTTTATGATTTTGTTGAACTTAATGGTTTTTCATATATTGTGATGTTTATACGGAACTTATTCGAAATATGGAATAGTATTTATAACAACCTACTACATGAAGTGATCTACAAAAATATAGCAATTTACTTATTTATCTATAACTGCAAAGTACTATCATTTTTCTAACATAAAATGCCAACATATTTATAATTTTTTAAACCCCAAAGCAAAGTACTTATATAACCTATATCAGTTTGTTATAATCTATATAACCCCAAAGCAAATTACTTATATCAGTTTGTTATAATCTATATAACCTACTTCATATAACAAGTAAACTTTTAGTTATGTATAGTTTTTTAATTTGTTCAGATTCAATTATTAGATTCTAAACATACATCGGAGCAAATGTTAAACATAATTATGTACATATATTATAGATAGCTTAACGGAAAATCATATTTTTCTATATGCTGTGTTGTTTGAAATATGATATTTTGTAAAAGCGAACTATTTTTTGTTGGCCCCTATATAATTATATATGTCCGCTGCTTAATGAAAATAATATTTTTTATGTGTTACATGTAATTTTCAATATGACATGTTTTCTCAAATAAGTATAAAAAAAATTCTTAAAAAATTAATTTCTAAAAGGAAACATGTTAAATATGACATTGTGTTTTAACATTACACAATTGCAAAAATCTAACTAAAGTCAATAAGCTTCCCTAAGTAATTTGGTTTTACGATATTTGGTTCTTGAATTAGATTTTGGAAAGAATTTACTAATTCGAAAGAAAATGACTTGTCGAACGAAAAACAAATATGGACCAATCATTTAATTGAAATTTCCCTAATTATATAAAAATTAATCAATTAATCAACTTCCAAAAAAATAACTTCTAATAAATTATATGATTTAGGTCAATGTTATGAACTATCATTGTTGGGTTTTACATCAATTATAGCCTTATACTTACATTTTTTTCCATACAACAAAATTATGTTGCTTGTTTCTTTCCGTTTAAATCCAAAAAAAAAAAACCAACAACTTAAGTGAAAATGAAAATTAACAAATAATTCAACTAAAAAGACAACTTATGTGACAAGAAAGGTCGTCCAACTAATAAAACAAAAAATGTTGTCTTCAAATAGGTCCTTAAACGATTATAGATATGCATGCATTTCATTGTATTTTTAGACATTTCAATATATAATCATTAATGCGAACTCTCTTTATGTTCCTTTATCATTTTTTATTTATTTATTATGTCAACTTTTTATAATTTTATATATAACTTTTTTATACGTTCTCCATCATTTTATACGGATTATAATCTAATTTAGTATTAAGTGTAGATTTATTATCGTTTTGCATTGTTATTAAAACTTTTAATTTAATAGAAACAGAAAATAAGTGAGTCAGCATTTTTAATTTGAAGCATTTTGATGTACATAGAATTGCATCAATTTATTAAACGTTTTCATGTTATTTTTTTGGTTACCAATATAACTTTACACCTAATAAATATACAACGGTCATATCAAATTATCACACAACATTGAATGTATATATCATGTCTCTCTCAATTTAATAGAAATAGTCTTTAATACACACATTGTATATAAGGCAAAGGCCATGCTCAACACGCTTAGTATTATGGGAGAATTTCATATATGCCCCTCTTAAACTTCAAAATATCATATTTGTCCGGTTTAATTTCTTAATATCATATTTACCCTTCATAAACCTTCAAAATATCATATTTGCCCAAAAAAAAATTATAATGTTTTTAATATTTTATAATCATTTTTTATACCTTCGAATTAGTATAATAATTAAGAAATTAAACAATATTATCCTTACGTCTATGATAATTGAATGTGAACTTCCAAATTGTTGGAATGTCGGCCTCTTGATAGATAAAAAGACTCATCTTCAACCATTTCTATGAAATGTATGTTTTCATTGTTTAGTTTCTGTTGTTGTTGATTATTATCATGTTGTAGATATTAGATATTAACATTAATGTTTTGATGTTTAAAAAGTACATATAAGATATTTTAATATTTAAGAAGGGCATATATGATATTTTGATGTTTAAAAAGGACATATATGATATTTTAAAATTATATGAAGGGTAAATATGATATTTAGAAATTTTATGAAGGGTAAATATGATATTTAAAAATTAAGTTGGATAAATATGATATTTTGATGTTTAAGGGCATATATGAAATTCTCCCATAATATTATCATGTATTATGTAAAAATATAAAGTTTAGATAAAGTCGTCAACTTGTCATTGTTGTTAACGTTTAAATATAAAAAAAATGTGTTGTTTGATGGTATTTGTTTTTACTATTTTTGTTTGTTGAAAGATTAGTAACAGAACAAAGTAATTGAAGTAGATTCTTTGTTTCAGCACAGTTAAGCAAGGGTAAAATAGTAATTTCACTCATATAAATAATTTCGAGATATATATGAAAATAGTCAAACATAAGTTAAGTTTCTCAATCCATAAATCCAAAAGGACTTTTCAAGATGCTGAAGAAGGTGTTTATCGTCTCAATTCACGCTGTAAAAAAAAAAAGGAGAATTTATTAGTTGAATAATTTAGAATTTATAAATATATGATTATTGATGATATTATTTAAAAATTAAAAAGTTACCCTCGGTCCACGATCAGCTGGTTGGGGTCGTCTGTGTTCGGGTCTATCTGATGATTCTTGGATCAAGTCCGGATTCCCGAGTTTGTAAAATGTCTCAAGCCCTCCAGTTACAAATGGTCTTATTACATTTACTTCCATTGCAGATAAATTCAACTACAAAATAATAATCATAATACCAAAAATTATAAATCATATATTAATTATATTATATGCAATTATCCATATTCAAATCTATAAAGTGTACCTTCATAGCATATGTTCGAGATGAGAGCTTCTCTAAACCAGTGCCAATTTTGTGAAACCTTACATCTTTTATGTCTTCAATTAGAGATCTTACCTATCAATTATCATCACATGTATGTTTAATAAAATAAATATAACATGAGGGATTTTTCAAGTTTTGATTTGAAATATTCTAATGTGTAGACTGACTGACCATATATACATCAGGAATGTCATCACGTGCACTGCAACATAAACAAAAAACCAAAAAAAAAAAAAAAAAACAGATTTTTTTTATCAGAAAGGATTTTGAAGTTGATAGATATGTGATTGTGACACGAGTTGACTCACTCATCAAAAAGAAGCCTTGAGATCTCTACATAATGAAATGGTAGTGCTTCAAAAGAACTTGCTGAGTCACGCTCTGCCTCCAACACTTGAGTCAACTTTTCTAGTTTGGAAGAAAGAATTATTGGTTACTGATTAGGAAAATATCAAAATACATCTATATAGATTTATCAAGGATAAAGAAAAAGGCGATTGGTAACATGAACATGTTCCAAAACCACCAATTTAACCAAAGATTTTGACATTGTAAGTCTGAGAAGTATAATTATTCTAAAATTCTACCACTTAATCACAGTAAATGTTCTGAAAACACACTTAGAAAAGTAGAGATATGAACAACATTCTAGGGTTGACATATGATGATAGAAAGAAAGTTCATTTGAAAGGTAATGAATTGGTGGTTGAAGAGTGCAGATACAATTTGGCGAAAATGAAGTTTAGAACCATTTGTGTAAATGGTTAACCCTAATTATACATCAGATAATTCAATAGATTGTTATGAATTTATATAACTGTTTAAGTTTCGTAGAGTGAAAACTTACCAACAGACATCCAATCTGGAGGTCGAATTGTGCACTTTCCTCGCTTCTTCAAAGCGACAGCTAACCAAATTGGAACTTGAGTAGCTATTTGGGGACGAAATGGTCCAAAATCACCCTGCCAATTATATCAAACAATCATTAATGTCAACAATACATCAAAAGTATATGAGTGCTCAATGTGCAACAACAAATTTTACTAGATAATATCATATGAGTATGAACAAGGGAAAGAAGAATACGCAGATCAAACTGAGGCGCTCCATTCTTAAGTTCGGAACAATCTCTATTGTTTCATCCTCCGCTAAAAATTCCAACTGAAAGATTCGATCCAAAACTTGTAAGTCGCTACAGATCAATGAAATTGACTAATAATCAACACTGTTTATAATGATATCAGTTACCTCAGCGGCTGAAAATGTTGAACCTCGAGGGTCGGATTGGCCGGACATGTCTTCCAGATAAACTTCAACAGATCTAGGGTTGTTTGCGGTGTAGATCCAGTGGATTTGCAAGACTCCGATGGGAACGATGAGATGTGGCAAAGGATTTGTGTCAATTTGGGCGCAGTGGCGGGAAAATTGGATTGTGTGGGAGTTTCAAGTCTGGTCTGTGTTCACACGAAAACTGAAGCTACAGCACACAGGTCCATCTGGGGACAACCGACAACATATCGACTTATCGAGACTAGAAAATAAGAACTCGGTTCTGGGCCGGAATACGTTGGGCCACGGCCCACTATATCGAGTTAAGGATTCACAAACTACAAATCAATTTTCTCTAGGTGAAAACATGTTTTGTTAGGTCTTTGAATAACTGTATTCGATGACCTTATAAATTATTTGTGTTGTTTGGTTTGATTAGGTTGTTTTATGATTGTAAAAAACATAATAAAATGACACAACATTTTTCCATCTTACAATGCAACCCGACTAACCCATCGTGTTAACTCGTAACCCCATTAATTCGAACTCGACTAACATGTATCTTAATAGGGTTGGGTTTCAAATAAGTTTTTGGCACATCAATAGTAAGACACAAATAAAATTATTTGTGTTGTTTGGTCTCCGGCCAAAATGATTTTTTCTAATAAGTTTTTGGCACATCAATAGTAAGACACAAATAAAATAATAATAATAATAATAAAACTCAAATGACTAAATATGTATAGGGAACCACCTTATAAGCTAAGATCTCTGACAAAACTATAAAACATTTTGCCTTTATCTTGAACTTTTTATAATTTCTAACAAAAATTATAAAACTTCTTGCCATTCTATTGATCTTGAACTTTTTATAATTTTACATGTTCAAAAAAAATATTTAATATCAAATAAAACAGGAGTTCACTCTAAAATCATTGAGAAGAGACAGACGTATCGAGACGTCGAGGCGCCCACGAGAAAATTCATCGTCTCCGAAGTAATCAAGTAAATCGAACCCGAGGCTGCCAAGCGTGGTTGTTTTCATTTGACTAAAGCCTGAGAGGGGATCAGAGAAAAGCTGTAAAAGATGAAGAAGAACAAAAATTTCCGAAAACGAAGTATAGCAGACGAAGAAGATGAACAAACTGGAGTTACAGAAGACGGCAATGAGATGCGGTGCGTTGTGTTCTTCCCTCTTTCTCTTTACGAGCTGGGTTTCTTCTCCAATTTCAGTTTTACTTTTGGGTTTTAGTGATTCAGGTGTTCTGCTAGGGTTTCTATATTTTCTGGGTATAAATTGAAGCTAATGATTCAAATCAACAAAGCTTATGAGTTCAATGTTCTAATTCATGGCTAACCTGTGGTCTAACAACGATTGATGAACACAGATTAGCTTTAGAAGAGATCAAATTTCTTCAGAAACTGAGGGAGAGGAAGTCAGGAGTCCCAGCGATTGTTAAAACAGGGCAGGCTGCTGCAGCTAGCGGCGTCAACAATGCTGGTGGGTTGGTTCCCAAAGGTGGTGATAAGGGTGAAGCCGAAGGAGAAAAAGACGACTTGGTTTTACAGGATACATTTGCTCAAGAAACTGCTGTAATGGATGAAGATCCACATATGTATGTACCCTTATCATCTCTCTTTATCAGCATTTTAACAGATTTATGTTGGTTTTCAACCTTTTTCAATTTGCATACAAGAGGCATTATGAACTATGAAGTAATCAATTAGATTGATACTGTCACTTGGGGTGGGTTTTACATATAAAAGAGTGTTGTTGTTAAGATTAATAATTGCAAGAATCTAGAGTACATCTTTGTTACTCTTCAATCTCCATAAATTGGGCATAATTGGGCTACATTTGATTTGTGTTATTTGAGCTAAAATTAGTAAAACTTGTGATATTATACTCTTACTTATGTTAATTACACAGGTTAAAATATGTTGAGCAAGAGTTAGCTAAGAAAAAAGGGAAAAACATAGATGAGGCAGATCAAGTTGAGAATGATATAAAACGAGCAGAGGATGAATTATACAAAATTCCAGAGCATCTTAAGGTAAGTAAAATTTGGTATTATGGTAATTTGTTATATAATTAAATTACTTGTGATATACATACTTAATTACTTATGTTAACAATCCCATCCCATGTGTTGACTTAGGTCAAACGAAGGAACTCAGAGGAAAGCTCTACTCAGTGGACCACTGGAATTGCTGAAATCCAGCTTCCCATCGAGTATGCCTCATCATCATCTTATTCTTTCTGTGTGTGTGTTTATAAATATAGAAAAGTGTTAGAAAAAATGTTTGTTATAGGGTTAAAATAAAAATAATGTTGCAGATTTAAGCTGAAAAATATAGAGGAAACAGAAGCTGCGAAAAAGCTTTTGCAGGAGAAGAGGCTAATGGGCCGGGCTAAAACGGACTCCACCATACCTTCAAGCTACAGTGCTGATTATTTCCAACGTGGCAAGGACTATGCTGAAAAACTTAGAAGAGGTATGTAATCTAATAAATAACTGTATCTATATGTGTATCTGATTTACATCTGACATGATGACTGACAGTGTGGGCCAGCTTAAGGGTTATGGGAAGAATATATATAACTTTTTATATGTTTTAATTTGTGTTAATTGAATTGATGGATGATTTGTAGACCATCCTGAGCTTTATAAGGACAAAGGAGGAGCAAATAACAATGGGGAGGCTAGAGCCGGTGATTCAGCCGCCGTGGTAGATGGAGGAGCAGGTGGAGGAGGTGGTGGTGGTGGTGGAAGACAGGCGGCAACGGATGAATTTATGCTTGAGAGGTTTAGAAAAAGAGAACGCCACCGTGGGACCAGGAGATGATTAATGGATGACAAAAAAACAAGTTTTTGGTGTCTTGTACTTTTTAAATCCTTGATACAAGTCTCCTGTCGTATTTGTACCTTTTATGATATTAGAAATTTTTTCACTTTAATTAATTTATTTATGTGGCTAATCACATCAATCTCTCCGTTTTTGAATGGAAAATGAAAATGAGTCATTTGTTTTGTCTAAAACCAAATTTGAATTAAATTTATACTAGTTGAAATAAGAATCCATTGAATTCATAAACATGTTAAGTACCCTTTTGCAATATATCTAACAGAACTAACCACAAAACAATGAAAGCTAAAATGAATTCAAATAAAGAAATTACACATGTTACAAAAAAAAAAAAGTTCTTGTTTAGATACCCTTTTATGTTTGATCTTTATTTTCATTTCTTAAAAAGAAAAAACCAAACCATGATCAAAACTCAAAACTCAAAAAAAAATTAACCTCCTAAAACATAACAAGCAATCAAAATTCAAAGCTACTTCCTCCTCTTAAGTGGGCCCGTTTTAAACCCACTCTTAGTGGGTTTCCCCCATGGGGTCTTGGAAACACCGCCTCTACAACCGCTACTCTTACTCTTCCCTTCACCACCACCATGCGGATGGTCCACCGGATTCATAGCAACACCTCGAACCACCGGCCGCCGCCCAAGCCAGCGGCTCTGCCCCGCCTTCCTGAGCTTCTTGGTTGCATGTTCGGGGTTGGACACCACCCCGATTGTGGCCCTACACCGGGAATCAATCAACTTTTCAACACCAGATGGGAGTCTGATTAAACAAAGCTTAGTGGCAGATGGTTCTTTCAAGATCTTTGCTGATGTGCCTGCAGCACGGACTAACTTTCCTCCTTGACCCGGGTTCATTTCAATGTTGTGGATTATGGTTCCAATCCGCATCATGGATATGGGCATACAGCTTCCAATTTGGGAACTTATGTCCAATGAGAACATTGGGTTGTTATTCATCATTTTGTCATGGGAATGTGTTCCTTGTGCTATAAGAAAGAAAAATACAAAAAAAGAGTCAAATAGGTTGTTTTTTAAGCGTGGGTCGGGTCGGGTTTTTTTTTTTTTTTTTGTCTATTTGACCCATTATAAACATACTTGAAGAAGAGCTAAAAGCGCGATGGATTGGATTTTGGAAGGCCAACTTCCCAAACAAATTTGAAGAAACAACACGGGCTCTGGATAACATTGCCATTTTAGTTGACACCTGTGCGAAGAGACAAATGAAAACATATAAGTATAAATAAAAAAAATTCCATCAAAATCACATTTTTTGCGAACTTTTTATAATAAGATCATTTATTTATTGTCATCAATATACAAAGACATGATAACAAAGCGTACGATAACTATATGCCAGTTGATTGTTTATGGCTATTGTATCTTGTAGTATTGGTGCGATTTCTTTTGTTAGTAATTAGGTATCACTTTCATTTTGCTTTATCTAACGCAACATAAAGAAATTATGAAAATGATTAAGAATATGGAATACAAATGTCAATCAAACATATTCATTAAGATCTGCCCTTAATTTAACCATATTCTCCTAATTTCAAACATTGATTAAAAAGGCATGCTTAGAAAACTAACAATTTTGACGTATATGACCAAATTAAGATTTTGTGTAGAAGAGATTACCTTGTTAATCCGTTGATATTAATGGCCTCAAACTCTCAATAAGGAACCTGCAAAAAATATTATAAGATTGTTTGATACGTGAGAGAAGAAGCAGCATTGATACGTGAAAGAAGTGGTTGAAAATAGGGTTTACCAGACTTTGAAAAGAGACTAAAAAAACTAAATCTTGAATGTGGAGACACTGGTGATTACATATATAGGGAATCCATGATTTACTTTTGAAAACTCCCTATAGTGGGATACACTACCCTGAAACCCAGCTTAACTAGACAACTACTACACAATACACAATCAAAAACATACAGTCATAGAATGCCTAGTGTGGCTCCGATTAAGGCTGAAGTCAGGGTTGATTGGCTTTAGTCTAAGTCTCAAGTCTGAACAGTAGACAATCAAAGACATACACAATCAAATGAAGTCACAACTGTGACTCCGATTAAGTTTCAGTCACGGAAAAACAAATAGCAATCAAGCTGATTATGGCTTCGATTTGGCGATTATGTCATGGAATGCCGAATGTGGGACTCGAACTCTCGATCCTGGAAGTAACCCCAAGACGAAAAACTGAAAAACTACGAGTAATAATAAACCTGAGATGGTGGGTGTCTGGGTGACGCCGGTGATGGTGTTCGGTGGGGAGTCGGCTGTCGCTATCGGAGTCGCTGTCGTGGATATCGTTTAGCGAGTTAGCGGATTGCGGAGGGCGGAGGGCGGAGCAGAAAATAGAGATTGCGCTCTACCGACTATCGGCAGTATACCCTAAGGTGAGTTCGGTCATACTCAATTTCTTGAGAAAACTGCAAAATAAGTCCTTGTGGTTTGTAGTTTTTTATGGCATAGGTCTAAAAAAAGAATGCTTTTGCAAAAATGATATTTATTTGAGGTTTTATAATGGATTTGACCTTTAGTTCTAACAATTGTTAACCAACCTCCGTTTTCTCACCAACATGCCACACACACGTAGGCTTGCACAAAAAAAACCGGTACAGGATCCGAACCGGTCACTGAACTGGTAAACCGGTTCATCATGAACCGGTCCACTAAGAACCGAACCGATTCAAGAAATGAACTGCCAGTTTGCATCCATTCGAGATTTTAGACATTGAAACTGGTTTAATAACCGTGAACCGGTTTAGAACCGGTAGTCAAACCGATCAAACTGGTTTAGATAGGTTCGAGTTTTTTCTATGACGGAACCGGTTTAAACCGAACCGGTTTAAGGTTGAACCGGTTTTACTATTCACGAATCGGAACCGAACCGGTTCGGTTTAAAAAAAACAGTTTGCTCACCCCTACAGACACAAGTGTCCTTTTAAAAGTCTATTGACCAAAATTACAATATAATCTTTTTATGAACAAGAACCATATTGTAATCTTTTTAAGACCATGAACAAAAATTACAGTACATTGTTATTTTAAGTTTAATAATTTTATATCAATATGTATATTATTTTTATGTGGTGTTGGTCATTTTCACCTTCCTTATACGATTTATTTCTAGTTGAGTAAATAATCTGTCATTAATATAGTTCGTACTTCATCATTTGTGTCCCCTTTGAGTTTGTTTTAGTAACTCAAATAATTATCAAGAATATGACTTCATATTTGATTGAGATTTGTTTTAGTAACTTAAATAATTATCAAGAAAATGACTTAGGATATTTGATTGAGATTGATGGACATAAAAAATTCATAAGATCTAATAATATTTTGTCTTTTTTTAACAGTTAGATTTAAAAAAAATTAAAAATAAAATAAAAATAAAATACACTAGCAAATAGCTAGAAGAAAAAACAATTACAAAGAGTCATTCATTAGGGAATTTTTCACCCATTGGAACCAAGAAATTTTACATCTACTATTCCTATCAGAAAAACCAACATGAATAATAATACTTTAAAAAATATGACTCTTGAGTATCTTGAACGTTTGAAACACGACATTGTTCTGATATTGTCGTAGCACCTATATAGCTGTGAAACAAATAACCTCTACCACTTTCTTCTTTTTCTTCTTTATTCTCAACGACTTGATCCAAACAAACAACTCCAACACATCATTAAACAACAGAAACGAAAGATCCAACCACTTAAGAACTTTACCCTAAAATATGAGTAGCTACTTCACACTTCACAAACACTAGTACATAGGACATAACATAGATATCAGTACCTCTTATCACCAAATTTTCTCTAGTCGGAATCCTATCACAAGGGACTCACTAAAGAAGCACATTAAGCTTTATAGGAACCGATCTACATCATCTAGTTTGGACAATATCTTCCAGCAAAATATTACTATCAATATGTTTTTCGGTGTTGCTAACTTCAAAACTCCCATTTGTGCCAATAACACGTTCCCATTTATCTAGATGATTAATAAAATTCACTTGATTCAATAAATCCGTAAGAGTTGCCAATTGAGAAGTTGTACTTTCACTTTCACGAAAAAGACCATGCCAATAAAAAGTCTACCTCCCACCAACCCACTTATCTGCAACACAACAATCCTTATTTAAATCCAAGACATAAATCCTAGGAAACCTAACCCATCAACGTATATTCCCTCAACCACATATCATTCCAAAACTTAGTAGAATCTCCATTACCAATACGTTTTTGAAGGAAAGAAAAGGGAATAACTTGCATATCATTCATTTTATGAAATAACTTAACCATAGAAGCCCACACTCCACCAGCTTTCTGTATAATATATTTTGAGCCCATCCCACCATGCACTCCATGAATACTTTGGATCACTTTCACCCAAGTCGCATCAGGTTCAATAAAAAAATGTCACTTCCATATTATGAGAAGAGCAATTCTAAAAGCTTTTAAACTATGAATACCCATCCCTCCTTTATCTTTATGGTTCATTTTCTCCCCAACGGGTAAGTCATGATAATGAAAAGGAACTGAGGAAACTATACACCCAGTACCCACAATCATAACCTCCACATGAGCATCAATAACACCAATACCATATAAATTAGACTTTTTTAAATTAAGTCTAATCCCCGAGAGCATATAAAATCATTTTAAAATCATAACCAAATTTGCACTGTTTTGATGATCCAACTCCCCCATAAACAAAACATCAGCTGCATAAAATAAATGAGATAGAGAAAAACCATCTTCTCCCACCTTAGCACCACGAAACAAATTAACCCTAGTTAATTGCATCCTTAATCACCAAGTGCCTTCCATAACAATAGTCAATAAGAAAGGGGATAACATATCAATTTGTCGAAGGCCTCTACATAAAGAAAATTCCTACATAGGGCTTCCATTAACAAGGATAGAAGCACGAGAAGAAATCAAACATGCATTAATCCAGCCAATCCACTTCTGATCAAAACCCATAAACTCCATAATCTGCAACAAATAACCCCAACATACCGAGTCGTAGGCTTTATCAAAATCAACCTTCATAATCATTACCTTTCTTTTTTTCTTTTTATACCAACTAGTAATCTCATTTACCATCAAAGTGTCGTCTAAGATTTGTTTACCTTTGACAAACACAGATTGTTCCGAACTAACAATATCATTGATAACTAACGCCAAACAATTAGCTAATAACTTGGCAATAATTTTATATTGAACTCCAATTAGACTAATCGACTTATAATCCTTAACAATGGTAGGATTACCAATTTTCAAGATCAAGGTACTAAAGGAGGAGTTACAACCATTCAAAATGATACCATGACACATGAATCAAAGAATTCATTTACAAAGTTATAGATGTCTTCTTTCAAGAGATCCCAAAACTTTTTGACAAACCGGAATGAAAAGTCACTAGGATGTAATATCCTGGGGCTCGATCACTGCCACATGACAAAATAGCATTTCAAACTTCATCCATAGTGAATCTCAAACTCATGAAGTCTCTCTAAGCCGAATCCATAACCTTGAGCAAGGAACTAGGATTAGATAAAGTAGCACCCGGAAAACCTTTGAATTTCTCTTTAAAAGAAAAAAAAAATGAATTTTAACTTAACTAGGATCACCCGTCAAAATACTGTCTACCATAATACCTAAGATAACAAGTTTCCTTTTCTTTTTCTTGATCATAGCATGGAAAAACTTAGAGTTCTCGTCGCCATCTACTCCTCCAATTTATTTTCATTTTATGAGTTGCATCCAAACCTTTAATCTTTTCGAGATCAACAAGTGGTTTAAGAACATCAATCATAGCCAAGTAGTCTCTCCATCTCTATTTCCACCGTTTAAAATCACATCGATGACATCAAGCTTACTCAAGAGCGCCCTCTTAGCCCCTCGGTTAGACAAACACACACCCTTATGCCATTCTTTCAATCTCAGTTTGACACCTTTAAATTTATTTTTAAAATAATAAACTTATTGGTTTGAACCCCATAATCCATATTCGATCAAGCATCAATCACAATATTATCAAACCCTTCGAGCAATAACCACTAATGAAACAACTTAAATGGGGTAGGACCGTAGGACTATAATCAATGTTATCATTTTTTAGAATAACCGGAATGTGATCAGACATTTTTAGAGCACAAACGATCAACTCTAGTATATTTTCTCATTCTCATCGGCTAATCCACTAGCTCCATATCAATAATAAAGTTATTAAAACCATTTGCCTTAGCTTGGCAAAAAAAAAAAACATGTCTCTCATTAGTATATTTTCTCATTCTCATCGGCAAATCCACTAGCTCCATATCAATAATAAAGTTATTAAAACCATTTGCCTCAGCTTGGCAAAAAAAAAAGCATGTCTCTCATTAGCATCCCTAACAGCACTAAAATCACCAAATATAATGTACTCTCCCACGTTTACTTCTCATAAAGTTCGAAATATAATCCCAATTTTTTTTATCACATCAGCATATTGTATATTAACAACAAAACATTTAGCCCTGAAACAATCACCTCCCCTAGAATAATCAAAACATTTTCCATAGACTAAACTCTTACACCTCGTTCCCGAGTTTAACAAAAGAAAAGAAAGTCACGAGAGAAAAGAAGAGAAAGGAAAGGAAAACAAAATTTTCTTTCGTGTTCCCAAGTTGGAGAGAAGTGGAAGGAAAGTGAATCATTTTGTTCTTTCTTTCAAAATCCTCCCAAATCGGAAGGAAAGTTAGGAGGGAAAGTGATCCTCCCATTTCCCTCCACTTCCCTCCTTTAATGAAACTCGGGAACACCAATTTCTTTTATTTTTATTCTCATTTCCACTCGTTTCCTTTCTTTTCTCTCGTTAAGTTGAACTCGGGAACGGGGTGTTAACTTTTTTAAAAATAGAAGGATCCCACACAGTCAAAATACCACCCGATCTCCCTTGAGCACTATTACTAGCCACATCAAACTTTTAATTCCCCCATAAAGAACGAATCGGAAACAAATCTAATCTGGTCAATCTCAATTCTTGCAACCCCCCCCCCACCCCACACACACTCACACACTAATATTATGATCCGCACAAAGATTTTTAATCCAACCTCTCTTTTCCTGTGGCATTTCACGCCACACAATAGAAAAATGATTTATTTAGAACATGCTTGATCCAACCGCATTTAGGGCTTCCATTGCAATTATGAACAAAAATGTCGCTAATGGGTTGCCTTGTGTCACACCTCGAGATGTATTGAATTCTTTTGTTGGAGTGCCGTTAACTAAGACTGATGTTCTTGAAGATCTAAGGCAACCAGATATCCAAAGTCGCCATTTGTGTGGAAAATGCATTTCCACCATGATCGAGTCAAGGAAATTGAGAGAATTTCAAAACAAAAAGCTCCTAGTATTATCTCTCTTCACAGGTTTGAGCTTATGAAAAAAGGTTTTGAGATACCGACAATAGAAGTTGGAAAATCATTGTTCAATTTGATGTTAGAACCAACAATTGTAGTACTAATGGAGATATTGAGTAGTGGAGTTTGACTCAAATGCGAAGCTTCAAGAGCCAAGGTATGGGCAATGTCAAGAGCAAGGAAGAACTTCGTAAAAACTAATTTGTAAAAAAAACCAAGCTGTAAAAAATTGTAAAAATAATAATTTTGTAAAAATGAAGTTATAACAAAATTTGTAGAAATTGTTAAGTTTTCTACAAAAAAAAAAAAGGTGACTACGTAAAAAGCTAATTTAAAAAGAAACATATAAAAATATATTCTCTACGCCGAAATTTCCCCAAATGTTGTACTGTGTTCTTAACATTGAAGACACAAGAACATCTACAAAAAATGGCACATCTTTATATGATTATATCTGTCTCAACCACACGTATACATGTTACTTGCATACAACATTGTCATGAGCTTGCTAACCCTAGTCATTTTGAACTGCAAAGTTCACTATAAGTCCTACAAAACAAAAGCAACAACATATAGTGTTTACACATTATATATATATATATATATATATATATATATATATATATATATATATATATATATATATGAGAATACATTCATAAGCATTTTCAATGGTTTCGATGTTACAGGTGAATGTCCCATGCTCCCACTCATCCATTAACTTATGTTTGATGATGCCATTTCCTAGCATCCATTGCAAGTTTGTAACACCTATTTTGCTACACCTTGACCAATGAGGAGCTTTAATGATAACATATTTGTTTGTGTGTGTGATGAAAGAAAGGTTTACCTCACTTGTCAGTTGTCAGACTTCCTTGGGGGATAAAGCTCTAAACTGCGTTTTCCCTTGTCATGAAAGCAAATAAAAAGGGGAAATCTTCAGAAAAGTCTCAATATTTTCGGAAAAGTTACATTTTAGTCCCAATATTTTTTTTAAACGAAAAAGTTCTAAAAACCGGCAAAAATTTGCAGTTTGACCATTTTTGACCGGTTGAAACCAGTACCAAATTAATTTGGGACTATTTCGTAAACTAACCCAAAATATTGGGACTTTTCTATAAACCCAAAATATTAGTCATTATATTTTTTGTTTAAAGAAAAGTCTCAATATTTTGGGTTAGTTTACGAAATAGTCCCAAATTAATGGGGTACCGGTTTCAACCGGTCAAAAAGGGTCAAACTGTAAATTTTTGCCGGTTTTCAGGACTTTTTCGTTCAAAAAAAAAAATCTTGGGACTAAAGTGTAACTTTTCCGTAAATATTGGGACTTTTCTGACAATTTCCCAATAAAAAGTAATATATTAGTCACTATTCACATAAATCTACATTTTAGATTTTGACAAAGGAATGACATCTACCTTTATAATGGGACCCGTCTTCAAGTAATTCACGATAATACGCATTCTCTTCGACTCCATGCATCTTTATTCCAGTTATGCTTAAGATGTATTCTCCTGTTGTTAACTGATATCCTGTGAGATCTCCACCAATAATGTGATTCCATGATTTGTAATAACACAATGCATCTTCTTCTTCTTCTTCTTCATACACGAGCCTCACCCCACACTCCACTGTAATTTGTCTGTTCTGGTTATATGGTCTCCCTGTTACTGTCCTAATAGTAACATGGTCACCACCTTCCATCTCATTCTTCCCAAACATCCAATGGCTTAACAATATTACACACCCTTCATCTACAATGACATTGTCAATGCAATGTTCATATATCCAGGTGCGATTCTTTGTTACATTAGTGATTACAATCAGTGGCGGATAATGGAACTGATGATTTGGAAATATAAACGCCTGCAAACAGCAGAATTCCAATCCTCTGAGGTTGTTAGGTTGACATGATAGGATGGTAAATGATATTGAAGGCCCCTTGCTTCTATCCGTAATCCAGTTCGGCATCTCTTTGCCTCCATAAATTGTGCTGAATATTCCAAATTGATAATACATCTGTCAAATACAGCCTTAATTAAGCACTATAAACTATATATACATATAGATTCACACAAAGACATACAGTTAATTAGCTACAAACCTGGATTTTAGATTCCTCTGTTCCTCGATACCGAGTGTAAGTTCCGGTTCTTCTTTTGCTAAGGAAGTCTAACTTACTCCAGCCCAAACTACGCAATACCTTCTCCTCAACACCTTCAATTGGTTGGATTTTGACAATGCCTTGGATTTCAAGCGAAGAAGGTGCTAATAATTTCCATGGTATTATTAAGTCGAGTGGGGACATTTCTGGGTGAAATACAACTTTTCGTAGCAAAGGCTTAAAAGTTGAAAACAGGATCAACTTTCTTAGTGTCTGTGGAGGATGCTCAACGGATGCCAGCCTTTTACAGTGTCCCATACTAAGCATCTCAAGCCTAGGAAGGCTTCTCAAACAATTGGGCATGGAAATGATAGGATTGCCATCTAAATATAGATTCTTTAACATAGATAGGCAACTGAAGTCAATGGGAAAGGATTTCATTGACAGATTGTTATTTTTAAGAGACACGCTTACTAAAGAGCTCGGTAAAGAAATTGAAAAGAACTTAAAATCATTTGTTATAGCCTCTAGAATAGCAGAGGAAGAGGGTTTTTTATCAATATCAATTTTAGCAGTGAGCTTTTCCAGATCTGTAATCTTGATTTGAGATCCACCGAGATTACAACCATCAAGCACTAGTGTTTTAACCTTCTTTAACATGCTTATGATCCTTGGAAGTTTTTCAAGCTTGTTGCAATAGCTCAAATCAACAAGGACAAGTTTAACACATGCCTCAATTGATTCACAAACCTCAACCAAACCAATGCAATTTCTAACTATTAACCTCTCAAGTGAAGGCATATTGGCAAAGCAACCCAAACAGCAAAGCTCTTCACAGAAACTTAAATTAAGAATCTTTAATGATCCAAGCAACCTTTTGTTTTTTAAGCATGATCCAGTTAACTGTGAAATGGATAAAAGTTAGAATAGTGGTGGATTTTAGCAACTTAACATGGAAGCATAATAAATGAAGATAAGTTACTTTTTTCCTACTCATGAGTCGTTGCGGATCACCATAACAAATGCCAAACGATTCAATATTGCTATATGACATGTCAAGTGCAACCAAATTCTCTGTTGGTAAGTCTGAAGGTAAAGACTTTAATGGGAACCCATGCATACACAACCATCTTAATTCTTTTGGAAAGTTTGTGTAAGACCCATTGATTTGCACATAGTTGAGTTGTAGTAGCATCAAGTTATTCAGTTTACCCAATGCATCTGTTTTCAGCTCAAACGATGCACCCAACTTCTCTTTCTCAAGCATTCGCATGTCAAGCGAAAGGCCTAGAAGCTTTCCCTTACCCTAAGAATAAACAAAAAACCAAAAAGTATTTTGAATTTCTATAAACATATACATATATGGACAATATACAATACTTTAAACATGGGCTCTTACCTTTTCTTGTTTCAAAACTTTGAATGACTCCTCATGACACCATAATCGACTTCGCTTCCATGGTTTGTCAGGTGATTCTTCACGTACTACAAATCTTCCCATCTCTTGAAGCAACCCATGCATCATCAATTTGTTGTTTCGTCCAATACTAAGAAGGCATCTGTCAATGAGATTTGTGATCCCAGATCTTGTTTTTATATTACATGCCTTTAATATTGTTTCGGTAACATCTTTGTCTGTTCCAACAAAAAAACAAGCAATATGTTTAAACAAATCCTTATCATTTTTGGATGATAAAGAGTCAAAACTAATTCTCAAGACATTATTTACAGGGGAGCTGTTTTCTCTCTTTAGCCCTTCTATGCACTCTTCCCAATAAGCTACATCTCGATTATGAAGAGATTTGCCCAATACTTCAAGAGCAAATGGATGTCCTTCACAATACTTCACAAGCTTCTCTAACACCTCCTCATAACCTACCTCAGGATCATTGCACATGAATGCATGAACACACAAAAGTTTTCGTGATTCGGTCTCCCATAAGCATTTAAGTTCGTACTTTTCATGCTTTGGTTTAGGGTTTGTTTTGAATAGCAGACAACTCTCTGTCAACCAGACATTCTTTGTTGTTATCATGATTTTGCTTCCTCGATGGAAAGCTTTGCTTCCTAGTAATGCATTCAACTGATCAAGACTATCAATATCATCAAGAACTAGAAGCACCTTTTTATCGGCTACTAAATTCTCTATATGCGAGGTGTATGTAATAAAATCATACCCTTGAATTGGACTTGTTTTTGAAATATCACTGCATAGTTGTTTTTGTAAATCAAGCAACCCATTAAAATTGCCAGCACATCTCCTACTCATATCTTCAATATAGCTGCTTGTGTCGAATTCATGACAATGTAACCCATACACATATTTTGTTAAAGATGTTTTCCCGATCCCACCCATGCCAAAAATAGTGAGTATGTCTCTCGTGTCAGAGGATGTATCTTTCAACCATGAAGTCACAAAGTTCTTGGAAGTCTCCCTCCCAATAAGTTGTGGTAAAGCACTCCTTAAGGGTACACGTAATCTAAGGTAGATGTCCTTAACAACTTCATCAATGAACTCTGTCTCTAGCCTGAAACCTAACTTTAATAAGAACACTATAAACAGAATCCACAAAGATTCGGTGGTTTATTTTATCCAAATATCCAAACTTAATTATAGCATACTAAGTTATTGTTTTTAGTTATGTTTTAACATTAAAACTATAACATAATTGCACTTGTAACCTTGTAAGCATCTAATTTCCAAGGTAAACTTTTTTTTATATATATATATAATAAGACAAATGAGAGTGCCACCAATGTAATACAGATGAATTTTAGTAATGTGCCACCAAATTTCATTATGTTTCCATCAAGCTTAAACATTGATGTGGTTTTGCATGAATTTGAACAAACTGTCATGGAATATTATGTTTCTACAAGACAATCAAAAGGAAAGACACCATGATTTGAAGATAGATGTTATAACTTATAAGTAATTCTGCCTTTCTAAAAAAGATATAAGAGATCACATAAAAAACTACTAGAATGGTTTATCTAAAATCATTTAAGATAAAATAATAAATGCATCACAAATTGTTCACAATTTGATTCTGACTCCCAATGTGTTAAAAGTTATCATCGGCTCATTTATATGAGATCACATAATTGAAAACATAGATTCATTATGTCTATTTGATGATAGTGAAGGAACTTATATTGAAATGCCGAGGGAGAAGATAGTACAGAGGTTTCATACATTAATCAAACAAAATCGAAGAATTATGAAATTATGCCGATAAGAAAGTGGTTACCTCCCGTTTACATCATTCCCTTTTAAATTAGCAACTTCCGTAAGTGCTTTTTCCCAATTGTCGATCTTTTTAGCCATTTGACTTCTTTTATTTGCATTTGTCTCCGCCTCCATCTGCTGTCTGTGCTCATCCATTGCAAGTCCAAAGGTACTTTCTTGCTTTCTAACATGGGTGGGCTCAACATGATAAAAAATGGGGATAACAATTTGGTTGGATGACCTACGTTGCTCAAGGATCATCACCAATTCATCAAGACACCACGACGAATTAGCGTAATTCTTGGACAACACGATAATAGAAGCCCTAGATTCTTTAATCGCAGTCTCCAATTCCGGTTTCAGATCTTCTCCAGTTTTAATCTCTTCATCATCCAAAAAGGTAGAGATATTGACATCAAGGAGGGCCTTATGGAGGTGATTGGTAAAACTGTAACGGGTGTCGATGCCTCTAAAACTTAAAAATAGGTCATGCTTATGACCATGAATCGAAGAAGAAGATGATCCTTCTGCATAGTCAGAGAGAACAACCATCAGAAGTTACGGGAAGTTAGGTATGACTGTATGAGCGTCGACTAGATATATAATGAGAGCATCCACTATGCTCAAAGAAGCACAGGTCCAAGAATCCAACGCGCCTCGACTATCATTTGACCTTAGGAATTAGTTTGACAAAATTTCAAGTTTAGTCCCTATGGTATGTCAAAAATTGGATGTTTGGTACAAAATGTTTTGGAGTGCATCATTGGTCCAAAAAATGAATTCTATTGCAGGTTTGGTCCAAATGTTTTTGGAAAAACTTAAAATGACTAATTTACCCTTCATATTTTGTTTTCTTATTTTTCTTTTATTGCATAAATTAAAAAAAAAAAAAAGACAAAAAGAAAATACCACCCACCCTCTCTCTCTCTCTCTCTCTCTCTCTCTCTCTCTCTCTCTCTCTCTCTCTCTCTCTCTCTCTCTCTCTCTCTCTCTCTCCGCATAACAAAACCACTTTTAGGAGCGCACCACCACCATTAATCTCACCTTTTTGACACCAAACATATCAAAATCCAACTGAGAAGTGTGATGAATGATTCGAGACTTCGAGATATGGGCTTTATCTTTTTTGGCGAAGGATGGATCTGAAAAGTAAGCATTTATCAGAAAAAACACCACCATCATCGAAACCCCTTCGGTTCATGTCGGAAACCTCTTGGCCGATGTCATCGGTTGCTCGATTTCTCTCTCTCTCTCTCTCTCTCTCTCTCTCTCTCTCTCTCTCTCTCTCAACGCATAACAAAACCACTTTTAGGAGCGCACCACCACCATTAATCTCACCTTTTTGACACCAAACATATCAAAATCCAACTGAGAAGTGTGATGAATGATTCGAGACTTCGAGATATGGGCTTTATCTTTTTTGGCAAAGGATGGATCTGAAAAGTAAGCATTTATCAGAAAAAACACCACC
Organism: Lactuca serriola; assembly: GCF_051521515.1. Classification (NCBI taxonomy): domain Eukaryota; kingdom Viridiplantae; phylum Streptophyta; class Magnoliopsida; order Asterales; family Asteraceae; genus Lactuca; species Lactuca serriola. Next base: position 100,920,632 of record NC_136408.1, read on the forward strand.
ATCATCGAAACCCCTTTGGTTCATGTCGGAAACCTCTTGGCCGATGTCATCGGTTGCTCGATTTCATCGACTAAAGGATGATCTGCGCGTCTCATCTCTATGGAGGTAAAAAAACACTAAAAATGTCCAGCTGGAACGAGATCTAGGTTTTTTAGGGTATTTATATAGAGAAAATTAATTAGATGTTTCTTTTCATTGATTTTTTGGTTGAAGTTTTGATCCATCCAGTGAAAAATGGGGAAGTTTTGATTGATCATCCAGCTAGGTTGAAGTTTTGATCCATCTAGTGAAAATCGCCTCCTCCATTTTTCAAAAATCGATAGTTCTTGAAAAAACTCAGCATATGTTTCAGATCCAAATATAAGCTCTCTATTTTTAATTTCTTAGTCGAAACAGAGGGATTCAGAATGGGTGAGAGTGGGATTTGGTTCGTGAAGCACACCAGTTGAGGGAAAACCATCGAACAGAAGGATTCCAATTTCAAATGGGTTTACACTGTTCTTCACTGTGTGTGAGTGTATGTTTTTCAAATTTTGAATGTGTGTAGAGAATGATGCAATTTTCTGAAGAACGGAGGATGTAGATGGAGGTTTGATGGAAGCAACAGATCATACAAGTTTTGATCCATGTAGGATGGGTTTGAAAACAAGATTTATGAGTTTGAGTATCTGGGTAACTAGAAAAAGTTAAGGAAAGAAGGTGGGGCTTGATAAATTTCTTATTGGTGAGAGAGAGAGAGAGAGAGGGGGGGAGAGAGAGAGAGAGAGTGTGTGTGTGTGTGTGTATGGGTGGGTGGTGTTTTCTTTTTGTCTTGTTTTTTAAATTTATGTAATAAAAGAAAAATAAGAAAACAAAATATGAAGGGTAAATTAATCATTTTAAGTTTTTTAAAAAACATTTGGACCAAACCTGCAATAAAATTCACTTTTTGGACCAGTGGTGCAACTCTAAAACATTTTGTATGAAACATCCAATTTTTGACATACCGTAGGGACCAAGGTTTCTGGCAACGAGAGGATTCCTCGTCGGAGATGTTTTTTGACAGCAAACCAGAAGGGTCCGCCATTTTCATCGGAGCACCACCATCCTCCCGCCACCTGTTGTCCGGTGCAACACCTTCGCTTCAGACCTGTAAGATGACGAATATCTGGTCGAACTCGTCACCTCCTTTACCGTCTTGGATCAACACATCGTCGTCAACAAACACCGGTGATTGTCGATGTTGTTCATTTCGCATCCGCCGCCGCCACCACATGTAAGACATCCTAGCTCCAGAATTCGCGTTTTCAGAAATGCTAGTTTCACCTTCTTCTCTCTCCATCTATATCCTTCTATAACGATGGTATGAACTACAAGATTCATAAACCCTAGCGCCGACGCTCCAATCGGCCGCTTAGGGTTTCCCTACTTCGTCATATCGTTTGTCTTGGTTTAGATTTAACGGTGCTAGAGTTAGGGTTCCTAAACAATGGTGGAGGTTTTTGATCGGAAAATCGAGGGTTTTCTGATCGGAAAATTGGGGGTTTTCAGATCGTAAAATTCGGGGTCTTCATATTGGAAAATCAGAGTGTTTAGATCAGAAAATCGGGGGTGTCCATGAGGTGGTGGTGGTGTTGAACTGTGGCGGTGGTGGTTGACGGTATGACGATAGTGATGATGACGTTGGCGGTTCCGGCAAGATGATATAGTCACCGACGGTGGTTCATCACGAGAAAGAGAGGGAGTTCATCAGGAGGGAGAGTGAGGTGTTACCAGTGATGGTGGTGTTTACCGGAAAATCGAGGGTGGTGGTGGTGGTAACCGGTGGTGCTGCTAGGGGTTACCGGTGGAGGCGATGTTGATTGGTGCTGGGCAATAGAAAGGGAAAGAGAGATGTATTTAATTTTTTATTTTTCTTTAATTATAAAACTGTTTAAATAAATAAAAGACATTGAAAAAGTAAAAACCAAGGGCAAAATTGTCATTATGAAAAAATTTATAGTAAATTGGACTAAAGTGGCAAGAAAATAAAAACCTTTGAACCATTAATGCTAGTCCAAACCTATTTGGCCCAAAGTGGCAGTTTCGACCTAACCACAGGAACCATTCTTGCAATTTTGTCTAATGTTAAGGTAGTCCTATGAACTTCATATTATATTTTGGTGTTCCGGGGGGGGGGGGGTGTATATGCCATTTTGTGTGGGTCAGAAAAACTACTATCAGAAGTTGACGGGGTGATTTTTGTAAACCGGTGCCTTGTCACTAAATGACCGCCACATCATTTAAAATATTTGCCAACTCGTTAATAGAGTCCACGTCATTGTATCCTAAAAATTGCAAATACTCCTCACATTCTAGTCCTAGACCTTGGTGCACATCTGAGGAATATGAAATATTATCTAAGACATATTTGTCAAATGAGTCATGATCCTGATGCTCAAAAATCTTGGCCAACTACTTAAGTGTATCTAAGGTTTTGAAAATCAGACCGGAGACCGAACCGGTCGTCTTACCGGTTCGATGTTTCACATGGTCCAATCGGTCGGACCGGTCTCAAAAACCAGAAAAACCGAATGATGTCATAATTATATAAAAAATAAAAAAAAATGAAAAAAAATATATTTTTTAAAATTTCCGGTTTTACCGATTCAACTGGACCGGTTTTTACCAGTTCACATTAATACCGGTTTTTTAGCATTTAAAAACCGAATCCAGGATCAGTTCCCGGTCAAACCGGCCGGTCCGGTCCGGTTTTCAAAACATGGAGTGTATCCAGAGGAATAATTTGTAGCACTTCCTTCACTAATTGGGCTTAGTCCATTAAATAGGTCGGTTCAAAGATATTATAGGTAAAAAAAACCCATAAAATAAAATATATAATAAAACTTCGAATATCGATTATAAAATGTCAACAAAAAAGTGTCATTTGCTAGAAAATCCTATGGTAATCGGTTATAGAGATTTTTTTTCAAATACTTTTCATACAAATGAAAATTTTGACTAAATATATTTTCTTACTCTAAAATAGCCCATTTTGGAGTAAATTGTCATTTCAGTAAACACATAAAACATTGGTGTATATATATATATATATATATATATATATATATATATATATATATATATATATATATATATATAGAGATATATATATATATATATATATATATATATATATATATATATATATATATGTTCAAATGTTTCTAACAACTATTGTGTGCATGTATGCACCAATGAAAATTCAAGAAAAAAAAATAAATCATTAATGTAAAAAAAAAAAAGGTAGATGAGTCATTTTGTTTTTATAAACCAAAAATATATCCTTATATGTTTGGTATATCCCTTAAATCACGTCTACTATTATTTGACTTATTTCAAACCATCATCTCCACAACCCTAATTCAGATCACCGACCTCTTCACTTTTCTCCTCTTTATCTCTGTAGAATCTGTTGGTCGGCATGTGGGCATCCGACGGGAGAACTACGAAATTCATGCAAATAAAGCAGAGTGGAATATAAGAGACTGTTGAGGTTCATCAGATGGAGAACTACGAAATATTATAGCAGATTGGGAAGGGTTCCTTTGCTTCTGCTTTACTTGTGAGGCATAAACGTGAAAAGAAAATGTGAGGCTTCCATGTCTATTGTTTAAATCTTTCAGATATATGTTATTAATCTAGGTCAATTCGATTGATGAAAAGTCTACACTTTCAGGTATGTCTTGAACCCGTAAATCTGCTCTTCTGGAGGTTTCTATTCCTTTCATATATTGAATAAGTAATACAATACTTTTGAACCTTGTTGTATACATTCTAAATCAAATATGTTGCTGGAAATTATGTTTATAGGTAAACTATTGCAAGCAAATCAAATATGGTTTTTGGCGTGTTTGATAATAATGCCTAACAAGTGTTTGTTGAAATGCCTGAAAGAGAATCTAAAAAATTTAAACTTGTGGTATGCATATGTCACACCCCCAAACCGGAATGACGGAAACGTTCGGGGGTGGAAGACGTCATGTTTAGTATCACAACACATGCATCATAGTAATCAAAGTAACAAACAACCACTGCATTAATATTAAAGTGTTTGCAAAGTATGTGATTCACATAAGATAGACTCCAAAAGTAATAAACAAAACAAGACATGAAGCTACTATGCTCCATCTTCTGAATCCCAGTGTGAGTACATGTCTACTAGTTTCCTAAGAATACAAGTTATTTTGAAAGAGTTGATCAGCATTTAAGCTGGTGAGTTCATAAGATTTAAGTGATGTAAAGTAAGTTGTAAGTTCTTTTTAGAAAAGTTTGCTTGTTCCTCCAAAAATCCTATATTTTCTGATATGATGAATGATAAGTAAAATGACTCTACAATCCTTTCTATGAATACTAAATGGATACAAGTTATATAGAACTTAGAGTAAACAAACAACCGATTGTGTGAATCCGCCCTAAGTCCACAACCAAACAAGGAACAGGAGATGAGGCGGAAGTCACACATCCCATTGTTTGTTAGATTTTTATTGTATATAACTCTGGTGTATTCATTTAGTACTCACGGAGTTAACTGTAATAGTTCTTTATATTGATGAAAACATCCTTTAAGAAAATCATATATTTCCTTTAGTAAAAATGGTAACCACGATAGTTCCTTCTATAATCACTTAGTTTATACAAGCTATATATAATCTAATATCGAGCGGACAGTTAAATGGGTGAATCCGCCCTAAGTCCACAACCAAACAAGGAACAGGAAGTAAGGAAGAGAGCACACATCCAACTGCCTATCGGACATTAATTACATATAACTCTGATGAATAGACTAAGGTATTATAGAATTAACGACTAAGGGTCCTTTAAGTTATGATGGTTTAATAAAATGGATTAAACACTTTCACTGATAAGTTTCTAGTTTAGCTTGTTAAATGTTCAATCTAAAAAAAGTGTATTTTTGTACTTGAAGACGGTGTATTGAATTTGTATACTAAGACCTGACCCATACCTGGTACTCCTTATGATTACTGGGTGTATACGGAATATATATATATATATATATATATATATATATATATATATATATATATACAGTGTTCTAAAAGGCGTGCCATGGCGTGAGGCGCGACGTCGCCGTTACGAAAAGCTTCATAACGTTGCTGTTAGGCGTGGCGCGTGGCAAGGCGTGATATGGCGTGCCATGGCGCGTTATGGCGTGTTATGGCGCATGTTTTTTCGTTTGAGACACGTTTTTTTGCTCTTTTTTATACCTTTTCTAATTGGACATACAAGTATTGTGTTTTTTATTAACTTTCTCTTATTAGTTGTTAATATAACACCTCTAAAAACTAGGTATATTTGATATAAATTTATATTTATGCGGTAATATAATTATAAATTAATACAAAATCGCCGCCTTACATCACGCCTTGAAAAACGTCATGGCTCGCCATAACTCGTTAAGCTTGAGGCTTGGCCTTGCCGCCACGCCACGCCTCACGCCTTTTAGAACCTTGTATATATATAAGATCGAATAGATAGTAGGCTGGGTACATCTGCTCTAAGCCCACAACCAAACAAGGAACATGAAGTGAAGCGGAAAGCACACAGCCTACTGTCTGCCGGACCCGTTTAATATATATCCCTGATGTATCTACTGAGGAATCATAAAGTTAGCATTATAGGCCCTCTTTTAACTGGATGTACCAAGACTCGACTGTTTTGATTGTCTTTTGTAATGATGTAAGTTTTACCAAGTTTAAGACTATCTTTACTAGAAAATAGTTTGCATTACCTTTTATGAGGAGATCACTATATAAAGGAAATGGGAAAAAGAAAGTATTCAGTAGTGTTGTATAAAATAACTACCGAATCACTAACTACCCTAAAACTAGTTTGTTATTTAAGGTTAAGATGTGATGTGGTTGTAACCATACTGATATGACACGTGTTTAGCATGACAACCTAATGGCGCCAAAACTGATGTGATATTTGTCACCCGTAGACTTGCAAGTCCCACTGTAGCTAACAGCAAGGTGCGGGGTGTCAATCCCATATAGATCTATACACAAACTTATGCTCTCCCTCCAGGAGACTCTGGTTACAAAACGCGACCTAACAAGTATATTGATAAGCCGTGAAGTAGACTCAAATTAATGTTATCTTGTTCTTGTTATCGTATGTTCCTTCTGTTCTTGTTATAGTATGTTCTGAACCCTTAAACTATACCTATTATAGTTTACTAGTATGTTTGTTTTGGACCGCCTCTGATTTGTTAGAAAAGACTTGATTATCTATTGAGTTATGCTTGTACTTTAAAAACAGAGTTTTATAAACAATAAAGTAACATAATTTAAAAAGAGTTTTTGAAATGATTTTGATTACTTATAAATGCATAAGAAATCCTTTGACGTGATGGTTGTCACAAATAACATTTACATAATTATCATTGTGTTCAACTTGTATTCCCCCCCCCCCCTTCCCCCCTTAAAAACATTTAAAAGATTGATTATAGGGGTATGAACTCACCTTATGTGGGTGATTCAATTGAAGATTTGCATAAGGATGAGAAGTTCCACGAATGAATTCTCGGGACACAAACAAGTCCTAAATGACATATAATGGTATATATATATATATATATATATATATATATATATATATAGGCATGTAATTAGTGTTTTAAACAACTAACATGCAAGGAAACACCCTTAGGGACTTGGAAACACTTTCTAGGAAGTGTTACAATCACATGTGATTGACTAAAGGTATTTTACGTCCAAAGGGAGGTGTGTTCACGACCACACTTGAGTTTACGGCCAAGGGAAAGTTTACGGCCACACCAAGTGTTTACGGCCGTAAACACCCCAAGATGATGCATTTTGGGTCTTGATTCTTGTTTGTAGGGTGTTTGTCTAATGGATAACAAGATGATAGAAGGAATTCTTACACCTTTGGAGGACTTTAGGGAGTTTACGGCCCAAGATCCTTTGAAGGGTTTACGGCCGTAAACCCTTCAAGATCTTGAAGATCTTGAAGATGGTGTCTTAGAGTGATGAATCAAGGCTAGAACAAAGGGGTTGTTAAGCATGAATAAGTAAATGATGGAACACTTTTGATTTTGGAGTTAAATGAGAGCTTTTCTTGGATGATACTTGAGAGAGAATGGGTAGTTTACAACCAAGACTTGGAGAAATGAAGAAAAATGAAGCAAACTATTATATATAGCGGGGTAATTCGTGACTAGGAGGGTGTTTACGACCGTAAACCCCATGTGTTGGGTTCTCTGGTTCGATTTCATTCCTCCAATACTAAGCTAACACTTTTCAACTTCTATTCCATAAGTGCACTAGGCTTAGAACTCGTTAGAACGACCCTTAACAAGACTAAAAGGCAATAGAATATAGACCGACTTTTGGTGGATTGAATTAACTTTAAAAACAATTATGTAAAAACAATTATGTAAAGTTGATTTCTGAAATAGTGATGATTTTAATTTTCAAAAGACCAAACAAATAGGTATATTGAATTTGTTTAAATTTTGCTGGAATGGAGTTTTAAAATACCGTTAGATCTCCCCCTGATGTGCAACTGGTTCTTGCACATAATGAGGAGGCATGCTCAACATTCAAACTTGTAATATTAATCTTGATAACCAACCGAACCTCCAATAATTCATGTTTTTGAATTTTTTTTTCTTGTGTTTATGTTAAAGTTTTGTTCTTTAGTTTGTCTAGAGAGGATGAAATGTATGACACTTTTTGGATTTTTAGGGTTTAACGGTAAGCTCAAGCACCTCAAAAAAGATTTTTTTTCTTTTTCTTAAAGAAGTGTGTTTGCCACATTTTTATGTGTAAGCTATGAGTTGTAATTGTTATAATTTGAAGTAATTAAGAGTATTAAGATGTTTAGTTTGGGGAAAATGTACATTTGATTAGAACGATGTTTAGAATGATGTTTTCATGATGAACATGATTTGTTGTTTATTAGGTTATAAAATTGTGAATCAAAAAATGATAATATTGGAAATGGGAAAAACGATTGTTATTGTGAGGATTGAGTTACAGACTACAACTATAATTCATTAACGTACAACTATTATAACATGTTGGCTTTTCGTATGAGTGCACATTCATGTACGCCTTCTTCAGTATGTGTTTGTGTGTGTATATGTTTAATATCCAATGTGTGTATGAGGTGTTTATGCTCTGGTTACAAGTTTTAATAGGTGTGCTTGTGTTTTTTGATTTTTAGTATCTATGTGTGTGTTTTGTTGGGAGATAGGGAGAGAGAGAGAGAGAGAGAGAGATGGAGAGAGAGGGGGTAGGTGGGTATGTAGGTCCTTTTGTAGTTTTAATAATAATAAAATATTTAAAAAAGAAAGAAAAATGAAAAATAAATATATTAAAGGTATAATAGTCATTTTAATTTTAGGAGGGACCAATTCCATAACAAAACATGTTGAAAATGACCACCGATCCAAAATTTTCAATGTTAGTACCAGTTTCCTAAAAATGTAAACCAGAGGGACCTTATATACAATTTTGTCTAAATTTTATAATAAATATTAAAATGCCAACCTTGGGAACCAAAGCGCGTAATTTTTTCCAAACACAATAACTATCAATGTATAAATTTCAAAGTTTGGACCTAGCAGTATCCGGTGTTGCCCTCCCTCCTTGAGGTCGAGGGTTCAAGTCCCGTTAGGGACATAGGTGGAGATTAATGAGTAGTTTAGAAATAGAATATTTTCTATTAAAAAAATGTGTAACAAACCATAACGACCAAAATTATAATTTAGCATTGAAAACTAGTTAGACCTAACATATAATTTATTCATTTGTTAAATTAAAAATTATATGGACCACAACTAATTAATCCATAAAGACTATAGGACCAAAAAGTATAGTTCACTCATTTCATAAATGGAAAATGATACATTAGTCCAATGATATTTTTTGAATTTATCGAATCAATCCCTATATTTGTGTATTTCATGGAGGAATACAGTAGACATTGACATGTTTATTTAATCCCTCTAACTTGAAATAACATGTCTGTCCATGACACACAATCAGTTAGAGAATATATGGCCGTCCAATCAACATGATGTGGATAACACGTGGTTGTCCACTTGGACCTAAGGTTTATTAAGAAGGTAATAAGGGTATTTCACATATAAATTTTGATTAAATTTTGTGTTTACAAACATGTCTAGGAGCTCACCTCTGGAATTTTGACGGTGTTTTCCTAAAGCCACGATGTACATGCTTGGAAGTAATGATCGGTTAGATCTAAGGTTCTGGCATGAAGGCCATCCAAACACTGGGGACATTTTGTCTTTTAATCGGATTATTGTTCTTCAGTGTACCGATAGAGGTGGGATTTAGAATTTAGATAATGGAAAGACAAGTTTTGAGTTGTATTATGATGATGGAGAAGGTTCTGGTTTACAACCTTTATCGCCGACAATGTTAGAGTTTTTGATGAGGTCAGGGTTGACCAGTTGCTCGATAAATTATCCTAGATCAAGATAAATATATTAGGTAGGGTAGAACATCCATTGACGTCAAAAGTGGTTGTTAAATCGATGTATACATTCATAATTTCGGATTCACAAGTTACCAACAAATTACACTGTGATGTCTACAAAGAAGCGTTTGTTCTCGGAGCTAAATTTTGTGAGATGTCATGTAACCATATCTACTATCCCGATTGCATTCTCCCATAGCTAACTCTCCGCAAATTCTATCTAGTTATCAACCATGAACTCCCAACAAATTTAACTAATTCACCCAATCTATAAGGCTCAGACCAAACATAATAAGAATCAACGACAATTGGATTAACAATATGGAGATTACCTGGCGGTGGATTTGTCGTTGGAAGGTTCGTCGACGGTAGAAGAACTGGTTGTGGAAAGAGAGAGCTTCAAGTTGTCTAACGAAAATGGATGGCGAGTTCAATAAAAGTTCAAGGTACACTGAGGAGGATCATATGGGAATGGAGAAGGAACGAGACTAGAGGAGAAGGTGGATTTGGTAGAGCTTTCGCAATATTTTATCATTCTTCGGGAGATCAAGGTCCTCTTCAAATTCAAAGGGTTCATCCATGAACAGAAGTCGGAGTTTATCCATTTCAACTTTTGGTAGAATGGGAAGTAGGCAAAATAGATGAGGTGGCAAACAAGTCATCGTATTACCCCTTTGCTTATTCCAAAAGGACCAATTAGACCCGAAAAAACAACTTTATTCCCTCATAAAGCACGAAAAAAAAAGTTAAGGGACTGATTCGAAAATTTCGAACAATATTGTTGGACTAATGTATCATTTTCCATTTCCTGAATTATAAACCAGAGTGACTACATTTTTTATAGTAACCAAAATTGTACTTAATGAAAACCAAAATTGTACCTAATGAAAATTCAGTATTTATTTAAGCCTTTTTCTGAAAATTCAATATTTAAGTAATATATGGATAAAAACTTCAATTAAACTATGGATCAAAAATGTAATTCTAAGTATTTTGTAAATTAAAACTAGATAAAAATTATAACATATTCAAATTATAAACTACAATAACTAAAATTATAACTAATACATAAAAACTACTAAAAGCAAAAATAAAATTGTAACATCCATAAAATTCATGAAAAATTTTAACTTTTAAAACAGCCCAAAAATTATCATTGTTTACAAATAGTTTTCAAAACATGTTTAATATCAGAGTAATCCCAAAATCATGAAAAAAAACATGAGGAGGTGCACAATCACGCCTTCGCCTTCCCGCGATCCTCTGAGGTACCTGAAAAATAATCCAAAATTGTAAACTTAAAGGTTAGCAGGTTCCCCTAAAATACCAAACACAAACAAATAACACAATTATAATAAAAGCATGCAATGGGTCCACAGCTAACAAACTGGATTATCCGAGAGCCCACAACATAAGTCTGGCTTGCCCCTGGGACCCACAACTTATGTCTGGCTTGCTCCCCGGCCTGATCAGTTCTCGGACTGAATACCACTAAGCCCTCAGTACGATTATGGCATGCCCTTCCCTACCCTCAGCTCGTATCTTGAATGCTTATGAGTCCTCAGTATGAGTCTGGCATTCCCTCCCCGACCCTCAGCTCATATCTAGCTTGCTCTAGGGTTTGTTGGCTACAACACATAGCAGTACAACCTCAACCCAACCCACACAATATGTCGACATATAACAGATAATATCATATATAGATAAACAGACAATATCACAGGTAGTCCTATAGATCTACCAAACTAGCAAATCAAAACTAGCATGCATATTTATTCCATACTCAACATATCAACAATATCAAGTTATCAAACCAATGGGCCGACCTTGGTGCCTTCGACCCGAAAGTACAATGAGGAAAGCCCACTCACAGTTGAACAGAACTAATAAGGCTCGACTCCGAATCTTAGCTCCCTACTCAATGCCTACATCCACCAAGTGACCAATTCCATCAAAAATCCCAAAAATACCTAAAATACCCTAAATAGTCAAACTTTGTCAAACATGGTCAAAATCCATAATTCCACTGAGTCAACACAACTAAGTTAACTCAAAATTGGTTGTTCCATGCGAGTACGCAGGGTGTACTCTGAAGGTACGCTCAGCGTACACAAGCCTCGCACTGACTGATTATGGGGGAGCTGGTCGAGTACTCGAGGTGTACTCCTTTCTATGCGGCGCGTAACCTTGCAACTCCATTTTATTTATTTAGTGCTTAATTTCTTTAGTATTTAAGCTCCCACTTCATATCCAAGGTCCAGAGGTATACTAGAGTCATAAAGTTTCCAACTTTATGATTCTAGACGTCCATAAAGTCCTTAACACAAGGTTTCAATCCATTAAGACCTACATGGTGCATGTAGCCAAACTAGCTAAAGGGACCTCATTTTTATGGATTAGAACCCTTCCTTGGGTCTGAAAGGACAACCCAAAACATCTAAAACCAATCATGCATAAAAATGGGACTTTTGAGACAAGAAGAACCACAAAAGCTACCAAAATGAGATCTAAGCAAACAAAACATCAAGGTGAAGACTTTTTACCTTCTAGAGATTCCCAAGAAGGTGATGATCTCAGATCCACAAGCTTGGTTCAACTTCTAAGCTCCTTGATGCAATTCCTTCTTCCTTAAGCACACAAAGGACATAGTTTTAGCTCAAAATACACTCTTATGGGGTTAGTGTTTGCCAAAAATGACTCAAGGGATTGGAGGCTGGAAAGGTGGGGGTAAATGAGCTATAAAGGTGCTTAAATACCCCACAAACCCTAAAATTTAGGGTTTCACTCGGACATGAGTACGCCCAGCGTACACATGTGTACTCGCAGTGTACTAAGGCACGCCTTATTACGCTTAGCGTACTCTTCCATCATCAAAATTACAAACTTGGGAATAGAGCTTCCCATGGCTACTTCCTTCCAATCCAAGGACCAAAATGACATAACTTAAAACCAAGGGATGAATTTGAAAATGCCTGAAGACTGGGGTGTTACAAAAATTCAATAATTTCCAAAATTAAAACTAATGGATTCAAAACTATAATTTCTACACTTCATGGGATATACAAGGTTGTATGCAGTGGATTCAACACCAACTCGGCACATCTGAGCTGGATTCGGTAAATATCGCGCCAACAACTAGACATGTCGAGTTCGGTGGCATAATGGGCAAGTTATTACCGATGAGAGAGTGTTTTTTTTCAATATTTAAATTTATGTCGGTTTATAACAAGTTACCATTTTTAATTCAAAATTTTAACCATTTTTCAACGTTTATAAATACCAACAACCGTTTTATTTTAAAACACATAACAACCTTCAGCTTTTCACTCAAACACTCTTCATATTTTGAGAAAAAAATGGTTTCCCCGTCCAACCCAAAAACTCCAAAAATGAGCAAGAAAAATATCCAAAACACAACCACTTCAAACCCTTTGATACATATCTTCTTCCAAAATCAAAGTGATCATCCTATTTATTCACCTCTTACTTAACCTTATCTTGGTGCATACTAAACTTCATATCCTATTGATACCCAACCCCAACCCCAACTCAATCTCAATCTTAATCCCAACCCCAATTTTAATTCCAATTTTAAGTGCAATCCCAAATGAAAAATAAGTTCAACCCATTTGACAACCTTCCGACTTTCACTTCCAATTATAATCTCAAAGCCAAAGCCAATTCAAAACTCACTCTCAACCTGAAGTCATATCTAAAACGGATTCTGAGTCGAGAGAGATTCGACCTCAACCAGAACCCAAGAAAAAAAAAGGAAAGAGACATTTTAAGAATTGAATACCGGATGAAGATGTAACGCCCGCAGATCCGGGCTAGTCAATTTAGAGACAATGAACATCAAAAATGAGTTTTTAATGGAAGATATTTAGAAGGATTACTTTTAACCAAGTTGTAGTATATGTTACAAGGGTTCCATACATATAAAGAACACCGAAATCTGATTTATAACGAAGAAGTTATAGCTCGTCGAAGTTTTACGGCAAAACCAGCACGACACCGGGAGACGTAAATAGTGAATTTACGATAGATGACTTTTTAGCCTTAGTGATATAGACAAAAGTTGTAGTATATGTTAAACCGAGAACATACAAGAAAAGAACGCCCAAATCTGACTTCGTATGAGGAAGTTATGAATTTTCAAAGATTTGACTTAGCAATGCATGGCCCGAAACTCGAATTTTTGTTCGAGTGGTTTTTTGGCTTAAGCGGCCTAAATGAGAGTTGAAGATCTCATTAATAGGAACTCAACGGTAAAAAGACAGACGAAAATGGATTTCGTATGAAGGAGTTACGAATTTTTCGCGGTCATTTAACAGTCTAATCACCTCCTATTGTTAAATTTAAGATCGGTCGATAATTAGCCAACAAAGTCTAAATTAAAGTTGTAGATCTTGTTTTTACCTACGCGTGGATATAAGGAACATCAAAAATGGAGCTCGTATGCAATATTTATGATTTTTCTGAGTCGGGAGGGTGCTGTGTGAAATCGGGTGACGTGGCACAATACTGGTCGTTGCTTCCTCCCCAAGGCTAGCCACCAGATGGTGACACCTGGCCATGAAACTCGACGAGTTGGAGGCCAACTCGATGAGTTTTGGTGATTTCCAGCCTATAAAAAGGGTGTCGGGGCATCCTCATTTCTCACATCTTCCAACTTCTCTTTTTCTCTTTAGAATCTCTCTCTAAACCTCCTTAAGCCCCCTAAAGTCTAGGTAAACCCCTAGCACCCGAAGGAAGCCCCAAGGCTCTCTAAGCCCCTAGAAAAGAGCCTTTTGGCTCGGGAACGTTGCTCCAGCGAAGCCCGGTTTTCGAGAAATCCCGCTGTAGGTTTTGTCCGAGGAAAACTGTGTTGAGAGTAACGAAGTGTTGTTCGAGGGTCGAGTCACCACCTTCTCAAGTGAGTGCATAGTCCCTTTCATGAACATGATTTTAATACAAGTATTGATTGAAGTATTAATTATATGTTTATGTGCACGTTAATTGATGTTGCCTGAAATACGTGTTAAAGAACATACCTGATTATATATGATGATTTAGGATAAAGAGTAAACCTAAATTAATTATGAGGAATATTGGGTAGTATTTTCTTACGAGTACAAGTGAGTTATACTCAGAGAATAGAAATTTAGTATATGTCATTGATCCAGGAGCATGGATTAGACATAGTCATTATCCCTAGTCCGAGAGTATGGATTGGACATAGTCAATTGTCATTAATCCGGGAGTATGGATTAAGACATAGTCAGTTGTCCTTAGTCCGGGAGTATGGATTAAGACATAGTCAGTCTTCCTCAGTTCGGGAGTATGGATAGGACATAGTTATTCGTCGTTAATTCGGGAGTATGGATTTACACATAGACACCTGTCCCTAATCCGAGAGTATGGAATAGGCACAATTATTGATCCGAGAGCATGAATTAGATCCGAGAGTATGGGGTAAAATTTAAGGTCCGAGAGTATGGATAGTCTTGTTGTAAGGATTAACGGGGTAGGGTAAGATTTGCTTATATATATATATATATATATATATATATATATATATATATATATATATATATATATATATATATATGGTGAATTGTATATTTTGTGAGTTCTAAATTATATATATGATATAACATTGCGGGATTGAAATCCCTATGTACTCACCAGGTTTCCCAACCTGACCCACTCAGTTTATTTATATCACAGGTGTTGATATGAAGTCACATTACACTAAGAGATTAAGGAGATATAATTCACTGGTGATCATAAATGTAAGTTCTGTTTATGCTTATGTTTCTTTATTGATGATGACATCCCAAATGTTTTAAAACGATTAAAAATACTTTTTTTCGGAAATGCTTTGATAACGTATTTATCATGTTTTACTGGGAACAAATTCCGCAACATTTTTATTAAAAGAGATACTCTGATTTTTATAAAGCATAAACAAAAATCGGTCTTTTTTGGCCATAAAAATGGGGATGTCACAGCTGGTATCAGAGCATTAGTTTAAGCGAACTAGGAATATGGATTTATTTCTAGACTTAAACTTAGAATGCTAAGCAATGATTGTGAGGAGTGTGTATTAGGTAATACACTTGAATAGACACAAGCACTAGCTTATTTAGGGAAAATGCCTAACATGCTTTTATGTGCTAAATGATTTATGATGCTAAATGTATGATTGGATTTATGGTCTGTTGCCGACCGGATCTGGAAACTTTATGTGTTTAGATTTCTAAACGTTTAATTACGGATCTGGAAACTTCGTGCGTACAGTTTTCGGTTTTGGTTTCAAGTACTTCCGCTTGTAAGGGGAAGAGTTCAGGATGATTGTATGACACACACCACAGTTTTCAGCCTGGGAGGATTCACTCTGATATTTTGACATATGATTTTGATACATTGATAGATGATATGAAATTTTTGAGATACATGATTTATGTCGTTTTGATACTTATGGTTTTGTTATTATGATGTTTGATGAAATATGGGTTTTCTTAAATGATTTAAAACGAAAATTTTGAACCGTATTTTTGGGATGTTACATTGGAATACTGTGGTGTTGAAAAAGTGGCAAGATATCCAAAGTTTGGAATCATTCACGGGTGGTTCTTCTAAAGGAACCAAAACATCCGAAACCACATACAGTCAATCGTCAGATGCGCATGTTGAAATCGACATCAATGAATATAAGCCTATTGAGGTTCCAAGAGCTAGTCGTCCTATGGGAAGAGACCAAGCTAAAAGGAAAGGGTAAAGGGTCGTAAGTAGTTTAAGTAACATTGAGCTAATGACAAGAAAAATAGACAATTTGAAGACTACTTTGGAACAATACTTGGGTTTTGCAAAAAAGAAGGAAAATTTTTCGTTACATGACGAAAGATACTAGTAACCCTACCGGATGCAAAATAGAATTGGCGTTAAGCCAAAGATTGCTATATATATATATATATATATATATATATATATATATATATATATATATATATATATATATATATATATATATATATATATAGGTTCTATGAAAAACCTAAAAAAACCCTAAAAATGCATTAAAATGCATAAAAAAATAATTAGAGATCACAAGACTTTTTTTGACTTTATAAACGAAAATCGCAGCTTTTTCTTCAAATTCGTTGAAATTTTTTTTGAAAAAAAAAGTCGATTTTTTTTCAGCGGTTTTTTCATATATAAACTCAAAAAAATGTTTTATGATCTCTAAGTACTTTTTTTATGCATTTTTATAATTTTTAGGGTTTTTTGTTTTCCAAATAAACCTTTTATATATATATATATATATATATATATATATATATATATATATATATATATATATATATATATTTCGCAGTTTTAATATCTAATGTTGCGTAGTTTTAATATGGATGTGTTTTTTTAAGTGTCTTGTAATTTTCCTTCAGGTTAATGAAATTTAGTTTTTAGAAAAATTAATTTATTTTTATATAAATTAACTTTTGTTAAAAAAAATAAAAAAACATGACAAAAATGGCAAACCATCATTTTTTAAATGACAAAGTTTTAAAGATGTAGGACAAATCCTACATGGTGCTAGCAAAAAGGATATGACTAAAATAATACCTCTCTCTCTAACCTAATTATCAAAATAGTTCGAAGTTTAATATAAAATTGTAAAAAAAATAAATATAGCCATACATTTCCATTTACCAATGTCCACAACATATGCATCATACCCAAGTCTGACTTCATACTATTGATAACCAGATGGTATAACTTTCCAAAACCTGTCCACATTCACATAATGAAGGACAAACATATATAAGGACAAACATGTTAAAAGACAAACATATATAAGGGCAAACATTTTTTAGGCACTTACCTTTGAAGATCCTTAAGCTTGGACAACTTCAGTCTAATGGAAGGACATATGGTTAAATCCCAAAAGTTCCCCTTAATCTTCTGTCTATAAAGCCTCTCTATCACATAAATTCGAATTTCTTCTAACATGGTGACTAGTGGTCTCTTCCTGGCAGCTTCAATGACTGAGTTAAAACTCTGAGATATACCATTTTCATATGCATCACAAGCCCTATAAGTCTGATAAATGCTTTACTCAAGTTTTAGGATCCCTTTCCATCAAATGATCATAAGCTAGTGGTTCTAATTTATTGATTTCATTCATATGTTGCTCAAATTTTGCAGGGGTAGTAGATGCAGAAGCATACCAGAAAAGCTTTCTAAACAGTTGGCCCTTAAAACTTTTCATGAAGTTAGCACATATGTGCCTAGCACATTGTCTATGCTCTGCTGCTGGAACCCTTTCCTTTACAGCCTCAAGTTATCCCTGTTAGCAATAGACACAAAACATAAACAACAGAAAAAAAAACATAAGCTCAAATAAAAATGGAAAAAATTGAAATTGATTACTTTGTGTTGGTCTGATACTAAGGTTAGTCCATGCCCAACTCCTACTCCGAGGTCCTTAATTAGAAGGTCAATAAAGCACTTCCATGTTTCTTTACTTTCCACTGATACAACAACCCAAGAAATAGGATATATATGGCTGTTTGCATCTCTACCTATAGCAGAAAGCAACTAACCTTTGCATATTCCCTTTAGGAAGCAACCATCTAGTCCAATTACCCCCGTACAACCTTCAATCCATCCATCCTTTAATCCATTGAAACATACATAAAACTCTAAGAAATAAGTGGTTCCATCACACATGACATCTATATCCATCTTCAGTGTTGATCCAGATTTTGTCCCTTTTTATCTCTTCTCCATAGCTCCATGTTTTTGCATAATGTTCTTTTAAAGAACTCTCTATCTCCTAAAATGCATACTTCCTTGCATTTCTGCATTGTCCAACACTTGCAATCAAATTAAATTTCTTGCTAACTTTAGCTTTCAACTTCCTTATACTCATCTTTGGTTTTTGAAGTATCCGATTCATGAAATGATTATCTATCCATTTATAAGTAACAATGGACCCAAATTTGAAGACTCTTGCACAATTATGCCTACCATTTAGAGATTTAATCTGGAATGATTTTTCACTGATCATCCAGGTTGCCCACAACCTAAAGGGACAACCTTTATCCTGCTTATTTGTCTTACCTTTACAACATTTTACCAGTAACCTTTGATGATCACTTTTTTCATACCATAAATCATATCCATTTTTGACTGCATAGTTGGTGATACACGACTTCAATTCCAATGGGTTAGAAAACTTCATACCCAAAACTGGCACCATTTGCTCCCATTCTTGATTCTCATTATGGACAGGGAACACAACATCCTTATATTTTCCATTGTTTGCTTCCTCTTCTTCATCATCACTTATATGTCCTGAAAGTTTGTCCAAGAATGGGTCTCCAACAATTTTATCAAAAGTATGGACCTCTTCATCACATTCATGTTTATATGCCATTGTCTCTGAAAGTTCAAAATCTTTGTTATCCTTTTCATCCAACTCATCTGACTCATACCCTTTACCATATGCTAACAACTCGTTATCAGCCCAATCCAGAATTGGTTCATTTCGGTGGTCAATGTACACATCTAACTCACTCTCAAGATTAACACTCTTAAGACTATAAACAGTTTCCATAAACTCCCAATAATCAGCATCACTGTCAATTCTTCTAATACCCTCACACAAGCTTTCCTTTCTAATACAGTGGTAGACATTATCACATGCTCCTTTGGTTAATTTCGTAAGCCACAAAAGAAACTCTTTATACGTAAATCCCCCAAAACCCACATCACGTACACTTGTTTTTACGGGGTCTAAGTACACTAATGGGTTTGGCGAAAACATTTCATTGTAATGAAAATCTACAGATACATACATACATGTAGATGAGGATGCCATGCTAACAGTCGACTTCAACTCGTACCTTCAATTCCAAACCCTAATTGTCGATTTGCTGTATTGATTGATTTCTCACAGAAGAAGGTAATCGGGGTGTGTTTTTGGAGCTTGTCCCAAGCTGACGATGACGAACCCTAATTAAATGAGAAATGGATGTAATGGCCACGTAAGATTCTATGTAATGTTTTTAACCGAGCTAAATCAATGTTACCGGCTAAAACATGTAATAGTCGGTAATGTTGTTTATTTGTGAACGGCTGAAAAAAGTTAGTTGGGTAAATGAGAAAATAAAAACAATATTACCCATATGTAAACATACGAAATACTTAGTTATCTTAATAAGTCAAATTCCCTTTGTCAAATGAGTCATGATGCTAATGCTCAAAAGTCTTGGGCAACTACTTCCATGTATCTAGAGGAAGAATTTCTAGTACTTCCTTTACTAAATAGGCTTAGTCCATTAAGCGGTTTCGTCCAAACATATTATAGTTATAGGTAAAAAAAAACCCATAAAATAAAAAATATAATAAAACTTCGAATACCAATTAAAAAATATATTAATACCGATTATAAAATGTCAACAAAAGAGTGTCATTTGCTAGAAAATCTTATGGTAATCGGTTATACAGATTTTTTTTTTCAAATACTTTTCATACAAATGAAAATTTGGACTAAAATGATGTCACTCTCTCTAACCTAATTATCAAAATAGTTCGAAGTTTAATATAAAATTGTAAAAAAATAAATATAGCAATACATTTCCATTTACAAATAACAAAGTCAACTTAGACAACTGTATTCATCTTCCAAGGTGCCTCAAAATCTTTCTATTGCAATTCTTGAATCACGTAGAACAACAACAATGGTCAAAAACGCCAACATTCCAAAACCTAAACAATTTCATATATCAAAAAAGATAACAATTTTCAAGAACTTTTAACACCAATCCAAAAGAATCATGTCTAATCACATATTCCCATAAAAACAACACATCAATCAACCATTTTCACTAATCCCAGAAGACTCACCAACATCTTCAACTCTCACCACTTCTTCAACCACTTTCCCCCTATTCCCAACTCCATCCACCACCTTATTAAACCGGTCAACCCAAACATCATAATCCACCACATACGGTGTTCCAACAAGCCCATCAACATAATCAGCAAACGCCTTCAACAAAGCCGACACCTCACCTAAATACTGCTGAATCACCCTCTTGGCCCACAATCTTTGCCGCCATCTCAGCGCTGACTCAATCGAATCCGCCTCCTGTTGACTCGCCATTTTTCCACCACAAAGATAGTAAACAAGATACACAAGACTCTCACAATCAGAAGAAGGACAAAGCTTCCCATGTTGTAAAGCATGAGATGATGAGAATTGTAGGTTAACAGCTGGACACGTGTCCTTATCATCCAAAACCGCCCGACCCCACGAAACTAAAATATATAAATCGTTTGTTTTTATAATGTTCTCAGGACAGATGTCGCCATGCTGGACGTTTGCTGACTTGGCGCTTTTTAGAGCGGAAAGACAATCGCGACAACATCGGATCGCATCATGGGAAGTAAACGGGATGGTTTTGGTCAACAACGGGTCGCCGGTGGGGTGTATGATAAGAATCGGTGTACCGCATGATGGGTGATCGCACCGGCCTTTCGGGTTCGGGCGGGTACAAGTACCCGAATGTAGAATCCGACCCGAATCCACGATTTGTGGAAGATTTTTACTACAAATTCCATGATCCCGGAAAATGTTCAACACTTTTGTTTGCCTTTGGACTTGATACCATAAGCTCATGTCTTCCCATGAGGGTTCTAATCGGGTCGGGTGGGCCCCCACGTATAACATCAATGGTTCCGTTGGGAACTCTATAGAAAAAGCCGTATAGCAACATCCATTCCACCCGTTAATCAATCCATTCACTTGAAAACTTCTATGATTCCGATCGTCTTGATTCCGAAGATCTTCCAATTCCAAGACTTCGCCTTGCTCGAGCTTCAACCGGTTATCATGATCACATTTCTCGTCAAATTTCACAATTTCGGGTTCATTACAAAAGGGTATTATCGACTTTTCGCCCTCGACAAGGCGCCGCTCGACTCGCCGTTGATGCAGACGGAGGGCGTGATCGGACGCGAGGGACGTTATCGTCCTTTTCGCGTCTCCGCTCCATTGACTAATCGAATAGTACGTTGCTAAAAGTATTTGCAAACATCCTAAATCTCTCCAATTTGCATTCCCTAACTTGTTCCATATCCGATCAACGCTAGAAACGTTAACTTCCGCATGATTTGTTATCCAATTCACCATCGAAAAGTACGGATTAGGATTCCCGGACGTTAAATCAAGTTTCCCGAGGTCACCCTCGAGTTTAACCACACCTCCGGAATCGGAATCAAGAACTAAAACGTAAACGGAATCACTACTACCGGTTCCATACTTGCTTAACATTCTCGAAAGCAATATCCGTGCCCCGTAAAATAAAGCTTCGGAAATAGAAGAACACGAGAGTGTCGAATCGGATTCGTTTCCGATTCCGATTCCGGTTCCGGTTCCGGGTCGGAATAACGCAAATTGGACCACCTGGTCCCACCTGACATGTGGGTCGGCCTCGTTTCTTAAAACCAAGGCCGACCCACAGAGCGAATCGAGCCGTCTTCTCGATATCGCTTTTTCTACGGTATAAAATTTCGACCCGGAATATCGGGGACACAAAATGGAATATGGGGATGACCCGTTTTCATCCCAAAATGTATGCCATAAGGAATCAGAAATAGCATGTAAGAAATCTTCTAGGGCTAAAAACTCAAGTTCTTTTGAGTTATGGGAAATTGGCATTCGGTGTAATTGTTGAAATAATACAGATTCTAAAGCGAAATCTAGGGTTTGTAAGTCTTCGAGTTGAAAGGGTGATGTGAAGCCATGTGAATTCTCGTTGACCCATTCTTCGAGGTGTTGACTGAATAAGTCAATATCTGTAAGGTTTTTTGCACATTCTTTAGCTGCTTTTAATGCTCGTTTTGAAGTGGATATGCTCGATGCACTTCGTGAGGAGATAACTGTGTGTAGATAGATGCATTTATGAATTATGAGTTATCGAAAGTCAGGATTTGAATAGAATAATGAATTCAAATGGATTAATTCTGCAAACCTGATGATGTCTTTCTGAAACTTCCGTCCAAACTTTGCCCACCAAATGAGCCGGAATCATATTGATGTGAACCTTATAAGAAGTACAAAATAGTACATCAAGTAAAGAAATCATACTAAAATACTACTAATCCTAAGACATTAATTTACATTTATGGTGTAATTCAAAATAATATGCGTATAATTCTCTTTCATATGCCCTTTTCTTTTACAAATTAGGGGATCTTTGAAGTGCATTCTCAAAGTGATTATTGCTACTTGAAGAATCATAATCATACAATCACATGCTTAAAGTTGGATAATTACGTAATTTTATATTCTTACATCTCCACACAGATCATTAATATTAAAAAAAAAAAGCATCATAATCACTTTCTACCAAACACCCCCTTATGCCAATGGGGGAAAAAGTGCACATATAACCTAGCATAAGCAATCCACAAGCATTACATATAAGAAAATCTAATAAGCTAAAAATCATGTTCTTTTCAAATCGCAAACAGATTATAGATGTCAAAATGTCTAATTTCAGCACAAAGTAATGAAAGGGGAAACAATCTATACACATTCAGGAGACTACATTTTGCGAAAGATATTATGAACCCAAAAGATGAGCGTAAGTACCCAAGAACACACACACACACACATATAAACACAAACAAAGAGGGAAAGAAGAAAGAAACTTGATATGAACTCACCTATTTGCATATTCGTGTCTGAAAATGCGAAAAAGCTTCAAGATTCGCAAACCCCAGAATGGGTTTTGTTGTGGAGACGCTATTTAGCATATTCCAGAAGCTAAAACTAGATGCAATTACTCACCATGGAGCCCAATGTAGCACAAAGAATGTACCCCTAATTACAAAGACAGATAGAGTGACAGAGATGTGTGATTATGATAGAAAATGGTAGAAAGAATGAGGGAAAAAGAAACAACATGCCAATAAAGAAAAACGAAAGGGAAAGAAAAACACCAAGGCAACAACTTACAATGATGGAGATGATGTTGATGGTGCTTCCCACTCTTAGCTCCACCCACACCCACCTAGGTTTTGGATTGTTTTTTTTTTTATAAATGAAGAAATATATATAAAAATGGTGGTTTTTTTGTAAAAATTTGTAGTATCCAGATGTGGTTGGTGGTTGTTTGGTGTTTTTTTGTAGGTTTCTTGTATCCTGTCTGCTTTTGTTCTTTGCCTATCTTTAAATCTTTCTTTATAAGCTCACTTGATTCCCCAAGAGACCCCATTTCAATGGTTTCAATGGCAAACATTAAAAGTAATTTCAATCACAATTTCCGAGGCGTGTAAAGATTAAAGAGTGTTCTTTTTTCTAAAATAATATTGTGTAAAATTGTATTTTGTTCATTTATTGTGAGTTTGATGCTTTGATTGTTGGATGAGTTATGGATTTTTAGGTGTGGCAAAAGTTTGCTACTTTTTGTATTTTCATTTTAGATTTTAAGTTACTTTACAAAGATAAAGAATTGTGTTTTGGGTTTTACCTCTTTAAGATGTTATTTTTAAAATTCTAAATAACATTACGGGTATAAAATTCAATATTGTTATCGGTATCCTTTTGAATTAAATTATATGTTAATTAAAATTATCTTTAAATGATAATTATTTAAAACGTATGTTATGTTACATTCTTATGATATAACTTTGAATTTTTAAGTATTACCTAAATTTTTATATAATACAAGAAAAGGGTTTGATGCCATTGTAACCTAAGCGTTCAATAATCAAAAAAATTTGTTAAAAAAGTCTATTGAAACAATAGAAGTTGAATTAAAATAAAATATCAAGTTGGGCTGAAAACCCCTAACCTTCTAGAACAAAATGAAAAAATGCGTTTGCTTCGTAACCCTTTTTTTTCATAGGATTCTTAAACAATAAGTTGAAACTTGAAAGTAGAATTCAAACACAAAATTTTTGTCGTTGAATAGTTTGAGTAAACATGGAAAAAAATCATGTGTAAAAAGCATATCTATAATCGACTATTTTTATAAATATATTTTTAAAATTATAGGATATAAATTTATAATTAAATACAAATTAAGTAATAAATCAAATATATTTTAGATAATTCAAGTCTTCGTTGATCATAAACTTATAACATGATTTTTTTTTTAAATATAGTTTTCTTAAATTAAAAGGACAATTAAGAATATGACTTTTAAGTGTAATTTACTAACATATAATTAATTATTTTGGACTTTTGTCATGGCAATGGAAAAGATGAATACCAAAGGAATATATTCTTGCCATTGGTTTGTTTTGTCCCTGTTGAACATTGTTGACTGTCTAGTTTTATATCATTTAGATTATATAAATACTTTGAAAAATAACAACTTTATGTTTAATGATAACGTCGATAGAACCAACAAAGTAACTAGATTCATGAATCATGAAATCATATTAGCTTTTTTTTAATATTACCGTAATATGGTAATATTTTATGTTATTAAAATCAATATTGTTCGAAATAAATCATTCATCTTTAATTATATTCATTTAAAAATTTCATAATTTTTCATGTTATGGTATTTATTGGACTTGTAATTTTTTTTTTGAACTTGCAAAATTTTATAAAGACAAAACTGCAATTTTGGTCCTTGTGGTTTGCCAAAACCTTTGGATGAGGTCCAAAAAGTTTCCAGCTTGCACCAAAGGTCTAAAATCAAGGTTTTCATGGGTTTTTAGTCCATTCCGTCATTGTCCTTTTGTTTGGAGCCGTTAATGCCATCACGTGCCCTCCATGTGAGGGCATTTTGGTCATTTTAGGTCCTTATTTTAAATAATATCATATTTCTCCTTTATATACATACTCATACGCAATCCCCTTCTTCTTCTTCATTTTGATTTACAAAGAAGCAGCAACAAAGGTCATCTTCTTCTTCGTCTCTCATCTACTTCTACTGCTACGAGATTCAAAAATGGTGCTCTGCTTCTGTGGGAATGTTGCTATTGTGCGAACCTCATGGACCTCACGAAACCCTGGTCGTCGTTTCTATACATGCCCTAAAATGGTAAGCAAACTCATATTAGGTTATGATATTTCGATAGTTATGCAATAACTCTTCTACTTTAATGTATTCTTGTAGGGATCCAGATGTGGATTTTTGGGGTGGGTCGATCCCCCTATGTGTCAAAGATCAACTGTTATCATACCAGGATTGTTGAGAACAATGAATAGGTATGAGGTTGAAGTGGGTCAGCTGAAGATGTGTTTTCTTGCCTCGTGGGTCTTGTTTCTGTTGTTTGTGCTGTTTTAGAATTAGGAATTAGAGTTTAGGGGTTTTTTTGTTGGTAATGACCACTTATAAATGTTGTCTTTTGGTGATAGAAGGTTTAATTGTGGTTTATATATGTTGTAAGTGTTGTCTTTTGGTTCATTGGATATGTAATGCTTTTATGACAATGGGAAGTGTAATGGTTTTATCCTTTTATGAATATGAAATTATAAAGGTTTGATCTTGACATGATATGCAAGTGTAATGGTTTTTCTATACGCTTGAATATGCAATTGTAATGGTTTTACATGCATACATTAAGTGCATTGCCATAACATCTTCATGCTTTGACAGTACAACATAAACCAATAACAAACTACATTACTAAAAGGGGACCATAACAGATTAATGCCAAAACACAATCATTACCAACAAAGGGCATTAAAGTACATTACCAAAACATTAGAGTACATTGTTCCATAAAAGGGCATTAAAGTACATTATTAAAATGGAACCAAAAAAGGCATCAAAGTACCAACTAAAGTGCATTAACAAGTATTCACAAACATAAACAACTTAAGTACTTAAACATCAATTCCCATCTTTGGTCTTGCAGGTCCTGGCATTGTGACCCTTTTGCTTACACTTACTACATGTCACTGTCAAAAACTTCCTGCTCAGTGATTGAGTTTCATTATCATTTTGACTTTGACTATTTGCTTGCCTCTTACATTGCTGGATTTCAATCCTTTCCTCTGTTGTAATCCTCCTTTTCTTTTTTGGCCTGCCTATAGCTTTGTTGTGTGGTGGAGGCACAAGAGTTGTTGGGCAGTCACTCTTAGGCCACATGGCTCTACCTTTGATAGGCTCCACCTTGAAGGAGTACATCTCTTTCCATGTATCAAGCCAATACACCTTATGCACATAGGTGTATAGTTCTCCCACCTTTTCATTATTGTCTTCCATTTCATTTAGGCTTGCAATCGCATGCTTGCAAGGAATTCCAGTAAGCTCCCACTTTCTACAACTACACTCCCTTTTCTCCATGCCCACCACATGTTGATCATTCCATGGACCTTTAACCTGATACTTTTGTCCCCCATTCCATCGTGCATGATACTTACTAGCAAGTGTTGTGTTTGCTTCCAAAATCCTAGTACCAGTTGGAGTTAATGGACCTTGACACTTGTTTAACACCTTCATAACATTGCATACTCTCTTCATAAGGTACTCTCTGATGAACTCTAAACAACTGATAATGGGTTTGTCTCTCCCTTTAACAAGTTTGCTATTGCACACTTCTCAAAGGTTATTCAATAACATGTCTGAAATTGCCCTTCCTAGTAGTTCATTAAGAAAATAACAGTTAATGTATATTTATACTATAATAAAAAATAAGACAACAAATTGAGAAAATACTTGAAAAATGACTTCTAGCCCAATGATGTGGAGGGATTTTCAAGAGCCACTGATATGCTTCTATGTCATAATTCTTTAGCTCTACCATTACAGCTTCAAACTCTGGTATGGTGGTGGCTGTAGCACACCTCCAAAAATACTCCTTGTACTCTGTAGTCTTAAATCTGATCCTCATGTTCTGGTATATGTGTCTAATATAGAACCTGTGTTCTGCATTAGGAAACAATTGTTCTATGGCTGGTAAAAGACCCTTTTTTCACCAAAACAAAATAAGTAATTAGCATTAGTCTGTAATGAAACCTAGTATGCAATATTAAATGTAACTATAGTACCTTCTGTCTATCACTGATAAAGGTGAAGTTGGAATTTGAATACAAGTCAAGATCTTCTGCAAGACACTAAAGAAACCATTTCCATCTTGAAGTGTTTTCACTTTCAACTACAACATATGCCAATGGGTAGGTTCCATTGTTGGAATCAACACCAACTGCACTTAGTATTTGACCTGGGAAAGGTCCCTTCATGAAGGCTCCATCTAAGCCTAAAAATTCTCTCAAACCTGCCTTAAATCCTTTCTTTAAAGGACCTAAACACACATATACCCTTTTGAATTGCCTGGTTGGGGATGAAACCACAGGTTCAGAAACCACATCAATCTTTACAATTGTACCTTCATTTATCTTTTGTAGCTCTAGTACATTGTCTCTCAAAGCTGCATATTGCTTTACGTAATCTCCTGCAACATTTTTGGTGGCTAATGCTTTTGCCCTAAATGCTTTCTCTTTTGAAATACTAACTCCATAAGTTGATTGGAGTTGCTCTTGTAGGGCACGAACAGGAAGTCCAGGATTAGCTTCAATCTGATCCATAATACGTTTGGAAAGAAATGTTGCTGTGCAAGATCTGATTTTTCGTGTTTGGAGGCAGATGTGTTTCTGATTATATGTCTTAATAAACCAATAGTCATGTTCACTTGACCTAGAAGCATGAAGTTTCCATGTGCATTTAGCTTTATCTGGGTTTACATCTTTACCCTTTACCTTTTTCCCAGAGGTAGGTCTACCTACCCCACTTGCATTTAAAACTACATTACCATCACAATCAGCTATTAATCTACTCTTGTCATTTTTTGTGAATGAGATATTCCTCCTTGTCTCTAAAGCATGCATATCGACTTTATCTTTCAATTCTTTCTTGGCTTTATATTTCTGCCCAATATGAAAAGCTACCTTGTGCACCTCACCAGCAGAACATAATGTTTGTTTCCCCAACTCTTTGATCATTTGTCTTCTTTTCCTGTTGTCCCCTGATTCATCACTTAGTGAATCCTACTGGTCATTATCAATTACCTCCACATCCTCTTCTTCATCACTATCTTTATTTCTTTGACCACCCAAACTTTGACATCCATTGAACGCTGCTTCTGTATCAATATTTAGATTGAAATCCTCCATGTCAACTTTAACATCTTCAATTATGTTGTCCTCATCAATCATAAAGTCACTATCTTCATCTTCACTGTTTTGATTCTCAAACTCAATGTCATTAGGCTCCTCTTGTCTCCACTCATCATTGAAAGGAATATTATCTTGTCCTTCAAACCCATTAAATGGAATGCTATCTTGGTCTTCAAACCCTTCCAAAGGTTGAAAGTTTCTCATTAACTCATCATCTATGTTAATGTTAGTTGAAAATTCATCGACTCCTTGAGTATCATTATCCATGAAAACTCTATACCCCCCATCTGCAAATCCTTCTACACCCTCACCATTGGATTTGTTCATGCGAAGTTCTTCATTCCCATCAATCTCTTTGTTTAACTCTTTTTCTACATCAACTACAACAAATTCATCTGCAAATCCTTCTACACCCTTACCTTATCAACTTCACCACTTGCCATTGTTTTTTCACCACCTTCCCAATCCAAGTTAAGCTTTCTACTACAAGACGATGCCCTTTTACTATGTTTCCAACCTTTAGACCTACTAAATTTAGGTGTTGCTGATTTGTATAAGGTTAATGCTAACCCTAAATTACCCTCACCAACATCAATTTGGATTGGAGTTACCACTTCATGAGCAACTACAGGTGATGAGGGTCTAAGAGGACCCTGATTGTCCATGTCTTCTATTATAACCCTTCTTGGACCAGTTGGGGACATAAAATATGTAAGCAGGTTCGTTTGACCATGATCCGTGTACACTTTAATCATTTTGTTATGGGTAACATACCGTGAGAGATTACGCACATCATCATCGTTACCTAATGCTTGGAGTCCAAAGTCAAATCCTTCATTAGGCAAACGGAAATGGTAATACATGATTTCAGTACCATCATACCCTAATTCTCTCATCATCAAGTCTAGTTTATGAACAGAAAATTCATTAATGTCGACAACATCAAAGTACCTTACTTGGCCATTAATATACCTGATATTTGGAAACTTTGTGAAACTCCCTCCGTGATGAAGTTCAATAGAGAATATGTTGGGGTAACCATCTTCAAAACAGAAAGAGACGATTGTTAGAATTTTTCAAAGTTTGAAGCTTGATCATCAAATACAATGTTTTTCTAAGTTTTTTCAAAGTTTGAATCTTACCATAAACTTCTTGAACGTTAACATTCTCTCCAAAATTTCTAAGTCCCCACATTTTCAAAAGCATGAACACAAGCCAATTCTCAGACAATTGTTAGGGTTTTTGCGTCTGGATAATTGAGGTATGAGTAGAAGACGAAGGAGTGAAGTGCAGTCTACAATCTTATTAATTGAAGTGGCGGCAACGGAGGCTAGGACCTAAAATGACCAAAATGCCCTCACATGGAGGGCATGTGATGGCATTAACGGATTCAAACAAACGGACAATGATGGAATGGACTAAAAACCCATGAAAACCTTGATTTTGGACCTTTGGTGCAAGCTGGAAACTTTTTGGACCCCATCCAAAGGTTTTGGCAAACCACAAGGACCAAATTTGCAGTTTTGTCTTTTATAAAATCCTTGTTTAAAAGATATTAAGGATATTAACTTTGTGTGAATTATTGAACACATAAAAGTTACGGTATATAGCTACAGTAGGAAAACAAAATATACTACAAAATAGGAGAATACAACAGAAAATGAATAAATAATTTGAACTAACTAAATATTAGCTATTATCGTTAGTTTTGATATCCCCCCGCAAGTTGGACGGTTGTCACACCCCAAAACCAGAACGGCGGAAACGTTCAGGGGTGGAGGACGTCATGTTTATTATCACGAGATATGTATATGGTAAGCAAGTAATGAACAACCATTTCATTTCAAAAGAAAGTGTTTACAATGTGTGTGTTCACAAAACATAAAATTCATACACAAATAACAAAACAAGACTTGAAGCTATAATGCTTCATCTTCTGAATCCCCAGCACGAGCACCTGTCTAATAGTCTCCTGAGAATACAAGTTATTTGAAAGAGTTGATCAGCAATTAAGCTGGTGAGTTCATAAGATTTTAGTGATGTGAGTAAGTTGTAAAAGGTATATGTAAAAGTGATGTAAGCTGTAAGTTCTGTTTTGAAAAGTTCGCCTGTTCCTCTAAAAAATCCTATATTTCCTACTTTAATGAAAGTTAAGTAAAATGGCACTACAAGCCTTTCTATGGGTACTAAGTGGGTACAAGTTATATACGACTCAGAGTAAACAAACAATCGATTGTGCGCATCTGCCCTAAGCTCACAACCCAACGAGGAACAGAAAGTAAGGCGGATAGCACACATCCCATTGGTTGTTAGATCGTTGTCATATATAACCCTAGTGTAATCACTTGTTACTCATGGAGTTAATTGAAATGGTTCCTTTATATCCAATGAAAATATCTTTTAAGAAAACCTATATTTCTTATAGTAAAATAGTGACTACTTTTATAATAGCTTAGTTTATACTGCTATAAATAATCTGATATCGGATAGAAAGTTAATTGAGTAAATATGCCCTAAGCCCACAACCCAACAAGGAACAGGAAGTAAGGCAGAAAACACACATTTAACTACCTATTGGGTATTAGTTATATATATAAACATGGTGTATAAACTAAGGTATTATAGAGTTACTCACCTAAAGTCTTTAAAATTGTACCGGTTTAATAAAATGGATTAAACCCTTTTTTGGAAGTTTCTAGTTTTGTATACCAAAAGTACTGACTTTGGAAAGTATGTTTTGTACTAGAAAAACTGTTCTTCGACTCTGTGTTCTATAACTTGACCCATACTTGGTACCCTTATGATGACTTAATGTATACTAAGCATACATATATATAGAATCAGGTAGATAATAGATTGGGTGAATCTGTTCCAAGCTCACAACCCAACGAGGAACAGGAAATGAAGCAGAGAGCACACATCCTATTAGCTGTCGGAACCTATTGGTATATATGTATCCTGTGATGTATACATTAAGGAATTGATGTGCACAAAAGTACCCACTAATTTTAATATTTATAACCTAACAAACTTAGACTATCTATGCACTTATAGGCAGTGTACCTAGTCAGATTACAGTATAGCTTAGGTAAGTTGGGTGTCGATCACAGGGAACGGTGGATTAATTTAATATATTTGATTATAGGTTACAGGTTACATGAAAAGAATAAAGAAATAAATATCAAACTAACAATTAATTAACAACTCTCGATAAACTAACAGGAAAGCACATCTCTTCAGGTACTTTGGTTTAGATAAATTACACCTTAAAAACATAGACAATTGCATACACAAATTCATTTATTCATGTTCACCGATTCCTAAAATGATTAGATTCGCGTTCGCTATAACTAATCCTTTAGCAAACAAGTCAATTCAAACAGTGATCAGTTGATTAAACTAACATGCTTCCTAGTGTTCAGTTCGTATCAAGCAAGACTTGTAAATTTAGTTGATCAATTTAGACATTTAATTAACCTCTTGTTGATGGTCATCAAACAAGGCTCACACATTAACTTACTTATTCTCAAATTAATCCTAGTTTCACATTCGTTATTTCTAGTCTTAT
This sequence comes from Lactuca serriola, assembly GCF_051521515.1. Classification (NCBI taxonomy): domain Eukaryota; kingdom Viridiplantae; phylum Streptophyta; class Magnoliopsida; order Asterales; family Asteraceae; genus Lactuca; species Lactuca serriola. Next base: position 100,952,842 of record NC_136408.1, read on the forward strand.
AATCTCGATGGTCATCAAAAATCATAAGAGACAAGCAATCGAGCAGATGTTCAAACAACTCAATTCACTTAACAATTAACAGAAAATAATCATCATTAACACATGAGGATCTTTCAACAAGCTTGGCAAGATAAATTAAACACAAATAAACTATTCAATATAGCAATTAGTCTAATAATCAAAGCTTCATTCAATCATAAACACAAAGTAAAAGGTTTTTACACCTAAATCAGAAACTTAATACATAAAAGTACCACAATGGAATGCTAAACATGGTCACGTTAACAATCCATATGATTACCGACATGTATCCGCTCTCCAATCCTTCCGATCTCTGCTCCCGTTAGTTTAACGGCCTTCCGGCCGCCCTCTAGACCCTCAAAACGGCTTAACAAAAGTTAATTGTCGACCAAATTAGGTTAGAAGTCGCCTCCCAATCGATCTGTTGAATTATCTTTAAATATACGATCCGACTCGTCGAGTCAAGTGGTGACTCATCGAGTCCCTCTCACATTCCCCGTATTGCGATAACTCTCTGGGAACCCGAGTCATTATCTTCTCGATTCTTCGATTGGACTCGCCGAGTAGACGATCAGACTCGCCGAGTAGGTGCCTTTTTCAGTGTTTTTCTTCTTTATTCCATTCTCAATCTTTTAACTGTTTCTCCCGCTTCCTTTCGCTTCCGAGCTTCATCTTTGGACTGAAAAACATAATTTAACACTTTTAAGTACCTTTTGTCCATAATATGCGATAATTAAGTTAATAAATGAATAAAAATGTATACTTAATATGAACTAATTATGCACATATCAGAATCATAAGACTAGCATTATGGTCCTAACTTTTAACCGTAGCCTTCTACCAAGGCACCTTCTGTTATGTGCTAGACTCGACTGTTCCATTTGTCGATTTGTAAAAAGTATATTTTCCCTATTTTATAACTATCTTGACTAGAAAATAGTTCAACTTTCAAGTGGTACTGTCACTTTATGAAAGTATTGGGAATTTTAAGTACACAGCTGTCGTTTATAATGACACACAGATGTACTATTAACCTAAAAACATATTTGTTTTATTAAGGTCATAATGTGAAGGCTAGAACCCTTACTATACGCTCTCCCTGTCAAGAGATTAGGGGAACCAAACACGACCTCTGCAAATTCTTGCAAGCCATGTAATTCACATTAAAGTATATGATCATGTATACCCAATATAACTATCACCTTTTGTTCAAAACAATGAGTTAGTGATTCATTGATATAATTAGATCATGTATGGGTGTTCTCATGCTATAGCAACTTAACTTGTTTGTTCTGTATGGGTGTTGTTTGATTCTCTTCACTATTTGTTTGACTCTTGTATGAACTGACTCTTTGTGTGCTTCATTGTACTAGAAGTAAAGAATAGCATTCTCCTAAACTATACCTATTATAGTTTACTGATGTTCTACTTGGACTGTTACTGAAAAGACTCATTTATCTACTAAGTTATGCTTGTACTTTAAAAACGGAGTTTTGTATAACTATAAAGTAACATAACTTTAAAGAGTTTTGAAATGTTTTAACACCTTATAAATAACATAAATAACATTTTGAAAGATGTTTAATAACAAACATTTACACAATTATCATTGTGTTCAACGTGTATTCCCCCCCCCCCCCTTAAACAATTAAAACAGTTTAAAAGATTCATTACGGGGTATGAACTCACCTCATGTGGGTGATTCTAACGGGTATGCGTGTAAGGATGAGAAGTTCCACGAATGAAGTCCCGAGACACAATAAGTCCTAAATGACATATAAGGACACATATTGACATGAATATAATGTTTATAAACAACTATATGAAAGGGAACACCTTCCGGGACTAGGAAACACTTTAACCAAGTGTTGGAATCACATGTGATTCAAACTAAGGGAGTGTAAGGTCACTTAAGGGAGTGTGCGGCCATGGGTGTGCGGCCAGGGGAGTGTGCGGCTGCACACTCATGGTAAAGTGTGCTCAAAACGTTTTCCAAATGGTGGGGAGGCTTATAGGGCTGATGTTCATCAAGTGTTGAAGCTAGAAAGGCACTTTGGAAGCCCTAAAGCACCAAACAAAGGGGTGTGCGGTCACATGAGTGTGTGCGGCCGCACACACCACAAGGTCACGAGTTCTAGGCATTTCTAAGGACTTAAACAAGTGTCCTTAACAAGTTTCAAGCATTGGGAATAAGTACTTACGATCCGGAAACCCGAGAAGGTCTAAAGTCACCAAGAACAAGTGTGTGTTCTTGGTGTTCTTGGTGTAACTTGAAGATCTAGACAAAACATGATTTCAAATGGATGAAATGAAAGGATGTAACTAGCTTATGAAGATTAACAACAAATCGGGAGAAGAACACTTAGCAACTCGAAGATCTAAGCTTAAAAATCGGATGGTAGTTGAGAGAAAAATCGAGTTCTAAGCTTGGGAGGGTGAAAAGTGATGAAAGGTGGCTGATTTCTATACTTATACTCGTGAGTGTGCTGCCAGAAGAGGGATGTGCGGCCGCACACCCATATGTGCGGCCGTACACTCCTTGTGTTGGAGTGTAAGGCCCAGTTTTGATGCTAAAAGCGCACACGATCTTTTTCTATGTTCAATGCTTGAATGTACTAACCTTTGAACCTTTAAATGGACTCTAAATGAGGCTAAATGATAACAGGAATGATTTTGACACTCAGCTGAGCTAACTGGCTGAGCTTTACTAGGCCAAATTTATAAAAATTTTTGGGTTGTCACAACGGTCGTTGAGTAAGTCCAATATTGTAGATTAGAATATGGAATCTGGGTCGGAGCAGAGGCTTAGTAAGAATATCAGCTAGTTGATCATCCACTTTTATGTGTGTTACCCATAATGACCCTTCCTGAACCTTCTCGCGAACAAAGTGAAAGTCCAATGCCAAATGTTTCATCCTTGAATGAAAAACCGGATTTGCATAATAGCGTGTAGAACTCAAATTGTCACAATAAATAATTGGTATAACGTTAGACCTGAATTCAGTGAGTAATGAAGCGAGCCACTGGATTTCTATGGTTGCTGATGCAACAGCTCTAAATTCAGCTTCGGTTAATGATCTAGCGGATGTAGATTGACGTTTTGAGCTCCAAGAAATAGGGTTACAACCAATATATACAATATAGCCAGTGGTGCTACGCCACATCTCTTTGTCACCCGCTCAATCGACCTCTATAAAGGCGTGGAGTCTCATAGGGGAGTGACGTTTGAGTAAGAAACCGTGATGGATTATTTTATGGTACACTTATGTTTATGTTTCTGGTATGTTTCCATTTATCACTTTGTCAATTATTTTATGCTTCGCTTATGTTTATGTTTCTAATAGGTATATTGTTTGTGAATTCTTTGCCTGCTCTTGTGTTATTCGACTTGAGCACAAGTCGGTCCTTTCTATCTCAATCTTTTGGTAGGGATTTCGATATGACCCTTGGCGAGCTGGAGTGTCCGTTGCGGGTTTCTAACGCCAACGAACATGGGATTTCGGCATTCAGAGTGTATCGGGGTTGTGTATTGGAGATCTTCAGGGTACCTTATCCGATTTATTTGATTGTTATCCCCATGGGGGGTATATACATGATAGTAGGGATGGATTGGTTGAACGGTTTTGGTGCTATGATAGAATGCGAGGGTTAGCAAGTGGTAGTTCGTACCCTAAGTGGGGGAGACTGGTCATTTATGGAGAGGGTAAAAGGGTTGGGTTAGGGTTTTGTTCGGCGACCAGGGCTCAACAGTATATTTAGCATGGTTGTATGGGTTATCTTTCCTATGTGGTTGATACACAGGTTGGGGAGCAGGCATCGGTTTCAGATGTGCTAGTTGTTAGGGAGTTTGCTGATGTGTTTTCGGAGGAGTTACCCGATGTGCCTCCCGAAAGGCAGGTTAAGTTCAGAATTGACCTATTGCCAGGTGCGGCTCCGATTGCCAATGTACCGCACCGATGACATGACCTGAGATGCAAGAGTTGTCCTCTCAGCTTCAGGAGCTGGTAGGCAAGCAGTTTATCAAACTGAGCAGTTCGGTGTGGGGAGCACCGGTATTGTTCGTCAAGAAGTATGATGGTTCGTGTAACGCCCCGATTCCTAGGTATTAAACTAATTAAGAATTTCTTTAGTTTTAAGCCCCACTCAACGAGTAAAGGTTGCCCTACTCATCGAGGCGGGATCGCGAAATTAGTGACCTTCTCGCCGAGTCCATAAAGGGACTCGACGAGTAGGAGCTGGCAGATGAAACCCTAAATCTCGGGGTTCTGCACTCTATTTAAGGAGGCATAAGCCTCATTTAGCCTCCTTGCAGTCCTTGAGAGCTCATAGAAACCCTAACCCGTGTGTTGTGTCATTCTTGTGCATTGTAATCTTGGAAAGAGGGCTTTGTAGGAGGAAGAACTTGGAGAATAAGGGTACCCGTTCGGCAGGTATGTTGTAATTCATGTATTTATTTTAATGTCGAGATGTTATGCTTATGTTATTGTATGCGTAGGTACTTTCCTTGTGAACTCTGTGCCTGCCTTAGTGTTATTTGACTCGGGTGCGAGTAGGTCCTTTGTGTCCTTAGCCTTTAGTCAGCATATCAGCGTTAGTCGTGAGTTGTTGAGTCGACCTTTGAGAGTTTCTATAGCTGACGAGAAAGTGATTTGTGCCACTGAGGTTCTTTGGGGATGTGTGCTAGAGATTTTCGGGGTGGAGTTCCCGATTGACCTGATTCCTATTGCGATGGGTGATGTCTGTGTCATCGTGGGCATGGACTGGTTGAGCCGATTCGGCGCTGTCATCGACTGTGAGCGTCAGTTGGTGACTATACGAGACCATAGTGGGGGAGTTCTTTCGGTGTACGGCGAGGGTACCCGTTCGGGATCAGCTTTTTGTTCGGCCGCTAGGGCGAGGCAGTGTCTACAGCAGGGCTGTAAGGGTTTGGTGGCGTATGTGATGGATACTCGGGAGGTTTCCGAGAGACCGAAATCAGTTGAGGAGGTTCCTGTGGTGCGCGAGTTTTCAGATGTTTTCCCCGAGGAGTTGCCGGGAGTACCTCCTGTGAGGCAAGTAGAGTTTGGTATCGATCTAGTTCCGGGGGCCGCGCCTATTGCTAAAGTGCCTTATCGTCTTGCACCTCCAGAGATGCAAGAGTTGTCTTCGCAGCTCCAGGAGTTGCTGGGGAAGGGATTCATTTGGCCGAGCAGCTCGCCATGGGGAGCACCTATTCTGTTCGTCAAGAAGAAGGATGGTTCACACCGGATGTGCATTGATTACCGGGAGTTGAACAAGTTAACGGTCAAGAACCGTTACCCGTTGCCGAGGATCGATGATTTATTCGATCAGTTGCAGGGAGCATCTTGGTTTTCCAAGATCGATCTGAGGTCAGGGTACCATCAGGTGAAAGTGCGGGATGAGGATGTCCAGAAGACAGCATTTAGGACGCGATATGGGCATTATGAGTTTGTGGTGATGCCTTTCGGGCTCACCAATGCCCCGGCTGTGTTCATGGATCTCATGAATAGGGTATGCAGACCGATGTTGGATCGGTCAGTGATTGTATTTATCGACGACATTCTGGTGTATTCTAGATCTAGAGAGCAGCATGAGGAGCATTTGAGGGAGGTCCTCGAGGTATTGAGGTCGGAGAAGCTTTATGCAAAGTTCTCCAAATGTGACTTCTGGCTGCGGGAGGTCCAATTTCTAGGACATGTTGTCAATCAGAAAGGGATATTGGTCGATCCGGCCAAGGTTGAGGCGGTGATGAGTTGGGAGGTGCCGAAGTCACCTTCCGAGATCAGGAGTTTCCTTGGGTTGGCAGGGTATTATCGGAGATTCATTAAGGATTTCTCCAAGATCACAATGCCGCTTACCAAATTGACCCGGAAGGGTGTTACATTCTCATGGGGACCCGAGCAACAGACTTCCTTCGAGACACTACGCCAGAGACTGTGCGAAGCCCCGGTATTAGCCCTCCCGGAAGGGATGGAAGATTTTGTTGTATATTGCGACGCATCGATTTCGGGACTGGGTGCAGTGTTGATGCAGAAGGGCCATGTGATAGCTTATGCATCGAGGCAATTAAAGCCTCACGAGGCGAGATATCCCACGCATGACTTGGAGTTGGGGGCAGTAGTGTTCGCTCTCAAGATTTGGCGTCACTACCTGTATGGGGTTCGTTGTACTATATACACGGACCATAAGAGTTTGAAGTATTTGATGGATCAACCCAACCTAAATATGCGTCAGAGGAGATGGTTGGACGTGGTTAAGGATTATGACTGTGAGATCCTATACCACCCAGGCAAGGCTAATGTGGTAGCCGATGCATTGAGTCGTAGGGCGGAGAGCACTCCATTGCGAGACGTATGTCTGAGACTGACGGTGATGACTCCGGTATTGGATGCTATTCGTGGGGCGCAGGCCGAGGTTGTGAGATCCGAGATGCAGAAGAAAGAGCGGGTCGTTGGGTTAATTTCAGAGTTCGTTAAGGATGGTCGAGGACTTCTGACGTTTCAAGGTCGGATTTGGGTACCATTCGTGGGCGGTACGCGTACTACCTTGATGGAAGAGGCTCATAGATCGAAATTCTCGATCCATCCCGGTGCTACAAAGATGTATTTGGATTTGAGGAAAGAGTATTGGTGGCCCTGTATGAAGAGGGACATGGCATGGTTCATTGAGAGGTGCTTGACCTGCCGTAGGGTTAAGGCCGAGCACCAGAGACCGCATGGCAAGTTACAGCCATTGGAGATTCCCGAGTGGAAGTGGGAACAGATCACTATGGATTTCATCACCAAATTGCCGAGGACTGTCAGGGGGGTTGATGCAATTTGGGTGATTGTGGATAGGTTGACAAAGAGTGCACACTTCCTTGCCATCAGTGAGAGTTCTTCAGCGGAGAAGTTGGCGGAGATATATGTGAGAGAGGTGGTATCTCGGCATGGGGTACCGATCTCGATTGTTTCAGACCGTGATGTGCGTTTCACTTCCAGGTTCAGGAAGAAATTTCATGAGGAGCTGGGTACCAAATTGCATTTTAGTACCGCATACCATCCCCAGACAGACGGTCAGAGCGAGCGGACGATTCAGACATTGGAAGACATGCTTAGAGCGTGTGTGTTAGACTTCGGGGGTAGCTGGGATGCGCATTTACCCTTGGCTGAGTTTTCCTACAACAACAGCCATCATTCGAGCATTGGTATGCCACCTTTTGAGTTGTTGTATGGTAGGAGGTGTCGGACTCCCATTTGCTGGGGAGAGGTGGGACAGAGAGTGATGGGCAGTACAGAGATCGTACTCCAGACGACAGAGCAGATTCAGCAGGTTAGGCAGAGATTATTGACCGCCCAGAGCCGACAGAAGAGTTATGCGGACAGACGCCGGTCCGAGCTTGAATTCCAGGTTGGCGACTTCGTTCTCCTGAAGGTTTCTCCTTGGAAAGGAGTGATCCGGTTCAGAAAGAGGGGCAAGTTGGGACCCCGGTTCATAGGTCCATTTCGGGTAATTGCAAGAGTAGGTCGGGTAGCTTATCGGCTAGAGTTGCCAGCAGAGTTGGGACAGATTCACAATACCTTTCACGTATCACAGTTGAGGAAGTGTATAGCCGATGAATCGGCAGTGGTTCCGTTAGAGGATATTCAGGTGGATGCGAGTCTGAATTACGCCGAGAGACCAGTAGCTATCAGGGATCGGAAGATCAAGGTTCTGCGAAACAAGGAGGTACCTCTGGTGTTGGTTCAGTGGCAACACCGGAAGGGATCGGAGATGACTTGGGAGCCGGAACGTGAGATGCGGGAGCAACATCCGGAGTTATTCGCAGAGTGAGACTTCGAGGGCGAAGTCTAGTTCTAGTGGGGGAGAGTTGTAACAGCCCGGAATTTCAGGTATTGCTTTAAAACTATTTTTGGGGGCATTTTAGGAAGGGACTCGGCGAGTTGGAGCCAGACTCGCCGAGTAGGACCGCAGACTTGGTCGCGGGTTCGCGACTGGACTCGACGAGTCCAGATATGGACTCGGCGAGTCGACGCTGTTCAGCAGAAACCCTAGCCGTTTGGTTTTGGATTGTATATAACGCCTCTTAGGCCGTCATTGTCCGTCTTTTGGCCGATTGAGAAGAACCCTAATCGTTGTGGACGTCTAGAGCAGGAGAGAAAGCTATTGGAACTTGGAGGAACTTGTTAGGCAAGAAGAAGAAGAGTTTGGCCAAAGGAATATCAAGGAGGATCGAGTCCTGAGGTTTGGGGACACAGAGAGTGCGTTTTCAGGTAATACTCGGACCATTTCTGTTATTTTGATGTGTATACGAATCTAGGGTTTATGAAACCCATTTAGTGATTAGATGGGTTATTATGTTGTTACCCAAACGTTTATACCCCAGTAATAAGATGTTTAGAAGTCCAGAAAGTCCCATGATTGTATATCTCGGGACCATACGTATTTCAGGAAGCAGTTGCTCGTCTGCATGGCATGGACTCGCCGAGTCCAATGATCAGACTCGGCGAGTAGCTTGAAGATTTACTGGGACTCGCCGAGTTGTTCTTCAGACTCGGCGAGTAGCTTGAAGATTCACTGGGACTCGCCGAGTTGTTCTTCAGAATCGGCGAGTGGAGTCGGGGTGGCCCCGCGATTCTTCCACGTGGATCTCGTCGAGTCAAGGGGGATACTCGACGAGTAGATAGGGGATCCCAGAGAGTTGGAGGACGTCTAGACTCGCGGAGTCGCCATGGTACTCGCCGAGTCCGGTCGAGCTGACCGTTGACCGTTGACCAGAGTTGACCTAAGTCTGACTTCTTAGGGATAGTCACACTTAGACGATATATGTGTTAATGAGATATGTGATGTTATAGGAAGGTTGTAGCTCGTCGGATTGTGCACGAGTGATTTCAGGATTTGCTAGCTTTCAGCATTCACGAGGTGAGTCTTCTCACTATACTGTACCCGGAAGGGTTTGACTGTGTGACTGGAAGGTCAGATACGATATGTGATATGTATGCTATATGTGGTAAGATATTTGTTATATGTGCTATGTATGTTATGTGGGCCGGAAGGCAATATGTTATGGGCCGGAAGGCGAATATGTTATGGGCCGGAAGGCGTGGTGTTGATGACCGGAAGGTCATGGCCTAGAAAGGCGTATGTGCGTAAGTTGTATATTGGGGAACTCACTAAGCATTTATGCTTACAGTTGTTATGTATGTGTTTCAGGTACTAGCGAGGACCGTGGGAAGGCGCCGGCGTGATCGATACACACTGAAGAATGCTTTTATGATCTTGGGATTTTGAATATTTGTATTTGACAGAATACTTAAACTATTTATGCCTTGTTTTGAATGGAAATAATTATATTTTAAAAATGAAAAATTTGTTTGAAAATTTGCGTTGTTACACTACCTCAGTTAGCATCCATTGAAGGTATCAAGTCGACATCTTTATCTCTTTTCTTTCTAGACCTCATATGGTGGAGATATAGGGTTTTTATTGTTTTGAGTAAGGTGATATTGTAAGACATGAGCTAGATCTGAAGTTGTAACTTCAGATCTGGACCCTTCCCGAGTTCTAGAATCATATAGTTCCTATCTTGGTCGTGGATGAGCCCCCCCTTGTGCATGAAACCCCATTAAGAGCTTAGATTTTGCATTAAGAACCTTTTTAGCCATGAATGTATGTAAAGTTTGCAACTTTACGTGAAAGGCATACCCTGGAAGCTTGGATCTGTAATTTGGAGCCATTACATGGCTTAAATGAGTATGTATGGCTTGAGGACTGAAGGAACTCGGTGAGTCGCAAGGTCGATGTAACACCGTAAATTTTCAAAATAATTTTTTCGTTTTCAAAATCACATAATGTATCACATCACAATTTCAAATCAATAATCAATATTGTTTTCAAAACAAATCCCAAGATCTCTACACATAATAAACTCCATCGGTGTGTGTACGTGTCAAGCCGTCGCCTTCCCACGGTCCTCGCTGGTACCTGAGATATCAAACACTACAACTGCAAGCATAAATGCTTAGTGAGTTTCCAAAATACCACATTCCACAAATACGCCACTCAAGGCTAAATCCGACCCTCCGGTCTAGATGTCTCAGCGGGACCCTCCAGTCCCGCAGCTCGTCGGACCCTCCAGTCTAGTCATAGCTCATTGGGCCCTCTGGCCCGGTCAGAATCGTTGGGCCCTCCGGCCCGGTCTATATAATCATACATCATACAAATAACACATAGCACGAAATCTCTAAGACAACACATAATCGCATACATAGCACATAAGACCCTCTGGTCAACTCGAAACACCACTCAAGGTAATGTATAGTGAGAAGACTCACCTCGTGTATCTCGGTAACTCGTAAATCTCGTAACCACTAGTGCTCGATCTCCCGAGCTATCGGCCTCCTACAACACAAGCATATTTCTACTTAATACTACCTTGACTCTAGCTAACTAATACCATGAAGTCAAACCAGTCAACTCTGGTCAACGGTTAATGGTCAACGGTCGACCCGACTCACCGACTCTGGCGTGGACTCACCGAGTCCCTACGGGAACCCGATCCCTCTGAATCTCTTCCGACTCACCGAGTCACTCACCCGACTCGGCTACTCAACCCCTGGTTCGTAATCATTGAACAACCCGCACCAACTCGTTGAGTCTGGGAATGGACTCGACGAGTGCATTCCATGCACAACCCCAAACGACCTTCTGAGGTTAGATCCGCTTCACTAACTTATAGATCCAGTCTCCTTAAGCTTATTGACCACGTAAAGTCCAAGTCTTGGTGCTCATTAAGCATCGAATAGCTCATGAATGGTGTTTTAGCCTCAAATACATTGATCCCAAGCCAAAACCTCCATGGATGCATATAAAGCTTTGGTAAAGAGGTGCTCTGGACCTCTATGGGTCCAGATCCAGGACCTTAACTCGCTAAGGGACCATGAGGACACTAGATCTAGCCACAAATGGGTTCAAAAGCCCTAAATCTACATGAACATCACAATAACAGAGAATGATTCGGAATTGTACCTCAGTTGTGATGTCCTGGACCTTAGTTCTTCAAGAATCCACCCCTCTCTTGCTTCCTCTTGGCTAGATCTCCTCTTTCCTTGCTAGGAAATAACTCCAAGATCAATAATGGCTCCTTCCCTCACTTGAATCGCTCAAATGCTCTAGGGTTTCACTCTGGGGACTGATGAGCGCAAATGACGGCCATAAGGACCTTTAAATATGCCTCAAACCCGAGAAATTAGGGTTTCATTAAACAGCGCAGACTCACCGAGTCTACCAAGGCGACTCGCCGAGTCCGGGCATCAATCCGAGTGAGAAATCGCGTCTCAACTCGGCGAGTCTACGCACCAACTCGCCGAGTTCTTCCACAAAACTCAAAATAAAAAGAATAATTAATATACCTGAAGTCCCGGATGTTACAATTCTCCCCCACTAGAATCCGACTTCGCCCTCGAAGTCTCATTCCTGAAATAGCTCCGGATGCTGCTCCCGTATCTCCCGCTCTGGCTCCCAGGTCAACTCGGATCCCTTCCGATGTTGCCACTGAACCTGTACCAGAGGCACCTCCTTGTTCCTCAGAACCTTGATCTTTCGATCCACAATCACAACCGGTCTCTCCGCGTAGTTCAGGCTCGCATCCACCTGAATGTCCTCTAACGGTACTACCACCGACTCGTCGGCTATACACTTCCTCAACTGAGACACATGGAAGGTATTATGAATCCGATCCAATTCCGCGGGTAGCTCCAAGAGATATGCTACCTTGCCCACCCTCGTGATCACTCGAAACGACCCAATATACCGGGGCCCTAGCTTGCCCCTCTTTCTGAATCGGATCACTCCTTTCCAAGGAGATACCTTCAGGAGAACATAATCACCGACCTGGAACTCGAGCTCGGTTCGACGTCTATCTACATAACTCTTCTTGCGACTCTGAGCGGTCAACAACCTCTGCCTGACCTGCTGGATCTGCTCTGTCGTCTGAAGCACTATCTCCGTACTACCCATCACGCGCTGCCCCACCTCACCCCAACAAATAGGGGTACGACACCTCCTCCCATACAACAGCTCAAAGGGTGGCATACCGATGCTCGAATGATGGCTGTTGTTGTAGGAAAACTCCGCCAAGGGCAAATACGCGTCCCAGCTCCCGTCGAAATCCAACACACATGCTCGGAGCATGTCCTCGAGCGTCTGAATCGTCCGCTCACTCTTCCCGTCAGTCTGTGGGTGGTATGTGGTACTAAAATGCAACCTCGTACCCAACTCCTCGTGAAATTTCTTCCAGAATCTGGAAGTGAAACGCACATCTCGGTCTGACATGATCGAGGTGGGTACTCCATGCCGCGATACCCACGTATAGCTCTGCCAACCTCTCCGCAGAAGAACTCTCACTAATAGCGAGAAAGTGGGCGCTCTTCGTCAATCGGTCCACTATCACCCAAATCGCATCGACACCCCTTGGCTTTCTCGGCAATTTGGTGATGAAATCCATGGATATCTGCTCCCACTTCCACTCCAGAATCTCAAGTGGTTGCAACTTACCATGCGGTTTCTGGTGCTCGGCCTTAACCCTACGACAGGTCAGGCATCTCTCAACGAACCACGCCACATCCCTCTTCATGCAGGGCCACCAATACTCCCTCTTCAGATCCAGATACATTTTAGTGGCCCCAGGATGGATCGAAAACTTCGATCTGTGCGCTTCTTCCATCAAGATAGTACGCGTCCCGCCCACAAACGGTACCCAAATCCGACCCTGGAAAGTCATAAGCCCACAACTATCGGTAACAAACCCCGACACCTGCCCGATAACTCGCTCTCTCTTACGGTTCTCCGGTCTCACTACCTCGGCCTGGGCCCCTCTTATGGTATCCAATACCAGAGTCATCACCGTCAACCTCATACATATATCTCGCATCGGGGCACCCTCTGCCCTACGACTCAGGGCGTCGGCTACCACATTAGCCTTGCCCGGGTGGTACAAGATCTCGCAATCATAATCCTTTACCACATCCAGCCATCTCCTCTGCCGCATGTTCAGGTTGGGCTGATCCATCAAGTACTTCAAGCTCTTGTGGTCCGTGTATATCGTACACCGAACCCCATACAGATAGTGACGCCAGATCTTGAGGGCGAACACCACAGCCCCCAACTCCAGATCGTTGGTGGGATATCTCGTCTCATGAGGCTTTAACTGCCTCGATGCATACACGATCACATGCCCTCTCTGCATCAACACCGCTCCCAACCCCGATATCGATGCATCATAGTACACCACGAAATCCTCCATTCCTTCCGGTAGTGCGAGCACAGGAGCTTCGCACAATCTCTAGCGAAGGGTCTCAAACGAGTTCTGCTGCTCTGGACCCCATGAGAAAGTAACACCCTTCCGGGTCAACTTGGTAAGTGGCACGACGATCTTGGAGAAATCTCTGATAAATCTCCGATAGTAGCCTGCCAGCCCTAAGAAGCTCCTGATCTTTGTAGGTGACCTCGGCACCTCCCAACTCATCATAGCCTCGATCTTGGCCAGGTCAACCAAAATCGCATTCTGGTTAACGAGATGCCCTAAGAACTGGACCTCCCATAACCAAAAATCGCACTTGGAGAATTTGGCGAAAAGCCTCTCCGCTCTCAGAACTCTGAGGAGCTCCCTCAAATGTTCCTCATGCTGCTCTCTGGTTCTCGAATACACCAGGATGTCATCAATGAATATAATTACCGAACGATCCAACATCGGCCTACACACCCTGTTCATGATATCCATGAATGTCGTTGGTGCATTGGTTAGCCCGAATGGCATCACCACGAACTCGTAATGCCCGTAACGAGTCCTAAACACCATCTTCGGGATATCCTCATCTCGAACTCTCATCTGATGATACCCCAACCTCAGATCTATCTAGGAGAACCAAGACGCCCCCTGCCACTGATCGAATAGATCGTCGATCCTCGATAATGGATAACGGTTCTTGACCGTCAACTTGTTCAAATCCCGGTAATCAATGCACATCCGGTGTGAACCATCCTTTTTCTTGACAAAAAGGATCGGCGCTCCCCAGGGAGAGCTACTGGGGCGGATGAACCCTTTCCCCAACAGCTCTTGCAGCTGTGAGGATAACTCCTGCATCTCTGGCGGCGCTAGGCGATATGGCGCCTTAGCGATAGGCGCAGCCCCGGGAATCAAATCGATACGAAACTCCACCTGCCTCTCGGGAGGCACACCCGGCAACTCCTCGGGGAACACGTCCGGGAACTCATGCACTATCGGCACATCATCCACTGAATTTGGACTCCCAACGGCCTCTCGCATATCCGTCACATAGGCTACGAACCCCTTGCAGCCCTGCTGCAAACTCCGCCTCGCTCTGGCAGCCGAACAGAATACTTAACCACCACGAGTCCCCTCACCATAAACTGTCAGCACTCCCCCACTAGGATCTCGGATCGTCACCAACTGACGCTCGCAATCTATGACAGCCCTGAAACGGCTCAACCAATCCATGCCCACTATAACACAAACATCCCTCATGGTAATCGGTACCAAATCAATCGGAAACTCCACCCCGAAGATCTCCAGTACGCATCCACGTATCACCTCGGTAGCACACACCTCACGCTCATCGGCTATGGAAACCTGCAGAGGTCGACTCAATGCCTCCCTCGGAATACTAATGTGCCGACTAAAAGTCACAGATACGAACGACCGACTCGCACCCGAGTCAAACAACACTAATGCAGGTACAGAACTCACAAGAAAAGTACCTACACATAACATATAGCAATTACAATAGCATAAAGTCAACATAAAATAGATAAAGAACGCATACCCGCCACGACGTCAGGCGCTGCACGGACCTCCTCCCCAGTCAACTGGAAGGCTCTTCCCCTAGCCTTCGGTGCTTCGACCTTCGCTGGCCGGGTCTCAGTAGCTCGAATCGTAGGTGCAAATCCCTGCGCTGACCTCTGAAGTTGGGGGCACTCGGCCTTCCGATGGCCGGTCTGGTTGCAATGAAAGCAAAACGAGAACCCCTTAGGACAATCCATCGCGAAATGTCCTTCCTTCCCACACTTGTAGCATACCCCAGTCTTGCACGACCCATCATGGCTCTTGCCGCACTTCCCACAAGTGCGGCCCCTTGAACTACCCGTCCTTGAATCAGCGGGCTTTGCCCGCTTGGCGGCCGGCTGCGACTGCGCCGGTCGCCGATCACCCCTCTAAGACTTGGTCTCCTCCCTCGCTTGTGTCTCAAGCTCAATCTCCCTCTTCCGAGCATTTGCCTGGAGCTCGGCAAAGGTCTGGTAAGTCGAGTTCGCCACGAACTCACGGATGTCCCTCCTCAGTATACTCAGATAACGGCTAATGCGAGCATGCTCAGTGGACACCAGTTCCGGGCAAAACAACGCTCGCTCATGAAACATCCTCGTAATCACTGTCACCGACTCAGTCCCCTGCTTGAGGGTCAGAAACTCCTGGGCCAAACGTTCCCTCTCCACCTGGGGATCATACTCATCATGAAACATCGCAGTAAACCTCTCCCAGGTCACTGCAGTCAACTCAGCTGTGGAATAGTTCGCTGTTACAAACTTCCACCAATCCTTCGCCCCTAAGCGAAGCTGGTTGAGTGCAAACCGCACCCTCAAGTGCTCCGGGCACGAGCACGTATAGAAACACCCCTCTATGTATGAGATCCACCTCATAGCGGCGATCGGATCCTGGGTACCATCGAACTCTGGCGGTTTCGTGCTGCTGAACTCTCGGTACAGCAACGAATCACCACCCTGGGGTCTCGCAACAGCAACAGCCGTTGTGGCTGCAGCAATAGCAACATCAGTCAAAGCAGCGTAACGCTCGTCAAGCGTCTCGATCAGTGTGGTCTTAATAGACCCAAACATCTCCGGAATCTCGGCTCTGATGGCAACAGCCACCTCCTCATGGATGATCCGACAGATCTCCTCATCACTCACCCCACTGCTCCCGGTGGTATGGCGTGTCCCGACCATGATCAACCTCTGAAATACAACATAAGGAATATTAGGGAAACTCTCGAGTATACTCACACTCGATAACTCGATCATCCTCAACTTCTGGTACCCCAAGGATTCTTACTTGGACTGCGCACCAATCCGGTGTCTTCAATAGTACGGGTCCAATACTATCGTCCACATCGAATCGATATACAATACAAGTCCTCCTCCTAGGATCCCAAATCGAAAATACTCTACTCTCGCTATGCACTGGCTACCCTCAATAGCCCTCTCATGAGCTCCTCACTGCTACCTACTCACTCTCAAAGTATCTCATAGCAGCAGCGATCTCCTAAGCTAAGGCATCACAAATCAGGCCCACTTTAGTCCTAATAGGAATACCTAGCCTCTCTAACATGCACAACATAATATCTCATAACTCATAACATATAATGTAAGGGTATTTTGGGGATTCACCGTTCGGGCGCTGGCTGACCGTACACACCTTCCACTCTGCTTGTTTCCAAAACCTCTTTTTCTTTTTAGAAAATTTTAGTTTTGTTTAAAATTTCTCAAATCCTCGGTTTGAGTTCAAATACGCCCGAAGGTGCATCCGAATCCCTCAAACCAAGGCTCTGATACCAACTTGTAACACCCTAAATTTTCAAAATAATTTTTTCGTTTTCAAAATCACATAATGTATCACATCACAATTTCAAATCAATAATCAATATTGTTTTCAAAACAAATCCCAAGATCTCTACACATAATAAACTCCATCGGTGTGTGTACGTGTCAAGCCGTCGCCTTCCCACGGTCCTCGTTGGTACCTGAGACATCAAACACTACAACTGTAAGCATAAATGCTTAGTGAGTTCCCAAAATACCACATTCCACAAATACGCCACTCAAGGCTAAATCCGACCCTCCGGTCTAGATGTCTCAGTGGGACCCTCCAGTCTCGCAGCTCATCGGACCCTCCGGTCCAGTCATAGCTCATTGGGCCCTCTGGCCCGGTCAGAATCGTTGGGCCCTCCGGCCCGGTCTATATAAAATCATACAGCATACAAATAACACATAGCATGAAATCTCTAAGACAACACATAATCGCATACATAGCACATAAGACCCTCTGGTCAACTCGAAACACCACTCAAGGTAATGTATAGTGAGAAGACTCACCTCGCGTATCTCGGTAACTCGTAAATCTCGTAACCACTAGTGCTCGATCTCCCGAGCTATCTTCCTCCTACAACACAAGCATATTTCTACTTAATACTACCTTGACTCTGGCTGACTAATACCGTGAAGTCAAACTAGTCAACTCTGGTCAATGGTCAACGGTCAACGGTCGACCCGACTCGCCGAGTCTGGCGTGGACTCGCCGAGTCCCTACGGGAACCCGATCCCTCTGAATCTCTTCCGACGCACCGAGTCACTCACCCGAATCGGTTACTCAACCCCTGGTTCGTAATCATTGAACAACCCGCACCAACTCGTTGAGTCTGGGAATGGACTCGACGAGTGCATTCCATGCACAACCCCAAACGACCTTCTGAGGTTAGATCCGCTTCACTAACTTATAGATCCAGTCTCCTTAAGCTTATTGACCACGTAAAGTCCAAGTCTTGGTGCTCATTAAGCATCGAATAGCTCATGAATGGTGTTTTAGCCTCAAATACATTGATCCCAAGCCAAAACCTCCATGGATGCATATAAAGCTTTGGTAAAGAGGTGCTCTGGACCTCTATGGGTCCAGATCCAGGACCTTAACTCGCTAAGGGACCATGAGGACACTAGATCTAGCCACAAATGGGTTCAAAAGCCCTAAATCTACATGAACATCACAATAACAGAGAATGATTCAGAATTGTACCTCAGTTGTGATGTCCTGGACCTTAGTTCTTCAAGAATCCACCCCTCTCTTGCTTCCTCTTGGCTAGATCTCCTCTTTCCTTGCTAGGAAATAACTCCAAGATCAATAATGGCTCCTTCCCTCACTTGAATCGCTCAAATGCTCTAGGGTTTCACTCTAGGGACTGATGAGCGCAAATGACGGCCATAAGGCCCTTTAAATATGCTTCAAACCCGAGAAATTAGGGTTTCATTAAACAGCGCAGACTCGCCGAGTCCGGGCATCAATCCGAGTGAGAAATCGCGTCTCAACTCGGCGAGTCTATGAACCAACTCGCCGAGTTCTTCCACAAAACTCAAAATAAAAAGAATAATTAATATACCTGAAGTCCCGGATGTTATAGTCGACTCGGCGATTCACATGAAGATGGCCGAGAACTCGACGAGTTGGATGAACAACTCGGCGAGTCCGATGAAGATTGCAATAAGACTCGACGAGTTGAAGAAAAACTCGACGAGTCGGATGAGTCTCTCCAGGATATGTATGTGTGTGTATCCATTGAGTTGCAAGGAGGAAACTCAACGTGTGGCCTTAAAGTTTGATCGAGAATCGAAGGAACTCGACGAGTCACCCCGATGACTCGGCGAGTTGGAATGTGCTTCAAGGAACTCGGCGAGTAGCCGAGGGTACTCAGCGAGTTGAGGTCAACATGGACTGTTGACCTTAACTGAGGACTTTGACCTTGACCAGGGGTTAACTAGGTGGTTTATGGAGTACTTTGTAAGGATGAGGACTTATGAGTATATTCGTACTATGGTAATAGGTGGTGGAGTTCTTAGCAAGTGATCGGAGACTTGGGACTTATCTATCGAGTTGACATCTACGAGGTGAGTTATCATCACTATACTAAGGGGTCTAAGGCACCAAGGCCGACCTATTTGATATGTTATCCCAGTAGTGTTAAATGTTGAGTATGAGTTAGTATTGCATGATAGTGGTTATGCCAGTTAGGTAGACCTGTAGGAGTACCTGTGTTGTTATATGATTATTGCATGCTCAGTAGTTATGTTATATGTTATGTGGGTTGGGTTGAGGTTGTATTGCTCCATGCGGTAGCCAACAAACCCTAGAGTATTCTAGATATGAGCTGAGGGCCTGGTAGGCATTCCAGACTCATACTGAGGACTCGGGAGCATTCCAGATACGAGCTGAGGGCCTGATAGGGATTCCAGACTCGTACTGAGGGCTCGATGGCATTCCAGATACGAGCTGAGGGCCCGATAGGCATTCCAGACTCGTACTGAGGGCTTGGTGGCAATCCAGATGTGAGCTGAGGGCTTCGTAGGCATTCCAGACTCACACTGTGGGCCCAGGGGTATCCCAGTCTGTAGAGCTGTGGACCCGTTACGTGCTGTTCTATTCAGTTTGTTATGATATGTTATCATTGACATGGTCATGTGGACCGTATGTGTATCGGTATTTTGGGGGTAACTCACTAAGCTTTCGGGCTTACAGTTTCAGTTTATTGTTTCAGGTACATCAGGGGATCGCGGCAAGGCAAAGGCATGATCGTACAGCTCCTCCTATTATGTTTATGTTTCTGGGAAAACTCTGATAATTTATATTTTGAAAACAAATTTGTAATGTTTTGATGAACTTGACATGTTTTATAAAGTTTAAATTGGTTTGAAATTTTGGATGTTACATGTAACATCCAAAATTTCAAAACAATTAAAACTTTTCAAAATCACCCATTTTATTAACGTTGTTACAAAAAGGTTTTCAATACATTATTAAACAGAGTAATTTCCCAGGTTCATATCATAAAACACCAACGCGAGGAACGGTACGATCACGCCTTTGCCTTGCCACAGTCTCTTGAGAACCTGAAACATAAAACCACAACTGTAAGCCCGAAAGCTTAGTGAGATACCCCCAGAATACCAACCACATATACGCCTTTCCAGGCCCTGACCTTCCGGTCCATGTGTCTCAGGGGACTTCCGTCCCTGCTGGGTAAACCTTCCGGTCCTACCCACGCCGACCTTCCGGTCCATCACACAACATAATCGCCTTCCGGCCCATAACATATTGCCTTCCGGCCCATAACATATAATGCCTTCCGGCCCATAAGCATAAAATGCATATACAACATAACGAATAATCATATAGCAGTTCATAGACAACAATCGATCAATAGATTACATATCATAGCATTACTCTAACAAGACACCGGTCTAGCTGGTCACTATCATAACATTACCCTATGAATCAGTCAACATACTAAATGCATACATACGCCTTTCCAGGCCATGACCTTCCGGTCCACATAGTAATGCCTTCCGGCCCATAACATATATTGCCTTCTGGCCCATAACATATAACAACTAACAACTACCCGGATTTCCATCCGATAAAAGGGTTGGCATTGGTGCCATAAACCCTAGCGATATAGTGAGGATAACTCACCTCGAAACTGCCGACTGAACAGATAGCTCAAGCTGCTCCGATCACTGACACGATCTCCACCTCTGGATAGCCACCAATGCACTGAACTCAACGATAAACAATAATTACCAACATACCCCTGGAACCACTGGTCCATCCTTGATCAAGGACAAGGTCAAAGTCAATCCCCTGACTGACACTACTCGCCGAGTCAACCCTATGACTCGCCGAGTCCCCTTACTCAGAACTTCACTTAACCCGCGACCCAACTCGCCGAGTCACCCCAAGACTCGCCGAGTTCAACGACTCTGAGTCCACTCGCCCTTGACTCACCGATTCCTTAAGATTCCCTTTCTACACGTCGAGTATCCCCTTCTTACTCGACGAGTTCCTCCTGGAAGAATCGCGGGGCCACCCCGACTCAACTCGCCGAGTCTGAAGAACAACTCAACGAGTCCCAGTTATTCTTCAAGCTACTCGCCGAGTCTGTTCATCAGACTCGTCGAGTCCATGCCATGCAGTCGATCAAACTGCTTCCTGAGATAAGTATTGTCCCGAAGTACACAAGCATGGGACCTTCTGGACCTCTAAGGTCCTAATACAGGGTTATAGTCGTTTGGGGAACTAGGGTAACACTTAATCTAATCACCAAGGGGTTCCATAAACCCTAATTCCATGCACACATCAACATAACAAAATAAGATCCGGAATATTACCTGAATAACGCACTCTCTGTGTCCCCAAGCCTCAGGACTCGATCCTCCTTGATATTCCTTTGGCCAAACTCTTCTTCTTCTTGCCTAACAAGATCCTCCAAGTTCCAATAGCTTTCTCTCCTGCTCTAGACGTCCACAACGATTAGGGTTCTTCTCGATCGGCCAAAAGACGGACAATGACGGCCTAAGAGGCGTTATATACGATCCAAAACCAAACGGCTAGGGTTTCTGCTGAACAGCGTCGACTCGCCGAGTCCATATCTGGACTCGTCGAGTCCAGTCGCGAACCCGCGACCAAGTCTGCGGTCCTACTCGGCGAGTCTAGGCTCCAACTCGCCGAGTCCCCTCTTAAAACACCCCCAAATCATAATTATATCGATATTTGAAATTCCGGGCTGTTACATTACAAGTTGGTATCAGAGCCTTGGTTTGAGTGAATTGGAGGAACATTCGTGTGAATCCTATCTCAAATCAAGGAAAGATTTCAAAATGGTTTTAAATGGTTTCAAAATAAGTAAAGGAGGATGTAGGGTGTACGATCAGCCGGAGCCAGTAAGTAGACCCCAAAATACCATACAGTTATTTGATTATGTGATATGATAGAACAACATGCTAGTACTAGGCTAGGAATCTTCAGGAATTGCATCGTAGAATTGCCTGATACATGATGCCTGCTAGCTTAGGGTTTCCCTTATATGAAATTGACATAATTATTGTGGTTATCTAGTGTAGGCATCACGGTTGTACATAATTAAGATCTTATAGTCTGAGAATGTTTGATTTAGCCTTATGTTATGTTCTTGTTTGATTTAACCACTACATCCATCCTACACTCTGATCAGAATCACACTGAGAATTTAAGATTCTCTCTCCCCCTGCATCCCTTCTGAGCCTCAACAGACATCTCCAAACCGGATGGGTTCCTACTTCGCTGCCGCGAACACGATGTTCGAAGCCATACCCGAAATACTCTAACCATAACTCTGCTCTGCAGCTTTCATTCTTGGGAACTTGCACTCCCCTTCGGAGTTACACACCTTTCTCTTTTCCTTCCAAGGGACCCTCTTGGCCATAATGCCACTCCAACCGGTGCCACGGTGCTTGCCCCAAGCGACACCACCCTTTTTGCGTAACCGCTATTCACATACTCTGGTTCTCATTGCAAGGGCTCTCAATCCCATGCACTCTCTCCACTCATCAAAATCACTGCCTCAGCTAAACAAGATCACTAACCCGGGGCCAGACCTTCCAATGCAATCACACTGCAACATACACAATCCGCAATCTCAAACTGATCCAGCAATACCAACAGAGTCTCCAGCATGACTGGACCGACTCTCATAACACATACTAGCCACTCGAGGCTATATCTCTATGGGTCCGTACACCCAAACTCTGCGAACCCTCAGGTTCTAACTCTGGGAACCTTCCGGTTCCAGCTCTAGAAACATGCACAACATAATCCCGTGGGATTAATGCAGTACAACCCATCACGTACCTCAAACATACAAATACTCTGATCGCATAACCCCGATTACTTACTCCAGCTTGATCCCGGCCTTCTCTCAGGCCTCCACAATCAAATGCCCTAGGTCTGTATCCCGCCCCGCATACCCGACACTCGCTCTCGTCGGCCTATACTCTGAGCTGACAAACACTGCTGAATCCCAACAGCTAAGCACCCTCACATACTCATCGATCTCTCGGAGAATTCTCCAATTCTCCCCCACTAAAGCACTGACTAACTGCCACCGATCGTCATTAACGAACTTTCAGAACAATCCTACACAAAGAGAACATTTACCCACTGACTGCTTTCCACAAGCATAAGCAACCCTCAGCCAAACACATCTCCTCCCTGATCAATCCACTCAAAAGAATCCGGTCTTTCAATTGTCCACTCTACGACTGCAGATGCTACCCGACATTCAACCCAGTGCCGCATCTCCACTAACAACCCTCACGAAAGATAACCAACGGAATTCCCAACAATAACCCGTAACCAAACCCACAACCTGCCAAAGGATGAATACCACATCGAAAACCGCACAAGGCTACCGGCACCAAAACACCAAACTATAACCATACCAAACCATCAGGGAACAACGAATGCCAAAGCGAAAACCTGAAGCACCAATCCATAACCATGCCAAACCCGCGAAACAACGAATACCGCATCGAAATCCACACAAGATACCAACACAAACAACACGCCACAATCAATGCAAGACAATCAAGACATCAAGAAAGCATCATACCGCAGCTGCCTCCGGCACTGCTCCGTCTCCCTCTGCCGCAAGCCGATAAGCACGACCCTGAGCCCTTGGGGCTCCGCTCCATCCTGTCCTCCTCCTGAACTCCTCAAGGTGGCCTGTGCTAGAGCCTGTACCAGTCCTGTAGAAAGCTGTGGACAGTTGACCCTCAAATGTCCAACCTGCCGACACGATAACAAATCCTCAAATCCCGAATTGGCACTGACTGCCGACAATCCCGTGCACCGTGTCCCTCCTTTTCGCACTTGCGGCATGCACCACCAGACCAGCAAGCTCCGGTGTAACCCCTCCCACACTT
The DNA here is from genome assembly GCF_051521515.1 of Lactuca serriola. Taxonomy (NCBI): domain Eukaryota; kingdom Viridiplantae; phylum Streptophyta; class Magnoliopsida; order Asterales; family Asteraceae; genus Lactuca; species Lactuca serriola. The sequence continues at coordinate 100,976,413 of NC_136408.1, forward strand.
CCCACAAGTGTGGCCGCTCCGATCCCCCATTCTAACATCTACGGTCCTGGACCGTTTCGGCGCCGACTGCGACTTCATCGGGGCCTGCCTCAGCTCACGCGACTGCAACTCAACCTCTAACTCACGCCACATGGCGGCCTCCTGCAACTCCAACAAGGTCTCACACCTTTGCGCAGACACGAACTGTCTGATATCCCTCTTGAGCATACTCAGATATCAGGACATCTGAGCCTGCTCTGAAGCGAACTCAGGGCAAAACATCGCCCTCTCAATAAACATCCTGGTGATCTTAGTCACCGACTCCGAATCCTGCTTCAGCTCAAGGAACTTCCGAGCCAATCTCTCCTTTTCATCCCGCAGAACATAGCGAGTACTGAACATCTCTCTGAATTGATCTCATGAAACCGCAGCCCTCTGCGCATCGGAAAATGACCTCGTAGTCAATCTCCATCAATCCTTCGCTCCTAGCCTCAACAGGTTCAGAGCACACCTCACCCTCTGATCAGCAGGGCATAAACTCGTGGAGAAATACCCCTCCACGTCTGATAACCATCTCATAGCAACAATCGGGTCCTGAACCCTATCGAATGTGGGAGGCTTCGTATAATAGAAGTCCCGATACTGAAAACCCCGACTAGCTCCTCCCCTTGCCGCTGCTACAGCCGTTGTAGCCGCCACGGCAACCGTCTCTGTGAGAGCCGCATATCGCTCATCGAAATACTCAATCATGGCGGTCCTGATCGACCCAAACAATTCTGGCGACTCAACCCGTAACAATGCAGCAACCTCATCACGCAGGATCTCGCGAATCCTCGCATCCCGCTCGCTCGTGCTCGTCCGATCGATAACCTCCGACGGCACCGATTCACCCGGAACTCGCTCCCCCACTCCCGATCCTGATCCGGATCCACTATCATCATGCCTCGAAATCTCCTTACTGAAGGCACCCTACCAATCTCAGACACTTCCCACAATCGTGGGATCCAACTCTCGCAACCCTACCCTAGAGACCATGGTTTCCCTGATACGCGTATGGGTCCTGTGCTTTCAGTAGTACGGGCCCATACTACCTTCCACACCTACCCATATTTGTATGAAGTACTACCACAATACCCTAGGGAACATGCATAACAACTATCAACCCTCACCACTAGAGGAACACTGAGAATATCCCATAAGGGACCCTAGGCTACAGGCATCACAAATCAGGCAACATTATCATGAATTCCTGAAGATCCCTAGCCTAACTCTAGCATGCTGTTCTATCAAGCTCAATAAAACAAATATCACGTATGGTATCTTGGGGTTACTTATTGGCTCCGGCTGATCGTACCTCCGCGTCCTCCTTTTACTAAATTTGAAAACCATTTTAATTTCTCTTTTTAAATCCTCCTCGATTTGAGACTGGAGTCACACGAATGTTTCCCCAATTCACTCAAACCAAGGCTCTGATACCAACTTGTAACATCCAAAATTTCAAAACAATTAAAACTTTTCAAAATCACCCATTTTATTAACGTTGTTACAAAAAGGTTTTCAATACATTATTAAACAGAGTAATTTCCCAGGTTCATATCATAAAACACCAACGCGAGGAACGGTACGATCACGCCTTTACCTTGCCACAGTCTCTTGAGAACCTGAAACATAAAACCACAACTGTAAGCCCGAAAGCTTAGTGAGATACCCCCAGAATACCAACCACATATACGCCTTTCCAGGCCCTGACCTTCCGGTCCATGTGTCTCAGGGGACTTCCGTCCCTACTGGGTAAACCTTCCGGTCCTACCCACGCCGACCTTCCGGTCCATCACACAACATAATCGCCTTCCGGCCCATAACATATTGCCTTCCGGCCCATAACATATAATGCCTTCCGGCCCATAAGCATAAAATGCATATACAACATAACGAATAATCATATAGCAGTTCATAGACAACAATCGATCAACAGATTACATATCATAGCATTACTCTAACAAGACACCGGTCTAGCTGGTCACTATCATAACATTACCCTATGAATCAGTCAACATACTAAATGCATACATACGCCTTTCCAGGCCATGACCTTCCGGTCCACATAGTAATGCCTTCCGGCCCATAACATATATTGCCTTCCGGCCCATAACATATAACAACTAACAACTACCCGGATTTCCATCTGATAAAAGGGTTGGCATTGGTGCCATAAACCCTAGCGATATAGTGAGGATAACTCACCTCGAAACTGCCAACTGAACAGATAGCTCAAGCTGCTCCGATCACTGACACGATCTCCACCTCTGGATAGCCACCAATGCACTAAACTCAACGATAAACAATAATTACCAACATACCCCTGGAACCACTGGTCCATCCTTGATCAAGGACAAGGTCAAAGTCAATCCCCTGACTGACACTACTCGCCGAGTCAACCCTATGACTCGCCGAGTCCCCTTACTCAGAACTTCACTTAACCCGCGACCCAACTCGCCGAGTCACCCCAAGACTCGCCGAGTTCAACGACTCTGAGTCCACTCGCCCTTGACTCACCGATTCCTTAAGATTCCCTTTCTACACGTCGAGTATCCCCTTCTTACTCGACGAGTTCCTCCTGGAAGAATCGCGGGGCCACCCCGACTCAACTCGCCGAGTCTGAAGAACAACTCGACGAGTCCCAGTTATTCTTCAAGCTACTCGCCGAGTCTGTTCATCAGACTCGTCGAGTCCATGCCATGCAGTCGATCAAACTGCTTCCTGAGATAAGTATTGTCCCGAAGTACACAAGCATGGGACCTTCTGGACCTCTAAGGTCCTAATACAGGGTTATAGTCGTTTGGGGAACTAGGGTAACACTTAATCTAATCACCAAGGGGTTCCATAAACCCTAATTCCATGCACACATCAACATAACAGAATAAGATCCGGAATATTACCTGAATAACGCACTCTCTGTGTCCCCAAGCCTCAGGACTCGATCCTCCTTGATATTCCTTTGGCCAAACTCTTCTTCTTCTTGCCTAACAAGATCCTCCAAGTTCCAATAGCTTTCTCTCCTGCTCTAGACGTCCACAACGATTAGGGTTCTTCTCGATCGGCCAAAAGACGGACAATGACGGCCTAAGAGGCATTATATACGATCCAAAACCAAACGGCTAGGGTTTCTGCTGAACAGCGTCGACTCGCCGAGTCCATATCTGGACTCGTCGAGTCCAGTCGCGAACCCGCGACCAAGTCTGCAGTCCTACTCGGCGAGTCTAGGCTCCAACTCGCCGAGTCCCCTCTTAAAACACCCCCAAATCATAATTATATCGATATTTGAAATTCCGGGCTGTTACATTACAAGTTGGTATCAGAGCCTTGGTTTGAGTGAATTGGAGGAACATTCGTGTGAATCCTATCTCAAATCAAGGAAAGATTTCAAAATGGTTTTAAATGGTTTTCAAAATAAGTAAAGGAGGATGTAGGGTGTACGATCAGCCGGAGCCAGTAAGTAGACCCCAAAATACCATACAGTTATTTGATTATGTGATATGATAGAACAACATGCTAGTACTAGGCTAGGAATCTTCAGGAATTGCATCGTAGAATTGCCTGATACATGATGCCTGCTAGCTTAGGGTTTCCCTTATATGAAATTGACATAATTATTGTGGTTATCTAGTGTAGGCATCACGGTTGTACATAATTAAGATCTTATAGTCTGAGAATGTTTGATTTAGCCTTATGTTATGTTCTTGTTTGATTGGGAGCTTAGGGTAGGATTGAATATTCGAAAGTCTATAGGGTCCAGCGTTATGTATGGCTAGCATACACTAGTGCTGCAGGGTTGGTGGAAGTTTTGTGGGTGGATAGGTTGTTTGGGATGAGTCCGCCGACTTCGAGGCATTTAGCCTTCCTTTAGGAGTGAGGCTTGAGTGCTCGATATGATTATTTGTATTGTTAGGGCTTTGTGATGATACTTGGGACACATATGGGTAGGTGTGGAAGGTAGTATGGGCCCGTACTACTGAAAGCACAGGACCCATACGCGTAACAAGGAAGTCACAACCCTTAGGGTTTTGTCGGGGGTTGTCCCCAGTTATTCATATGAGTTATCTGATACCTTGTGTTATGTTTCAGAATGGTGACAACCAAGCGCTTTGTGACGAGATTCGGTTCGGGATCAGGATCAAGATCAGGAGAGGGCGGACAGGGGGAGCTGACAGCGCCCGAGACTATCGGCCAGATGAGGCCGGATAAGATGGATGACAGGATCCGAGCGATCCTGCACTATGAGGTTGCTGCGTTGTTCAGGGCCGAGTTGCCGGAAATTTTCGGGTCGATTAAGACCGCCATGGTGGAGTATTTTGATGAGCGTTACGTAACACTTGCAGAGACAGCCGCCGCAACAGCTGCATTAGCTGTATCTGCGGCAGGGGGAGGAGTTGGTAGGGGTTTTCAGTACCGGGACTTCGATAACACAAAGCCCCCTACTTTTGATGGGACACAAGATCCCATCAAGGCTATGAGATGGATTTCAGATGTGGAGGGGTGTTTCTTCACCTACTCGTGTCCTACTGACCAGAAGGTCAGGTGTGCTCTGTACCTGCTTAGGTCCGGGGCCAAGGACTGGTAGAGACTTGCGACTGGGGCATACATTGATGATCAGAGAGCTGCTGTTACTTGGGAGCAGTTTAGGGATATGTTCCGCGCCCGTTACATTCCGCGGGTTGAGCGGGAACGTTTGGCACAGGAGTTTCTGAGTTTGAGACAGGATGGAGATTCGGTGATGGAGATCACCCGTATGTTCACTGAGCGGGCGATGTTCTACCCAGAGTTTGCTTCTGAGCATCTCAGATGACCCGTTATCTGAGTATGCTCAAGACTGATATTCGATAGTTTGTATCTACCCAACGATGTGATACTCTTCTGGAGTTGCAGGAGGCCCCCAGACGGCGAGAGTTAGAGATTGAGCTGCAGCTGAGGGAGCAGCGGCCGGCCCCGACACAGTCGCAGCCGGCGCCGAAGCGGTCTAAGACTGCTAATACTAGGACCGGGGGTCAGCAGGGCCGCACTTGTGGGAAGTGTGGCAAGGGTCATTCTGGTATATGTCGGATAGGTAGTGGGTGCCACAAGTGTGGCAAGGAGGGGCATTACGTAAAGGATTGTCGCCAGGTCACCCCAGTTCAAGGTGTGAGGTTATGTTATCACTGTGATCAGGTTTGCCACATGAAGGCCAACTGTTCACTACTTGCCACCAAACCGGTGCAGGCTGCAACACCGACTAATTTGAGGATCACGGATAGGAGACCAGTCAGGGCAGAGCCTCCGAAGGCTCAGGGCCGTGCTTTCCAGCTTACGGCGGAGGAAGCCAGAGCAACACCAGATGTGGTTGCTGGTATATTTCTATCCTTATCTCGTTCTCTTTAAATTGTTGAATGATTATCTGTTATACCTATAATTAGATACGTTTTTGGTGAACTCTTTGCATGCTTTGGTCTTATTTGACTCGAGGGCGAGTCGGTCCTTCGTATCTCAGTCTTTTAGTAGAGGTTTCAGTGCGCTAGTGGGCGAGTTAGAGTGTCCGTTGCGATTGTCTATTGCAAACGAACATGGAGTTTCTGCCTCTTCAGTTTATCGAGGATGTGACTTGGAGAGTTTTGTGGTGAATTTTCCGATAGATTTGATTCCGATCCCCATGGGGGAGGTGTGCGTGATTGTGGGCATGGATTGGCTCAGTAGGTTCGGTGCTATGATTGATTGTGAGGGCCAACGAGTGGTAGTTCGAACCCCAAGTGGGGGAGAGCTAGTTGTATATGGTGAGGGCACCAGAGTAGGATCAGGGTTTTGTTCAGCTGCCAGGTCCCGATAGTACATTCAGCATGTGTGCATGGGTTATCTAGTGTACGTGGTAGATACGTGAGTCAGGGACCAGATTTCGGTTTCCGACGTACCAGTGGTTAGGGAGTTTGCAGATGTGTTTTCGGAGGAGCTGCCAGGGATACCTCCGGAGAGGCAGGTCGAGTTCAGGATCGACCTGGTTCCAGGTTCGGCCCCTATTGCTAAGGCGTCGTACCGATTGGCGCCACCAGAGATGCAGGAGCTTTCGTCGCAGCTACAGGATCTGCTGGGCAAGCACTCCATTCGACCTAGCAGTTCTCCATGGGGAGCACCGATTCTTTTTGTCCGGAAGAAGGACGGTTCGCACCGGATGTGCATTGATTACCGGGAGTTGAACAAGTTAACAGTGAAGAACCGTTACCCACTCCTGAGGATAGACGACCTCATCGATCAGTTGCAGGGCGCATCTTGGTTTTCCAAGATAGATTTGAGGTCTGGGTATCATTAGGTCAGGGTCAGAGAGGAGGACGTGGAGAAGACTGCATTCCAAACTCGTTATGGACATTACGAGTTCATGGTGATGCCGTTTAGGCTCACCAACGCGCCAGCAGTATTTATGGACCTGATGAATCGGGTCTGCAGACCGATGCTTGACCGCTCGGTCATAGTGTTTATAGATGATATCTTGGTGTATTCCATGACCCGAGAGCAGCATGAGGAGCATCTGCGAGAGTTATTGGGAGTCCTGAGACGAGAACGATTGTACGCCAAGTTCTCAAAGTGCGAGTTTTGGTTGCAAGAGGTCCAGTTCCTCGGACATCTCGCTAACCAGGAGGGGATTTTGGTCGATCCGGCCAAAATCGAGGCGGTTATGCAGTGGGAGATCTCGAAATCTCCCTCAGATATTAGGAGTTTTCTAGGGTTGGCAGGATACTATCGGAGATTCATACGGGATTTCTCCAAGATTGCAGTACCCCTCACCTATCTGACGAGGAAAGGGGTGGATTTCCGGTGGGGCCCCGAGCAACAGAGGGCGTTTGAGACCCTCCGTCAGCGTTTGTGTGAGGCACCAGTCTTGACACTCCCAGAGGGAGTTGAAGATTTTATGGTGTTCTGTGATGCATCCATCACAGGTTTAGGGGCGGTCCTCATGCAGAGAGGACGAGTGATAGCCTACGCATCGCGGCAGCTGAAGCCGCATGAGACGAGATACCCAACGCATGACTTGGAGCTAGGGGCGGTGGTGTTCGACCTCAAGATATGGAGACATTACCTTTATGGGGTCCGCTGTACCATTTACATGGATCACAAGAGCTTGAGACATATCATGGATCAACCGAACCTGAACATGAGGCAGCATAGGTGGTTGGATGTAGTCAAGGACTACGATTGTGAGATCCTTTACCACCCTGGTAAAGCGAATGTGGTTGCGGATGCTTTAAGTCGCAAGTCGGCTGGGTCTTCCACCCCCACGATATGTATGAGGATAGCAGTGGATTCCCTGCTTGTGAGTTTGATCAGAGATGCCCAGATAGAGGGCATACGACCGGAGAATTAGAAGTTGGAGAGGATCAAGGGTGAGAATACCAGGTTCATGCAGGATAATCGAGGATTACTGACCCGGTGCGGTCGGGTTTGGGTTCCGATGTCTAGTGGGGTTAGGCAGATGGTTATGGAGGAGGCTCATAAGTCTCACTTCTCTATTCACCCGGGGGCCACCAAGATGTACCGGGATTTGAGTTTGAGCTACTGGTGACCGTGTATGAAGCGCAAGATCGCTTGGTACGTCGAGAGGTGCTTGACCTGTAGGATGGTCAAGGCCGAGCATCAGAGGCCGCATGGCAAGCTGCAGCCCCTGGAGATTCCCGTGTGGAAATGGGAACAGATCACGATGGACTTTATCACAAAGCTGCCAAGGACGGCGAGGGGGTTTGATGCCATTTAGGTTATCGTGGATCGATTGACAAGAGTGCCCATTTCTTAGCCATACGGGAGAGTTCGTCGGCCGAGAAGTTGGCCGAAGTGTACGTTCGCGAGATCGTGTCTTGCCATGGGATTCCCGTTTCCATTGTCTCTGATCGAGATGTCAGGTTTACCTCCCGCTTCTGGCAAAAAATTTCACGAGGATCTGGGCACGCGATTGCACTTCAGCACAGCATTCCACCTGCAGAGAGACGGCCAGAGCGAGCAAACTATTCAGACCCTCGAGGATATGTTGAGGGCGTGTGTCATTGACTTTGGTGGGAGTTGGGATTCTCACCTACCGCTTGCGGAGTTCGCCTACAACAACAACTATCATTCTAGTCTCGGCGTCCCACCATTTGAGCTGTTGTACGGGCGGAGGTGTCGCACCCCAGTTTGTTGGGGTGAGGTTGGTCATAGGGTGATGGGTCGAACGGAGGTGGTCTTGCAAACTACCGAGAAGATTCAGTAGATCAGGCAGCGAGTGCAGACCGCTCAGAGTCGGCAGAAAAGTTATGCCGATAGACGCCGATCTGAGTTGGAATTTCAGGTGGGTGACATGGTACTTCTGAAGGTCTCGCCATGGAAGGGTGTGATCCTCTTTAGGAAGAGGGGAAAATTGGGCCCTCGATATATTGGGCCATTCAGGGTCATTTCCAGGGTTGGCAAAGTGGCTTATAGGCTTGAGCTTCCGGAGGAGCTTAGCCGGATTCACAGCACGTTCCATGTATCGTAGTTACGGAAGTGCATCATGGACCAGGAGGCGGTTGTATCACTGGTTGATATTCAGGTCGATGAGCGCCTGGACTACGTGGAGAGGCCTGTGGCCATCTGGGAGAGGAAGAAGAAGATTTTGCGGAAAAAGGAAATACCTTTGGTGAAGGTGCAGTGGGAGCATCGAAGGGGATCTGAGTGGACATGGGAAACGGACGCAGAAATGCACGAGCACTGCCCAACGTTGTTTATTCCAGTGGACTTCGAGGACGAAGTCTAGCTCAAGTGGGGGAGAATTGTAACGCTTCGATTCCCAGGTATTAAATTAATTAAGAATTTCTTTAGTTTTAAGCCCTACTCGACAAGTAAAGGTTGCCCTACTCGTCGAGTAGCGTCGAGGCGGGATCGCGAAATTAGTGACCTATTCGCTGAGTTCATAAAGGGACTCAATGAGTAGAAGCTGGCAGATGAAACCCTAAATCCCGGGGTTCTGCACTCTATTTAAGGAGGCATAACCCTCATTTGGCCTCCTTGCAGTCCTTGAGAGCTCATAGAAATCCTAACCCATGTGTTGTGTCATTCTTGTGCATTGTAAGCTTGGAAGGAGGGCTTTGTGGGAGGATGAAGTTGGAGAACAAGGGGATAGGAGCAAGGAAGGAGTGGAAATCCGAGATCTACCTCAGTTAGCATCCATTGAAGGTATCAAGTCGACATCTTTATCTCTTTTCTTTCTAGACTTCATATGGTGGAGATCTAGGGTTTTTATGGTTTGAGTAAGGTGATATTGCAAGACATGAGCTAGATCTGAAGTTGTAACTTCAGATCTGGACCCTTCCCGAGCTCTAGAATCATAAAGTTCCTGTCTTTGTCGTGGATGAGGCCCCCTTGTGCATGAAACCCCATTAAGAGATTAAATTTGGCATTAAGAACCTTTTTAGCCATGCATGCACGTAAAGTTTGCAACTTTACGTGAAAGGTATGCCCTGGAAGCTTGGATCTATAATTTGGAGCCATTGCATGGCTTAAATGAGTCTGCATGGCTTGAGGACTGAAGGAACTCCGCGAGTCACAAGGTCGACTCGGCGATTCACATGAAGGTGGCCGAGAACTCGACGAGTTGGATGAACAACTCGGCGAGTCCGATGAAGATTGCTATAAGACTCGACGAGTTGAAGAACAACTTGGCGAGTTAGATGAGTCTCTCCAGGATATGTATGCATGTGTATCCGTCGAGTTGCAAGGAGGAAACTCGACGGGTGGCCTTAAAGTTTGATCGAGAATCGAAGGAACTCGACGAGTCACCCCGGTGACTCGGCGAGTTGGAATGTGCTTCAAGGAACTCGACGAGTAGCCGAGGGTACTCGGCGAGTTGAGGTCAACATGGACTATTGACCTTAACTGAGGACTTTGACCTTGACCAGGGGTTAACTAGTTGGTTTATGTAGTACTTTGTAAGGATGGGGACTCATGAGTATATTCGTACCGTGGTAATAGGTGGTGGAGTCCTTAGCAAGTGATCGGAGAGTTGGGACTTATGTACAGAGTTGACATCTACAAGGTGAGTTATTCTCACTATACTAAGGGGTCTAAGGCACCAAGGTCGACCCATTGGATATGTTATCCAGTAGTGTTAAATGTTGAGTATGAGTTAGTATTGCATGCTAGTGGTTATGCCAGTTAGGTAGACCTGTAGGACTACCTGTGATGTTATATGATTATTGCATGCTCAGTAGTTATGTTATATGTTATATGGGTTGGTTTGAGGTTGTATCGCTCCATGCGGTAGCCAACAAAACCTAGAGTATTCCAGATATGAGCTGAGGGCCCGGTAGGCATTCCAGACTCATACTGAGGGCTCGGGAGCATTCCAGATAAGAGATGAGGTCCCGGTAGGGATTCCAGACTCATACTGAGGGCTCGATGGCATTCCAGATACGAGCTGAGGGCCTGATAGGCATTCTAGATTCATACTGAGGGCTTGGTGGCAATCCAGATGTGAGATGAGGGCTTGGTAGGCATTCCAGACTCACACTATGGGCCCGGGGGTATCCCGGTCTGTAGAGCTGTGGACCCGTCACGTGCTGTTCTGTTCAGTTTGTTATGATATGTTATCATTGACATGGTCATGTGGACCGTATGTGTATCAGTATTTTGGGGGTAACTTACTAAGCTTTCGGGCTTACAGTTTTAGTTTATTGTTATAGGTACATCAGGGGACCGCGGCAAGGCAAAGACATGATCGTACAGCTCCTCCTATTATGTTTATGTTTCTGGGAAAACTCTGATAATTTATATTTTGAAAACAAAGTTGTAATGTTGTTATGAACTTGACATGTTTTATAAAGTTTAAATTGGTTTGAAATTTTGGATGTTACAGTTCGCAGCGGGTGTGTATTGATTACTAGGAGTTGAACAAGTTGACGGAGAAGAACCGTTATTCCTTTCTATAGATTGACAACCTCTTTGATCAATTGCAGGGTGCATCTTGGTTCTCTAAGGTCGATCTGAGGTCGGGATATCATCAGGTGAGGGTTAATGAGGAGGACTTGGAGAAGACCTCATTTCAGACTTGTTATGGTCATTGCGAGTTTGTGGTGATGCCATTTGGGCTCACCAATGCGCCTACGGTGTTTATGAACTTGATGAATTGGGTATGCAAACCGATGTTGGATCGACCTGTTATTGTTTTTATTGATCAAATCTTAGTGTATCCCCAAGTCCAGAGAGTAGCATGAGGAGCACCTTCGAGAGCTTTTGGTAGTATTGAGGTAGGAACGACTCTATGCCAAGTTCTCAAAGTGTGAGTTTTGGTTGCGAGATGTCCAGTTCCTAGGGCATCTCGTTAACCAAAATGGGATTTTGGTCGTCCAGCCAAGATTGAGGCTGTGATGTAGTGGGAGGTTCCGAAGAACCCCTTAGAGATCAAAATTTTCTTGGGTCTAGCAGGATATCATCAGAGATTTGTTAAGGATTTCTACAAGATTGTTGTAACCCTCCCTCACTCGTCTGACGCGGAAGGGCGTGGATTTCCGTTGGGGCCCTAAGCAACAGAAAACGTTTATGACATAGTGACAAAGATTATATGAGGCCCCAATGTTGACCCTTCCAGAGGGTGTCGAGGATTTATTTACATTTTGTGATGCATCCATCACAGGCTTGGGGGCGGTTCTTATGTAGAGGGGGCGAGTGATTGCATATGCTTCTTGACAACTGAAACCGCATGAGGCGCAATATCCTACTCATGATCTGGAGTTAGGGGGAATAGTGTTTGCCCTCAAGATTTGGAGACATTATCTGTATGGGGTCCAGTGTACCGTCTACATGGATCACAAGAGTTTAAGGTATCTCATGGACTAACCAAACCTAAACATGAGGCAACATAAGTGGATTGACATGGTCAAAGATTATGGTTACGAGATCCTTTACCATCCGAGTAAAGCGAAAGTGGTCGTGCATGCTTGGAGCCATAAGTTGGCTTAATCTTCGGCTGCAAGTATGTGTATGAAGATATCCATTGATTCTCCACTTTTGGATTTGATCAGAGGGGCATATGCAACAGGAGTCATGAAGGAAAACTGGAAACATGAGAGGATTGGGGACGAGATTGACAAATTTATCACTGATAGTCGGGGGTTGTTGACCAGGTGTGGTCGGGTATGGGTTCTAGTTTTTGGCGGGGTCAGATAGACAATTTTGGCGGAGGCACATAAGTCTCGCTTTTCGATACACCCGGGAGGTGTGGTCGGGTATGTGTTCCGGTTTTTGGCGGGGTCAGATAGACAGTTTTGGCAGAGGCACATAAGTCTCGCTTTTCGATACACCCGAGAGCTACCAAGATGTATCGGGATTTGAGACTAAGTTACTGATGGACATCTATGAAGATGGAGATATCTTGGTATGTTGATAGGTGCTTGACTTATAGGATGGTCAAGGTCAAGCACCAGTGGCCGCATGGAAAGCTGCAACATTTGGAAGTTCCCATGAGAAAGTGGGAACAGATCACCATGGATTTTATCACCAAGATACCGAGGACTGCCAAGGGTTTTGATGCTATCTGAGTCATCGTGGATCGATTGACCAAAAGTGCCTACTTTTTGGCCATCCGGGAAAGCTCCTCGGTCGAGAAATTGGCCATGTGTATGTTCGTGAGATTGTTGCTCATTATGGGGTTCTGGTTTCCACTATATCAGATCGAGATGTTCAGTTCACTTTACGATTCTGGTAGAAGTTCCACGAGGAACTGGGTACGAGGCTTCATTTCAACACTACTTATCATCCACAGACTGACGGCCATATTGAGCTGACCATCCAGACACTTAAGGATATGTTATGGGCTTGTGTCATAGATTTTGGTGGAATTTTGGATTCCTACCTACCTCTTGCAGAATTTTCCTATAACAACAGTTATCACTCCAGCAATAGTGCACCGCTTTTCGAGCTCCTATATGGTCGAAGATGTCGTACCCTAGTTTTTTTGGTGGAGATTGGCCACATAGTCATGATCGATGTGGCTCTGGCTAGGATCGATGTTTACCTTTCACAATAGGTCACGTTAAGTGTATGTGGCTTTGACTGGGTATGCTTGGAGTCCAATCCGGCCATGACGAACCTCTACTTCCAAAGGGTGACACCTTACCACTAGACCAACTAGGTTGTTTGGATTTTTCCCTTTGCAATTAAAATATATCCTATATTTTTTTTTGTAATATGTAAAAACATCCAACAATATACAGAAAACATTTTTTTATATTTAAACGTATAAAAAAATATACTTATATATATATATATATATATATATATATATATATATATATATATATATATATAACACATTTAGATTTATTTAAACGTATTTAAAGATATTTATATTTTAAAGGTAAAAATATAAGGATAATGACTTAAATGGTTATATATTTTTTGATTTGTACACATTTGGTCACTTAGTTTTTTTCATCTACATTTACCCCCTTCAACTTGTTAAATTGTACACAGTCAGTCCTTATGATCGGTTACTCCAGGTTAGCCGGGAAAAATTATTTAATATGGTAACATATTTCTCATTTTCTACACATTTAGTTATTAATATTTTTGTACACATTTAGTCATTAATATTTTTTTTGTTTCAAAATAAGTCATTTTTATTTTTATACTAATTCAATACTTATGAATGATTTCTTTAGTTTTTTCTCACGACATCTTACGTGTGACAATTATTGATGAGGTGTTTGGGGCTGTTGATGCTTATGTTCATTGCGATCTCGACTCCTTGGTTGCGTAGGTCTTGTGGTTTGGCTTAGGTCTTGTGTTCTGAACATCGTAACTTCTTCATAGATATAAGATTTTAATGATTTTTATATCCACATGTTCGCCTTTTGAGTCTACTACACCTTTTGTTAAGGTTACTCCCGTTAAAATGTAATATATTTTTACTTACGATTTTATAAAAAAAAAAAATCATACACGCATTTATAAAAAATGTATGGATATAAAGACCGTAAGTAAAACTATATTACTTTTGAACGGGAGTAATCTAAATGAAAGTTGTAGTAGACTATAAATACGAATGCATGGATATAAAGATCGTTGAAATACGAGATCATATGAAAAAGTTATGACGTTCAGAACACATGACCTAAGCAACTAAGTAGTCGAAATCGCGATGGACATAAGCATCAAAAGCCTAAACACCTCATTAATGATTGTTTCACGTAAGATATCCTGAGAAAAACCTAAATAAATCATTAATAAGTACCGAATGAGTACAAAAACAAAAATAACTTATTTTGCAAAAAAAAATATTAAAGACTAAATATGTACAAAAATATTAATGATTAAATATGTACAAAGTGAGAAATATATTATCATATTAAGTCATTTTTACCGGTTAACCTGGAGTAACCAGTTATAAGGACGGAATGTGTACAGTTTAACAAATTGAAAGGGTAAATATAGACGAAAAAAAACTCAGTGACCAAATATGTACAAATCGAAAAATTTATTCCCCTTTTAAGTCATTATCCCAAAAATATATCTTATGTGTGGGGTTTGGACGATGGTAGCGGCGGTGGTGTATACGGTTGACAAAAAAGGGTTGACAAGTTGTGGAAGAGATGACAGATTTGGGGGTTGTTTGACTAAACTTATTTATGACTTATTTTTTATAAGCTTATTTTTTCTGACTTATTTTTCATGAGTTGGTTTATTTTCTTAGTGTAACTTATAATAAGCTCAGAAATTGAAAAATAAGTCAAAAAAATGAGTTTATAAAAAATAATTTCGAAAAATAAGCCATAAATAAGCTTAGTCAAACACCAGTTGGTTGTTTGCGACAGAGGTGATCATACCAGAATTGAATGGCTCTACACCATCATTTTCTCAGGGATCCTACTCCGGCCAACAGGATGGCTGATTTTCAATTGAGGCTGTTGGATATTTTATGACCATCATTTTTACGGCGTTGCTCACTTGCGCATTTTCTTTCTTGTTGTTTCTTGGTTATTCAATCCAATTTCACAATCCCATTCTGCTTTTCAGTATTTTTGAGTGTGTAATGAAGGAGGGCGGCGTGGGTGGGTGCAGTCGTGGAGGTTGCAGTCACTGGTACGATAATACCATAAATATTAGTTTTGGTTATTTTGAGGATATGGAAGTCTTTTATCTTTACAGGTTCATGGCTTAATCTGCTTATCTTTTTTCGTGATATATGATCGTATACAGGTTTTGTTATTGAAATTTTAAGAATTCTTGCCGATTCTGTTTATGGGAAATCTCATAGCTTCGCAGCCCGGGTTTTACTTTTCATACCATTTTGGTTAACTAAAAGATTTATGTGAGAGTTCTTTTTATGTTGTTTAATTCTTGTTTCAGAAAAAGACCAAGGAGATATTAATCAAGGACATTATTTTTTATCAATTAGATTTTAAATCTTAGGTTTCTCGGATGGACGGAGACAATGACAAAATAGTCAATATTTTAAAATATTAAAAAGTTAAACTATCTAGGGAGTAAAATTGTGATCAAACATTGTTTTACGCCTTGTTCCCGAGTTTTTTTTTGTAAATTCATTAAAAGAAAGAGAAGGAAAATTTTGACGGAAAGAAAGGGAGGTGAAGGAAAATATTCATTATTCCGTGTTCCCGAGTTCAAAGGAAATGAAAGGAAATGGAAGGAAAATTTTAAGTTTTTGTGTTCCCGAGTTAGGAGGAAAAAGCAAATAAAGCATAAAATTTTCCTTTCCCTCACTTTCTTCCCAAATCCGCCCAATTTGGGAGGAAAATTTGGAAGAAAAATATGACTCCAAAATCCTTCCCCTCCTCTCACTTTCCTTCCATTAATGAAACTCGGGAACACGATTTTCCTTCCACAGCGGCGATAAAGGAAAATGACGTTTTTTTGTAATTTAGTTATTATTACAATAGTTGATTGAGATCAGTTGACATGAAGAAAGATTCAACCTTGTAAGTTTCCAAGAAAATTCCATAAAGTATGAGTTTTATCAACATTAGTTATTGAATTGGACTTCCTTTGTAAAAACCACTACTTTTAATGTGACTGTAGATCTACTCTCAAATTAGTCATACCTTCCCTGCAATCTAATGGTTGTTATCTCCGAGCTTTCAGAAGGATCTTCATCTTCTTCATCAACTCATGATCATCAACCAGAAACTCATAATGGTTCTTCTGAACTTTCAGAAGGATCATCTTCTTCATCTACCACTGAGTATAAATACGACGTATTTTTAAGTTTTCGAGGTGGTGATACTCGTAATAATTTCACAGATCATCTCCATAAAGCCCTCCTGGATGCCAATATCTCTACCTTTTTGGATGAAGAAGAGATTGAAACCGGAGCACATCTGAAACCGGAACTGATGAATGCGATTAGAGATTCTAGAGTTTCTATTATCGTGCTCTCCAAAAATTACGCTAATTCGTCATGGTGTCTTGATGAATTGGCACTGATACTTGAGCAACATAGGAACTCCAACCAAATTGTCATCCCCATCTTTTATGGTGTCGAGCCCACCCATGTGAGGAAGCAACTGAGTAGTTTCGGGGATGCAATAGCTGAGCACATACAAAAGATGGAGGTAGAAACAGATGCAAATAAAAGAAGAGAAATGGCTCGAAAGCTCGAGCAGTGGAAGAAAGCGCTTACAGAAGTTGCTGATTTGAAAGGGAATGATCTAGATGGCAGGTGACTACTTCTTAATTACCCATATTTCCGTACTCCATTTTTGTTAGATTAACCTTGAAATCCTTATATTTTGTCCACCCTATGCATTTCAATTCTTCAGTATCATTAAAGACACATAGTTTTGATGCAGTTAAATAATTTTGACACAGTTGTGGTTAGAATCAAAATTTGAACAACTTGCTATGCATTTATTATTTTATTACACATATTTTTTTTAGATAAACCATTTTAATCAAATGCTTTCTATTAAAAACTGAATATTGAACGGTTTTCTATACATCTACTATTAGTTATATCGTACTAACGACCTTCTAAGCAGTAAAGGATAACCTATAACTATCCTATGCCATGTTGTTCTGCTTCATGCAAAATCAGATCCAATATTGGGTTTGTTGTTCTTGTAGAAACATAATGAAATTTGTTTGCCCCTTAGTGAAATCTTGTATTAGAGTGCCTCTGTTCTTTGTAAAATAAAGATTATGGTCTATGACCTTACACATTAGATACTTATAGGTTAGAAGTGCAAATATGATATTGTTTTGATGCAAAAAACTTCTGGTTGGATATATTAAATCTCCAAATCCGGTTTGTTAGTTTTGTACTTTTGTGTATTGTGTTTTGTACTGATTAAAATAAGTTTCAGGCCAGAGACGAAGTTTATCGAACAGATTGTTAGGGACATCTATCGTAGACGAATACCATTAAGGAGTTCTCTGCCACTACTTATTGGGATGGAAGATCCCATTAAATTTGTCACATTATGGTTGAAAGATGATTCCTCAACTAAGGGAGATATGCTCACTATTTTGGGTATCGGTGGTATAGGGAAGACATCTTTAGCCAAATATGTCTACGGGTTATATTCTCGTAAATTTGACACAAGCAGCTTTATTGAAGATATCAGTAGGAATTGTGCCAGCAAATTGACCGGGTTGCTTGATTTGCAAGAACAACTCTATGGTGACATTTCAAAAAGAAGTTCAATTCAAGTTCGTGATAAATCTTTATACACATCAAAGATAGAGAATGCATTGGCACGTAGAAAGGTGTTTCTAGTTCTTGATGATCTTGATAGTCTCGACCAGTTGGATGCATTACTTGGAAGCAAAGGTTTTCATCCAGGAAGCAAAATTATAATCACAACAAGGGACGCACGATTGATAGAGTGTTGTTCCTTATTCAAAACGAATGCTAAACCCGAGCATGCAGAGTACGAGCTTAAAGGATTATGTGAGATTGAATCACCAAAACTTCTATGTTTTCATGCATTTGCATCGAACAATCTCAAGCCAGGTTATGAAGAAGTGATAAAAAAGATTGTGAAGTACTGTCATGGACATCCATTGGCTCTTCAAGTTTTGGGCAACTCTCTTTATAATATGGATGTAGCTTATTGGGAAGAGCGCATAAACATGCTAAAGAAAGAAAGCATTTCCGATGTAAATATGGTCTTGAGAAAAAGCTTCGATTCTTTGACATCTGAAAACGATAAGGACTTGTTTAAGCATATTGCTTGTTTTTTTGTTGGAGTAGATAGAGATGTTACGGAAACTATATTGAATGCATGTGGTATAAGAGCAAGAAGTGGGATTACGAATCTCATTGATAAATGTCTTCTTAGTATTGGATGGAATAATGAATTGGTGATGGATCAGTTGCTTCAAGAGATGGGAAGGTTCGTAGTTCATCAAGAATCTGAAAAGCCATGGAAGCGAAGTCGATTATGCCGTCATGAGGAGTCATTCAAAGTATTGAAATACAAAAAGGTAAGAACTCATGTATGCGTTTAAAGTAAATTGTCTTGTTTATATACACATGTATATATATATATATATAACAATTTCAATGATTTTTTTTTTGGCATTTCGTTTCTTCTTAGGGTAAGGGAAATATTGTAGGCCTTGCCCTTGACATGCGAACACTGGAGAAAGAAAACCAAGGTGTATCATTTGAGCTGAAAACAGAGGCGTTGAGTAACATGGATGATCTGATGATCCTACAACTGAATTATGTGAAAATGAATGGGTCTTATGAGAATTTCCCAACACAATTAAGATGGTTGTGTATGCATGGTTTCCCTTTAAAGTCTATACCTTTAGAGTTGCGGATGGATAATCTAGTTGCTCTCGACCTGTCTTATAGCAAAATTGAATCATTTGACGTTCGTTATACTAATCCATCACGACCAGAGAAGAAGCAAAAGGTAATTTATCTCTATTTATTATTTTTCTTTCTTGGGTTGATGAAATTAACTACTATTCTATTCACCATTCATGCAGTTAGATGGATCGTGCTCCAAAGAGAAAAAGTTGCTTGGATCATTGAAGATTCTTGATTTAAGTTTCTGTGAACAACTTCGTAGGGTGGGTGGCTTTGATGGACTTCATGCACTTGAGAGGTTAATACTTGCAAATTGCATTCATTTGCTTGAGGTTTGCGAATCAATTGAGCAATGTGCTGAACTTGGTCTACTCGATCTGAGCTACTGCAAAACACTTAAAAAACTTCCAAGAACCATACGGATGCTAAAGAAGGTTAAAACACTTTTGCTAGATGGTTGTAATCTTGGTGAATCTCAAACCAAGATTAGTGATATGGATTTCGTCATTTTGGAGGCTATACCAAATGATCAAAAGATCTTTATGATTTCTTTACCGAGGTCTTTAGTAAGCTTGTCATTTGAAAATGCTAATTTATCCAACGAATCCTTTCCCATGGACTTCAGTTGCCTCTCCATGTTAAAGGAATTATATCTGGATGAAAATCCGATCGTATCCTTGCCCAATTGTGTGAGAAACCTTCCTAGACTTGTGATACTCAGTTTGAAAAACTGTAAATTACTGATGTCAATTGAGAATCCTCCATATACACTAGCATTTTTAGACATCTATTCTAACTCAGAACATAAGCCTTTGCTACAAAAAGTTTCATTTGTTCCAGAAATGTCCCCTCTCGAGTTATCATTGGGGGGTGGGAACTCGTTAGCACCTTCATCGTTTGAAATTGAAGGCATGGTCAAAATTCTACCAATGACAAGTGTTCAGGAAAAGGTGTTGCATGTTTTGGGCTGGACTAATTTAGACTTCACTGATGAAAGTCGTGTGGGAACTTATTTTTTGCTTAGAGGACCAGAGGAATCTGAAATCCAGGTTTGCTCTACTTAACAGTCTTTTTTTTGTGTGTGTGTGTATATATATGTATGTATTTATGCATGTATGCATGCATGTATATATGTATGTATGATTAATTAATTTATGGTGATTAATTAAGCTTGTATTTTGCAGATGTACTACGAATTTGGAATATTCAGCACAATTTATGGGGGTGAAAAGATGCCAAATTGGATTAGTAGTAGAAGCAAGGGGCCATCAATATCTTTTACCATCCCATCATCTCCTAACAATCTCAGGGGATTGAATTTCTGCTCTGTGCAGAAGTCTCCATTTAGGATTAATGATGATTTCCTTACTTTACCCCTGATAATAATTAGTAATAGAACAAAGAAACAGACATGGATATACGAACATTACATTCATAATGTGAGTGTAGGTGGAGGGTGTGCAATATTGTTGAGCCATTGGATGTTTGGGATGAAGGAAATGGAAGGTGGTGACAAAGTTACTATTTCTCTTACAGAGGGACTAGATAAAGTTACAAAGGAGTGTGGGGTGAGTTTTGTGTATGAAGATGGAAAGAGGGATGAAGAAGAAGATGTTTTGGGTTCTTACAAATCATGGAATCACATCATTGGTGGAGATCTCACTGGATTTGAGTTAACAACAGGAGATTACATCCTACACAATGAACGATTTTTGGTGCATGGCACTGAAGTGAATCTATATCATCGTCCACTTGTTGGAGATGGCGCCAGCTTTAAAGGTTAGATGTCATTCTTATTAATTATATATCTTTTTGGCATGTCTTGTTTGTTACTTTTTGTGCCAAGAACAAGTATGGATCCATAAGCTTTTCAAAAACTGGGGTTATCCATGGATTCCACAAATATTTTGACCTAATTAACTATCATGACCCAACTTTTTCAAATAGATGGATCATAACCTGATCTATCTTTAATAAAAGGATCATGACCTTAATCAACCCTTTTATTATTGGCTATATTGTCCTTTAAGATAAGAGATCATTTTTATAGAATATAAAAGATGAAAGTTCTATTTTCAATTTCTTTAACGGATGGATCCAACTATGAATTGATCAAGTTTCTAGATATGTTGGATCATATGACATAGGCTGAGATCTTGACCCAACTCATTGACAGACCTATCTATCATTCTATCTACAAAGTACAGACAGTTATTGTTGTTTTAACCGAACTTGTGTAAGGCAATGTTCATGTCCATGAGGATGTATGTAAATGATAATTAATGCATTACCTTTTATTTGTTTTCATCTTAAGACGAAGTGTGGTTTAGAGCTTTTTCCAGAAGGAAGTCCGTACTCGCATGAGGTATATTTTTGGCACCAAAAATTTTCTATTCAGCCCATGAAGCTAAAATTGAATGGAACAAGGACCAAGTCAAATGTGACTAAACTCCTAAATTTTAGTCCCACTAAAAATGATGGAGCAAACATGGACAAGAGAATTAAGACTCAAATACCCACTTGCACGACTTCGACAAAAATAAAGAAATTTTTTTTTTTTATTTCTTAAACAATTATCATAAAACATTCGTAAAATTGATGTCTATTGAATCCAGGTGTATATAATCACCGTCATAATTTTTGTCTGCAAACACATTTCACAAAACTCACTATCTGCAAATACCATTCAACTTCTATCTTTCAATCTTACAAATTTGCATTCTTTGTTATACTTAATTAATTGAATCTCACAATCTCTCATTCAACTTCACACACACACACACACACACATATATATATATATATATATATATATATATATATATATATATATATATAGGGTTAGGTTATAATGTGGATGGACAACTATTGTGCGGACATGTGGACAGTGCTATTCTATGAGAATCACTAAGAGAATAGATTGTTTAGTAACACGAATACGTTCAACCTCACACAACTATTGTCATTTTCATGCACTCTCACTAATTCTTATTCATTTTTGTTATCATGCATCGTTTTTCACTCATTTTCATTCTTACAGAATACGACTCAACAAATATTCTGAAATAAGAATAATAAAAAAAAAGTCTATAATAACCTTATAGACGATTTAATTAGTGTGAATGCGTAATAATGACAATAGTTATGTAAGATTGAACACATTTACATTATCAAACAACATATTTTATTTGTCATTCTCACAGAATAGTACTGTCCACAGGTCCTGTCCACAGGTCCACACAATAGATGTCAATCCACATTTGAGCCTAGCTCTCTCTCTCTCTCTCTCTCTCTATATATATATATATATATATATATATATATATATATATATATATATATATATATAAAATCATATCATCATGTGGTATAGGGACGATGCGATAATCTTACTCTCTCTCTCTCTCTCTCTCTCTCTCTCTTGTTCTGTCTTATCATTGTTGTACCAAACACATCCCAAACAAGTTACTTAGTTATGTTTAGTCCAGTCTAGTCCAGTTTTGTCTTGTCCAATCCAATCTTGTCCATGTATAAATTGTTACCTAAAGGCACACACATGACACAACCCCCGATGTAACAGATTGACCTATCTAATCGCTATTCTCACTCTTACCTCCATCCTTGTTTAAATACGCACATCAGCGAGGATCAATGCAAGATGGGTCTTCTTCCAAGTGCTGCCACTCCACCACCACCCACCACCGGCTTCCCTCAGTCAAATCCCATCGCCGCCGCCCCTCTCGGCTGGTCTGGAGGCAACCTTTGCTCCACCGCTTTCACTGGCAGATTCACCTACGTCGCACACAAATGCAGATCCAGAAGAAGCGTCCAGTGCAACAGCGGTGACGCCGCCCCTCCAGCCACCATCGCCGAATTCATACTTGATGAAGCAACTTCTACTAAGTCAATCTTGTCCATATATGCCACCATGAGAAACACAAACTCAACACCTATATGTGCTACAAAGAAGCAAGTTATGGTAATTATGTTGGACTATTTATAAACATTTCTTTTGTTTTAGTCAAACTACCCAACTTCTGTCTCAATTGTTGTGGTTTGCTGTCAAATTATCATGTGTTTCGTTTCTTAATAAAGATTGTGTACCAAACCAATCAAGCATCTCAATTGCCATGTTTCAATGTAGTTTAAACTTCACCTGCTTCTACCATTTCTTGGCACATGTTCTAAAGATGGTCTCTCGTTTTCAAGTTGATTTTTTTTTGTGTGCAGATTCATTATACAAACATCATTTGATGAGAGAGATTAGGTGTTGGATTTGTTCGTGCTTCCTGTTTAATTTTTGTTCACGAAATAACTGGTATTTCGTAAGTCAAATGCTATAGTATTCTCGACATTATCATACATATGATAAAATTCATATTCTATGTTTGTTGATATGGTTAATTTTAAAAAAGACCTAAAACTTTTATTTTTTTCGTTGTAAATTAAGCCAACTATTTTTTCATTTGCTCAGGTTTGCAGGTTACCTTTCGTTAATATGTTTCCCTCAGAAAAAATAAATAAATAAATAACTACATTCCCTAAAGTTTTCCCAAATGACCTAAGGGTTAAAAAAACCATTTTTCCTCACATTGTATCATTATGTGACTATAAACAGTTTAAAACCACAAGCCTTCGACTCCCAAACATAACTAAAAGGTTACACGTTCATGAAATCTAATTAGTAAAAAAGTAAGACTCTAGAAATACAATTATAATGGCATGCATAGAACAATGAAGACATTGTTTGTCATTGTTGTGTTTGCTGATGACATCCATATAATCAACAACATGATATACATATTAGAATACCAACACCAAATTCACCAACAATATTAAGATCACCACTTGTTTTCATTTTCTCCCAGGGCCGACCCATGGGCCTAGGCAAGCTGGGTGATCGCCCTGGGCCCCCAAATGCCAAAGGGCCCATATTTATACATGTTATTGGGTTATATTAGTGTCAACCCATATTTTTTTAATCCTTATTGACTAGTTTTAGCCCACTATTATCACTTATGAGGTGTCGATCCAAATCCAAATTGAAGAGGCGTGCGGCGTGCCTACTGACCTACTGCGTTTCCGACTTCCAAGGCCAATTTAGGGGGTGTTTGGGATTGTGTTTGAAAAGTGCTTATTTTCTTATTGGCTTTTTGAAAAGCTAATAAGCCAAAAAAAAAAAATGTTTGGCAAACTCAAAAGCACTTTTCAAAATAGCTTTTCCATAAGCTTCAATAAGCACTTTTTAATAAGCATGTAAACCATGACTTTTTGAAACTGTTTATGACTTTTCAGCCAAAATAACTTTAAAAAACACTTTTTAAGCCAAACACTTTTTAACTTATTGATTTATTGGCTTTTTTACTATAAAAGCTTATCCACACACTTTTTAAAAAACTCTTTTTACCACCACTATAAGCAAATAAACACTTTTATCTAAAAACACTTTTCTAGTTAAAAAAACAGTCCCAAACACCCTCTTAATCTCTTCATTCTTCTGCTTCACTTGAATCGCTTCCATGGAAAATCCAAACGACACCATTTTCCATCTCTACAACCCCCGAACGGTTAGTTCTCATTCTTCTATCTCTAGTTCAAGTTAATCAGTTCTTCTCATCTTTTCTGATTTTCTGAATTCGTTGCACAATACACAGTTGACAATACTCATTCTTTATTTTCTAAATTCTGATTTCATTTAACTGAAATAGCAGTGGCAACAATCGAGATTAGTGGAAATTAGATTTCTTTTGATAGTTGAGACTTGAGACTCGATATTACTGCAACACTAATTGGATTTGTTTCAATCTTTCTTATCGTTTTCGTCCGAAGTCTCTAACTTTTGCATCTTTGTAGTCTCTAATTTTTAATCTGTGGACTGTGAATCAATTTTGTTAAATTCTTTCAATCCTTCTGATTTCATTTTTTCATTAAGATTTAAGAATTTTCAAAATTTATTCTGTTATGAATCATTGTTCATGATTGAAAGAGACTTTTCTGATTTCGAGTTTGTATGAATCATTGCTTAATTCTATTTCTTTCTTTAACTATTTTCTAAACTTCCGACTTCTCATTTCAATTGGGCTGCTCAATAAAATATATCTTTGCAAAATCGATTTCTCTGTTTCACAGGTACTCTCTTTTTCATTTTCTTTATGTTAATTTGTTTTTTGAGATTTTGATGAATTCAAAATTTCTGAATTGTAAATATGATTTTGTTTTAATTTGATATCTTTGTTTTCTAATCTTCAAATTTTCATTTGTGTTTTCAGCTCAAAGGACTGAGGATATAACCAACCAAGAAAGAGCTGACTGACTGCAGCCAGCAGCTAGTCTCTTCTCACTTTATTTGGTTAATTTGTTTTTTTTAATGTGTGAGATTGATTGTTGATATGTTTTCTTGATTGTTATGAATTGAAAAAGATTTGATAAATAATATTAAACTTGATTCTATAATTGATAACCTTGCATCTGAAAAAAGTTTGTAAATGTATTTTTTTTTTAGTTTTTCTTCGCTATGTTTATGTATTAGGATTCAGAGCATGTTTAAGCATTTTTATTTTGTTGTTTTTTATTAATATTTGCTTGGTTGTAAGGTTTATGAGGCTATCTCGAAGCTTATTTTTCAATAGGTGGGACTCCCAAAGTGTGACATCCCCAATTTCACGGCCAGAAAAGACCAATTTGTTTATGCTTTGTTTTTAAAATCAGAGTAATCTTTTAAAGAAAATAGTTGCGAAATTTGTTCCCAAATCAAAAAATATGATAAGAATTTATCAAAGCATTCCTTTAAAGAAATGTATTTTCATTATATAACAAAATCTCGGGATGTCATGTTCCGATACAGACACATAAGCATAAACAGAACTTACATTTATTTACACTAATGATTTACATCTCTTTTAATCTCTCAGTGAAATATGTCTTCGTATTGATACCTGTGATACAAAGAAAACTGAGTGGGTCAGGCTTGGGAGCCTGGTGAGCATATAGGGTTTTCGACCCACAATAATATAATTATTATATTCAACCATCAAACAATCAACCCAATTACCCATCCCCGTTATCTTCTTTATTTCTTAGGATTTTACCCTAAGAATTCAACTACCCGTCATCCATTCATTCCTAAGGATTGACCTAAGGAATTAGCACAAAATCTATTGCTACATAAGGCGCATCAACCAACATCATCCTTTAAGCGCCTCTGCCAGGATTATGTCATACACTATGAGGCGCGACTGCCAGGTTTATGACATTCTCTTTTAGGCGCATCTGCCGACATTTTCCTATAAGCGCATCTTCCAGGATTATCCCATAAGCACATCTGCTAGTATTATGATATTCTCCATTTGGTGCATCTACCAATATTATTCTTAAGCGCATCTGCTAGTATTATGACATTCTCTAATTGGTGCATCTACTAATATTATTCTTAAGCGTATCTGCTAGTATTATGACATTCTCTAATTGGTGCATCTGCCAATATCATTCTTAAATCATCTTACATACCTCATCATTTATCTCATCATTTTATCACATACCAACTATCTCATCTACCCATATTCTACCCAACATATTTGTAGATATAAAATACATATACATTTTAACTCAGTTAAAAACCATATAAAACATCCATTCCACACTTATCTCAAATAAACAACAATATATAAACACATAGCATGTATTTCATAGCAAATACTTCATATTTATGTGTTAAAAGAGAGTGACTACACACTCACCCAAAACACATACTTAATACATTCAGACAATACTTGTAGTAAAATTGTGTTTATGAAAGGGACTATACACTCACACATATAAACAACAATATATATAAACACATAACACGTATTTCATAGCAAATACTTAATATTTATGTGTTAGAAGAAAGTAACCACACACTCACTTGATCAGAAGATGATCGGATAGCACTACGGTTTGTAGAAGTAGTATTCTTCGGTAGATCTGGAAGATCTTCACACAAACCGGGCTCCTCGCGGGCAGAGCTTCGGCTCGGAAACTCTTTTCTTCTCGGGATCTTCGGGCTTCGGGACTTAGGATGATACCGGGGCTTCGGGATATTTCTTGCACGTAAATCGAGGTAAAACGGGAGAGAGAGAGAGAGAGAGAGAGGAGAGAAAATAGCAACCCTAAATGGCTGGCCCTTCTAACCTATTTATAGGGCAAAATTTTCCCTTGCCACGTCGTGACACCTTTTTTCACGTCGTGGGCTTGGTCGTCACTGCATGCGTCATCGCAAGTTGCGTCTGGCGGACTCCAGGAGGTGTCAGAAGACTTGCCACGTCGTGATATCTGATAGTTTTGGGGTTTCGCGCCCAGAACTTTAGAAATTCATGACTTTCGCATACGAACTCTGTTTTCGAAGTTCTTTATATCGACGCTCTTTATATCGACGCTCTTTATATCGACGCGTAGGTGAGATTATGATCTACAACTCTCATTTAGACTCCGTTGGCTAATTTTGACTTTATTTGTAATATATTATAAATTTATTACTTATATATTATTTTTAGTAGGCCGGGACATGAAAACTCCATTATAAATTCATAACTTCTTCATCCGACGTCCGTTTTCGCCTATCTTTTTATCGTTTCACTACTAATAACGAGATCTTAGATTCTCGTTTAGATTGTTTTGGCTAAAAACCGCTCAATCTCAAATCGAGTATTCGGGCTGCATACTGCTAAGTCAAAACTTCAGAAAATCATAACTTCCTCATACGAAGTCATATTTGGGCGTTCTTTTTATGCACGCTCTCGGTTTAACGAACTCTTCAACTTTCATTTAGATTACTAAGGCTAGATATCTCTCTATCTTAAATTCGTATTTTACGTCATTCGACGTCGTGCCGGTTCTGTCACGAAACTTCGACAGATCATAACTTCTTCGTTATAACTCGGATTTCGGCATTCTTTATATATTCGGAAACCTTGTAACATATACTACAACTTAGTTAAGATTACTCCTTCTACATAATCTTCCATAAAAAATTCATTTTTGACGCTTATCGTCTCTAAATTGACTAGCCCGGATCTACGGGTGTTACACAAAGACTTGGTTGTATGGTTTCTGGGGCGGGCCTCCTTTACAAAAAAAGATATATAAGGGCCTCAATTTTTTATTTTGCATCGGGCCCCAAAATATCTAGGACCGGCCATGTTTTCTCCACGAAAGCTACATACAAGAAGAAAGAATTAGAACATGATTAGACATTTAAAAAAGAAAAAAAAAATTAATTGTCTTATGTGATTTTGGATATATGTTCAAACAAAGTATCTGAAGTTCGAGAATTTTGAATTGCTCCCAAGTTTGTGATTAGATTCTCCTTTCCCAACCAATAATGGGTTTTTTCATCATGTCTGACTTGGGATATCTCTCTCTTTGTTCCTTTCCTAGTCCTCCTTTGCTTGATTCTTGTTCGTGTTAACATGAAAACATGCAACCCATGCAGGATACCTACCGACTCTAATCCAAAGCTCCCTTATGAAGGCAAGCCCATTTCGGACCAGTGGCGGAGTCAGGACCAAAATAAAGGGGTATCCTAATTTTTTTTAGGGTAACCTAATTTTTTTCCCGGGACTTGGGTTTTCCGGGTTCGGTTTCGGTTTTAAACCCAAATCCTAATCGAATCCTTAGTTAACCTCAAGTCTTGTTATATAAACATGAAGTTGAAGTATATTTTGATACTTGAATCAATGTGGGACTCAAAGTAGATATCAAATAAAGCATGAGCATAATATGTTTATATAATAGAAAAAAATGGATGAGTTTACATGTGTTTAGCGATGTGGGATAGAATAGCTGGGAAAATAAAACAAAAATAAACAAAGAATATGTAAGAAGCAAGAATAGAACTCGAGACCTTTGCTTGAATAAGTCAACGCCTTAACCAACAGACTAATTGTTTGTTTGTGCTTTTAAGTGGAGGGATGCATATATATACATTATACCAATTTTTTTTTTTGAGGGAAGCGTAAACAAAAATTACACTACTGAAAAAAATTTGAGGGGTATCCCGGGCTACCCCGAGATTCCCTTGGATCCGCCCGTGTTTCGGACCAGATCCTTTATCAAAGTCTCGCTGGCACACTACAATATCTCACTTTCACTTGTCCTGATTATTGCTTATGCGGTTCAACAAATTTTCCTCTACATGCATGATCCATGAGAATTGTATTTCATTTCCCTCAAATGTATCCCGACTACTTCAAGGAACTATTACACATGACCTTTCGATTCGTCTATCTCATACCGATCGTTTGTCTCTTATTGGGATGGTTGTCCTTGGACACGTCGATCTGTTTTTGGGTTTTGTTTTTATCTTGGTGACAACCTCATCTCGTGCTCACCTAAACGTCAACATGTTGTTTCTCGGTCTAGCACCAAAGTTGAGTACCGGGGTAATGATCCACGAGAATTATATTTCATTTCCCTCAAATGTATCCCGACTACTTCAAGGAACTATTACGCATGACCTTTCGATTCGTCTATCTCATACCGATTGTTTGTCTCTTATTGGGATGGTTGTTTTCGGACACGGTGGTCCGTGTTTGGGTTTTGTTTTTATCTTGGTGACAACCTCATCTCGTGCTCACCTAACGTCAACATGTTGTTTCTCGGTCTAGCACCAAAGTTAAGTACCGGGGTAATGATCCACGAGAATTATATTTCATTTCCCTCAAATGTATCCCGACTACTTCAAGGAACTATTACGCATGGCCTTTTAATTTGTCTATCTCGTACCGATGGTTTGTCTCTTATTGGGATGGTTGTCCTCGGACACGTTGGTCCGTGTTTGGGTTTTGTTTTTATCTTGGTGAAAACCTCATCTCGTGCTCACCTAAACGTCAACATGTTGTTTCTCGGTCTAGCACCAAAGTTGAGTACCAGGTAGATAATGTTGTGGCCAAAGTTGCTTGGCTTCAAAATCTCATCGAGTTAGGTTGTATCTTATCCAGTAGTATTGTTTTTTGTTTGTATGTAAGTGCCATGTATTTTACCTCTAACCTACTACAACACTACCAAACACATGGAATATCTATTTAATTTTGTTAGGAAACATGTTATCTGGTCAAGTTCATATGATACACGTTTGTCCGCACATCAATTAGTAGATATATTCACAAAACGATTACCTACACAATTATATATGGACTTTAAGCATTTGGAAACCCTATTCTCCAACTGAGGGTGTGTTAAATGTTATGTATTTATTTGATCATATTGTATAGTGTAGGGTATTTTATTTAACATATGTATCTATTTGTATAGAGCTAATGCAATACCAATCCTAAGTTTGTCTTCATGCTCTTTAGGTTCCTATTATCCCCCCTAAAATGGAACATGGGGTTAACATCTACACTGTTGGCATTTTCAAACTCATTGTGTAATGGCAACCCTAAGGGTGTGCGGGTAGTGTGCTCGCATAATGCCTCCGATTATGGTGTTGTTATTTTGTACAAGATATTTGTGTGTGTTATCATTAAAAAAAATTAGCCGTGTCAGTTACTTATACATAATGTAACATTGTTTGCAGTCTTGAAGTCATTTTAATTATAAAAAAAATCAAAGAAAATAAAATTATCAAAATCTAATCATAAATTTTAGAAATTGTCACCAACTTAAGGAAAATGTCTATATCCAAAGAAAAATATAAATATGTTTATAATATAAATTCTAGCAAATGATTTCATATTTTATAAAATACACTTTACCTATAAAAAGTTAAAATAAAAAATCAAAATCTAATCATAAACTCTAAAATACACTTTACCCAAACAAAGTCTTGCTGTAAAATTTTTGTCAGCTGCAAGGTGGGAAAGTATGAATGAAAGTGTGAAAACAATAATGATCTAAGAAGAATTAAAAGAAAAGATATTTTGACGATATTAATGTCGGGTCATTAGAAACGGTACAAGAACTTGCACCTCAAGCGTCATTCATGATTTAGTATTTTGTATACGTAATTAAGTTACTGGTTCATTGGAGTGGAGGTTTGAATAATACAAACAATATGAAGAAATTTTTGGCTTTTTATTCACAACAAAAAAGTTGATGTCGTTAAATACTAGTGAGTTAAAGACAAGTTGCAAAAATCTTGAAAAGAAGTTGCAACATGGTCATATCTTAGACATCAAAGCTGATGATTTATCCAACAAACTGAAGTTGTTACAAAAATATTTATCAGTTAAAAATAATACAGCTAATGGAATACTAAATTTCTTAAAAATGATAACACTTATTCAATTTCTTGTCTAGGCTACACAATATTGTTGACTATTCTCGTTACAGTTGCATCAACAAAAAAAAGTTGTTCAAAAATAAAGCTTTTAAAATCTTATTTGCGCTAGACCGTAAAAGAGATTAAATTATTTGGCTTTAATTTCAATTGAGAACGAATTACTTGATAATATTAATTATGAAAGTGTGACAGATGAATTTGCTTCTAAAAATGCTAAAAGATCAATGTCTAGAAAATAATAATCCACTACTTATATATATATATATATATATATATATATATATATATATATATATATATATATATATATATAAAAGTTGCTTGTAGCAGTTACAACTTATTACCAATGAGTGAAGACATGATGTTGTGGTAGTGAATTTACCAGTTGTTTGTTAACTAATTACAGTTTTGAATTTAGTGGAAAAAATTATTTACTAATGTTTTACAAAAAATAATTATGGGGTCTCACTTTGGTTTTCGCACAACACCTCAGAAATATTTCAGGCCAGGCATATCATTGTTGATGATTCTGCTTTAAATGAAATCATAATACTAGTGATATTATCAGGATTTTCCATATTATCAAACAATACCCACGCCTCTATAGAGAATATAAAGAATTTTGTTTTCTTTGTTCAACTTGATCTTCAAGTTTTGTTAGATTTCAAAATTATAAAATAACGATTAAAACGAAGGAAGATAAATATAGTTGATACATGTAAAATCAAGCCACTGAAAATTGACAATTGAAGATACGAACTTACACAGGATGTATTAGAGATCAATTTTTTAAAAATAATGCAATCCCCAATAATTTAACACAAAGTACACTCATTTTTTTTTCACTTTCTACAAAATAACAAGGTTTACAGTCATATTAAAATTTGCAAAATATAAGTAGTTATCACAATATTACTTACAATACAAAACATCAATAAATAACAGATAAAGACCGAGTCAGGTATTAAAATATTATACAAACAAAATGCAAAACTATATAACTACACCACATTAGTTATCTCTCTTTGCTATGGCCTTAACTCGGTCGGGATCGGTAGATTCTCAAATGCACATCAATAAACAACAAATAAACTACTAAAGCTTAGTGAGCAACATTATCCTTAAATAATAATATCACAATAACAATCATAATAATAATGTTGTAAAAATCTCAATTAATATTCTTTGATTAGTCCCTATGTGTTACCTAACTGACTAGAAGACGCCTAACAATTAATCCCTACCTACAAAATGAGCAAAATTGTAGCAAACGATGTAATTCGAACACTTTGAAGAAGTTCTATCTCAATATAAATATTTGAGGAGTTATTAGTGTCGTATTAATTATATTAACATATTTTTATGATATTAGTGGTATTTATAAACTTTTTTATGATATTAGTCATATTTTTTTTTAAATTCAACAAATTAGTAATTTAGAGTCCCTACTTAATCCCCGTTTAGCTAACGTCTAGCGTTTTTTATAACCTCATAATAATGAAAACATTAATAATAATTATTCACATTGTGTCTTTCAAATAACACATATATAACAATTATTCACATTGTGCCTTTCAAAAAACACACATACACATGCTTGTAAGTTCATATGGTGTTACGACCACAAAGGTTACCAATGACTTGTTAGTTTTCCTCAACGATAGTATTATAGACACAAAGGCTACTACCATACCCATATAATGCTTCATCGTGATATTAAAGCTACAAAGGCTATCCCCAAAATTAACATTTTCTCAAACCATAATATTAGAGCCACAAAGGCTACTAGGTATTATCCCCCCCCCCCCACACACACACACACATTGTTGATGTTTTCCAAATACCACGTTCATATTCACATGAATAGATAGTTAACTACTAACTATCAAGGTGGAAGGATGTATAATTACTCACTTTATAATAATTTACATGTACTAGTCTTCAACTTTTAAAGCCCAACCCCTGTCTCCCGTTTCACAACCCCAAACATTATCAAATAAACACATAACTCTTGAGTATTACAACTCAAGATATAACTTATTTGTCTATCACTCTTGACTCAATGTTTTCATCAAGTTTATAAACCCTCCTATGTATAACTAATTATAATCCATGAACTGTCACACCCCCAAACCGGAACGGCGGAAACGTTCGGGGGCGTAAGACGTCATGTTTAGCATCACAACCTATGAATAATAGGAAACATAGCAACACAACCAATACAGTGGATACATATATAAGTAAAATGTTTACATCAGTTTGAATTCTTGTTTTAGGTACATCAAAAGTATGTAAAGTAATAACATAAGACTCTTATTGCTCCAGCTTCTCAAATTCCAGTAGGTACCTGTCTACTGATTTCCTGAGAATACAAGCAGTTTTGAAAAAATATCAGCATAAAGCTGGTGAGTTCATAAGCATTTAGGTTTTGTAGAAAATGTTTTTTTGATCCTTTTTGAAAAGTGTTCCTCAAGAAAATCCTATATTTTCTTATGAAAAGCAGTTTTGAAAGAGTATCTGTTGGTAGAAAGTAAACCATCAGTTTTAGAAATGCCAGTGTTATCCTGGGAAAATCCTATATTTCCCTAAAAACAAGTTATCTGTTCTAGAGGTAGAGACGTCAGTTTAGAAACCCCTGATTACTATCAGTATATATATATATATATATATATATATATATATATATATATAAGTAGTTTTATTACTCAAAATAAAACAATGAAGAGTAGAGTCCGTAAATCAAAGTTAGTTTATACTTATTTGCGAGTCGTATAACCATACTTGATATAACCTAGAGACCTTTATAACGTTCTTCAGGCGTTAAGTTAAATGACATTTGTTCATCCCATGTGTGCCCGCCTAACTGTAGCTAGCAGTTCGGGTGTCGGATTGTCAGTCCTGGATAGATCTATTCACAAATCTCATGCTCTCCTTCCAGAAGACTCTGGTTATACTATGATAGGATTTAGTTCCGTACACTAAAGGGTACAGTATTGAAGTAGAGCCTCGCAGTTCTGTATAATCTAGTTTACTAGTGAGAAACAGTATAAAACAGTAGTTATTCTTGAATAAATGTACTTTATACTTCTGAGAAAACATACAACATAAACTAAATCGGCCATAGTTTATATATATTCAACCATGAAATCTGATTTTGTAGAAACTACCTAGAGGGTTATCCCAAACTATACCCATTATAGTTTACTAGAGTTGTTATGGGAGATCTTTTGTAAAACCTTTCTGAAAGATATGTAGTGAGATTTCCAAAATTACAATTTCCCTTATGCTCAACATGTTACAAAAGGGATAAAATATCTAAGTAAGTTATTAAACATGGAAATCGTTGAGTTGTATTAATAAGTTTAAAACTTAATAAAATACTTTGAGTTTGGCTTGTATTCCCCCCCCCCCCCCACCATCTTAAAAACATTAAAAACACGTAAAATGTAGGGGTATGAACTCACCTGCAGTGAGTAGTTTGGATGAAAGAGTGGTATAGGATGCTAGATGCCAAGTGGAAACTTGAACACACACACACACACACACAAATCCTAATAAGCATACAAGGACACAAATGAATATAATTAGTGTTTACACAACTAATCAAGTGAGTGAAACACCTTAGGGGCTAGGAAACACTCATATAGAAGTGTTATAACCACAAAGGATTGCATCTAAGGAGTTTAAGGCCACCCTATTGTGTTTACGACTAGGTGTTCACGACCATTAGGGTTTACGGCCACAAGTTCACAGCCACAAGAGTTTACGGCCGTAAACTCATGATGATTTGTGCTCGAAAGGGTGTTTTTAAGGTCTTACAGTCCACAAGGAAGTGTTCCAGCCTTAAGTCCAAGTCTTAGGAAGAGTTACGACCCCATTTGCACCTCTAATAAGGGTTTATGGCCAAGGGAGATGCTCTTGGTCGTAAACTCACTTTGATCGGTATTCTTAGATGAATTCAAGGTGCTAATCATGTCTTCATACTAGATATCATGTATAAGGAAGTCATACTTACGATTTAAAGGCAAGAAAGGGTGTTTTCAGCCCAAAACACCTAAGTGTTCTTGATGTTCTTGAGAATCTTCGAAGATCTAGACTCAAAGATGAAATCCATGGATGAAATCAATGATGATTCATGGAGAAGAGGAGTATTAACACTTAGATGGAAGGATTTACTTACATTATGAGAGTTTTTGAAGCAAATCCTATGATTTCTTGAGAGAGTTTTCGAGTTCCAAACCTTAGAAAGGAAAGAATGCAGAAAATGGACCAAACATCCTATTTATAGGTGGAGTTTACGGCCAGCATGGGTTTACGGCCACCATGAGTTTATGGCCGCAAACTCATGGATCCTGGCTGTAAACTCCTCACTTGAGGGTTTATGGCTTGATTGATGGTTTGGAACTTTAGTTGACCCATTCTAACACTTGGTCCCTTGATGTACTAAGCTTAGAACGCTCAAACAAACTCTAAACAGTGCAAGAAGTCAATAAAACAAGCTTAGCATTGATAAAGTTGACTAAATGTACAAGCCACGCGTTCCTTTCTCCTTCGCCACCATCTCGCCACAACAACTGCCACCGCCACCACCACTACGATCACTTCTGATACCAGCCGACCCTACCACTGTCACCTCCGTCACATATACCACCACCACATCTGCCACCACCATCTCTTTTGCCACCAGCCATCATAATCATATGTGATTACTCAATCTGTGAACAAACATATATGTATAATCATTTATGATTAGACATATACGTATAAATATGTATAATCATAGAAGATTATACCACTCTGTTATATAATCATTTATGATTAGGCGTATCTAGGTATGTTGGAGCGTTAGAGCGGCAAATGAGAAATATATAGCTGGGTTAAATCTCAAGATCTCTATTTTTTTTAATCTCAAATGAACCGTCATACACAAAGCAGTCGTTGTTTAATAAAAAAAACTAACCGTTGGATATCTTATGACCATAATCTTCACGGGGAAAACTAACCCTTGGATATTTTATTTAAAAAACTAACCCCGGGGACGTCCTCTTTTTGGTCACGGCGTTGCTCATTTGCACGTCCTCTTTCTGTTCGTTTCTTCGTTCGTCTTCAATTCCATTCAGAATGTTTTCTTAGTAATTTTGAGTATGTAAGGAGCGGCCATGGGTGAGTGCAGTCGTGCAGGTTGCAGTCACTTCTAAGATACCAAAAAAAATTAGTTTTGGTTTTTTTTTTTTTTTTTTTTTTTTGAAGATATGAAAGTGTTTACAGTTCTGATGATTATCTTTTTCTTTATATATGATCGTATACAGGTTTTACGATTGAATTTTTAAGAATTCTTTTCGATTCTGTTTATGGGGATCTCATTCTCATAGCCTCCTAACCTGGGTTTCACTTTTTATAACATTTTGGGTAACTAATATATTCTGTGAGAGTTCTTTACTTCTTTTCATGCTGTTAAAAAAATTCTCGTTTCTGTCTGTTTTACTTTCTATTGATGAGTTGTTCAGTAAAAGAGAAAGGATATCAATGATGTACATGGTTTTTTATCCATTGTTTCTCAATTTTAGGGTTCTCGAGTAAGAGATGGATGGAGATAATGATTATATGGTCATTTTGAAATATTAATAAGTTAAACTATCTAGTCACTAAAAATGTGATCAAACATTGTTTCAGACTATCAGGGAAGAAAAAAGAAACAAAAAGTAAAAATCGTTGCATCATGTTCACAAAAGGTGATAAAAGATAT
The DNA here is from genome assembly GCF_051521515.1 of Lactuca serriola. Classification (NCBI taxonomy): domain Eukaryota; kingdom Viridiplantae; phylum Streptophyta; class Magnoliopsida; order Asterales; family Asteraceae; genus Lactuca; species Lactuca serriola. The sequence continues at coordinate 101,013,196 of NC_136408.1, forward strand.
AAGGACAAGGACAAGGACGATTTCTGTAAATTAGTTATTATTAGAATACTTGGTTGAGATCAATGGGCATGAAGAAGAATTCAAACTAATAAATTTCAAAGAAAATTCCATAAGGTATGACTTTCATGAAAAGTTGTTGTTGACTTAGACTTCCTTTAAAAGCCACTACCTTTTCTTAATGTGATTGTAGATCTAGTCTGAAATTAGTTATGGCTGTTCTCTCAAAATTTGTTGAAGGATCATCTTCTTCATCTACTAATAATCATAAATATATATGAAGTATTTTTAAGTTTCCGAGGTGTTGATACTCGTTATGGTTTCACAGATCATCTCCATAAGGCGCTCTTGGATGCAAATATTTCCACCTTTTTGGATGATAAAGAGATTGAAACTGGTGGAGAGCTAAAACTGGAATTGGAGAGTGCAATTAAAACATCTAGGGCTTCTGTTATCGTGTTGTCCCAGAATTATGCTAGTTCCTCATGGTGTCTTGATGAATTGGTACTGATCCTTGAGCAACGTATGAGATCCAACCAAATTGTTATCCCTATCTTTTATCATGTTGAGCCCACCCATATTAAGAAGCAAGAAAGCACCTTTGGAGTTGCAATAGCTGAACACAGACAGAAGATGGAGAAAATGACAAATGCAAATAAAAGAAGTCAATTTGCTCAAAAGATTGAACGATGGACTAATGCCCTTACACAAGTTGCTAATTTAAAAGGGATGTATGCAAAGGGCAGGTAACCACTTTCTTATCCATATTTCCCTACTCCAATTTTGTTTGATTAATGCTTGAAATCATTTATTTTGTTCACCCTATGCATTTCAATATCATCAAAGACACATAGTTTTGATGCATTTAAATAATTTAGATACAGTTGTGGTTAGAATCAAATTTTGAACAACTTGCTATGCATATATTATTTTAACATAATTTAATGTTATCTGATTAACCAATATAATAACTTTCACATGCTTACTACTAAAAGCTGAATTTTTAACCTACTATTAGTTATACCATTTGACCTTTAAATAATAGCCTCTTTTGTAATGAAAAATAATTTCTCTTGTATATATATAATGAAATTTGATGGCCTCTTGGTGAAATCTTGTATTACAGTAGCTCTGTTCTTATTAGAAATGAAGATTATGATTTACACAAGTTGCTAACATGACATTGTTTTGAAGTGAAAAACTTAATGAGAATTACTAACCTAAGATAATTTAATTTCAACTGGGGATCTTTGGATAAATTAAATCTCCAAATCCTGTTTGTTAGTATTATATATTTTATTTTGTACTTATTAAAACTAAATTTCAGAAAAGAGAAAGAGTTTGTCGAAGAGATTGTTAAGGACATCTACCGTAGATTACATAAGATGATAAGTGATCTGCCACAACTATTTGGGATGGGTGATTCCATTGAATTCATCACTTCATGGTTGAAAGATGATTCCTCAGAATCATATAGGGGAGGCATTCTCACTATTTTGGGTATGGGTGGCATATAGGGAAGACAGCTTTAGCCAAATATGTCTACCAGTTAAATTTTCGTGAATTTGACGCAACCTGCTTTATTGAAGATATCAGTAGGACATGTGACGCCAATTATAATGGGTTGCTTGATCTACAAAAACAACTCATTGATGCCATTTCAAAAAAAAGTTCAATTCAAGTTTATGATGTTCCTGTATACACCTCAAAGATAGAGAATGTATTGGCCTATAAAAAGGTGTTTCTAGTATGTTGATTATGGCGTCATGAGGAGTCATTCAAAGTGTTGAAACACAAAATGGTAAGAAGTCATTTATGCGTTTAAAGTATGTTTTATTGTTTATATACATGTATATATACATAGCAATTTCAAAGTTTTTTTGGCGTTCCATTTCTTCTTAGGGTAAAAGAAACACTGTAGGCCTTGCCCTTGACATGCGAATGCTTGAGAAAGAGAAGCCAGGTGTATCATCTGAGCTGGAAACAAGTGCATTGAGTAACATGGATGATCTGATGATCCTACACCTGAATTATGTGCAAATGAATGGGTCTTTTGAGAATTTCCCAACAGAATTAAGATGGTTGTGTATGCATGGGTTTCCTTTGGAGTCTATACCTTTAGGCTTACGAATGGAGAATCTGGTTGCTCTGGACCTGTCATATAGCAAAATTGTATCATTTGACATTTGTTATCCATCACAACCTCGGAAGAGGCAAAAGGTAACTTCTCTCCATTTATTAGTCTTCCTTATTGGGTTGATGAAATTCACTAGTATTCTATTCTCCATTCATGCAGTTAAATGGATCCTGCTCTAGAGAGAAAAAGTTGCTTGGATCATTGAAGATTCTTGATTTAAGTTTTTGTGAACAACTTCGTAGAGTGGGTGGCTTTGATGAACTTCATGCACTTGAGAGATTGATACTTACAAATTGCTTTCATTTGATTGACATTTGCAAATCAATTGAGCAATGTGCTGAACTTGTTCTAGTTGATCTGAGCAACTGCAGAACACTTAAAAACCTTCCAAGAACCATAGGCATGTTAAAGAAGGTTAAAACATTATTGCTAGATGGTTGTAATCTCAACAAAACCCAAAAATGGCTCAAGGCTAACAACAGTGGCATAAACACAAAACACTCTTCCTCCATCATTTTGGAGGCCATACCGAGTGATTGGAAGTTCTTTACGACTTCTTTATCGACTTCTTTAGTAAGCTTGTCACTTGAAAATACTAATTTGTCCAATGAATCCTTTCCCACGGACTTCAGTTGCCTATCCATGTTAAGGGATTTATATTTGGATGAAAATCCAATCGTTTCCCTTCCCAATTGTCTAAGAAACCTTCCTAGGCTTGGATTAGGCATAGAAGAAAGGGGCCATCAATATCATTTACAATCCCATCATCTCCTAACAATCTCAGGGGATTGAATTTCTGCTTTGTGCAAACGTCTCAATTTTCGAATGATAGTTTCCTAAATTTGCCCCTGATCAGAATAAGTAATAGAACAAAAAAACAGACATGGATATACGAACATTACATTCAGAAGGTGAGTGTAGGTGGAGGGTGTGTAATATTGTTAAGCCATTGGATGTTTGGGATGAAGGAAATGAAAGGTGGTGATAAGGTTACTATTACTGTAATAGAGGGACCAGACAAAGTTACAAAGGAGTGTGGGGTGATGTTTGTGTATGAAGATGGTGAAGAAGAAGATGTGTTGGGTTATTACAAATCATGGAATCACATCATTGGTGGACATCTCACTGGATTTCAGTTAACAACAGGACAATATATTTTGCAGAATGAGCGTTTTTTGGTGCATGGTACTGAAGTAAATAGATATTATCGTCCACTTGTTGGTGATGGTGCCAGCTTTGAAGGTAGATGTTATTCTTATTGAATATTTTTTTGTCATGTTTTATGTGTTACTGATGTGCCAAGAACATGTAGATATCCATAAGCTTTTGAAAACTAGAGTTGTCCATGGATTGCATTAGAATTGATTCCTTAGATATTTTGACTCAACCTTTTCAAATAGATGGATCATAACATGATCTATTTAAATGAAATGATTTTTCCCTTAATCAACACATTTATTATTGGTTATATTGACCTTAACAAATAAGAGTTTATTTTTATATAGTATATATAAGTTAAGTTGTATTTTTAATTTTTCTAATGGATGGATCCAGCTATGAATTGATCAAGTTTCTAGATATGTTGGATCATATAAATACATAGGCTGAGATCTTGACCCAACTCATTGACGGACCTATCTATCTACAAACAGCTACTGTTTTTTAACTGAACTTCTATAACACAATGTTCATGTCCAAGTGGATGTACGTATGTGAATGATAATTATTGTATTGCTTTTTATTTGTTTCCATCTTAAGACGAAGTGTGGTTTAGAGCTTTTTCCAGAAGGAAGTCCGACATACTTGGCGACTCACATGAGGTATATTTTTTGACACCAAAACTTTTCTCTCATCATTTGAATAAAAGGGGATGTAATAAAATAAAAGAAGTTGCTATAACCTTGCAATTAATGGATGTTTGGAAATTCCCTAGTTATCAAGTCTTGTTAAAAGTAAATAAACAACATATTGACCTCTAATCACTATTCTCACTTACCTCCATCTTTGTTTAAATCTACACATCAGTAAGGATCAATACAAGGTGAAACTTCTTCCGAGTGCCGCCACTCCATCACCATCCACCACCGGCTTCCCTCAGTCAAATCCCATCGCCGCCCCTCCCAACTAGTCAGGAGGCAGCCTTTGCTCCACCGCTTCCACTGGAAGATTCTCCTACGCCGCACACGAATGCGGATCCAGACGAAGCGTCGAGTGCAACGGCGGTGCCGCCGCCCCTCCATCCACCGTCGCTGAATTCATACTTAATGAAGCAACTTCTACTAAGTTAATCTTGTCCGCATGTGCCACCACGAGAAACACAAACTCAACACCTATATGTGCTACAAAGAAGGAAGTTCTGGTAATTATGTTGGACTATTTATAAACATTTCTTTTGTTTTACTAGCTTGTGTCTCAATTGTTTGTGGTTTGTTGTCAAATTATCGCGTGTTTCGTTTCTTCTTAATAAAGATTGTGTACCAAACCAATCAAACATCTCGATTGCCATGTTTCAATGTAGTTTAAACTTCACCTGCCTTTATCATTTCTTAGTACATTTTCTAAAGACGTGTTGGTATTTAATATCATCAATATTATTTAAGTGTAATATGTTGGCGAGAGCAAATATGGGAAGTAGATAAGACCAGAATAATAGCATTATTTGTTGTATAAGTTATCATTTTTAGATCCTTAATCATAGGCTGTATAGCAGGCTAGATTGGTAATCCCTTTCCTATATAAATCTTGTTCCCATTATACAATTGAATTAATAAAAACCATAGGAAGATTTCCTTCCTAAGACAAGAATAATAGCATTATTTGTTGTATAAGTTATCATTTTTAGATCCTTAATTATAGGCTGTATAGCAGGCTAGATTGGTAATCCCTTTCCTATATAAATCCTGTTCCCATTATACAATTGAATTAATAAAAACCATCGGAAGATTTCCTTCCTAACGCACCTGTATTCAAGTTCACATAATAGAATTAAATTTGTTGACCAAAAGTGATTTGTTGAATACTGAACAAGGTAGGATGGTGTAGGAGTGCACAATTGTTCAAGTTTTCATGATTCAAAGTACATTGTTGATTAGGGGCAAAACCCCTAAACAAACAAACGGGGGTCCAGGGGTAGCACCCCCTGGCGGGGTCCAAAAATCTGAATTTTTTAGAAAAATGACCTTTTTCCTAGAGATCCGTTTTATGACAGGTTTGGTAGTTTTGATGACAATTTGTAACTGTCTTGTGACAGTTTTCAGACAGGAATCATATAGCCGTTTTTTTGGTCATTTTCTGGTACATTTTCTTTAAAGAACATTTCACATACATTCTTTGATTTCGAATCTCTGAATTTTATCCAATTGAATGTTCGATCTATACCATCGAAATACTTTAATTTGATAGTGAATCACGACTTTCTGAGAATCCAAGCAATCTGTTCATCCCATATTTCTAACAAGACAGTCTCTCGTTTTCAATTAGATTTTTTTTTGTGTGCGGATTCATTCTACATACATCATTTGATGAGAGAGATTATGTGTTGGATTTGTTCGTGTATCCTGTTTAATTTTTGTGCACCGAATAATTGGTATTTCGTAAGCCAAATGCTATAGCATTCTCGGCATTTTCATACGTTTGATAAATTCATGTTCTATGTTGATTGATATGGTTAATTTTAAAAAAGACCTAAAACTTATACTTTTTTCGTTCTAAACCAAAAGTTATTTTTACCAATTAAACCAACTATTTTTTTTCATTTGCTCAGATTTGCAGGTTACCTTTTGTTAATATGTTTCCCGAAAAAAAACTCTACATTCTCTAAAGATTTCCCAAATGACCTAAGGTTAAAAAAAACGTTTTTCCTCACGTTGTATCATTACATGAATGTAAAAAGTTTAAAACCACAAGCCTTCGACTCCCAAACATACCTAAAAGGTTACATGTTCACGAAATCTAATTAGTAAAATAGTAAAAGACTCTAGAAATACGGTTATAATGGCATAGAACAATGAAGATTTATTGTTTGTCATTGTTGTGTTTGTTGATGACATCCATATAATCGGCAATAAGATATACATAATAGAATCCTAGCACCAAATTCACCAACAATATTAAGATCACCACTTGTTTTCGTTTTCTCCACGAAACCTACATGCAAGAAGAAAGAATAAGAACATGATTAGACATTTAAAAAGGAAAAAAAATTGTCTTATGTGATTTTGGATATATGTTCAAACAAAGTATATGAAGTTCCAGAATTGTTCCCAAGTTTGTGATTAGATCCTCCTTTCCCAACCATAATGGGTTTTTTCATCATGTCTGACTTGGGATATCTCTCTCTCTCTTTGTAATGATACTACCAAGACCCTATCTGGTTTGTTCCTCTCCCAATCCTCCTTTGCTTGATTCTTGTTCGTACTAACATGAAAACATGCATCCCATGCAGGATACCTACCAACTTTAATCCAAAGCTCCCTTCTGAATGCAACCCCATTTTAGACCCGACACGTTATTAGAGTCTCGTTAGAACACTACAATATCTCACTTTCACTTGTCCTGATTATTGTTTATGTGGTTCAACAAATTTTCCTCTACATGCATGATCTGCGAGAATCGTATTTCATTTCCCTCAGATGTATCCCCGCTACTTCAGGGAAGTATTACGCATGGCCTTTCGATTCGTCTATCTCATACCGATTGTTTGTCTCTTATTGGGATGGTTGTCCTCGGACATGTCGGTCAGTGTTTGGGTTTTGTTTCTATCTTGGTGACAACCTCATCTCGTGCTCACTTAAACTTCAACATGTTGTTTCTCGGTCTAGCACCAAAGTTGAGTATCGGGGTAGATAATGTTGTAGCCAAAGTTGCTTGGCTTCAAAATCTCCTCGAGTTAGGTTATATCTTATCCAATAGTATTGTTGTTTTTTTCTTGTATGTAAGTGTCGTGTAACATCTAACCTACTACAACACTACCAAACATGTGGAAAATCAATTAAATTTTGTCAGTAAACATGTTAACATGTTATCTGGTCAAGTTCGATGATACACGTCTGTCCTCACATCAGTTTGTAGATATATTCACAAAATGATTACCTACAACAATTATATATGAACTTTAGGGATACTTTAAGCATTTGGAAACCCTATGCTCCAACCGAGGGTGTGTTAAATGTTATGCATTTGTTTGTTCATATTGTATAGTGTAGGGTATTTTATAGCTGATATGCATTGGAGATCACTTCTCTTAAATTAATGTAACACGCGATAATTTAACACAAAGTACACTCATTTCTTTTTCACTTTTTACAAAATAACAAGGTGTACATTCATATTAAAATTTGCAAAATACAATTAGTTATCACAATATTACTTACAATACAAAACATCCAAAGACCGAGTCGGGTATTAAAATATTATACAACCAAAATGCAAAACTATAAAACTACTCCACGTTAGTCTTCTCTTTGTTGTGGCCTTAACTCAGTCGGGATCGGTAGATCCTCAAATGCGCATCAATTAATAACAGATAGACCACTAAAGTTTAGTGAGCAACATTATCCTTAAATAATAATATCACAATAACAATCATAATAACAATGTTGTAAAAATCTCAATTGATCTTTGATTAGTCTCTATGCGCTACCTAACATACTAGAAGACGCCTAACAATTATTCACTCCCTACAAAATGAGCGAAACACTAGAAAACGATGAAATTTTAACACTTTGAATAAGTTTTATCTCAATATAAATATTTGAGAAATGATTAGTATCGTATTAATTATATTAACATATTTTGTTATGATATTAGTGGTATTTACAAACTTTGTTATAATATTAGTCATATTTAATTTTTTAAAACTCAACAAATTAGTAATTTAGGGTCCCTGTTTAATCCCCGTCTAGCTAACGTCAAACGCTTTTTATAACCTTGTAATAATGAAAACATTGATAACAATTATTCACATTGTACCTTTCAAATAACACATATACACATGTTTCTAAGTTCATATGGTATTATGACCACGAAGGCTACCAATGACTTGTTAGTTTTCTTCAACGATAGTATTATAACCATAAAGGCTATTACCATACCTAAATAATGCTTCCTCATGATATTAAAACTACAAAGGTTATCCCTAAAATTAACATTTCCCTAGACCATAGAGTTACAACCATAAAGGCTACTAGGTATTATCCCCCACCCTCCCCCTAATTGTTGATGTTCTTCCCACACCACATTCATATTCAAATGATGGTTAACTACTAACTATCAAGATGGACGAATGTATAATTACTCACTTTGTAATAATTTACATGTACCAGTCTTCAACTTTTAAAGCCCAATCTTTGTCTCCAGTTTCACAACCCCAAACACTATCAAATAAACACATAATTCGTAAGTATTACAACTCAAGATATAACTCATTTGTCTATCACTCTTGACTCAATGTTTTCATCAACTTTATACACCCTCTTATGTACAACTAATTATAATCCATGAACTTAGTTGTCTATGTGTCTTAATTCATTAATACATAGATTAAGTCCTACTAAAATCATCATTTCATTACCTTGAGTATCGATGTTCAAGTTCATCTATATGTCTTGATTCTTATCGATGTTCAAGTTCATCTATATGTCTTAATTTTTTAAGACATAGGTTTATTTCCACATTTTTCTTTAATTCATCAACTCGAGCATTAAAGCTGCATGTATACGTCATATATATGACTTAATCTCATGGTTAACTTTCCCATATCAAAATTAATTATGCTTCATGTGTAATTCATTCATTTAACTTAATCTACTAAGATATCATAACATTTCACTAATCTAACAATTCACCAAATTAGGGTTCATAATCACCCCTTTTAATATATGTGAATTAAGATATAAGTTTAATATAAAGTGATTGGAATATGATCAATGAGCCTTCTACATCATTACTACAATGACTTTCTTTTAATTCAAGCATTAAGGTTTCATCATCTCAATCAATTTTATCATTAGAGCTCAAATGAGCTTCAAGAACAAGATGGTACCTTTGATTCAGGTAGAAATGGCCCTGATCCCCTTGATCCTCAAGCTCCAAGTTTTTTCAAGAATCACCCAAATCACCCCTGATTACTTTTATAGTGTGTGTATCAAAAATTGAAGAAAGTATATGATGATTATACTCCTTATCTTCATTTACTGATTAACCGACTTTGTTCTTGACACATTACATTGTTTTCCTATATTATCATCATACTATCGGACACATGACATTATTATTCTATTACACATCTTTTTATAATTAATTCTTGATAAAGCAATGTACATTAACGTTTTACATCAAAAGATGCCTTAACTTGGTTTTATGTGTCATGTAAATTAATAATTACACTTTGTGTGATTCCTGCAACTCAACACTTAATCAAATATCCAGTTTTACCCCTGGTTATCAATAACTCCATATCTAACAGTTTAACTCAATCCCAAAAACTCAAGCTTCCTTGCATTATTGTGAAGGATTTTCCCGACCTTCCTTGAACACAATTGATAGTAATGCAGTGCATTGTTTATATGAAATAAAAAGTCAATCATATATGCAATAATACTACATCCTGGTTACATTCGAAAATTTATGGTTGGATATCATGCAATCAAACACCACATGAATAAATTAGTTATCTATAATAGAGATCCTACGAAAAAAAGGTTAAGCAATTAGCAAACCTCTTGGAAGCATCTAAAAGTACAAAAACCTTGTCTTCTCATGGATCCACCAATTAACCTCAACATTTGCATGTAACTTTATTTTTATAAAGCAAAAACAATATCATTATAACACCATATTCATATGATATAATGAGAAACATTTTGATACTAAAGCATGATATTCACCTGTTAATCTTGAATAACCTTATATCCTAACGTGTATATTTTTTTGAATTTTTTTATTTGCGTAGTATATTAAAATAACCTGCAAACCTGTTCATCGAGCAAAATGAAAAAAATAAATGATTTTAATTGCTAAAATAAACTTTTGGTTTAAACAGGAAAACTTAAAAAAATTTGTTTTTTTTTCTTATAAACTATTATTAGGGTGGACATACCGCTTTTTTGTAGCAAAACGGGTAAACAAACCCGTGATCATATTTTGGATTAACTTTTGTGGTGACAAAAACCAATAAGTCAATAAATTATTTCGAAACCCAAAACGAAAAGACTACTAAGTAAAGCAATGAAAAAAATATATTTTATTACATGAATAGATAAAAGTCTAAAACATCAAAACGTGCAAACCCAAACCCAAAAACCGAGAAACCGATGAAACCGAAACAGAAGCAAAACCGACGGTTACGGTTTGATTTTTTTAAAAACCAAAAAGTCAGGTTCGGTTCGGGTTTTTACCCAAAAACCGACCCATCCAATTCGTAAAACCGATCCATACTTAAAATCGACAAACCGTCCCAAGAAACCGACCCATCCAACCCGAGAAATCACCCGTACTTGATTGTGTTTTGGTTGTAATAGATTATTCCGGACTTTGGTTGTAACTTGTAATATACTATTTGTTGTAAGACTCATGTTTTTTGAAGTATTTAACTTAAATTTGATGTTTTTTGAAGTATTGGATTTGTTGCTTTATTTGTAGAAAATGTGTTAAAACCCAAAATCCATGAGTTTAAACCCAAAACACGTGAGTGTATGAGTTGAATCCAAAAAACCGAAAAACCGTCCAAATAGAACTCAGAACCTGAGAAAGCGATTGGGTTATGAAATCCAAAAACCAACCATTTATGGGTTGGGTTGAGTTTGGGTCCAAAACCGACCCAAACCGACCAATGCACAACCCTAATTAGGGTGGATATAGTTGCTTGTTTGTAGCGAAACGGGTAAACAAACCGGTGATCATATTTTGGATTAACTTTTTTGTGACAAAAACCAATAATTCAATAAATCATTCCAAAAACCCATCCAAAAACCCAAAACGAAAAAAGACTACTGAGTAGAGCCCTGGAAAAAATATATTTTATTACGTAAACAGATAAAAGTCTAAAACATCAATTTTTAATCCAAATTTACCAAAAAAAATAATCGTTAAAATCCTTCGTGTTTAGCACTCTTCTCTATTCTCCTTTTAGAAGCAACCACGTAGGAAGACACCTTGTGAAATTAAAACCCTGGAGAGCGAAGGCAACGGTAAGCAGGCAAAGAAAAGCGAGAAATGGAACAAGGCGAGGGTTCTGGTTCAAAGCCATCCGATGAAATTTGGTCCAAACTTGGTATTCCCTCTTTTTCTGCTCTTCAATTAACATTCAAAATTTCTCCTTTTTCTCAATCGCTACATGCCCCGTTTACAGTTGCACATAGAAATTATTTCTCAAAGGAATCATCCGTAAACCACATTATCGATTTGCGTATGTGATTGCCACTGAGGATTCCATGGCTCCTTTATTAAAATCTTGAACCTTTCTGCGGTTTCTTGCTGACAGTCGAATAAACATTTCAAATTTACCCTTATGGGTATTCCTATCTTTATTGATTAATATAGGGGGTGCTTAAATGTGTAGGATTAAAGCGATTATCGTGAGTTCAATAATCAAATTATTGCATAATCAATAATAGTCAATGATAGATAAGTAATCTTACATTTACCAGAATCAGGTTTCTTGTCTCAATCTCTTGTTTTCACTGCAATTTTGATATTTGATTGATTTAGGGTTATTTCATTAATACTTTGCCTAACTACTTTGTAACTTAAACATGAAATGCTAAATATTGGAAAAAAGGAATTTTTAATAACAGATGAACAAAGTGTGAATTGTACATGACCTGATGTGGAGTCTCTTGAAATCAAACTTTTACTCATTAATGATTAAGGAGACAACCTCCTGGAATGATATTAGCTTTTAGCCATATTGGGGTTTGAAAAACTCAAGAAATCACAATTTTCACTTACACTAATAAGTACCAAATCAAGTTATTAGCTTTCTTAAAACGCATAACTTGACATTTATTCAGTCTGATTGTTGCCAAATATTCGTGTAGCAACTATACAAAACTTATTGCAAAATTGGATCTTTTAAATGATGGTAAAAAGTTAAAATGTTCTTGATTCATAATTTTTACTATTTCAAAGAGTAACCTGCAATATATAAGTCCTGATAAACTGTTACAATCATGTCCCAGTTCCATCAAACAACAACATTTCAGATATTGAATTGAGGTTAGAAGAGGTGGAGATAAATTCAGAGGTTAAAATCTCTTCATTTGAAAAGCAACAATGGTGTAAAATTACAAGAAATTCAGATCTCTCTTCTGCAACATTACAAAATAAGAGGTACTTAATCACTACATTTTATATATTCACAAGCAACATTAACCACTGAACCAATTTTTTTTCACAGTATAAGAAAAAACAAAAACAAAGTCCTATGATGTTGAAATTAAATGCTATATAATTATGCAGTTTAAATGTGATTTATGTTGATGGGACTGATGTTTCAACTGAAGATACAATCATGATTCGTTGTGGAAGTGAGATAATTCCTGGACATGTTTCAGAAGGTATATTATATAACATCATGCTAATAAGAGAAACCTTTTACTTATTTTTTTTAAAAAGATAAGTGCCAATTGTAATCTTTTGATTTCTTTTGATGTTGAAAGGCTATTTGAGTTACAGATTCAAAGTAATGCCAAAGGATGAGCCTTCCAAGAAGGTGTTAAAGGTATAAAATCTGCCCTAATTTATTTGATTCAGTGTCCCATTATGCTCTCAAATATTTTTTAAACAACACTTTCTTCATACAACACTTAGTGTTCAATTATCATATAGTGATAAACATGTGTTTTGTTTATTCTAGATTTCTTTAGATTCAGACCATGCAAAATGCAGCATATGTTTAAATATTTGGCATGATGTTGTCACAGTTGCACCTTGCCTCCATAACTTTTGGTAAATTTCTTGACAATTTCATTTTCTTAAAGAAATAAACTTTCAATTAATTCTTTAGTTTTGTTATTTAAAGCAACGGATGCTTCTCAGAGTGGTTGAAAAGGTCACAAGCAAAACATGCAAGTGTTCTTTGTCCCCATTGTAGAGCAGTTGTACAATTTGTAGGAAGAAACCACTTCCTCCACAACATTGAAGAGGTATCATTTGAGATTTAAATATCATTCTATGAATAAATTTATTCATATTACACATATACATTTCTTATTTGTAGGAAATACTCAAAAGTGATTCTTCTTTAAGGCGAAGTGATGAAGAACTTGCAGTTTTAAACACCTATTCACTAATAAAATCACCTCTTGTAAGTCAAATCACTCGTATAGTTGTATTTCATATGTTTGTTTTCATGAGATTTTGTAATTATGTAAAGAATCTTTATTACTTCTGATGATAATGCTTGAACTTTATGATCATTAGGTGATTAATAATGGAAAGAAACCTCGAAGAAAGAGGTCACATTCAGTGTCTGAAGAAGATAATAGTAGTAGTGGCACAAATCTTGCATGTGCTCAATGTGGTAAATATATAAAATGTCATTTATCTGGTGTAAAAAAAGAAACATGGCCTTAGTACTTTTTAAACAACAAAATTGATATAGATTATACAATCTGTCAAGATCATTCCACAAAAGTTCTGAAGTTAAAAACTTATCATTTCGATTCTTGGAAGTTGAAATTGGATCTGTTTTTATTGAACTTCATGTGCTAATAATGACAAATCACCAATCTTTCTTCTACATTTATACACAACTGATTCTTTTACATATTATTTAGGCACAGAATATGCAGGATTTCGATGTAATCAACACACAGTGCATCTTCAATGTCATGCATGTGGAGGAATGATGCCTTCAAGAACAGATATTAATATACCACAACACTGTGAGTGTTGTAAAATAATTCGATTTAGTTTCATCTTGGAGTTTATTACTTTATTATTTAAATCATATGATTGTTTATGTTGTGAAAATGATTAATGTTTTCCTTATGCTTGAAGGCATAGGGTGTGATCGAGCATTTTGTGGTGCTTATTGGAATTCTCAACAAGTTACAAGAAGTGATTCGTTTCATATGTGTGCTTTTGATACTTTTAAACCAGTAAGCTATTGATATTTTCTCATTTTTTTCTTTTGGTTTTTTGGAAGATGAAACTTTGGTTGTGTTTGGAATGATGGAATTGGGGAAGGAATGGAATGGAATCGTTAATTCCATTGGAATGAAAAAAAAGATGTTTGCTTTGTGTGATGGAATCAAATGGGACTGAGACTTGATATGATTTTAGTTGAGTTTCAATTCTATAGCTCAAAAATATATATTTTTTATAATCTTATATGTGTTTTTAATGAGCTTTTATTATGTATAATATTTTCTTCTTAAATAAAAAAAATCAGTAACTATAATAAAATAACGTATAACGTAAAGTCAATACCATAGATTGTATTTTAACTAATTCGAAGTTATGTTTTCGAAAAATAGCTAGAATATATTTTGTTATTATAATGATATAATCGTTTGTTTCTAATGAGCTTTAGTTATCTTTAATATTTTATTTTTGCAAATATAAACTTCATTAGTTATAATCAACTAATGTATAAAGTAGAGTTAAAAGTAAAACTATATACAATATATATTTACATATAATATAAAATTTTCATATGAAACTTCATTCCATTCCTACAGATGAACCATGGAATGTAATGACTCATTCCATTACCTTTGCTTATTCTATTATCCAGATTCCTATGTTTCTCTTTATTTATCAATGTTGCTTTCATGGTGTATATTTTTTGAAAGCATGATTAAAAGTTCTCTATATAACCTTTTGGTTTTAGATTAAAAATTGTTGTAATTCAACCTGTAAAAACATTCTACAGATTGCAGAAAGGATTATAACAAGAATTCCTTTTTTGGCACATGAAAGGAACAGACATGAACAAGATGTAAGAAGCTACTTTCTTTTGTTCTACATAAAAAATATTCATATATAGTTTATCAGATTAAGTCATGTAAAACAGAACCTTAATGAGATACATACTATGTTTATAAACATTAATGGAATTTGATTACTTATTAGCATATTTTTCAGATAACTGAAAGATGTATAAGACAGATGGGGAAAACTCTACAGAATGTTGTCTCAGAATGGATTACAAAGTTGAATAATCGAGAAATAGGTAAAGCAATTGCTTTATGATGATTAAAGTTAGAAAATGGTTAAAATGTTAAATGCAAAAAAATAATGCAACAACTTTGCACATTTCGTTTTCCTATTTATGCAACAAAATGGTTTTTCAAATATAAATGTGCAACCAAATGTCATTCTAAGACCAAAATATGCAACAAAGTTATGCTTTTCAAGTCTTAAGGTCAAACTAGTTACTTTCAAATTGAAAACCAATGTGGTTTATAAGTCAAAGGTAAGTTGTTATCAATCTTTGGAGTTAAAGCAACACGTTTGAGAGTCAAAAGTCAAACATTTGACAATCAAAAGTCAAATGTGGTTATTAAGAGCTTAAATTATGAACACTGCAGATCGTACAAGGATGCCACTGAATCACACAGAGATGATTACAGCTGGAACACATGTTTGCAAGTATGTTTTATGAGTTTGCACAATAGATTTATTGGTTAAATGCAAGAAATAGCAACATACTTTTATTACAATATACAAATAAATTGTTGTAATAGAATGAAATAGAAGTAGGATGCTATACTATACATGAAAGTGTGTTGCTATTTCGTGCATTAAGCCGTGTATTTAAATAGTTTTTAGCATCTTTGACTTGAGTTGGAAAATGATTATAATTTTTGAAATTGCTTGATTTATGTTTTCGTGCAGTGATTGCTTTGATAAGCTAGTGTCATTCCTCTTGTACTGGTATCGAGTCAGCATACCAAAACATGTACGTATATCCACATTTCAATCACTTGTAAATTATGTTTGACCACAAAAGTCAAACTACCTTTTTTTTTTCTTAATTGGAGGAAATTTATGTCTTCAAAAGTCAAAATTTTGGAGACATCATTTTGTGATTACGGGTGATTGACTTTTTGAATTCATGATTGGGAAATCTCTAGAAAGCTTGTGTCATGTTATGTCATGTCCTGTGTAACAAATGCAGTCTGAGTGAGTGAAATCCTGACATTGGAATTTGTTCTTGTAGCTTCTACCTGCCGATGCGGTGCAAAGGGAAGATTGTTGGTATGGTTACACTTGTCGAACACAACATCATAGTGAAGATCATGCTCGTAAAAGGAATCATGTTTGTCGTCCCACGAGGGGTAGTATTGGAAATTAGTAGCGATTTGAAATTGTTAGCATCTATTTTCTTTGTTTTTGTAAAATAATTTTGAAGGTAATGTAACTAAACTTGTGTTTTAAAACAATTGCGTTTTATTTTTTTCATTGAGACTGATGTTAGTGCAACAAAATTAATGATTTCTTATCTCACCAAAAAGATAGGAAAGAGGCTTGCATCTTTGTGTAAAATACTTTAATGTCCTTATCATTTTAATCTTACAAAAAAAATCTGAAAATTTTATCCAATCATGTAACAAAATGTAACACATCTTGTCAAGAACCAAACAAAGTTTGTCATTTTGTGAATGTGTTTAACTTAGAAAAATATGGGCAGAAAACAATGTTAGATGGGTTCTGGTTTAACAGATTTAACTAAAACCACTCAAACGACGTCGTTTGGAGTAGTTCCCAGAGACAAAACGAAGATAAACAAACCTTCTGGAAACGTCTCTTGGAAATATAAAACCCATCATTTCGTCTCTAGGGTTTTGTTATCCTCTCCGTTTTCAGTCACTACTAGGAATATCACAGCAACCACCTAATCTCTACCCAAGGTATGAATTGTCTCTCTAACAACTTGTATTTGTTGTAATTGATTGATGTAAATTCATTGCTGTTTAGTTTCAAAATCGACAGTAGCCTTGAATTTATATCCGGTTTTAACGTTGAATATTAACTTGCGAATTGCATAATCCAAACGAATCTGTACCTATGGTTTACTGAATTGGTTTTATTTTCTTGTGGATTGTTTTAGGTTTAGGAAATGGCAGCTGCTCAGTTGACATCGACCTGCTTTCTTCCGTCGTTTGAAGGTCTGAAGTCTTCAACATCCAAAGTTTCATCGATTGTGGTGTCTTCTCCGTTTAGAAGCTCGACACTCAGGTCAACCCGTAGTCTGGTCGTCAAATCTGCTACTACCGTTGCTCCCAAGGTCAATTCTTGCACCAATTTTTACTTCTGCTACCTACTCTTTATACACTATCTGCTTTTTTGCTTTGTATAAT
This sequence comes from Lactuca serriola, assembly GCF_051521515.1. Taxonomy (NCBI): domain Eukaryota; kingdom Viridiplantae; phylum Streptophyta; class Magnoliopsida; order Asterales; family Asteraceae; genus Lactuca; species Lactuca serriola. Next base: position 101,030,638 of record NC_136408.1, read on the forward strand.
AGCCAATAGTATTGATTCCTACAAAAGGCTCAAGGAAATGAAATACTTGTTCTTAATTGGCATTTGACAACCAATCACTTTGACTACGAGTATACCTTAGTTTCTCTTTTATGGAGTTTGATTAATAAACTTGGTTTTGTGAGTCTTTTTCTTGGCGTCTACAATTTTGCAAACTTGTTATCACGATTAGGTGGTGTATGGATGTTTGTTTATAAGGTGGTTAAAATCAGAATCAAAATTCGTTTTGCAATTCTCGTGTTAAGATTCTATTCTTTCCAAAAACACTTTCTGATACACGTGGTCTTTCATTTCATCCTGCAGTACACTTCATTGAAGCCATTGGGTGACAGAGTATTGGTAAAAATCAAGGCTGCTGAGCAGAAAAGTGCAGGTGGTATATTACTCCCATCCACTGCACAAACAAAACCTCAAGGTGGTGAAGTTGTTGCAGTTGGAGAAGGCAGGACAATTGGCCAAAACAAGGTGGAAATTGGTGTCAAGGTAGTAATTATTTTCTTATTGCTAAAAGCACTTAGGATTTAAATGTATGTATTGAAATAATTTAAACTAACTATTTGTATAATTATTTTGAAGACTGGTACCCCAGTTGTATACTCCAAATATGCAGGGACTGAAGTTGAGTTTAATGGATCAAACCATCTCATACTGAAGGAAGATGACATTGTTGGTATTCTTGAAACAGAAGATGTTAAGGATTTGAAACCTCTTAATGACAGAGTTCTTATCAAGGTTAGTATTTAGTAACCCTTGTATTCTTAAGGGGTATTTTGGGCCATAAATATGACAATAGAATCCTCTTAATTTCATCTTCTACTTTGTATAAAAGGTTGAGGAAGCTGAGGAAACGACAGCTGGTGGCTTATTGCTTACACAAGCAAGCAAAGAAAAACCCTCTATTGGCACTGTAAGTGACACCTGTCACATTGTATCTTAATATTTTTTTTTTCTTTTGCGTCTAATGATGCTTAATGTGGACTTGATTACAGGTGATTGCAGTAGGACCTGGTCCTTTAGATGAAGAAGGAAAAAGAAAAGAGCTTCCATTGTCTCCAGGAAACACTGTTCTTTACTCAAAGTATGCAGGGAACGACTTCAAAGGAACAGATGGCTCTGAGTATATTGCTCTTCGTGCTTCTGATGTCATGGCTGTTCTTTCATAGTCATAAAAATCAATGTTCATGTGATGCAAATTCGAAATAGGAAAACATAGCATTGAAGCAATGTAGTAATCATTTCTTGAAAAATCAACAATTTTCTGGGCCTCCTTTCGTTAAAAAGATTATGTTCACAATATAATTCGGTACTTTTTTTGCGAGTAATAAGTAACTTCATTTAATTATTGGTTGGTGTATACCAGTATCAAGTAAAAAATAGTGATTTCCCTGATCAAAACGTATGTCAGGTTCACCCATCAATGAATCAATCAGAATCACATTTAATTTGTCTTTAAATTTTTTAGCCTAACAAGTTTTATATCAATCTTCGGTTGCTCTTAAATTCCAACCTAACACGTTTTGTCGACTTTTAATTGGTCTCAAGGTCGAACCTAACAAATTTAATATGGTACGCACGCATTTAATCCAATCTTTATGCATGGTCTGCCCACGTGTCAACCTTGCGAGTTAGCAAGGACCACCTAACCATTATTAATGCTATTGGATAACAATAATAATTATATCAAAATTCAAAAGATCGAATTACTATACCATATGTTACATATGTTACACTAGTCATCCAATATTGGATAACTATGTAACATATGTCAGTTGTGTCATATCGGATGTGTTTCGATATGGTTTTAGATCAAAATTGTTTATGCCCAAAAAAAATCGGCTAAAAAGTTTATAGCTAATTAGCTACATACAGTAATTAATATGATTATCATCTACATCTGCTGAAAAAAAAAAATCAAACCTACCAAAACCAACTAAAACCAATACTATGCTCTTTGACATACAACAAGTGTTCATCACTATTTCTCACAGTTCCTCCACATCCATCACCAATCCTTTCTTTATACAAAGAAAACGCAGAAACCGGCGGTTGCACCACCACCACTGGTTTCCGATCAGAAACCATTGGTAGACCAATGGAAAGCTCAAGGTTGATGTCAGGGTGTGTGATATTCGTCACTGGTATGGATTCTTCACTGGATAACCCGCTAGTTGTACTACTACTACTCACACCACCACCACCACCACCGCCGCCGCCGCCGCCGCTAGTTGATGTATCAATAATCTTTGTAGAATATTCCGGTGGTGTCGGAGGTGCTTCCTCGATGGTTTTTACGACATTGGTGGTGGTTTGATGGTTGTTGACAACTAGTTTCCTCTTGATGTGGGTGTTCCAGTAGTTCTTGATTTCATTATCTGTTCTTCCGGGTAATCTTGACGCAATCATTGACCATCTGTAACAGAACGTAAATACGTAAATGTAATTAGACTTATTTAATGAAGAATATCAATGGGTTCATTTGTATCATGATTTCGAACGAGGATAATGAAGCGAGATTCCTCTTTTTTGACCCTAATAAAGAATAGAATATCAATAGAATGAAGAAGAAGAAGACGTACTTATTGCCGAGAACTGCATGAAGGCTAACGATGAGTTGATCTTCTTGTGGGGTGAAATTGCCACGTTTAAGATCAGGTCGGAGGTAATTAATCCATCGGAGCCTGCAACTTTTGCCGCAGCGATTCAAACCGGCGGATTTAGGGAGAGATCTCCAGGAGCCTTCGCCATGAGCGTTGATGTAGGAGACGAGACGTTCGTCTTCTTCTTTGGTCCATGCGCCTTTGTTGGTGTGATCCTTTTCACAGCAAGGCGATCGCACCATTGCAGGAGGAAAGAAGAGGAAGACGAAGAAGAAGAAGAAGAAGGAACAAAGAAGAGAGATTGATGATGGGGAATTGAGTGGGGAAATAAATAAGGAGTTGGTGGGAGAGAGAGAAAGAGTGGTTGTGATTGAAGTTAGTGCTGGATTTGGTAGGTACTTCTCTACCCTACTTTCCATCTTCCCCTTTTCATCCTATTTATTATATTTTTCTTTTCAAAAATTAAATAAATAAATTAAAATTATATATATATATATATATATATATATATATATATATATATATATATATATATATATATATATATATATATATATATATATATATATATTTGTTTTCATTAAAAACATTTTGGACAAATCAAATATCTATTTTAATAAATAAAAATCATTTATATAACTTGTTATTTTTTCATGCATGATGTCACATATCATATTTTATGGTAATTTTAAATTAAATTATATCTAAATGTTAATTTTTGGTTTTTTCTATTTTATTAAAATTCATATAATATTTAGATGTAATAAATATAATAATAAATACATATCAAATTCATTAGTGCAACTTTCCTTACAATTTTTAAATTTCTAAACCAAATCCAATTATTTTAAATTTTTATTTAAATTCAAAACAAAAATGAACACTTCAATTTAATACTTAAAATATTTTTTTTATTTCCTTATAAATTCAAACTTTCTAAAATTTTAGATCTTATTTATTTTGATTTTTTTGAATAAACTTATGTAGTACATAAGTCTCACAACTAGTTAATATTATATGAACCAACTTTCTATTTTTCTAGTTTACAGTTGTCACTTGTCGTTAGACCACCATTAAACTAAAAACAAACTTAGGGCGTGTTCGACACAGAGCTTTTGGGAGCGTTTGAAAGTTTTTAGCTTCTAGCGTTTGACAAAATGCTCCGTTTTGAACATAAAACATTGTTGGCACTACAAGCTTTTAGCGTTTAGTTTAAACAAAATGCTCCAAATTAAAATGCTACTTCATGTAGCATTTAACAAAATGCTACAAGCTACAAGCTACAAGCTACCCGCCACCCGCTACAAGCTATTCGCTACCAGCTAATTTTGCCGAACACGCCCTTAGTGACATTTTTTTGCTCGTATTCACAGCTTAATAGAACAAATATTATAGCTTCCATCTGTCTGGTAACACTTTTGAACGTATCATTTTTACAGCTAAATATACAAAATTTAATTAAAAAAATAGAATTATGCATTGACAAATTCAATTTTCTTTTCTAAATTATAGATCTTTTTAAAAAGAATGTATCGTTTATAAGACATATTCACAGTTCCAAATATCATATTCACAGTTTAATAAACATATTGATTCACTAATTCACATTCTACTATTTTTATGCATATATTCATTCATATTTTAAGAAATTTATATAAAATACATAATGTAATACAATACATTTTCAATTTAATATGTAAATTTACAAGTTAATAAAATACATTATACACTAATTCACATATTCAAAGAAGACCAACACAATTCTATCACCACCAACTAGCGCCCATACCCCCGTGACAATCATCGTTCTTTCCAAATCAGATCTATATGTAAAATCATTGATTGACAACTTAAATACTATATCCACAGTTTAATAAACCAATTAATTCACTAGTTCCTAGCTTAATACAAAAAAATTATAAAAACTAATACATTCTTACATATTTATACAACACAATCTAAATATATTCACAAGAAAATTATTACAAACATTCATACATAAATCATTTATATTTTAACTCAAAATTCATTAAAAAAATTTGCAGCTTAATACAGTCAATTCACAATTTTGTACAAAAAAATCCACAACTAAATATAATGTAACACCCTGTTTCAGATGTTTCTTAATTTAGGGATTGTAGGTTGTAATTCGATCATGTAAAGACTTTGGGATTTGAGAAATTAAAGTTTGGACCTTATTAAAAGTTGATAATATTGGTTGTGAAATCTAAGCCCTTGATTCGCGTGTTTGAACCGTAGGGTAGAAAATAAAAGTTACAGGTCAGGCTTCTTGCATGGATTATGGTTTTAGATTGGCATGCGTTAAGCTAAAAGTAACTAGATAGGATTATGGGGTTCGTGAATACATTTCTGTGTATATAAAGAATGCCGAAATTGGAGTTGAAACGAAGAAGTTATGGTTGTTTGAAGTTGAGCAGGAAGAGGGAAGTTTTTCCCTACACAAGGTGTATTGTAGCTACGCATGGTATAATGGTTGATGGAGGAACGCATTCTTAATGATCTATGCATGCGTAGATTTAGCTATGTAGGGCATAGCCGATACTGATCAAAACCGTAATTGAGGGGCTGTGAGCCCTATTTAAAGGCTCTAATCCCTTGGGAGCCTTCCTGTGCTCAACCTCTACCCTCATTTGCAGTAACCTCGAAACCCTAGCTATTTTGTGAGGATTTTGAAGCATTTGTCTGATTCCTTGTGTGTTTTGTGAATAAGGAAGTCATTGAAGGTGTGCTTGGGAGTGCAAGCTTGTAGATCCAAACTTTACTCTTCTTCAACATTCTGTATAAGGTATAAAGCTTGAACCTTGATAATTCATTTGATAGATTTAGCTAGTTATGTGTTTTATGAACATGGGCTACTCTAGACCTCATGAGTTTCATTTTCTATCATTTCTGAGCTTGGAGAGTGATAAAAATGGGAGCTTGGTCACTCCCATCCTTCCATGCATGAGTATTTGGGCATTGGGGTGTGTTTTGGACTTAGGGTTTGGTATTGTTCTCTTTTAGTCCATGCAAAGGCATAAAGTTGAAGACTTTATCACTTATGATGTTTATTAGGTCCAAATATGAGAATTGGATGGTTGGTCTTTCTACATTAAGAGCTTAATAAGAAGTTGGCATAATAGGGTATTACGAGGGTCGTAATCCTGGCTATGCGGGGCGTAGCATGATATTGCCCCATTTTTCCTTATAAGGATCTATGTAGGGCGTAGAGCATAGGTACGCATGACACTGAACCAAAAATAAGAAATTTGGACAATTTGGATTAAGAGTCAAGTGGAGTGGGTTCTTGACTTGGTAGGGTAAAATTATCTTTTACCCCAGAGAGAGAAAGATATTATGAGCTAAGGCTTTTGAGTGGGAATAATTACCTTAATTTCTCACTAGGATCTTATTGTTTATTGATTAGTGTGGGAAGTTCTGGCATCGGCCGCTCGAGTGTGAGAATTGTCTGTCTTCGAATTGAGATGGGTCTTTTCACTATACCGTGCAGTATGCTAGCTATATTTGTGACTCTTGCATTGTGTGTTGGGCTGGACCCGTTTGTATGCATGTTGGATTGGGCCCATTTTTATGTTGGGATGGACCTATTTGTATGTTGGCCTGGACCCATTGATATGTGGGGATGGGCTTGTTGGTATGAAGGGTTGGGCTCAATATTATGGGTTAGGCCCAATGTAAGGGATGGGCCCATTTATATGTATGGTATGCAGTATTTTGGAGAACTCAATAAGCTTTATGCTAAAGGTTTTGTGGTTTAACATTTTCAAGTATTTCGAGGTCCAAAGGGAAGGGCTCGGTATGATCACACAACATCCCCTCAATTTTATTCCGCTTGTTATTTGATTTCACTATGATGTTGAGATTATTTATACTATGGTTGATTTGGAAAATTTTGGTTGTATTTTCTATGATCGAAAGATGAAATTCATATCAATATTTTTTGGATGTTACATATAATAAATTCACAGTTTAATACACAAAAGTTGTACATTTACCGTCATATTCTCATCTTAAAACTTATATTTATACATTCGGATCCGGAGGCTAGTGCTTCTTTGAAAGTTTATTTACACAATATTCACAGTTTAAATTTATATACTTTATTCAAAATTAGATAAAATCATATATGTGCCATTACCATGCTTCCTTCATCTCATATTTCAAAAGTAAACATCGAAAGAAAAATATATACATGAATCATAAAAGAACATAACTAACCATCAAAAACTTTGTGCCTACAAAATAATATTCAGATATCTTTTATAAAATCATGCATACACAACTTAAAACTTATAAAATTTCACGCATTTACAACTTAAAACTTATATTCATATTAATAATAGTTAACACAAAGATAACCACAACTAAACAATAATTGAAACATTAAAGCATCACAATTTACAACTTAAAAATATAAATTCATTTTATTCAAGAAAACTCTAACATAATAACACACGTTTTAAACTCAATTCACAACATAAAAACCTTAAAACATAATCTATAAATAACAATTTTATGCAAATATTATAACAATAAGAAAACAAACTTAAATTTATAATTTAATAACAGTGGATTCACAACTTAATATTTTATGTAAATATTAACAAAGAAGAAAACAAACCTGGATGCATAAATAAATAGTAGTGGATTCACAAATTAATATAAGTGGATTCACAACTTAATAGCAGTTAAAACTAATATTAATAAAAGTAAACAATAAAAGAGATATTAAAACATTAAATTCACCTCTTAATAGAAGGAAAACAATCAAAACAAAAATCAACATACCTGATGCATAGATCTGGTGGTGTTTCATTGGAGATCAAAGAGAAAGAGATGAATTCGAGTTGACAATGTTCCATTGGAGCGGTGAGGTAGTTGCAGTGGTGGCGGTTGATGGCCCTTTCAGATCTGGCTCATCAATCTCGTCGGAGCTCGTAAATCTAGAAGAGAATATTGTAGAGTTTTTGTTGGAGATCATAGATCTATCATCGGCGAAGCATAGTGTGGAGTTTTCTAGTGTTCCAGAGAAGAAAAGTAACAGATCTGAAGGCATAGGCGATGATGATGGCAGATATGAAGGTGAAGGTTCTAGATCTGACACGATTTGGACTAGAAACATGGTAAAAATATGAGACAAAACCACTAGATGTTCGACGATGATGACAGATATAGATGTATTTTCATTAGATCTTGTAAGATGTATGTTTTCATTGGTGGTAGGATAGAGATAGGGGAGAGGGGAATCACGGTGACATCGACCGAAGATGATGGTGAATTATTGCAGCTCGTCATAAATCTGGAGGATAAAATCATAGATCTAGAGTCAAAAATCATAAATATGAGGCTGAAATCATAGATCTGGAACTAACAGGAGCTTGTGGATCTGATGGTGGTAGTTCTCCGACGGTATGGAGGTAGTGGTTGGTGGCAACTAGTGGTAAGATTTGTGTGTTCTTCAAGTTTGGTGGGAGAGCTTGAGAGAGTTTGAGAAGCTAATTTCTAAATGTATAAGATATTTTTTGTTCTTAGACAAATACGAGACAATGAAAATCATCAGATCTAACATATAAAATAACTTAAAAAAAACCATTATGCCCTAATTGCTTTTTACCATTTATAAAAACTTAAAAATAAATCAAAATATTAGAAAATACAAAAAAAAAAACATAATGATAAGTTAAAAATGAGTGGTTCGTAAGGTTTCTAACATTTATGGTTCTCAATTGATATATATATATATATATATATATATATATATATATATATATATATATATATATATATAAAATGATAACCATTAAAGTTTATGAACCATTTACGCATTTACGAACCACTTTCAACAAGGGTATTTTGGTTAACCTACATTTTTCTTATCATTTAACATCTGGTTTAAGATCAACATATATGCATCATCATATCTAAACATTCTCACCAAACCTCATACACTCAATCTCTCTCATGAGCTTTCAAATCCTCTCAACTTTCAAACTCTTCATTCTTCTACAATAACCACCACCACCTACCTCCGACACCTGTACAACATCACCACCACCTAACTCTGATGACTATCTACCACTACTACCTATCGTCTCTACTATGCCGCTACCTCCTATCACCAACTAAACTTATTACGACCGTAGGTACGACCCTCATCACCCTCACCGCTACCTCTTGCCACCGACGTTGATCTTACCACCACTAGTTGCCAATCTCCAGATCTGGAGTCGCCACCTTCAAATCTAGAACATCACCCTTCAGATCTGCTATCATTGTCGATTTACTGCCTCCTATTTCCATTTTTGATCTCATCACCACTAATTACCGCCTACCATCAAGTATTATGCTTTTTTGGAACACCAAAAAATGCCACACTCTACTCTGAAGTCCACATCTACTTCATCTCTAGATCTCCAATGTCCAGATTTGACAGAGTATGAGACAACTTCTTGAATTTGATTTGCCGAATCAACGGATATGACGTATCATGAAGCTCTTTTCTCCTTTAGATGTTCGACCACTCCACATCTACTTCTTCAACCAATCTCATTTAGAACTATGATTTGATAGTGTTTTATCGCTAATATCACACCACTACCAATGTTGATATCACCATCACCGACTGTTGACCTTCATATTTGGAGTCACCACATTTAGATCTAGAACATCATCCTTCGGATCTGCCATCGCCGTTGAGTTGCTGCCTATTGTCACCATCTTCAATCTTGTAACCGCCTACTATTAGCTATTGCGCTTCATCGAAACACCAAAAAACACCGCAATCTACTTTGAAGTCCACATCTGCTTCATCTCCAGATTTGACGAAGTAAGAGACAAATTCTCCATTTTGCTTTGCCGGAACAACATATACGATGAAGCGTGAAGCTCTTTTCTCCTCTAGATGTTTAGTCTCCTCCATATCTGCTTCTTTATTCATCTGATGTCATTTAGATCTATGCTTTCATAATGTTCACCACCACTATCACACCACTGCTACCACCGCTGATGTCACTCCACCACACCATCGTTGTTGCTGCCCTACCACCGGTGCTCATGGGTTTCAAGTTAGGGAACAATCTCAAATCTGGAAACAATATGCATTGAATGTGTTTTATGAAATGTATCAATGAAAAGAAGGTATGTTTTTAAGCTGTGAATAACATGGATGAGTGTCTGAACTAGTCTATTAAGCTGTGAATGGATGTATGGACTAGTATGTTAAGCTAGGAATGAGTGTTTTTTTAATTATTAAGTTATCAATACACAAATTTTATACATATTTGGCTGCTTTAATGAGAAAACATAAGTTTTAATTTATGGATGCATGAATTTTTATAAGTATTAAGTTCTGAATGCATGATTTTTTATAAGTTTTAAGATATGAATGCATGAATTATTATAAGTTTTAAGCATTAAATACATGAATTTTTATAACTTTTAATGATAATTTAAAAATGTTATTCTTAGTTTATGTTTTATGGTTGTTATGATGTGGATTATATTTAGAATTTGTGTGATTATGTTAGTGTTTCATTAAATAATGCGAATTTAGGTTTTTTAAGATGTGAATTCTGATGAGTGTCCAAACTTTTATCTAATACAACCTCCAAACACCACCAGATGTAAGTTTTAACTTGTGAATGTACTTTATTAAATTGTGATTTTATGTGTTAAGTTGTGTAAAATTTAGAAGTAGAGAAACTAAAACAATTCACTTTTCTTATTCTCAAAATCTGATAAATACAAAAGGCTATATATATAGTAGAAAGGTAGACTAGAAAAAGGAAACAAATAATGACTCCAAATTAAAATTAAATAGTAATAAATAAGGTATACTTGTAGCACAATGAAAATAGAAAAAAGGTAATGGAAGCTTCTTAATACTCCATCTCAAGTGGGTTGTGAAGATCACGAACACCCAACTTGCTGCGTAAAAGTTGGAACTGTTCTGCACCCAACACTTTAGTAAATAAGTTCGCAGGATGTTCTATTTTAATTTAAAAATTTTGCATTTCACCACTCATAACCCTTTCTCGTACGAAATATCAATCCATTTTGATATGTTTCATTTGTTCATGATAAACAAGATTAACACCAATATGATGAGCAAATTCATTATCACACATCAATGTCGCAGGACCTTGTTGACCAACACCTAAATCTTGAAGTAACCATCGAAGCCATATTACTTCACAAATAGTACTAGCCATGGCTCATTATTCCGATTCCGTGGAAGACCTGGAGACCACACTTTGTTTATTTGTTCTCCAAGAAACTGGAGAACCTCTGAGGCTAATGAAATATCCCGTACATGAACATCGAGTGAAATGATAGCTTAACCAACTAGCATCACAATAAGTATCCCGGTTTAGGTTACCTTTAGCCGGAAAAAATAAACCTTGTCCTAGAGTACTTTTTAAATAGCGAAGTACATGGAAAGCTGCTTCCATATGAGAATGACATGGACAAGTGAGAGATTGGTAAGCGGATTAACACTGAAAGATATGTCATGCCTAGTGATAGTAAGATAGATAAGACGTCCAACAAGACATCTATACTTTGAATCATCAACTTCAGGAGTAGAGTCCTCTTTCGCAAGACGAAGATTTTGTTCCATGGGGAACGTACTAGGGCAAGAGTCTTGAAGTCGACAATCTTCAAGGATATATAACGTGTATTTTCTTTGACTAATTACAAAACCTTCCAAACACCTAGCTACTTCATTTCCTAGGAAATATTTGAGTGGGCTCAAATCTTTGATGCTAAAATATTTTTGCAGGTTACTCTTGACCTCTCGTATTTTGTTGGTATCATATCCTATAAGCAAAACATCATCAACATATATAAGGGCAACCACATATGTGGTCTTAGTTTTGAGCACGGACAAAGAATGCGCTACCTTTGATTGTTTGAATCCGCATCTATAATAGCTTTAGTGAATTTTTCATACCAATTTCTAGAATCTTGTTTTAAACCATATATAAACTTGTGTAATTTGTAAACGTGATCTTTTTTAGTTTTCATAAATCCTTGAGAAGATTCACGTAAAATTCTTTTTGTGGATCGCAATGTAGGAATGCATTGTTGACATCCAACTGATGCACTTCCCATTGTCTTTTAGTGGCCACAACAAGTGCACATCTGACCGTAACCTGCTTTGCAACCGGTGTTGGGTTTTATTTCAAAATTAGTTTCAAAAACTCATGAAAATGGCAAACAGAAGTCTTAAAATTTCGAACTTAATTAGCATGTTATAACCCACCAAGGATCATATTGCAAGTAATGGAAAGATAAAAACACAACCATAAAAGAAAGAAGATGATAACAAAATTTGTTGTCCCTTTAGTCCTCTTGGGAGGTTTGAGTTTTCATAAATATGGTTGAACCTTTGAGACACCAAAAATGCACCCACTTGATGAGAATCCTAGTTATTGATAGGGTGTTAAGCTTGGAAACAAATAGCCAAGTATTTGATTCAAGAGAGTGTAAACCAATTAACAATTCTTCAACTGTTCAAGACAAGATAAGAGAGGGAGAGAAGAAAGAGGTGCTCTCAGCTTTTTCTAGTGATAATGAATCAAAATGAAAGCCTTTTTCTCATCCCTTAAAGCATAAAAATTACACACAAGTCTTTAACCATTAATCCCCATGAATATACTATCTATATTGTCCCCCATGCTTACAACCCATGCCCATTTCTTTTGATTAAACAATGTAAAAGACAATCCATACATGCCTTAAGCATTCTTCGGCCATAGAGAAGAAAAAGACAAGAATTGTTTATTTTTTTATAAACTCCAATTTTATAAAATATAAACTTTGTCTTTAGGTAAAAGACAAATGGATTCAACAACTCCAAAAGGTTGTGCATGACTTATTAATTCACACCATATGAAATAATATGTTACTTGTTATTGTAAAATAAGCATATCCATGAAATAATTATTTTTCCAATTTTTTATAAGAGTTTATTAATATTTATTAAAATCAATTTCTAATAAATAATCAACTGTATCAAGTTTTTGTTAGTGCGACCCTTAGGATCATATGTTAATTAGCAATATCATTCTAATAAGACTCTTGAGCATATTAGATTTTTCAATCTCCCACTTGCGCAAGACTCATATTAGATTGATATAGTCAGTAGTGAATGTCTAGCAACATTTCACTGCCCCATCAACATACGACTTTGTGTCATTCTATCAATGCTCGAATCCCAGAAGCCCGAGGCTACAATTGGTGTATAAGGCCAGTTTATTAGTTATCCATTTGCTACAGACTTCATGTTGAACGTGAGATATGGATCACATCTAATCTCATATAAGTGTTCACCATTACATCATGCCTTAGATGCCTAACTCTCAATGAATAATAGGAACAAATCCTATCTTAACTACGTAAGCCTTTTGCATGGTTCGTATCATACCTGATAATAGCTTTTATAAATGCCTGATAAAAGAACATCATTTAACTATATCAAATCACAATACTACCCACACTTAAGACCCATATATGTATCTCAGGTGTTAAGGATATATAGATGTTACCTTTTATCAAGTATCATTTATGATAGTGATCCATGAAGTGATATTGAATGGGTCAATCCAATACTTGTTCTCTATGAAGTACCTATGAAACTGGTTACAACACTTTGTCAACCATTCCAATTCATATTAGTCTTATTTCATAATTGTTCCCACAATAATAATCGACTATGGATTTTAGAGTGAATAAAATTTACTCAAGGATTAAAAATGTTAATAAAGAACTCAACAAATATTCAATGAAAAGATCATATGCCATATTTATCATAGTCATTACAATAAATGATGCTACATAATGTTCTAATACTCAATACTAGTACATAGATCAAAGCCAATCACTACAATAACAAAGTGCAATTCTTCGAGCATGTACTTCAAAATTTCATTGAGGAAGGGGCTTCATGAAAGGGTTTGCCAAATTTTGATTAGTGTGAAATTTCCGAATACTGATTTCACCATCTTTAACTTTATACCGAATAAAGTTGAATATCCGGCTAATATGCTTGGTCTTCTTGTGTGATCTGGGTTCTTCTGCCAAATCAATAGCTCTCTTATTGTCACATAATACTTCTAGGGGATCATGAATGGAAGGAACCACACCTAAATCTCTAATGAATTTCTTCATCCAAGTAGCCTCTTACACAATTGAAGCAATGATGTATTTTGACAATGTAGTGGTTTGTGCAACAACACTCTACTTAGAGCTTTCCAAGACACTGCACCCCCATTGATAATGAAAACATATCCTGATTGCGACTTGCAATCATATCGATATGTTATGAAGGAAGCATCGGTTTATCACTTTACACTTATGCTTTCTTCCATGCATCCATAGATGAGGAACATATCCTTAGTTCTACACAAGTACTTATGATGTTCTTTACAACTATCCAATGACTCTCCCTTGAATTTTATTGGTAATTTCTTGTCATGCTCATAACATAAGCAAGATTAGGTCTAGTGTAATTCATGGCATACACGATGGATCCAACTGCTAAAGCATATGGAACATCTTTCATCTTGTCCAGCTCAACCTTTGTGCTAGGACATTGGGATGAACTTAGCATTGTGCAATGCGCCATTGGTACAAATCCCCTCTTAGAGTTTTCTATATTGAACCGCTTCAAGACTTTATCAATATATGTACGTTGGCTTAAACCTATTAATCATTTTGATCTATTTCTATAGATTTTGTTTCCAAGAATATATCGAGCCTCACTAAGATCCTTTATTGAGAAGCACTTTCCAAGCTAAGCCTTTACACCTCATAAAGTTGGAATGTAATTTCCCATGATAAGTATGCCATCCACATATAGGACCAATAAGGTCACCAATTTCAATTTCAAGGTGGTTTCTTAAACCCGTAAATGCATATATTGAGCTTACACACCTTATTAGGATGCTTTTGGTTGAGAAAACCTTCAGGTTGAACCATATTGTAACATCCCCCTCTAGCACATATCATAATGCCCAAAGCGGACAATATTGTGATACGTGCCAGAGGGGGATGTTACAAATGGTATCAAAGCCAGGGCACGAGTCGATGTGTTCGATGGGGACGTCGAAACCTATAATGGGGGGTGAAGGTAGGTAGGTTAGCTGCACTTGATCCCGCATCGGCTGGGAAGGAGAACAAAACATTTCCTTGTAAGGGGTGTGGATACCTTCCCTCTCACAACGTGTTTTAAAGCCGTGAGGGCAACAGATCCCATAAGAACTCTACAGTTAAGCGTGCTTGGGCAGGAGTAATACTGGGATGGGTGACTCCCTGGGAAGTCCTCGTGCCGAGTGGCCCAAAGCGGACAATATTGTGATACGTGCCAGAGTGGGATGTTACACATATAGACATCTTCTTCCAAGTGTCCATTTAGACAAGAGTTTTGACATTCATTTGCCATATCTCATAGTCATGATATGCAGCTACGATAAGTAGTATCCTAATAGATTTGATCATAACAATTGGTTAAAAGGTTTCATCATAATCAACCCTTTGGGTTTAAGTGAATCATTTAGCAACAAGTCTTGCTTTGAATGTGTGTAAATTGGCATCCATGTCAATCTTCTTCTTGAAGACCCACTTACTACCTACAATCTTACATTGGGGAGGAAGTTCAACCACATCCCAAACATGGTTTTCTTGCATGGATTTCATCTCTGCATTCATGGCTTCAAGCCATTTGTCAGATTCAGGATCTGCCATTGCATTTCGGTAGGTGACAGGCTCATCAACATTCATCATCATGAAGCAACCATCAATAAGAAATCCATATCTCTTGGGTTCTTGATGAATTCTATCTGATCTGCGAACTCCTTGTGTTTCAATAGGTTGAAGAGTAATGATCTCTTCATATTCAACAACCTCTTGTTTAGTACTAGTGCCAACTTGAGTTGCATCGGGTTGTGGTTCTTGATCTTCTTCAAGTTGCATGTGCCTCCCACTTGCTTAATCCATTATCAAATTGCTTTCCATGAATTAAAATTTTCATGAAATAAAAATATTATTCTCACTAGGTATGTAAAAGTAATACCCTAAACAATCTTTAGGATATCCTATAAAGATGCACTTGGTAGACCTAGGATCGAGTTTGTTGGAATCCTCTTTTCTAACATAGGCTTCACAACCCCAAACTTTCATATAAGATAGGGATGGAGGTTTTCTATACCATTCTCATAAGGTATCTTGTATACCTTCTTAGTTGGTTCCATATTCAAGATACGGTATGCGATGACTAAGGCATAATTCCAAAAGGATAAAGGGAGAGTACTCTTGCTACTCATGGATCATATTATATCAAGTAAAGTATGATTTCTCGTCTTAGACACACCATTAAGTTGTGGTGTTCTGGGTGGAGTAAGTTGTGAGATAATCCCACAACTCCAAATATGATCTTGGAACTCTTAGCTCAAGTACTCACCACCTCTATCTGAATGAAGGATTTTGATTGTTTTATCGAGTTGATTCTCAAATTCACTTTGAAACAATTTAAACTTTTCAAATGCTTCATGTTTATGTTTCATTAGATACACATAACCAAATCGACTAAAGTCATCAATGAAGGTGATATAATATCTTTTACCATATCTTGACATTGTTTTGAAAGGACCACATACATCGGTGTGTATGATGACTAATAAAACACTTGCCCTTTCACTAGTTCCAAAGAAAAGGGAATTTTTCATCTTGCAACATAATCAAGACTCACATATATCAAATGAATCAATGTCATTTCCCCCTAAAAGTCCACTCTTTTGGGGTTGTGATATACACTTTTTGTTTATGTGTCCGAGATGACAATGCCATAGATATGTTTGGTTCAAACCTTGTTTGATCCTTTTGGTGATAAATGGACTTATCGTTTGAAGTGTCATCTAGGTTCAATTCATAAATTCCATTTATTGGTCTAGTCTCAAAATAGAATATTCCATTCAATAAGGAATGAATATTATCATCCACAAATTTGAAGTCATAACCAGATTTCCTTAAAGGTGAAACTGAAATAATGTTTCTAGTTATATAAGTAATCAAACATACATAGTTTAATGTTAAGTCCATACCAGTTGGTAAGCATAAATCAAAATATCCTAATTCTTAGACTACAACATGTGCTCCATTGCCAACATGCAAAACCATCTCATTTGTCTTTAGTTCCTTATTCTTTTGAAACCCCTGCAACAAATTACATATATGATTTCCATAACCAGTATCAAATACCTAAGTATTTGATGAAAAAGTAAATAATCCCATTTTAATCATGAAAATAGATATACCTGAAGTACCCTCCCTGAACTTCTTTTTCTTTAAATTAGAAATGTACTTAGGACAATTCATTTTCCAATTCCCCACAACACCACATTCAAAGCATGTGTCATCTTTAGCAACCTTTTTTCCTTCTTCTTGGGCGATGTGTTTTGGGGAGATTTCTTCCCCTTGCCATTGCCAGCTTGTAGCTTCCCTTTAGAGTCCTTGCCTTAGTTCTTCTTTTTGACTTGTCTCTCCCGGATCATGAGCACTTGGGGGGTTTTCCTTGGGATTTTTTTCTCTGCAGTTTTGAGCATCCCATGCAACTCAGAGATATGTTTATCCCACACATTCATGTTGTAGTTCATAATGAAAGTATCATAGCACTTGGGTAATTAATTGAAAATTATGTTTGTGGTCAAGTCCAATGGATAGGGAGAGCCTAGTCTCTCCAATTGATCCATATAGATTTTCATCTTGAAAACATGAGTCCTCAAAGTCACGGTTTCTTCGATCTTACAGGCATGAAGGGCTCGAACAGTTTCAAATATTTCAGTCCTAGCTTGCTGACCAAACATCTGCTTGAGATGTTCAATCATGCCAAAGGTAGTGAAGAGTTCCAGATCCCGCTGAAGATCAGGAATCATTATGGCAAGCATAAGGTATGAAACATCAAGTGAATCATCCGCATGCTTAAGGCAAGCATCATGTGTAGCATTTGGGACAAAAGGTGGTTCTTTTGGGTCTTGTGATTCAAGGACATATTCTTTCTTTTCTTGCTTTAAAAAAATTCTTAAATTTATGTTCCAATCCAAAAAGTTGGAGTGGCCTAGTTCTTTGTCAAGCATTGACCGATTGTTCATTGGGTGGTGGTGTGTTACAGTAGTTGGTGGAGCCATCTACAAAATTTTAACAAAGTCCTATTTAGTATATAATTCTTTAAAAATAATTCCATTTTCTTTTTCCAAAAACATTATTTATTTAAAGTTTAGGATCAAAGTTACAACTTAAATAAGTGGTTATATGACCTTTATCCTACTTACTCAATTTTAACAAGGTAAACAACTTTTATTAATTACCCCACTTGTAATTCCTAGATGTATGGTCTCATCTATGCCTTGGAACACTCTTGCTTAGGTAACCTTTATCACAAGAGGTTTCCAATCAAGTCATCCAAGTAGAGAAACTTGTATAATTGGCCTATAACTTGGTTATAGAAATTGCAAAAATACTTTGGCCACCAAAAGATTACACAAATAGTTAGGTATCCTTTATCCCACAAACATTATACAAATGGTGTGCAAATGTTTCTAAATTTAGATGACAAAGAGTTGCCTTTTGAAAAGGGATTTGTATGTTTTATTATTATATTTTAAAACATGTGATATCATGATAATTGAATGCATTAAATTAATCGTGGTATCAATTTTCCAAAAAATCACTTTTAAGTTTCAAATACAGCTTTTATATTTTGACACGGTTCAATTTTACCGATAATATCCAATATTAAGTTTGTGTTTGATCCATGTAGAACCTTATTATATTACTTAATAAACCTTCCTTTTATTATTAATATTTTGGAGTTTGAATAAGTTATAAAATCACCATTTTAGACTTATAAATTTACAATTTTAAAAATTTCCTTTATTAACGATTTAATAAAACCGGCTTTTATTTTAAAGTTATAACTTGTATCATCTTATGTTCTCATTTTCCAAATTGAAAAACAAACTCCATGTGATGTTTATTTTGTACAAAAAGTAGTTTGAGTTTGTGAAAATCTAATTTGTCAACCATACAAAATATTTGCATAAAAATAAACAACACAAGCATGCATTTGATATAAACAAGCTTTAATCTAGATAACACTTTAAAGTGTTAAGTCCTTCCTAAGGGACAAAGGGACAAAATATTACAACTTGTTCTTCATGTGATCTTCAAGCTCCCACTTGCAATGATAACCAACTTTGTTGCAATTTTATAAAAACTTTATAAAAGTTATCAATTTATATAAAATATTTACAAAACCATGGCCTCCTCTTGATATCTTCAAAAATGGCCTTCATCTTCATCTTGTTATATATTTCATAAAATAAATCTAGTCTAAACTAATATATTACATAAAAATAATAAGAATGAAAACTAGCTACTTTTATTACATACTTTATGAATAAAAGAATATCACAAACCATTTTTAACCAAATCACACAAACAACACAAATGGTCTAAGGCTTGTTTATGCACTCTAAAATACATATAAACATAAAACAACCTTTGTTTTTATAAGACAACTTTAAGTGACAAAAAATCCATGTAAGTTTTTGTTACATAAAAATAACAATTAAGAACTTGTCAAAGAAAATATGTATGAACATGTTTTTATACAAAACCAAGTTATCCATATTCTCCAAAAACTAAGATTTCCAAAAATCATAAAATCTAACCAAACTTGCAAGGTGGATCTTGATATCAATTGTTGATTTCTAATTCAAAACCAGTTTAAAAAAACTCATGAAAATGACAAACAATAGTCTTAACATTTCGAACTTAATAAACATGTTACAACCCACCAAAGATAATCTTGTAAGTAATGAAAAGATAAAAACACAACTATAGAAGAAAGAAGATGATAACAACCTTTGTTGTCCCTTGAGTCCTCTTGGGAGGCTTGAGTTTTGATGAATATGGTTAAACCTTTGAGAAACCAACAATGTACCAATTTGATAAGAATGCTAGTTCTTTATAAGCTCTTAAGATTGGAAACAAATATCCAAATATTTTATCCATGAGTGTAACATCCTGTTTTGAGAAGTTTCTTATTTCAAGATTCTAGACAATAAATGAATGAAGTAAAGGCCTTGGTCTTCAAGGTAATAGGGTTTAGACCCTACTGGATGTTGATAATATTAGTTATGCGATCCAATCCCTTTATTTGTGGTGGAGTCAAAGAGGCAAAGTGGGAAAAGTGATGTTTCAGACTCATTGCATGAAATATGGATTTTTGTTTGTTTTAGTCCGATATATGTAGATAATATTGTGGGGCTCTTCAATACCTTTTCGTGGATATAAACATCATCGAAAACGGAGTTGGAACGAAGAAGTTATGGCCGTTTGAAGTTAGGACGGTTTTGGGTTAATCCGTGTACGCTGGGTGTACAAGGAAGTACGTTAGGCATACTAGGGCATCCCTGAGTACACTGGTCAAACCAGGTGTGCGTTGGGTTTACATGATTAGTGCCCAAACCCTATTTTTGTGGTTTGAGCCTTATTTAAGCTCCTTAACTTCCTCAAATCCATTCCATTCTCAGCCTCCACCTCTCCAACACCCTCCCTTGAAACCCAAACCCTAATTTGAGAATTATGAGAAAAAGAACGTGTTCTTAAGTGCTTTAGAGTCTTCTTGGTGCATCTTGGAGAAAAAGGATCTCATTAGAGAAGTGTTGGTTGCATTGGAGATTGTAGATCCATACTTTGTTCACCTTGATGTTTCTTCTAGAGGTATAAAGCTTGAATCTTGATGATGCATTTTTTTAGATCTAGCTAGTTTTGGATGTTTTAAGCTTTTGGCCACTTTAGTGCATAAAGTTCAGATCTTGAAAGTTTGTTACCTTGTTATGGATAAAGTTAGACTCTTTATCCATCTAAACATCATTTTGATTTAGATCTAAAGGTTAGAAAAATTTGGACTTAATGGATTAAGTAAGAAGGATGCACTTTTGGTCCCTTTGAAACTTAAAAGAGTATATCTTGGTCGTTAGTGTTAGATTAGTGTCTAAGTCCGTAACTATATTTGGCAAGTAATTGACCCGGTTGTGCATGGTTCTTTTGGGTTGCCTTAACCAAAGCAACATGATAGGATGATTTATTAAGAAATAGGTTATTATGATTTATTAATATAATATATGAATAATGTATTAATGGAGAAATCATATAATTAAATTAATATTAGGCAAGAATTAATTAAGAAATTAATTTTGTGGCTAAAAGACATTAATTTGATAACAGGGACTTAAACTGTCAAATGTGTGATAGTTGAGTATTGGGCCGAGGAGCCTCTTGGACTAGGCATAGACGAAATTAGGATGTGTCCATCCATAATTTTGGCCTTAAGGCCCTATTCCAGAAGCTTCCTTGGATTGCTTAAGGCCTAAGTTGTCCATTAGGGTTTAGACTGAAACCCTAGCAGCTCCAGTATAAATAGGACCCTAAGGCTTACAATTTTTGGCCACTTGAAACCCTAGAAAGATCATAGCTGAAATTGTTCCTCTTGCAACCTCTCTCCAAGATCATTCTTTTGCTATTGGTGTTTGTAAGCCATTAGAGGAGTGACACCTGCGACTCTAAGTTCAAAGACAAGAAGATTCAAGCAAGCAACAAGAGGTAATCATCTAGATCTCATTTGTCACATTAATTTCGAATTATATTCATTAGATCTAGGGTTTGAAAGTCTTGGATGAATACATTTACAATTATAGAAACCTAGATCCAAGCATCAGGGTTTTCATGAGCGCATAAGATGTTCTTTTGGCTCAAATCCATCAGTGGTATCAGAGCTTTGTTTGGTTTCTATTGTATTTGATGCCTTGTATGTTCATCATGTGAAAAGTCGTTTTTTCTGCCTCTGCCTGACCTGACTAGACGAGTCGGAGCGTCAGACAGAGGGATTTTCGGGATTATTTGTTGTTTTGCTTAAGGATAATTGCCTAAATCATTTTTGGCTAATAAATCCGAATTTTATGATTGTTTTATGATTATCCTTACCAAATTAAAAGATAATTACCATTTATTTGAATAATAAATTCCTTATATGATAGTATTTGATTATTTAATTTATTATGTGAATTACCTTGTAAATAATCTTGATTAGGTCAAATTTAGATAATCATTAAGTTAATTGTTTAATTTAAAATTATTTGCTATTTGATCATTTGTGTTTTGAAAAGTTCAAAACTTGTCCTCAAGTTTTGAAATTTAAATTTTATGATTAAAATGTTTAATTTGAACTATTTAAATTTCAAACCCTAGAATTTTACAAGTTTAAAATTCAACCTTATACTTTATAATATTCTAAGATTAATATATATATATATATATATATATATATATATATATATATATATATATATATATATATAAAACTTAAAATGCTAGTCTTACCGTTAGTAAGCCTCATTCATGAAACCAATCTCTAAGGGGGGGGGGGTGTAAGGTTATGGCCTATAAAATGGCCATTTAATGGGTGTCCACTCTCACCCACCGCTTCCTTGATTGTTGGAGGGTCGTCAACCGAACAGGTAAGATAGGGCTACCCATTCTCATTAATAAGTATAATGAATTATAAAAGTAACTAAATGTTTTTTCAAAAAATTCCCAATCTTAGTTACTTTAGGCATAAGTGAATTGATGTAATTCCATGAAATTACACTTTCTACCCTTGCTAAGACATTAGTGGAGAGTGTGTGGTTAACCGACACACTAATTGGGTTCTAAGCAAAGGTGACAAAGGGTAACTCATTGTTTATCATAGTTCGATGGAGCGTGTGTGGTTAACCAGCACATCAAATTGGTGACTGTAACAATGAGGGCACCATGTATATTTGCATGGTTATTCACACCCACTTTGTGATCCACGGCATCCCAATCACAAACTAGAGGGGCATATCGAGATTTAAACATGCCATTGAAAAGTTCAATGAATCTCAAAAGATCTAGGAGTTTTGAATAGATTTAAAACTTAATCCCTTTTTTTTGTTTTTCATTATGGAGAATTAGTGAATCGTCATTCACTTACTTTCAAATTATTTGCATGTTAGATTACGGCATCCCTTTTCTAACATGTGAATAATGTTGTTGGATACTAGCCCTAATTTCTCATTTGGGTGTTTAATTAGGGATTCATTTCTAATCAAACTTTGTTCTTTTCTTTTTTAGATGTCGAACATGAACAACAACAATGCTTCCGGCTCGAATTCCTCCGGCTCATTCTCACTCATGAACTTGTGTGGGAGGGTGATTTTTGACGGAAAAAATTTCAATGATTGGATCCATAACATAAGAATGGTCACCCATTACGAGGACAAAGAGTATGTCCTTGCCAAGGAGCTGAAGGAGATTGACATGAACACTGCCACTCCCGAAGAGATCGCTACCTTTGAGGCCCACGAGCGTGATGCCACGAAAGTCCATTGCATCATGCTGGCGACAATGACTTCCGAAATCCAAAAGTCCTATGAGGACATGTATCCCTATGAGATGCATCAAGACTTACTAAACCGATACCACCAAAGTGCAAGGCAAGAAAGGTACGATATCATCACTTCGATGATCACTACCTGAATGGGTAATGGAGAGTCCCTTACCGCCCATCTGTAAAAGATGCAGAGATATGTTGATTGCCTGATAAAGTTGAATATTAACTTTGATGAAGAGCTGGCGATTAATATCATCCTTCACTCCTTGCCTCCCTGCTACAACCAGTTCTGCATGACCTACCACATGAATAAGGAAGAGGTCACTTTGAGCAAGCTTCAAGGCTTGCTAAGGACTGTTGAGAGCAATCTCAAAGATAAGTCTGTTGCATCAACACCTGCTCTAACTGCTAGCCCTGTTTTGGCTATTGGGCAAGGGAAGGGTAAGAAGAGGAAGGCTCCCTCAAAGAGCCACCACAAGGGAAAGTCCCAAGATGGTACCTATTCTAGTGGAACTAAAGTTGGTTCTCCTAAACCCAACTCAAACCCCAAGGAGGCAGAGTGCCACCACTGCCACAAGATAGGGCATTGGAAGAGAAGCTGCCCAGAATATCTGCAAGCAATCAAGGATGGGAAGATCCATCCATCCTATGCAGGTATTTACACAATTAAATCTAATGATTCATCCATTTCTTGGGTACTTGATACAGGATGTGGTTTTCACATTTGTTCTGAATTGTGGGGCCTAAGAAGAGATAGGGATGTGGAGCATGGAAAGATAAATTTGATCATGGGGAACAGAAGATCGTTGCCTGTCACCAAGATCAGAGTTTACTCTTTAATGCTTAGTAGTGGATTAGGATTAGATTTAAACAATTGTTGCTATTCGCCAGATATGGCAAGAAACATCATTTCATTTCATGGTTTATATAGACAAGGTTTTAGATATTCATTTGATAATGAAAAGGGTTTTATTAATGCTTATCTTAATGGTATTTTTTATTTTGAAGCATTGCCTTTTAATGGAATATATGAAACTGTGATGGTTGTAGATAATTTAGGAAATGATGTGTTGTGTATTGATTCATCCAATGGTTTGGATAAAGCATGCTTGTGGCATTGTTGTCTTGGACATGTTAACAAGAAACGCATAGCCCAACTCCAAAAGGATTGAGTGTTGGAGTCATTCGACCTTAGGGACGATGACGTGTGCGAATCTTGTTTACTTGGAAAGATGACCAAGTCACCCTTTTTCTAGAACTTGTGAAAGGGGTGAGGGTTTATTGGATCTCATACACACCGATGTGTGTGGGCCCTTTAGATCCTCCACAAAGGATGCGAGCCGCTTCTATGTGACTTTTACCGATGATTATAGCAGATAAGGGTATATCTACTTAATCAAGCACAAGTCAGAAACTTTTGAAAAGTTCAAAGAGTTTAAACAAGAAGTGGAGAGTCAGTTGGGGAGGAAAATCAAGATGTTTCGATCCGATCGAGGAGGAGAGTACCTAAGTCTTGAAATCCACGACTATCTCAAGGAATGCGGAATTGTTTCGCAATTGATGCCACCTAGGACACCGCAGTTAAACGTTGTGGCTGAGAGGCGTAATCGAAGCTTGTTGGACATGGTTCGTTCCATGACGAGTCGTGCTTCACTACCTATCTCGTTCTGGGGGTATGCCTTAGAGACTGCCGCTCATATCCTTAAATTAGTCCCTACAAAGAAGGTTGCCAAAACACCTCACGAGATGTGGACAGGGAAAGCTCCCTCGTTGGAACATATCAAGGTTTGGGGTTGCGAGGCTTTCGTAAGACGAGAGACTCACGACAAGCTCAAACCTCGTAGTGAGCGGTGTATTTTCATCGGCTACCCGCAGAAGTCCTTTGGATATCTCTTCTATAGACCGAGTGACAATGTTGTCTTCGTTTCGAGGAGATGGGTTTTCCAAGAGTGAGAACTCATAAGCCAAGGGGATAGTGGGAGGCAAATCGATCTTGAAAAGATTCAAGAGTCAAGCGATGAAGGAACTTCTAACGCTGGTGCTCAACTCGAGGAGGAAACTCCGGTTGAACCGATTGACGAGTCATTACCTCTTAAACGTTCCGAAAGAGTTAGGGTTCAACCCCAGTTTTATGGTTTTCATATCACTACAGAAGGGGATACGTTCATTAGTGATAGTACACTAGTGAATTTGGATGAACGTAACAGCTATAAGGAAGCCATGGCAGGCCCAGAGTCTGCGAAGTGGAAAGAGGCGATGGACAACGAGATTCAGTCCATGTATGACAACCAAGTTTGGAATTTGGTTGACCATGTACCAGGACGTAAGACAGTCGGGTGCAAGTGGATCTTCAAGAAGAAGACCGACATGGATGGGAATGTGCACACATATAAGGCACGATTGGTCGCGAAGGGCTTCACTTAAACTCTCGGAGTTGACTATGATGAAACCTTCTCACCGGTTGCTAAGATAAAATATATTAGGGTGATGCTAGCCAGTTCAGCATTTCATGACTATGAAATATGGCAGATGGATGTCAAAACCGCTTTCCTTAATGAGAAGTTGGCTACGGATGTTTACATGGCTCAGCCAGAGGGTTTTGTCAATGCGAAGCATCCCAATAGAGTGTGCAAGCTTGAGAAGTCCATTTATGGACTTAAGCAAGCATCTCGCAAATGGAATCTTTGTTTGGATGAGAAAGTCAAAGAGTTTGGTTTCCTACGAAGCGAGGATGAATCATGTGTATATGTCAAAGCCAGTGGGAGTATAGTAAGCTTCCTTATATTGTATGTCGATGACATACTACTCATAGGAAACGACATACCGATACAGCAGGAGGTTAAGTCCTGGCTCGGGAAGTGCTTCGCTATGAAGGACCTCGGAGAGGCTTCCTATATTTTGGGAATAAGGATAGTGAGAGACAGAAGTAAGAGACTAATAGGACTTAGTCAGAACACTTACTTGGACAAGGTACTAAAATGTTTTAGTATGGATAATTCAAAGAAGGGGGAGTTACCAATCCACTGTAATTCCAAATTGAGTAAGACTCAAAGCCCAAGTACCGAAGTCAAGATAGCAGAAATGAGCCGAGTACCATACGCATCCACAGTTGGCTCGATTATGTAAGCTATGACTTGTACTTGCCATGATATGGCCTTCGCTCTGAGCATGGTTAGCAGATATCAAGGGAACCCTGGCAAAACACATTGGACCGTAGTCAAGAACATTCTTAAGTACCTTCGGAGGACCAAGGAATGGTTTCTAGTCCATGGTGGGAGTGATGACTTAAAGGTGTGAGGGTACAGTGACGCCATTTTTCAGACCGACAGGGACAACTACCGTTCGCAGTCGGGCTGGGTCTTTACCCTAAATGGAGGAGCAATGACTTGGAAAAGTTCCAAACAAGAGACCGTAGCTGATTCAACATGCAAATCATATTACATTGCAACGAGCGAAGCGTCAAAGGAGGCAATATGGTTGAAGAACTTCATTGGAGACCTTGGAGTTGTGCCAGCCATAAAGGAGCCCATGGAAATTTTCTGTGATAATGAAGGAGCGGTTGCCTTAACCAAGGAACCGAGGGATCATGGCAGATCTCGACGTATCGACATAAAATATCACTTTATTCGACATCGGGTCGAAGAAGGACTCCTCGTAGTAAAGAGGGTATCGTCAGAGGATAACCCATCAGATCCGCTTACGAAGGGACTGAGTAGGGTTAAGCACTTGAAGCACGCTAGGAGCATCAGGCTGAAGGACGATATTAGTTTAGATTAGATAGTTTAGAAACGTGTAATAACTAAATTGTAATTAACATTTGATGATTAAATAAAAGAGTATTATTTATTAGTAATGTTACTGTCTTATGTTAATTGTTTACCTATTGTTTCACTTTGCATGTTTTGACTTCCTGATTATTCGAACCCTCCATAGTCGTTCATATGTTGGAAGTAGGTATGAATGAAGACTATCATGAATTGGTGTGTAGATTGTCTAAAGTGTATTAGACATAGCAAAAGTTTGCTACAACGTTCATGAGTGCTTATGAGTTTGAGCATTGGAATAAACCCACGCTTGCTGGAATTACTTCATGGAATTTATCTCCAGTGATCACAAGACGATAATATCATATGGTCTTAAAACCTAGATATATGGTTTATTGTTTGCTATTTGGTTGTGCATTGATAATGCGTAAACACATCAGTAACTTGATATTATAAAACACATTGTTGTGTATGATTTGATTAATGGATAGTAAATGCATATAAGTTGAAGTTTATCAGTTCCTTTTATCCTAAAAAGCGGTATCAGGTCCCCTCGATGATTTCGTTTGACTTATGTGTCGGGCCCGATCTGGACTGAATTGATGTGTTCAATTAAGTTTTACGTCAAATAAATCAGAGATCGAGAAACAAACTGCTGGACAATAAGTATGACTATGTTCCATGTAATTGTCCACACGATATCTAGAACGGAGGACTATACGATCCCTTATCTGAAGGACAGGTTACTGATAAGATTAGAGTTTGACAGTGTCTTTGAGAGCTACGATTGCTAATCAGACTGTATTTGCATTTGTAGTTACTCGACTTATCCAAGTGGGAGACTGTTGGATTAGTGTCTAAGCCTGTAACTATATTTGGCAAGTACTTGACCTGGTTGTGCATGGTTCTTTTAGGTTGCCTTCACCAAAGTAACATGATAGGATGATTTATTAAGAAATAGGTTATTATGATTTATTAATATATTATATGAATAATATATTAATGGAGAAATCATGTAATTTAATTAATATTAGACAAGAATTAATTAAGAAATTAATTCTGTGGCTAAAAGACATTAATTTGATAACAGGGACTTAAACTGTCAAATGTGTGATAGTTGAGTATTGGGCTGAGGAGACTCTTGGACTAGGCATGGACGAAATTGAGATGTGTCCATCCATAATTTTGGCCCTAAGGCCCTATTCCAGAAGCTTCCTTGGATTGCTTAAGGCCTAAGCTGTCCATTGGGGTTTAGACTGTGCTCCAGTATAAATAAGACCCTAAGGATTACAATTTTCAGCCACTTGAAAACCTAGAAAGATCATAGCTGAAATTGTGCCTCTTGCAACCTCTCTCCAAGATCATTCTTTTGCTATTGGTGTTTGTAAGCCATTAGAGGAGTGACACTTGTGACTCTAAGCTTGAAAGACAAGAAGATTCAAGAAAGCAACAAGAGGTAATCATCTAGCTCTGATTTGTCACATTAATTTCGAATTATACTCATTAGATCTAGGGTTTGAAAGTCTTGGATGAATTCATGTATAATTAGAGAAACCTAGATCCAAGCATTAGGGTTTGCATGAGCACATAGGATGTTCTTTTGGCTCAAACCCATCAGTTAGGACCATTCTAATGGATAAAGTTGGAAACTTTATCCATTATGGAGTTATTAGGAAGCATAAAAATGTAGTCTTGATTGTTAGTTTCCTTCTATGCATGATCTAGGTTGTCTTAATGGTGTAAGTAGTTATAGTTTTGTGTTTGGGCACTTAATATCCATGCAAGACCATAAAGTTGGAAGCTTTATGGTTAAGGACGTTATTTTAAGACTAGATCTAGAATATGGGAAAAAGAGCTTAAGGATTAAGCTCTTAATAAGAAGGAAAGGTCCCCATTATGTATGCTAGACGTAATCCAGCTACGCTGGGCATACGAGGTCAACCTAGCCCATTTTATTCAAGCCTCGTGTACGATGTGTGGACCAGCTGAGTACGTTGGGCGTACTCAACTCTGTTGACCAAGTTTGACTTTTTACGTTGACTAGAATTTGATCAAGATTGACTTAAGGGTATTTTTAGTTTCATTTGAGATTGGTAACTATTTGATAAATAGGTGACGGGTAGAGCTGATATTCGGAGTAGAGACCTATTCAGCTATTTGTTCAGATTGAGAGGTGAATTTTCCTCACTGTACTTGTGGGTCGAAGGCACCAATGTTGGCCCACTAGGTTATGTATCCCGGTATATAGGATGACATTATGCTAGCTAGAGGATAAGTTAGTAGATCTGTATGATTACCTGTATTTGCTAGATAGGTGTTTATGTTTATCTGTTACATATGTCGACATATTGTGGTTGGGTTGAGGCGGTCCTGCTTTGTGCTGAAGGCCAAGACACTCGTGGCGGTTTGGATAGGATGTAGGCCTTGCGAAGTGGTCTAATCAGGCTGAAGACCCATAGAGCGGTCCAGATAGGTTGTAGGCCCTACGAGGTAGTCCAGTCAGGTTGAAGGCTCATGTTTATATATTGTTCTTTGTTATGTTGTGTGTGGTACTTTGGGGGAACTCACTAAGCTTTAGCTTACGACTTCGGTTTATTGTTTCAAGTACTTCAGAGGATCATGGGAAAGTGAAGGTGTGATCATGCAAATCTTCCAGTTTATATGATATTGGAATTTGGGATAATCTGATTATGATCTATA
The DNA here is from genome assembly GCF_051521515.1 of Lactuca serriola. Taxonomy (NCBI): domain Eukaryota; kingdom Viridiplantae; phylum Streptophyta; class Magnoliopsida; order Asterales; family Asteraceae; genus Lactuca; species Lactuca serriola. The sequence continues at coordinate 101,060,211 of NC_136408.1, forward strand.
CTTTTGAAAAAATGGTTTTTGTAAACCGTTTATGACTAATGGGCTGTTTTTGAAAATTTTAGATTTAACTAATTTTTGGGATGTTACAAGTTGGTATCAGAGCCCTGGTTTGAGTGAATTCGATAAGCATTCGTGTGAATCCAGTCTCAACCTAAGGACATGTAAGGGTTTTCAAAATTATTTTCTAATTGTTTTCCAAATTGTTTATGAAGGTAACCAAAGAAGGATGAGATGTGTATGATCAGCCGGAGCAAGAAAGTGTACCCCAAGATACCCACATTGTTATTGGCTTATGATGACTATGATATAACGGCATGCTAATAGTAGGCTAGGGATCTTCAGGAATTACATGCTAGAATTGCTTGATGTAGGATGGCTGATAGCCTAGGAGAATTTCTTGTATGCTAGATGAAATCGACATCATGTAGTTGCTTAGTGTGGGCATCATAATTGTACATAACCAAGATTTTATAGGCAGAGAATGTTTGATTTTGCCTTATTTCTTGTTCTTTTCTGATTAAGGGCTTAGGGTAGAGTCAAGTATTCGAATGTCTATAAGATCCAACGTTATATATGATTAAAATGCATGGGTGGTTGCACAGTTGATGGAAGTTTCATGAGTGAGTATGGGTGTAGCGGTCCAGTTGAGGATTGCTTAGCCGCTCTTGAGAGATTAGATACGCTCTGTATGTGTATCCTAGATGCTTGATCCTAGTAGTCAGGAATTTTGTGTAATGTTCTGCCTAATTTCTTTTTGGTGTCTTAGTTCCATTCGGTTTCACTGCTCGAATGTTGCTTTATTTTTGCTTAGTAGCGCTCATATTGATGTGAGTTAACTATTAAATGAATATGTTAAGTTACATGCTGCAAAGGTTAAATGATTTTAGAATGATTGATTCGGCCCTATTATGCAACTCTTATCTGAGTTTAACCATTATAGGGTTGGGTAGTTTAGTAGAAAGATTATTTAATTTAGTTTCATGTAATGGTATTCATAAAATGGTTAGTTGATATTAATAAGGGGTTTTGAACAGCTGATAGCAGGATGGGGTGGGGATCCTAGGTTAGCATCGGAAGTGTTGTAGTATGCATGGTGCACTGTTTAGCGGGTTTCGGTGAGAATATTATGAGTAGATGACTTAGAGGACTCAGGATGATTTTTGAGGAAAGTATGGATAGGTGTGGAAGGTAGTTTTGGGACCATACTACTGGAAGCACATGATCATACTCGAATAGAGGAAATTCTTGGGATTCTAAGGAGGTGGTTGGGGAAGATAGCATGGTTTGATACCATGATCCATGGCAAGTGTTTCTGTATCTTTCGATCTGTTAGTTATGGTTGTTTAGATTGAAAATGGGTCAGGTGGTTGTTTGGGCCTTATTAGCCATGCCAGTTTGGGTTTGAATGGTGCATATCTAGGTGAGTTATTTGATTTGAGGTATCAAGGGCCTTGCTCGATGGTAGTGCCAGTTGAGTCACATGACTCAAGAAAGAAGCGATTGTTTTGATCGGCTCGAGGATTGCAACTAGAGCCTGAGTGAGCGGCAGAACGATGGTAAGGGAATGCATAGGAGGATTTTGTGGTATGGATGCCTTGAGATGAGACCAAGGGTCTGCTTCTTAGGATATAGGCAGGTCAGGTGCTAGCTGTTGATTTTAGGCGAATCAAGAGCGACAACTTTTATTGTCTTTGATGTATCCTGACTATGAGGATAATGCCTTTTGTATTTGTGAATGATTCTTGCGATGATTTGGCGGTTGGGGTTTGCAGACGAGGAGTGTGGTATTAAGTTTGTTCTAGATAAGGAGTTGGTTTTATGAATGGATTGTTAGAATTACTGGCTGTGCATCTGCACAGGGTTCTTAATGTTAGAAGCGGTTACGATTGGAAATTTCTGAGGTCTTCATCTGAGATTCAAAATCTCTTAGGGTTTTCTTGGTTCTTATCTAGAATATCATCTTGTATGTGTTATACATTCCATGAGTCAGGGATAGTTTGTACCTGGTTGAGATGGTTTGGTTGGAATACCAGTAGGTGGTAATTCGAACCCTAAGTGGGGGAGAACTGGGTATTCTTCTTGAAGGATCATTGATCTATTCGAGTCTATGGTGTCAGATGAATGGTACATATGGATCTGTGGTTTGGGTATGCAAGACCTTGTTTGAAGATTTGGTCAACTCAGGGGTGTAGAGTAGGTCGCTATCAATGTATGTGCTCAGGAAATGTGTGAGTCGTCTTGTGGTAGGAAGTTGTGGTATAGGAGTTCATTGCAGCCATGGGAACCTTTCGGGATGCCAATGAATAGATCAAAAGACGCTAGGGTCGCTCAGTTTGAGAATCAGTTGTTAAGGGATTTGTCAACTCATTGTATGAATTGCTATTTATAGTCTATATTGGGCAGTTGTCGATCAGTAAATCAGTTTGAGAAATGGGTATGTTCAGCTTCGAGTGGGTTTTGGTTCAGTAGTGTATTGGTTCATTGGATTAGGTGTCAATTCTGTCTCGATAATTGGTCATTTCATTCATCATCAAAGTGGAGATTCTTTGGAATTTTTAAACTGTATCAGTTGAAGTTCAATGGATTCATCAGCCTATCGTCAAGTTCGGCTCAAGTTTGGAAGATGTCCTTGGTTATTGGGATACTAGAATTTGGGACAGTGTTGTTCAACTTTCCGGGTAGTACATTAGATATGCGTAGAATCTAATTTTGGTATGTCATTGCGGTAGAGTTAATAATTAGATAGATCCGACCATGGTTTTAGCAATATTTCAGGTTAACTTTAAAAGTTTTATCGAGATAGTTACGTATCGATGGGATCTTTTTCTATCATTCATGACGATGTTTTCGTTTATAATTGAGGGTCTTCATTTTATTAGATCTACTAGTACTCCACCTTTGGGTAAGGTTGTGAGAAAAAAGGAACGCATGAGATCCAGGGTTGGTTATGAGTTTCCTTTTTAGTGTGTATGGTGGTAATCCATACCTATACTGAGGAACTTGTAGGGGTATTCCATATATAGGCTATAGTCCCGATGATCATGAGTGTTTATTTTTCCATGTGTGGTGCTTTAGGTTTTAGTGAATTGTTGGGAGTTGGGAGACTCAGTGACCAACTGATTTAGATCATGTTGGCAGTTAAGGGTTTTTGGGAGTAATAGTTGTGTGTCAGAAGTCCCTTGCGAAGTGTTTGCATTATGAACCCCATTTGCTTGCAAGCTATTTATTAGGAGTTTGGTTACCAAGGTATAATATCGATTATGGAATCTCGATTCATGAAGTCCGTTGCGAACGTGTCCAACGATTTGTCAGGTGAAGGTACACGTGAGCTGATAAGGGAATTGGATACAACGTGAAGTTCTTGGATGTACCATCATGATGCCCGTGGGACTAGTGGGTTGTTGATGACTTGTCAGGAAGACAAATGAGTAAGGTTTTAGGCACAATTTTCAGATTTGGGATTGGGCGGAATTCGCGATTGGTATGTTTTAACTATCCTTTCATCACGTTTTGGTGGTTTCCCTAGTAAGGGATTAGGGTAGGTTCGACGAATGGACGACCATCAGTCTTAGGGTAAGGTTTCTAAAGTACAAACCGATGGGTTTTTGGTTTTGGGGATTATAGTGACGAAGTTGGTTTGTGTGTGTAGTTCTGAGAGTTCCCGGTTTGTGTGGTTTTCTATGGAAGTTGGGTCATACAGTTAGGGAGAGAAAGAAAATTGTTGTGATTGAGAATTTTCAAGTTTTTAGGTTGCTTGTTGGCAGTTGAGGGTTTCCGAGAGGTCTCTCAAGTTTTATTTATAAGATGCGTTGATTTCAAAATGATTAGAGGGAGTTTATGTAATATGTTGGTGTTGTTAAAAGAAATCGTAACCGAGACGGATTTCAAGGACGAAATCCAGGTTAAGTGGGGAAGAGTTATAACATCCTGTTTCGAGAAGTTTCTTATTTCAGGACTATGGACAATAAATGGACCAAGTAAACTCCTTGGGCTTCAAGAGAATAGGGTTTAGACCCTATTAGATGTAGACAATACTGGTTATGCGATCGAAGCCCTTGGTTTGTGTTGGAGTCAAAGGGGCAAAACGGGAAAAGTGATGTTTCAGACTACTTACATGAAATATGACTTTTTGTTCGGGAAGTGTTTAGTCCAAGATATCTAGATAATATCTTGGGGATCTTTAATACCTTTTCGTGGATATAAAGATCGTTGAAAACGGAGTTCGAACGAAAAAGTTATAATCGTTTGAAATTAAGACGGTTTTGGGTTAAGCCGCGTACGCTGGGCGTACGAGGGAATCCTTGAGTACATTGGGCATACCAGGAGTATACTGGGCGTAAGCGATCAGTTCCCAAAAATATTTTCGTGGTTTAAGCCCTATTTAAGCTCCTTAACTTCCCCAAACCCATTATATTCTTAGTTTCCACCTCTGTAACACCATCCTTTGAAACCCTAACCCTAGTTTGAGCCTTGTGAGCAAAAGAAGGTGATCTTGAGTGCTTTGGAGTATTCTTGGCATATCTTGGAGAAAAATGAGCTCATTGGAGAAGTGTTGGTTGCATTAAAGTTTGTAGATCCGGACTTTGTTCACCTTGATGTTTCTGCTAGATGTATAAAGCTTGAATCTTGTTGATGCATTTGTTAGATCTTGCTAGTTTTGGGTGTTTTGAGATTTTGGTCATTTTAGTGCATAAATTTTAGATCTTGAAAGTTTGTGACCATGTTATGGATAAAGTTGGAAACTCTATCCATCTAAACATCATTGATTTAGATCTAAAGGTTGGAAACTTTGACTTAATGGATTAAGTAAGAAGGATGCGCTTTTGGTCGCTTTGAAACCTAAAAGACTAGATCGTGGTCATTTGGACCATTCTAATGGATAAAGTTGGAAACTTTATCCATTATGGAGCTATTAGGAAGCATAAAAATATAGTCTTGATTGTTAGTTTCCTTCCATGCATGATCTAGGTTGTCTTAATGGGTTAAGTAGTTAGAATTTTTGTTTTTGGGAACTTAATAGCCATGCAAGGCTATGAAGTTGGAAATTTATGGTTAAGGACGTTATTTTAAGACTAGATCGGGAATATGGGCAAAAAAGCTTAAGGATTAAGCTCTTAATAAGAAGAAAAAGACCCCATCGCGTACGCTGGGTGTAACCCAGGTACGTTGGGCATATGAGCAACCCGTTTTAGTCAAGCCTCATGTACTCCGTGCGCACAAGTTGAGTACATTAGGCGTACTCAACTCTGTTGACCAAGTTTGACTTTTTTACTCTGACCAAGTTTGACCTAAGGGTATGTTGGATATTTTGAGTTGTATTTGAGATTGGTCACTGTTGGATAAATAGGTGACGGGCGGAGTGGATATTCGGAGTAGAGACCTATTTAGCTATGTGTTTGGATTGAGAGGAGAGTTATCCTCACTATACTTATGGGTCAAAAGCACCAATGCTGGCCCACTAGTTTATGTATCCTGGTATTGGATGATGTTATGCTAGTTATATGTTAGATTAGTACATTTATATGATTACCTGTATTTGTTGGATAGGTGTTTATGTTTATTTTTTATATATGTCGACATATTATGGTTGGGTTGAGGCGGTCCTGCTTTATGCTGAAGGAAAATACACCCAAAGCGGTACGGATAGGCTGTAGGCCCTGCGAGGAGTCCAGTCAGGCTGAAGGCGCATAGAGTGATCCAGATATGTTGTAGGCCCCGTGTGGCGGTCGAGCTAGGCTGAAGGCAGATGTTTGTATGTTGTGTGTGGTACCTTGGAGGAACTCACTAAGCTTTAGCTTACGATTTCAGTTTATTGTTTCAGGTACTTCACAGGATCATGGGAAAGCGAAAGCGTGATCGTGCACATCTTCTAGTTTATATGATATTGTATTTTGAGATACTCTGATTATGATTTATACTTTTGAAACAATGGTTTTTGTAAACCCTTTATGACTAATGGGTTGTTTTTATAAAAATTAATTTTCCCTTATTATTGGGATGTTACAAAGAGAGTGTAAACCAAGTAGCAATTCTTCAAGTGTTCAAGACAAGAAAAAGATAGGGAAAGAAACAAGAGGTGATCTCATCTTTTGCTAGTGAGAATGAATAAAAATGAAATCATATATCTCATCCTTTAAAGCATAAACATTAAACACAAGTCTTTAACCATTAAGCCCCATGCATCTACTAGCTAGATTATCTCCCTCCCCCCCCCCCCCCCCTGGCGCTTACAACCCATGCTCATTTCTTTTGATTAAACAATTCAAAAGATAATCCCTCCAAGCCCTAAGCAATCTTTGGCTATAGAGAAGAAAAAGACAAGAGTTGTTTATTTTTTATTAACTCAAAGTTTATAAAATATAAACTTTGTCTTTAGGCAAAAGTCAAATGGATTCAACTGGTCCAAAAGGTTGGCATGACTTATTAATTCGTACCATATGAAATAATATGTTACTTGTTATTGTAAAATGATTACTTCCATGAAATAAATATTTTCCCAATTTAGTATAAGAGTTTATGAATATTTATTAAAATCAATCTCTAAGGAATAACCAATTGTATCAATTTGTTGTTAGTATGTCCCTTAGGATCATGTGTTAATTATAAATATCATTCTAATATGACTCTTGAGCATATTAGATCTTTCAATCAGAGCAAAGGTTTAATAAAAATCTATACCCTCAACTTGCGCGTTCCTTTTGCTACAAGTCATGCCTTGTATCTTTCTACTTCTCCATTAGGTTTAAATTTTATCTTATAAACCCATTTTGATTCAATTGCTCTTTTCCCGGGAGGGAGCTTGGTTAAGATCCAAGTGTCATTTTCTACTAAAGCTTGGATTTATTTCTTCAACGCTTCTTGCCAATTTGGATCTTTTGAAGCTTGCAAAAAACTTTTGGGCTCTTTAGTTGAAGTAATAGCTGATAGGAAAGCATGATGAGAATTAGAGAACTTATCATAATTAACAAGTTATGACATGGAGTGTGGTCTTGATGAGCTTTCATTCGTGGATTGATCAATTGAAGGTGGAAGGTCTTCTATGTGGAGACATGTATGAGTCTCACCGTGATCATGATTAGGTGATTCATCAAAGTGGATGCTTGTGTCTTTTTCATTGGTCTCGACCGGTACATCATTTTCTATTTCTTCTCTTCCTTCATCTTGGTTGCTCCCCAAGTCTAGATTCACTACGGTTAAGTCAAAAGTGCTAATGAACTCTTCAACCTCATTTAAAGTTTCTACAAATGTATCATCATCAATATACCTATTTTCTTCATGATTTTTTCCAAAAGGAAAAGCATTTTCTTCAATTGTTACATCATGAGTTGTTAGTATTTTATGAGATTTTAAATCATAGAGTTTGTACTCCTTTTGTCCCATTGAATATCCAACAAAAACACAAGAACTCCATCTTTCTCTGAACCTGTCGTTTTTCTTAGCATTTTCATGGGCATATTCTAAGCAACCAAAAAATCTAAAATGGTTATATGATGTAACCTTCCTACGAAAAATTTCAGGAGGTGTTTTATTCTCTAGAAATGGTGTTGGTAATTTGTTTATAATTTAAGCAACAGTCAATACACAATCACCCCAAAACTCGATTCGATGAGAGGCTTGAAATCGAAGTTCCCTAGAAATTTCCAATAAATTCTGATGTTTTCTTTCAATAACCCCATTTTTTGTGGGGTGTAAGAACAAGAGGTTTCCAATAAGATTACATGTTCTTTATAAAATCCCAACATGTAACTAGATTTGAATTCGGACCCATTGTCTGTTTTAATCCTTTTTATTATTTTCTTAAATTGTGTTTCAACCATATTATAAAACAAGATTAAGTAATACGATGCTTCAAATTTATTTCATGAGGTACACCTAAACTCCCTGACAGTAGTTGTCAATGATAGATAAAAAATAATATGATCCATTAAGAGAATCATGATGATAACGACCCAAATGTCAATATGGATTAGATCAAAACAACTAGTAGTTATAGAAAAACTAATAGGAAAAGGCAATCTACTTTTTTTTGCTCGAATACACGAGTCACAAACTTTATTATTGGATCCTATATTTCCTAATTGATGTATTTACTTAAGGACGCCATCACATGCATGTCTAAGTCTTTTGTGCCAACTTCATGTTTATTCCAAACTATCATAGCCACTTCTTTATGTTGTAATGGATCTAAGTAATATAGATCGTTCTTTTTTTACCCATCCAACACAGGTTCCTCGAAGGTAATTTCTAAACGATGAATTTATCCTGGTAAAAGGTTAAGAAGCAGTTTAATTCTCGTGTAATTTTGCTTACCGATAACAAATTGCACTTGAATTCTGGAACACCCAATACATATCTTCACTTAAGCTTATCAAACAAGTGAGCATTTAACTTTCTTAACATCCACGTTTTCACCATTAGGAATGGTAACCGAAGAACAGTTAACACTATTTTTTGTATTGTTTAATAAGTTCTCATGATGTGTAATATCATTGCAAGCTCCTGAATCTATTCTCCAAGGATCATGACAATTTGAAACTTTACCTGTCATGTTTTCAATTGAAGTCTGTTTTCGAGTGTTTTCATTGATTTGTGTGCCACACAAAAGCTTGATGAACTTATCATAGTCTTCTTTTGTCAGTTTCTGTGTTGGTGCATTTTCAGTTATAGTCAATGAAGCTCGAATTGGTTGTTTGAATTTGTTATTTTGATTCTTGTTTCCTTTGGGTGTCCACCATTCTAGGTAGACAACGAGCTCAAAACATCCTTCTATCATATGTCCAGATTTTTGATAGTGAGTGCAACATCGATCATCGTCCTTGTAACAACTCAAATTTTTCAAACAAATTTTTCATTTTTAAAACATAACTATTTCCATTAAAAACAAGACATAATCAGTTCAATTATTCGGTTAATACAATTATTCAAACTCCCAAGATCATGAAACAATCTTCAGTGTGTATCGATCATGCCGGCGCCTTCCCACGGTCCTCACTAGTACCTGAAATACATGCACAACAACTGTAAGCATAAATGCTTAGTGAGTTCCCCAATATACAACTTACGCACATACGCCTTTCCAGGCCCGACCTTCCGGTCCATGTGTCTCTGGGGACTTCCGTCCCTGCTGGGTAAACCTTCCGGCCTTACCCACGCCGACCTTCCGGTCCATCACACATCATATCGCCTTCCGGCCCATAATATAATCGCCTTCCGGCCCATAACATACATAGCACATATAACATATAACATACCACATATAGCATACATATCACATATCATAACCGACCTTCCGGTCACACAGTCAAACCCTTCCGGGTACAGTATAGTGAGAAGACTCACCTCGTAAATGCTGAAAACTAGCAACTCCTGAAATCACTCGTGCACAAACCAACGAGCTACAACCCTCCTATAACATTACATAACTCATTAGCACTCATATCATCTAAGTGTGACTATCCCTAAGAAGTCAGACTTAGGTCAACTCTGGTCAACGGTCAACTCGACTGGACTCGGCGAGTACCATGGCGACTCGGCGAGTCTAGTCGTCCTCACCAATTCCTGAATATTCCCTTTCTACTCGTCGAGTATCCCTCTTGACTCGACGAGGTCCTCGTGGAAGAATCGCGGGGCCACCCCGACTCCACTCGCCGAGTCTGATGAACAACTCGGCGAGTCCCAGTAAATCTTCAAGCTACTCGCCGAGTCTGAAGAACAACTCGGCGAGTCCATGCCATGCAGACGAGTAACTGCTTCCTGAGATAAGTCTCGTCCCGAAGTACACATGCATGGGACCTTCTGGACCTCTAAAGGTCCTAATACAAGATTATAGTCGTGGGATAACAAGGCATTACTTCATCAATTCACTAAATGGGTTCTATAAACCCTAATTTCATAAATACATCATTATAGCAGAGCATACACGAATTCTTACCTGGATGATGTATTCTCTTTATTCCCAATCCTCAGAATGTGACCCCTTGCTGCTCTTTTAGCCAATCCTTCCTCTTCCTTGCACACCCACTCTTCTATAACCAACAATGGCCTAAGATCCTTGCTCCTGCTGCACTAATCGATTTAGGGTTCTTCTCAGAAGGCTAAAACGAACAATGACGGCCAATGGACCCCTTTTATACGTCCCAAACCTGAACGGTTAGGGTTTCCGCTAAACAGCGTCGACTCGCCGAGTCCATATCTGGACTCGTCGAGTCCAGTCGCGGACCCGCGACCAAGTCTGCGATCCTACTCGGCGAGTCTTGGCCCCAACTCGCCGAGTCCCCTCTTAAATCATCCAAAAACATAATTTAAACAATACCTGAGATTTCGGGCTGTTACAACTCTCCCCCACTTGGATTAGACTTCGCCCTCGAAGTCTCACTCCGCAAATAGTTCCGGATGCTGCCCCCGCATCTCGCGTTCCGGTTCCCAAGTCATTTCCGATCCCTTACGGTGTTGCCATTGAACCAACACCAAGGGTACCTCCTTGTTCCTCAGAACCTTGATCTTCCGATCTCTGATCGCCACTGGTCTCTCCGCGTAATTCAGGCTCGCATTCACCTGAATATCCTCCAATGGAACCACTGCCGACTCATCGGCTATGCACTTTCTCAACTGCGACACATGAAAAGTGTCATGGATCTGACCTAACTCCGCTGGTAACTCCAACCGATAGGCTACCCGACCTATCCTTGCAATCACACGAAATGGCCCAATATACCGGGGCCCCAACTTGCCTCTTTTCCTGAACCGAATCACTCCTTTCCAAGGAGAGACCTTCAGGAGAACGAAGTCGCCGACTTGAAACTCAAGCTCGGATCGGCGCCTGTCTGCATAACTCTTCTGTCGGCTCTGGGCAGTCAATAATCTTTGTCTCACTTGTTGAATCTGCTCTGTCGTCTGGAGTATGATCTCCGTGCTGCCCATCACTCTCTGTCCCACCTCTCCCCAGCAAATGGGAGTCCGACACCTCCTACCATACAACAGCTCGAAAGGCGGCATCCCAATGCTCGAATGATGGCTGTTGTTGTAGGAAAACTCTGCCAATGGTAAATACGCATCCCAACCACCCCCAAAATCTAACACACACGCTCGGAGCATGTCCTCCAGTGTCTGAATTGTCCGCTCGCTCTGACCGTCTGTCTGGGGATGGTATGCGGTACTAAAATGCAATTTAGTACCCAGCTCCTCATGGAATTTCTTCCAGAATCTGGAAGTAAAGCGCACATCACGGTCTGACACAATCGAGATCGGCACCCCGTGCCGAGATACCACCTCTCTCACGTATATTTTTGCCAATTTCTCCGCCGAAGAACTCTCACTGATGGCAAGGAAGTGTGCACTCTTTGTCAACCTATCCACGATCACCCAAATTGCATCAACTCCCCTAGCAGTCCTCGGCAATTTGGTGATAAAATCCATAGTAATCTGTTCCCACTTCCACTCGGGGATCTCCAATGGCTGTAACTTGCCATGCGGTCTCTAATGCTCAGCCTTAACCCTACGGCAGGTCAAGCACCTCTCAACGAACCATGCCACGTCCCTCTTCATACAGGGCCACCAATATTCCTTCTTTAAATCCAAATACATCTTTGTAGCACCAGGATGGATCGAGAATTTCGATCTATGAGCCTCTTCCATCAAAGTAGTACGCGTACCGCCCACGAACGGTACCCAAATCCGACCCTGAAACGTCATAAGGCCTCGACTATCCTTGACAAACTCTGAGATTAACCCCACAACCCGCTCTTTCTTCTGCATTTCTGGTCGCACAGCCTCTGCCTGGGCCCCACGAATAGCGTTCAATACTGGAGTCATCACAGTCAGTCTCAAGCATACGTCTCGCAATGGAGTGCTCTCCGCCCTGCGGCTCAATGCATCGGCTACCACATTAGCCTTGCCTGGGTGGTACAGGATCTCACAATCATAATCCTTGACCACATCCAACCATCTCCTCTGACGCATATTTAGGTTGGGTTGATCCATCAAATACTTCAAACTCTTATGGTCCGTATATATCGTACATCGAACCCCATACAAGTAGTGACGCCAAATTTTGAGAGCGAACACTACTGCCCCCAACTCCAAATCATGCGTGGGATATCTCGCCTCATGAGGCTTCAGCTGCCTCGATGCATAAGCTATCACATGACCCCTCTGCGTCAACACTGCACCCAATCCCGAAATCGATGCGTCGCAATATACCACGAAATCTTCCATCCCTTCTGGGAGAGCTAAAACCGGGGCTTCGCACAATCTCTGGCGAAGTGTCTCAAAGGAGGTCTGCTGCTCGGGCCCCCATGAGAATGCAACACCCTTCCGGGTCAATCTGGTGAGTGGCACTGCGATCTTGGAGAAATCCTTGATAAATCTCCGATAATACCCTGCCAACCCAAGGAAACTCCTGATCTCAGAGGGTGACTTCGGCACCTCCCAACTCATCACCGCCTCAACCTTGGCCGGATCGACTAATATCCCCTTCTGATTAACCACATGTCCTAGGAACTGGACCTCCCGCAACCAGAAGTCACATTTGGAGAACTTTGCATAAAGCTTCTCCGACCTCAATACCTCAAGGACCTCCCTCAAATGCTCCTCATGCTGCTCTCTAGACCTCGAATACACCAGAATGTCGTCGATAAATACAATCACTGACCGATCCAACATCGGCCTGCATACCCTGTTCATGAGGTCCATGAACACAGCCGGGGCATTGGTGAGTCCAAAAGGCATCACCACAAACTCATAATGCCCATATCGCGTCCTAAACGCTGTCTTCTGGACGTCCTCTTCCCGTACCCTCACCTGATGGTATCCTGACCTCAGATCGATCTTGGAAAACCAAGATGCTCCCTGCAACTGATCGAATAAATCATCGATCCTCGGCAACGGGTAACGGTTCTTGACTGTTAGCTTGTTCAACTCCCGGTAATCAATGCACATCCGGTGTGAACCATCCTTCTTTTTGACGAACAGAATAGGTGCTCCCCATGGCGAGCTGCTCGGCCGAATGAATCCCTTTCCCAGCAACTCCTGGAGTTGCGAGGACAACTCTTGCATCTCTGGAGGTGCAAGACGATAGGGCACTTTGGCAATAGGCGCTGCCCCCGGAACCAGATCGATACTAAACTCTACTTGCCTCACAGGCGGTACTCCCGGCAACTCCTCGGGAAAGACATCTGAAAACTCGCGCACCACCGGAACTTCCTCAACTGACTTCGGTTTCTCAGAAACCTCCCGCGTATCCATCACATACGCCACGAAACCCTTACAGCCCTGCCGTAGACACTGCCTCGCCCTAGCGGCCGAACAAAAAGCTGACCCCGAACGGGTACCCTCGCCGTATACCGAAAGAACTCCCCCTCTAGGGTCTCGTATAGTCACCAACTGACGCTCACAGTCGATGACAGCGCCGAACCGGCTCAGCCAGTCCATGCCCACGATGACACAGACATCCCCCATCGCGATAGGAATCAGATCAATCGGGAATCCAACCCCGAAAATCTCTAGTACACATCCCCGAAGAACCTCCGTAGCACAAATCACCTTCTCGTCAGCTATAGAGACTCTCAAAGGTCGACTCAATGACTCACGACTAACACCAATATGCTGACTAAAGGCCAAGGACACAAAGGACCTACTCGCACCCGAGTCAAATAACACTAAGGCAGGCACAGAGTTCACCAGGAAAGTACCTACGCGCATAATAACATAAGCATAACATATCGACATTAAAATAATTACATGAGTTACAACATACCTGCCACAACATCGGGCGCAGCGCGGACCTCTTCCGCTGTCAGCTGAAAGGCTCTTCCCTGAGCCCTCGGGGCCTCGGCCTTCACCGGTCGAGTCGCAGGAACTCCGGCAGCAGGTGCAGATCCCTGAAGAAGCTGAGGGCACTCGGCCTTCCTATGGCCAGTCTGGTTGCAATGAAAGCAAACCGAAAATCCCTTGGGGCACTCCCTAGCAATGTGCCCCTCCTTGCCACACTTGTAGCAAGCACCAGATCGACATACTCCATCATGACTCTTGCCGCACTTCCCGCAAGTGCGACCCTTCGAACCTCCTGTCCTCGAATCAGCGGACTTGATCCGCTTGGCTGCCGGCTGAAACTGAGCCGGTCGCCGATCCACCCGCTGAGACTCGGCCTCCTCCCTAGCCTGGGTCTCCAACTCGATCTCGCGCTTCCTGGCATTTGCCTGAAGCTCAGCAAAAGTATGGTAAGTGGAGTTTGACACAAACTCCCGAATATCCCTCCTCAAGACACCCAAGTATCGGCTCATCCGAGCCTGCTCTGAGGACACCAGCTCAGGGAAAAACATTGCCCTCTCATGAAACTTCCGTGTAATCACCGCAACAGAATCGGTACCCTGCTTGAGGGTTAAGAACTCCTGCACCAATCGTTCCCTCTCCACCGGGGGAACGTACTCATCCCTGAACATGGCAGTAAACCCCTCCCATGTCACCGCTGTAGTCTCTGCCAAAGTGAAATTCGCTGTCACGAACTTCCACCAGTCCTTCGCTCCCAGACGGAGCTGGTTCAAAGCGAACCGTACCCTCAGGTGCTCCGGGCATGAACAAGTATAGAAGCACCCCTCTATATCTGCGATCCACCTCATCGCAGCAATCGGATCCTGCGTCCCATCGAACTCTGGTGGCTTCGTGTTGCTGAACTCTCGGAACAGCAATGAATCACCCCCCTGTGGCCTAGCAGCGGCCACAGCTGCGGTAGCTGCAGCGGTTGCAGCCTCAGTCAATGCGGCGTACCGCTCGTCGAACGTCTCCATCAGGGTGGTCTTGATAGACCCAAACATCTCCGGGATCTCAGCCCGGATCGCCGCCGCCACCTCCTCGTGGATCATCTGACGAATATCCTCGTCACTCACACCGCTCGTACTTGCCCCGTGCCGCGGTCTAACCATGATATCTCTGAAATACAACATAAAACTATCAGAGATTCTACCGAGTATAATCGTACTCGACACGCAACCCTACTCAGTCCCAGATATCCAGGGATTCTTACTTGGGCCTCCCACTGACCCGGTGTCCTCGGTAGTACGGGCCCAATACTACCGACCACACCGCATCAATGTTCATCCCAAGTCCTCCTCCCCAAACTCCAGATAGTGAGTACTCTACTTCTGATACGCTCTATCTACCCGCATACTAGCAAAGCATCTCATATAAGCAACTTCCCTAGACTAAGGCATCACAAATCAGGCCACTCTAGTCCTATCATGAATACCTAGTCTTCTAGCATGCATAACAATTCATATCATATAATATTGTAAGGTATTTTGGGGATCTTTACCGTTCGGGCGCTGACTGATCGTACACACTGCTTCTTTCTTGCTTACCACAAAACCATTTACAAAAGTTTATGCCTTTATTTGAAAAGTTTCCTCAAATCCTCGGTTTGAGTTCAGTTACCCCCGAAGGTGCACCCGAATCCCTCAAACCAAGGCTCTGATACCAATTGTAACAACTCAAATTTTTCAAACAAATTTTTCATTTTTAAAACATAACTATTTCCATTAAAAACAAGACATAATCAGTTCAATTATTCGGTCAATACAATTATTCAAACTCCCAAGATCATGAAACAATCTTCAGTGTGTATCGATCATGCCGGCGCCTTCCCACGGTCCTCACTAGTACCTGAAATACATGCACAACAACTGTAAGCATAAATGCTTAGTGAGTTCCCCAATATACAACTTACGCACATACGCCTTTCCAGGCCCGACCTTCCGGTCCATGTGTCTCTGGGGACTTCCGTCCCTGCTGGGTAAACCTTCCGGCCTTACCCACGCCGACCTTCCGGTCCATCACACATCATATCGCCTTCCGGCCCATAATATAATCGCCTTCCGGCCCATAACATACATAGCACATATAACATATAACATACCACATATAGCATACATATCACATATCATAACCGACCTTCCGGTCACACAGTCAAACCCTTCCGGGTACAGTATAGTGAGAAGACTCACCTCGTAAATGCTGAAAACTAGCAACTCCTGAAATCACTCGTGCACAAACCAACGAGCTACAACCCTCCTATAACATTACATAACTCATTAGCACTCATATCATCTAAGTGTGACTATCCCTAAGAAGTCAGACTTAGGTCAACTCTGGTCAACGGTCAACTCGACTGGACTCGGCGAGTACCATGGCGACTCGGCGAGTCTAGTCGTCCTCACCAATTCCTGAATATTCCCTTTCTACTCGTCGAGTATCCCTCTTGACTCGACGAGGTCCTCGTGGAAGAATCGCGGGGCCACCCCGACTCCACTCGCCGAGTCTGATGAACAACTCGGCGAGTCCCAGTAAATCTTCAAGCTACTCGCCGAGTCTGAAGAACAACTCGGCGAGTCCATGCCATGCAGACGAGTAACTGCTTCCTGAGATAAGTCTCGTCCCGAAGTACACATGCATGGGACCTTCTGGACCTCTAAAGGTCCTAATACAAGATTATAGTCGTGGGATAACAAGGCATTACTTCATCAATTCACTAAATGGGTTCTATAAACCCTAATTTCATAAATACATCATTATAGCAGAGCATACACGAATTCTTACCTGGATGATGTATTCTCTTTATTCCCAATCCTCAGAATGTGACCCCTTGCTGCTCTTTTAGCCAATCCTTCCTCTTCCTTGCACACCCACTCTTCTATAACCAACAATGGCCTAAGATCCTTGCTCCTGCTGTACTAATCGATTTAGGGTTCTTCTCAGAAGGCTAAAACGAACAATGACGGCCAATGGACCCCTTTTATACGTCCCAAACCTGAACGGTTAGGGTTTCCGCTAAACAGCGTCGACTCGCCGAGTCCATATCTGGACTCGTCGAGTCCAGTCGCGGACCCGCGACCAAGTCTGCGATCCTACTCGGCGAGTCTTGGCCCCAACTCGCCGAGTCCCCTCTTAAATCATCCAAAAACATAATTTAAACAATACCTGAGATTTCGGGCTGTTACAGTCGTTTATTTTGTTGTTGATTGATTGAAAACTTCCTTTTCCCGTGGGTTTTGAGTTGAATTTTCTAGAAGCTTAGAAGGCAACCATATCATTTTTGGAAGCGCGAGAGGTGTCGATTTGTCTTTTTTTGTTTTCTTCTTGACTAACAAGATGATAAGCAATTCCTAGGCTAGGTAGTGGTGTTGCGCTTAGTATCTGTGTTTTGACACCCCCATATTCTTCATTCAAACCCATTAAGAAATCATATAGTCTCTCATTTCCTCTTAATTTTGCAAATTATTTTGATAAGTCACAGGTGCATCCATTTCATGTGTAATCTGGTGTAGGATTTATGGATTGAATTTCATCCCAAACTACTCTAAGTTTGGTGTCGTAAGCCGACACAATTGGCTCTTCTTGTCGAATGGTGGTGAATTTTCTTCCGAGTTCCTATGCTCTTACAGTGTTTTCTTTGCCAAAATTTTCTTCTAGATCAAGCCATATGTCTCGAGATGTTGTGGTATACTTGACGTTTGATTTGATTTCCTTCTCCATCGAACTTACTAACCAACCTCTCACCATTGCATTGCATCTCTTCCAGTTCATCAAGTCGGTTGATTTTTCATCTAACACTAGAAGAGTACCATCAACGAATCCTATTTTATTCTTGGTGAACAAGGCATACATCATCTCGCATTGTCAAACACTAAAGTTCCCATCATGGAGAAGATAATCTCCGAAAGAGTTTTGACCTGGATGATCAGAAGTGGTAAGGAAGTAAGGAGAAGTGATGTCGATGGTGTTCTTCTTGGTTGATGAACCGCCCAAATTTTCTCCTCCTCCGGTCATAGCTTCAATTGATTATTCCTAGGTATGCTATGAAACCATGTAAAATTCAGAAGTAAAAATACTAAAACAATTCACTTTTTCTGATTCTCAAAATCTGATGAATACAAAAGGCTATCTTAGTCGAAAGGTAAACTAGAAAAAGGAAACAAATAATAAATCCTAATTAGACTCAAATACTAAAAAATAGGGTATACTTGTAGCATAAGGAAAAATAGAATAAAGGTAAATGGAAGCTTCTCAATAAGTTGTGAATTAACTGTATTAAGCAGTGATTTTTTTTATAAATTTAGTGTTTGCTCCGGTAAAATGTGATAAAAGAAGCATTATACATAGATATGGTTTTCTCTAACTTTGAATAATGTAAAATTTAAATTGTAAATATTGTATACATTAAACTTTGAAAGATGCATTACCCTCCACATCTGAAGGTATAAACGTAAGTTTTAAGTAGAGAATATGGCCGTGACTGTATAATTTTTTTGTATAAAATTTATTATATTAAGCTCTTAATTTTTGTGTATTGAATTGTGAATTGAATGTATTAAGATTTGAAGTGATTGTATTAAGTTGTGAAGTTTTTATGAACTTTGTGTTAAAATAAAAATGATTTATGTATGAATGTTTATAAATTTTCTTGTGAATATATTTATTTTTTTGTGTTCGATATATATGTAAGAATGTATTAGTTTTTATATTTTTTTTGTTAACTCTGATTTAATGAATTGATTGATTTATTAAATTATGAATATAATATTTAAGCTGTCAATATATGACTTTATATACACATATGAATTGGAAGAAATGATGGTTGATCTGTTGGCACTAGTGGTTGGTAGCGGTGTATGTTAGTTGTTGTTCGTGGTGGTAGAGTTTGCGTTTGGCTTCTTTGAATCTATGAATCAATGTATAATAGATTGAATTAAGTTGTTAATTTTTTATACTAAACTATGAATGGATTATATAAAGTTGTGTATTATATATATATATATATATATATATATATATATATATATATATATATATCGTATTAAAATATGAATGAAAATATTAGACTATAAAAATTAAGATTTTGCCCTTTTATTACCAAAAAGACAAAAAAAAAATCTGGATTTTAACATATTTGATAAGTTTTCTGTACATATTTACTTATGAAATGGGGGCTCCTAATCTTTTATGGTTCGCTTTTAAACCAGTCCATATATATATATATATATATATATATATATATATATATATATATATATATATATATATATATATATATATATATATAAGATCACTGTTGTTTACTAAATGTCACAAATTCAGTCTTTGTTAACTTTTTTGATGAACATGGTCATTGTGGTTTTCAAAACTTGTGTGAATGGTATTGACCATGTAAAACACATTTATGCCCTTTCCTATTTGTTTTATCTTGTTTATTTTCAATTTAATAATAAATAGACCCGTGGCCATTTATATTTCACTTAACCACATCCCTCTTACTATTTCCCATCCTCATCTTTCTCTCTTAATAACATGTTCGCCATTTCGATCAAAATCACAGGCCTGACACCTCCTTTTTTCTATTCCTTAATCGACAAAACACAAGATATCTTATCTCAATTAAAACACACATTTAAAAAAAATTATGTAACTATAAAAACCCATAATGCTTTGAAGCTCTAATGGTAGAAATCTCTTCCAGCAAGAACTTATATCTGTTGCAAAATCAACAAAAGTAACATATCGAACATTGATCCTTTTTTTGTTGTTCATTATTGTACTGTCAAGGTTGAATGCTCACTCAGAAAACATATGGACCATGTTGCCTTGTTCATTTGTAACCAAAAATCATTTCCATCGCCTTAAAAACATTGAGAGGAAGATGGAAAAAAACTTGAGAAACGAGTTCCTAGATTTGGATTCAGGATTTTTGTATGAAGGTTACCTTCCAATTACTTGGAAATTTGAATATTTGATTATACTATATTTTGTACATAGGACCAATCTTGGTGTAGATGCTAAAGTAGATTTCCATTCTAAGAATGACAACCTACTTTAAGTTAAGCATGATAGGTCACAAGAGAACGCAATGCATGTATTAGTGGGCACAATACGTAGGTCAAAATAAGAAGTCAATAGTGGTGAATAGCTAAACGAGGAGCGCCGATGTGTCCTTGTTGATGGACATGTGTAAGCAGTGACGTGACATGTGGTAGGAGAATGGGATGCATGACAAGGGAACAAACTGCGTGTCATAGTCTCGGATAAACACATGGATGCGACACATTGATGTATTATATATATATATATATATATATATATATATATATATATATATAACTCAAGTTTTAAATTTATAAAACTAATTTTATCGTAACCAGACTAATACATACACTAAGCAGTAAACTTAATCATGCAATAGTATAGTTGTTGTTAGACTAGGTGCCGAACACGTGGGGAACGTTAGTGAATTAATATGAAAATGTTTGATTATACTAAACACATGAAAGCAGTAAAAAGGGTTTTTTATTATAAAATCTCAATTAAATTACCAAATTAGCTAATTAGATAAACTGACTGGAAACAATCACTTTGAGTACTTTGTTTTCGAAAAAATTACATCTCAAAATCATAGATAATTACTAAAACATTGACAATTATTCTTTATTCACTGATTCGTAATACGACTCGTTTCCTGGTCTACACAACTAATCCTTTGATCTTTAAGACTTTTGGTTATAAAGATCAAGTAAACTAATTGTCCTAAAAATCAATGTTCAGTTCGTATTATGAGAGACTTGAATTATTGTCATCAAAATCATGAAGCTAGTACACATGAATGATCATCACATGTATACACTTACACATTAAAATTACAAACTTACTATTTAACCTTAGGTTTTGATCTAACACTAGTCATGTAAATTTATAATTCAGAAACTCATACGACTTAAGCACATCAAGCTATATTGTTCATCTAAACCTAAAAATAAACAGAAAAAATTAAAACTTTAAAACATAAGGGTCTTTTATCAAGTAAACATAACAAATTGAATAAGAATAAATAATCTGAATAGCAAATAATCCATAATTTCAAGGATTTATCTAGTCTAATACAAATCAAAAGGGTTTTGAATCCTAAATCAGAAAGCAAACACATATAGAATCATACTGGAATGCTAATCTTATTTGGAACAACAAACCGAATGATTTTTTCCATGAATCCATTCTCTAATTCTTCATATCTTCGCTCTTATTAGATTAACGACCCTCCGTCCGCCTTCTAGACCCTAAAAAAGGCATATATTGGTGTTACTTGTCGACCAAGGTTGATTAGAAATCTAAAGCTCCCCTTAGGTTAAAAATAAATGGCTATTTATGAAGATTTTTGCCGACGTACTACGTTGGGCGTAATTTGATCTATGTTGGGCGTAGATCATTAATTTCTTATGTTCGAAAGGACCAGCTACGCGGGCCGTAGAAGCTTAATTCAACATTAATCCTTATATTTGTAGTCCAGCCCCGTTTTCCAGTCTTTTTGTTTCCTTTTCCCTATAGAAACATATTATATCTGTAAAATATTAATTCAAAGTATTACAAGTACCATTTGTTCCAAATAATATCATAACACAGTATAAAATTGTAACGACCCAAAAATCAAGGGTAAAACATTCATTTTTAATATAGCTAAAACATTGATACTATTTATTTCAAACATTTCAAATCATCATTATGTAAGACATTTATCAAAGTTCATCCCAAATTCATTCATTGCGGAAATCATAGGTGTGCACACTGCGATTAATCCGAGCCCTTCTTTTCCAAATCGATGATACCTGAAACCAAAACTGTAAACCGTAAGCACAAAGCTTAGTGAGTTCCCCAGAGCATACCCCACACAACCCACATAACCACATAATACATATTAGCTATAATAGCTACATAAACATATAAATGACATATCCATATCAATCACATAGCCATGTATATAAACATATACGGATGTTGTGGGCTCCCCCCAAGGTCTTACTCTAGGTTACGATGGGCTCCCCCCATGGTCTTCAATAGGAAAGCCATGGGCTCTCTACATGGTCTTACATCCAAGTGCCATGGGCTCCCCCATGGTCTTTAATAGGAAAGTCATGGACTCTGCACATGGTCTTACATCCGGGTGCCATGGGATCCCCATGGTCTTTAATACAAAAGCCATGGGCTCTCTACATGGTCTTACATCCGGGTGCCATGGGCTCCCCCCATGGTCTTCCATGCAAGTATTACAAAGACAACTAGCATACCACATACCACATAGTCAATAACATACCACATAATCACTAGCATACCACTTATACATGGATACTAGACATATTAGTAGTGAATCTACCATAAACACTACAACTAACTGAATGGGCCGGACTAGGTGCCTTAGACCCATTGGTATGGTGAGGAGACTCACCTAGTACTGCTGAAGTCCCGCGGATAAAACTCTAGTTGCTGGTTGACAGGTTCCCGAACTGTCATTCATCAAAACGACACCCAATTAATAATTGGGTTCCAATACATAACCATAAATCTACACTTTGAGTAAATGGACAATTTTACCCCTAACCTAGCTTGGTTCAAAACCAAGGACAAACTCACACTCTGAAGGCCCAAAAGCCCAATAATCAACCAAGCCCTAACATATGGCCCAAATTTCCAAATTGGGCCCAAACCTCTACATGGACTTAATTTAAGGCCTAACCAATTATTCTAGTCCAAACAATTGGCATTCTGATGGCCCAATAGCTAATAATCCTCAAGGCCCAATAAGAACCCAAATCCAATTAGGGTTTTTCACATAAAATGATGATTAGGGTTAAGTGTTTCTTCTTAACCCATTAAGGACTTAATCCATTAAGTCCAAACAAACAATGAAATTGGGCTTGAGTCATAACTTCACTCTAATGGTCGAAAATGAGGGTCCCGATAAGTCCACACCAATAATTCCAAAATTAGGGTTTTCTAAACCCTAATTGGGGTTTTCCAACCCATCACAACCCAATTAGGCCCAAAAGGTAAGTCCTTATGCCCATTAGGGTTTCATTAAGTCAATTAGGGTTTTCCTAGGTCGGGCACCACCCACTACTACCTCGGATAGTGGTGGTCAATGGCGGCTCACGGTGGTAGTTATAGTTCTAGTCCATTTTTGTTCAAGCATCCCAAACGAAGTCTAAACACAACAAAGCACATCGCCACACAACACGGCGGCTGGTGTCGACAACCACCACATTACGGTGGTGGTTATGAGTTTTCCTTTCATTATTTCATCCTAATTACAATATACAATACAAAAACCCAATTAAACACACACATACTAAGATAAACACACACACACATAACCACCCTTGTGGTGGCTGGCGGTGGTAGATGGTGGCGGTGGAATTTCTTGCAAATTCCGGCCAAATAACCCACACACAACACATACTCATAACAAAAATACACCCACGAAGATTAGCACAATACAACATCATACACACCCTCTTGCGAACTATGAACTCTGCTACATCGGTGGCAGCTAATGACCGAAAACACCACAGAAGGTGGTCACTCAAGGCTTAAGGTGGCGTCGGGCACAACTAGGCGCAACACCGCTGGAACGGAGATGAGATGTGACTGGGAGCGACGACTGCGACATCGACGACGATGGATCGATGGCGAGCAGTAGCAGCGACTATCGGCGGCGAAGAAGTGAGAGCAATGATCGACCGGTGATTTTGCCAGCAGCAGGTTCACAATTGGCTTTGGTGGCTAAGAGACTGCATGCTGGCGACTGGAGAGGTCATGGGAGGCGGCTCAACGTCTTCAGCGGCAGTAGAATGACGCCGGCGGTGAAGGCATAAGGGTGGCAACGACGCCGAAAACGAAGGGGTGGAGGGTGGATTGCAGATGTCTCTCATTTAAGGTTAGGTTTTACCGGGGTGATGGGTTTTATACCCCAAGCCCCATACAAGTTTATCCCATAATGCCACCTTTGTCCCCTCCCTTCCCCGTTACTTTCAAAGTGGGTCCGAATTTTAGCCTTTTAGCCCTCTGCATTAAAATCCATTTCAATCCAGGTCCAATCTTTTTCCAAACAACCCTCCACTTTGAGAATCTTTTGCAAAAAAAATCTAGAAATTACCACTCTAACCCCCGAAACTCTAAATCATGTCATTTGGCTTCCCAAAACCAACACCCCGCTAATTATTATTTGATTTTGGGCTATACTAATCTTAAATTAATAATAAAAATTACTTCGGGGTTCATGGTTTATTTTAAATATTATATTTTAAACAGGATGTTACAAAAATAATAAGAAAACACCGAAAATATAAGTATAAACTAGGCGTTATCACATGTCCATCGATAGACGCGGTGCGTTCCCACATAATCTAACTAGTATATAAATAGTTAAATTGTTTCTCCGATGATTTCTTTTGTGAATTGAAACCCAAATCGGTAGTGTGATTATGAATTAGAGACAAAGATTGTGAGGCTGATTTGTGAGGGTACGATTATTATACGAGATAAGATGATGTTACCATAATTAGTTATGTATTTTGGGAAATTATCTTAGTAAATTAATATTAAATGTCATATTTAAAGATATATGATTCTTAATAAAAATACGCATTGAATTGGATAATTACAGTTAAATTCGTAGATGATGAGCAAAATGAGCTAATTTGAGCTGATAAATAACAAATGACAAACTACCAAAATCAAAGAAGGATGTGTCGCACCACATCATGCATGCTGTTGGATTAGTGTCTAAGTCCATAACTATTTTGGTATGTACTTGACCCGATTGTGAGCATGGTCCTTTTGGGTTGCCTTCACACTGGTGACTAGACAGGATGACTGTTGAGAACAGAGGTTGGTTTATTGTTAAGAATAATAAATTGGGGTATAAGTATGATTTGTTAATATATTATATGAATAATATATTAATTTGGAATCATATTATTAATTAGTATTTAATCAGAATATAATTAGGAATTAATTTCGGGATTAAAGGAATTAATTAAAAGTATAGGGGTTGTTTTGTAACTATTTGATCGTTGAGACTTTGGGCTACTGGATCACCATTATTAAGGCTTGAACAAAAATCCTAGAAGGGTCTAGAATTTTCTTCCAAGGGCTTAAGGAAAAGAGTCCATGGACTTGCTTAGGCCTTAAGCTAAGGGATTAAGGTTTCCACATTGAAACCCTAGCTAGCCTCAAGTATAAATAGCACCCTAAGGCACTAGAATTCGACCACCGCCTGGGAAAACCCTAATAGGGATGAATTTTGGAGCTTAGTACCTTTCCTCTTCTCTCTCATATTCATCCTCTCACTTAAAGTGTGTTTGTGAGCCATTAGAGGTACTACACTTGTGGTACTTGCTTTCAAGAGCTAAAGAAACTCAAGGAATTAGTTGTTATTACTATATAACAACAAAAGGTATGTATTCTATTCTCCTATCTCAATTTCGATTATAATAGATGCATGCTAGGTTTCCTTTTGTGTTCATAATGTTATATGACTAATAGTGAGAACATAGATCCGTATCTAGGGTTGCATGCACACATATGATTGTTTGTGTTAAACCCATCAGTGGTATCAGATCCATTGGTTTTTGTTTTCAATAGATTCAATACAAATGTATGAATTTGACAAATTAGGGTTTATGACTAATAAACCCTAGGGCTTGGATTTTTGAAATTAGGGTTTCAAAACCCTAGTTTTCGAATTGTATTAGGGTTTCCCAAACCCTTTTCCTTAGCCACCTAGATTTCGAAATTAGGGTTGTCTAACCCTTGGATTTCGAAATTTGCCTTGTCCCCATTATAAGATTCCCAAATTTTAGGGATTTGGATAATGCCATATCTTGTAATTATCCCCTAATTGTTTAAATATATAATTAAAGATCTTTTGAATTATCCTATCCCAATTTTCGTATTTTAGGGGATTTAAAAGATTAAGTTAAATTAATTGTTTAATTTAATAGATAATCCTTCAAGATTTGATAATTCAAATTAATTGTTTAATTTTGAGATAATTATTAAATCAAAGTTTTAATATTTAAAATTTTTAATTAAAAGGTTTTAAATTTTACAAATTTTAAATTTGATTAAAACCCTAGATTTTTGAAAAGTTTAAATTACACCCCTTATGGTTTTATTAAGTTAATTAAAAGTATAATTAAAAGAGAATTAATAAATCCTTAATCATATGTTTTATATTTAATTAAAAGTGTAATTTATTAAATTAAACCACCTAGTATTTTAAAAGTGTAAAATACACCCTTATACTATATATAACATTTAAAGTCTAATATTATATATGTATAACTTAAACTGCTAGTCTTAACGTTAGTAGGCCTCATTCACGAAGCCGATCTATAAGGGGGTATAAGGTTATGGCCTATAAAATGGTTGTTTAATGGGTGTTCACTCTCACCCACCGCTTCCTTGATTGGTGGAGGGTCGTTAGCTGAACGGGTAGGATAGAGCAACCCCTTTCCATTAAAAGTATAATGAAGTATAAAGTAACTAAATGTTTTTACAAAATTACCAATTTTAGTTACTTTAGGCAAAAGTGAATTTGATGTAATTCCATGAAATTACACGTTATACCCTTGCGAAGACATTAGTGGAGCGTGTGTGGTTAACCGACACACTAAATGGTTCTAAGCAAAGGTAGCAAAGGGTGACTTAATGTTTGTCATAGTTCGTTGGAGCGTGTGTGATTAACCGGCACATCGAATAGATGACTGTAACATTGGGGTCACCATGTATATTTGCATGGTTATTCACACCCTATTTTGTGATCCTTGGCATCCCAGTCACAAATCGAGGGGCATATCGACATTTAAACATGCCATTGAAAAGTTCAATGAATCTCAAAAGATCTAGGAGTTTTCAATACATTTAAAACATAATCTCCTTTTCGTTTTTCTTGGTGGAAAATTAGTGAATCGTCATTCACTTACCTTCAAATGTTCTGCAATTTGGGTTACGACATCCCTCTCCCAAGTTGTAGAGTATTGTGTTGGTTCCTAGCCTTAATATCTCATTTGGGTGATTTATTAAGGACTCAATCAATCAACTAACTTGATTTTTTTCCTAGCCTTAATATCTCATTTGGGTGATTTATTAAGGACTCAATCAATCAACTAACTTGATTTTTCTCCCGTTTTGTAGATGTATGAATCTAACCATGGTCTTCCCTTATCCCATGGAAAAGGTTTTCCTGCTCAAAGTGAAAGTCTGTTACACAATGAAGGTGAAAGATCAATCCTTGCATTGTAGACTAGCTTGGTTTCACTTCCTCCACATCCTCCTGTTGTTCTCCCAAACCCACAAGATCGAAGAATCGAAAAGTTCAAAATCACTCAAGCCCTGTTGGCAATGAAACATGAAGATGGAAAATCTGTGTGTGCTCACGTGTAACGCCTGTGTTTCGGGCTTGCCATTTGTAGCAATGTAATAGTCTAGGTTGACCTTTGTAACCCGTTTTGAAATAATAAAAGTGTATTATTTGAGTATTATGTGTTTTGTGCTTAATTGCTTAATTATGTGGTTTGATTAATTAAGAATAAAAATAAGCGTCAAAATTTAAGTGTAAAATAAACTTAATGTCTTTGGTTAATGTTGTAGTAATTGAAACGAGGTTTCCGAATATATATAGAACGCCCAAATCTGACTTCGTATGAGGAAGTTATGATTTATCGAAGTTCCGGCTTAGCGATATACAGCCTGTTTTACTCGATTTGAGATCGAGCGGTTGTTAGCCGAAGCAATCTAAATGAGAATCGAAGATCTCATTGTTGGTATTGAAACGATAAAAAGTTAGGCGAGAACGGACGTCAAACGAAGAAGTTATGAATTTATAACGAAAGTTTCTGTCCCGGCCTATTAAAAATAATTAATAAAAATAAAGTCAAAATTAGCCGACGGAGTCTAAATGAAAGTCGTAGAGCGTGGTCTCACCTTCGCGTGGATATAAAGAACGTCGAAAACGGAGTTCGTATGAAGAAGTTATGAATTTCCGAAGTTTATTAATCATTTTGTATTTATATTTAAATCAAAATTCGGAAGCATTATCCGAAGGAGTCACCGATCTGATCCGAGGTACGCCCCGCGTACTCGAGTACGCCCCGCGTACTCCGAGGGATGTCGACACTCGCACTCGAGCACTTCGGATACGTAAGCAATGACGTTTTGGGCAGTACGCCCCGCGTAACGCAGTACGCCCCGCGTACTCCGAGGCTCCAGCCTCCTATAAATAGGATGCGAGGGTTCCGGGTATTTTTGCCAATTCTCTCTCGTTTTCGTGTCGAAGCTCTGTGCAAAAACCCCCGAAGCTACCCCGAAGTCCCGGTATCATACTCTAGCCCCGAGGCAAGTCCCGAGATCCTGAAGATCCCGAAAAGTGCGGTTCCCGAGTCGAAGCTCTGCCCGCGAGAAGTTCGATTTTCGAGAAGATCTTCCAGATCTGCTGTGGATTACTACTTCTATAAGCCGTAGTGCTGTCCGATCATCTTCTGATCAAGTGAGTGTGTAGTTATTTCTTCTAATACAATAATACGAAGTATTTTATATAAAAATACGTGCTATGTGTATATATTTGGTTGTGTTATGTGTGAATGAGTATTCACTCTCTTCTATCTTATAGATCTGCTTATTTCTTTATGAGATATGTGTTATGTGTGTGTGTGCCTCATCTGTTATGTGATATATGTGTTGATTAAAGCATGCTATACAGGTTTTCTTTAAACTATGTATACAAATGTATATTTTTATCTACTAATATGTTGGGTAGAACATGGGTAGACAGTTGGTGTGTAATAAACAGATGAGAGGCCTCGTTGTTGTTTGATTGAGTCATCTAGCGGAGTTTAGATGACGACCACTGGCTATTCTAGACAGTCTTGTGGAAACATTAGCAGGTTCGCCACCTGTAGGTGTTAATGAACTTGGGTGTTCATTCGCTGTACTCCATCCCCCTCATGGTTGCCTTATTTGACTTATATTGCTGAAGTACCCCCGAAGCATGTGTTGTCGCCCCGATGAAATATTCTTAGACTAGGTCCCTTATGTTAGTTGTTTTAGGGACATTAAAGTGAGAATAACGGGAATGGGTAATTGGGTTATTGTTGGTTGGTGAAAATTAAATATGATATTTATTGTGGGTTGAAAACCCTATATGCTCACCAGGCTCCCAAGCCTGACCCACTCAGTTTTAAATTGTATTACAGGTAGTGGCGGAAGGGCATGAGATGGATGAACCATCAAGTTGTTTTGTTTACAAGTCTGCATATGTTTATATTTGTTATATGACTTGTAATGTATTCGTTTATGCTTATTGGTCTGTATCGGAACATGACACCCCGAGTTTTGATTATAATGAAAATACATTTCTTTAATGAAATGCTTCGGTAAACAATGTTTTATCATGTTTTGTTTTTGGGAACAAATTCCGCAACTCTTTCAAATCAAAAGGATTTACTCTGAAAATATTTAAAAGCATAAATGAAAATCGGTCTTTTCTGGCCGAGATTTTGGGGATGTCACAGTTGGTATCAGAGCATTAGTTTAAGCGAACTAGGAATTTGTAGGATTTCTAGACTTAAACTTAGAATGCTAAGTGAAGTTTTGAGATGTGTGTCTGTTGTGATTTAGACACGAGCACTAGTTTATTTTAGGAAAGTTGCCTAAAATGATTTATGTGCTAAATGTTATATGTTGCCATATATGATATTATTTGTTCGGATCTATGGTCTGTTGCCGACCGGATCTAGAAACCTTATGTGTGTAGGATTCTAAGCGTACGTCTACGATATTAGAACTAGCATGTAAACGTTTCGGAGTGATAAGGATGATTTGAATATCTATCATGATTGAGGATCTAATTTCACCTTATTCGGTGTAGATCAAAATGGTGAGAACAAGAAGTGGAGTTGGAAATGCTGACGAAAACAGGAATCAACCACCAGTGATTGAGCCAATACCTGTCGTAGCAGCAGCACCTGAGCCAATAACCATGGCTGGTGTGCAATTGATGATTCAGACGATGTTGGATCGTCAGATGGATGAAACTAGACGGTTGCTTCAACAAAATCGTGAAGAACTGTCGATTCGTGTGGAAGAGCCTGAACTGAATGAAGGGCACTCGGAAGGTGGAAACTTCAGTGGGTCTGTTGGTCCAGCCAACCCACCGATAGTTAGGCAAGATAACCATGATGGAAGGAATGATGGAATGGGATGCAAGTACAAGGACTTTTTGACTTGTAAACCATCGACCTTCAATGGAAAGGAGGATCCGATTGGGGTTATGGATTGGATCTCCGAAATGGAGTTAGCCTTTATGACATGTGGCTGTAGAGGCAAGTTGCAGACTATCTATGCCGTGCGACAATTCCGAGGTGGAGCCGTTCGTTGGTGGAACACTCTAGGGAAGACCTTAAGCCCTAGCGAGCCACTGCAATTGTCATGGGCAGAGTTCTTGGTGCAGTTTAAGCGCAAGTTCTGCTCGGCTCAAAATCTGTTGGAGTTGGAGAATAAGTTTTTGACATTGACGAAAGGTAGCATGTCAGTTGATGAGTACACCAATAACTTCACCGATAAGATGGAGTTTGCCTTGCGTATCGTTCCAGACGAGCTGACAAAGGTGGATCGGTATGCGAAGGGACTTCCATGGGAGTACGAGGTGCCAGTACGTCAGGCACTTACTCTAGAGGCAGCTATCTGGGCTGCCAAGTCTGTGGAGAACATGATCAAGGGGAGAACCACCGTCAAGGTTGAGGTTGGTGAGAAAAGGAAGTTTGAAGGAACATCTGGTTCCAGTAAGAAGAGCAAATTTTCAAAATCTGATTCGAAAAAGTTTGGAGGAAAAGGAGGCGAAGCAAAGTGGTGTGATAAGTGTAAGAAAAAGCACTTTGGGAAATGTAGCGAGGATGTAACCTGCTACAAGTGTGGAAAGGTTGGACATTTTGCCAATGAATGTCCGAACAACAAAAGGATGTGTTTTGGGTGTAATGAAGAGGGGCATATTTTGAAAGACTGTCCGAAGAAGAAGGAGGCAGCTAGGCCCAACATTCCACCAAAGCCGAAGGCGAGAGCCTTCCAGATGACACTTGAGGCTGCGAAAGATGAAGCCGATGTCGCTTCAGGTACCTTTCTCGTAAACGAATTACCTGCTCATATATTGTTTGATTCTGGAGCCAACTACTCCTTTATTTCGCATGAGTTTGGTAGAAAGCTAGCTTTGCCTGTTGATAGACTAAATAATGCTTTATTAGTCGAAGTAGCTAGTGGCAAGTTTGTACCTGTTAGCCATCGTATGAAAAACGTCTTGATCGACCTTAATGGGAATAAGTTTCTCGAGGAATTATTGCCTATCGAACTAAATGGTTTCGACATCGTCTTGGGAATGGATTGGCTTAGCGCCAATGATGCCGAAATTTTGTGCAAGAAGAAGATAGTTAAAGTAAACCCGCCTGGGAAAGATTCGTTTATGGTGTATGGGGACAAACGCAGAGTGAATTCTGGAATCATTTCTCTAATGAAAGCCAGAAAGTGTTTGACCAAGGGATGTACATCATATTTAGCATTCGTGATTGATGCTAAGAAGGAAAAGAAGGTGACGCAGAGTATTCCAGTGGTGTGTGATTATCCGGAAGTATTTCCCGAGGATCTTCCTGGATTACCACCTGATAGACAAGTGGAGTTCAGAATAGACTTGTTACCAGGAACCACGCCAATAGCAAAAGCACCTTATCGATTAGCACCGACGGAGATGAAGGAGCTGATGATGCAACTTCA
This sequence comes from Lactuca serriola, assembly GCF_051521515.1. NCBI lineage: Eukaryota > Viridiplantae > Streptophyta > Magnoliopsida > Asterales > Asteraceae > Lactuca > Lactuca serriola. Next base: position 101,091,840 of record NC_136408.1, read on the forward strand.
GGAGTTATTGGACAAAGGTTTCATTAGACCTAGTTCATCGCCCTGGGGAGCTCCGGTGTTATTTGTAAAGAAGAAAGATGGAAGTATGAGAATGTGCATCGATTACAGAGAGCTGAACAAGGCAACAATAAAGAATAGATATCCGTTGCCGAGGATTGATGACCTGTTTGATCAATTGCAAGGTTCGAGCTATTTCTCGAAGATCGATCTTAGGTCAGGATATCATCAGCTAAAAGTAAGAGAGCAAGATATCGAGAAGACTGCATTCAGAACTAGATATGGACACTACGAGTTCTTGGTTATGTCGTTTGGACTAACTAATGCTCCAGCAGCGTTCATGGATTTGATGAATAGGGTTTGTAACCCGTTCCTTGATAAATCCGTGATAGTGTTCATAGACGACATTCTGATTTACTCGAAAAGCCAGGAGGAGCATGGCAGACACTTGCGAGAAGTGTTAGAAGTTTTGAAGAAGGAGAAGCTTTATGCGAAGTTCTCCAAATGTGATTTTTGGATTCGTGAGGTCCAATTCTTGGGTCACGTGGTCAACCAAGAAGGGATAATGGTTGATCCAGCGAAGATCGAAGCTGTGATGAAGTGGGAACAACCGAAAAGTCCCACGGAGATTCGAAGCTTTTTAGGATTAGCCGGATATTACCGAAGGTTTATCCAAGGCTTTTCTTCGATTGCTACTCCATTAACAGCTTTGACCCACAAAGGAGCTACTTATGCTTGGAGTGAGAAGCATAAAGAAGCATTCGAGAAGTTAAAGAAGAAGCTATGCGAGGCACCGATACTTTCTCTACCCGATGGAGTCGAAGACTTCGCTGTTTATAGCGATGCGTCTGGTGTTGGATTGGGTTGTGTTTTGACCCAAAGAGAAAAGGTGATAGCATATGCGTCTCGACAGTTGAAAGAGCATGAAAAGAATTACCCGACTCATGATTTGGAGTTGGCAGCGGTAGTTTTCGCTCTGAAAATATGGAGGCATTACCTCTATGGCACGAAGTGCAAACTTTTCACTGATCATAAGAGTCTCCAATACCTCTTTAATCAGAAAGAATTGAATATGAGGCAACGACGTTGGCTAGAATTACTTAAAGACTACGACTGCGAGATACTTTACCACCCCGGTAAAGCTAATGTTGTTGCTGATGCTCTCAGTCGGAAAGTCAATCTTGAAAGGAAGAGGCCAAGAGCGTTGAAAATTGAAGTTGTCTCGACCATTGTGGAAAGTATAAAGAAAGCTCAAGAGGAAGCTTCTGAGAAAAATGACCGAAAGGAGGAACGTTTGGGTAAAACGTTGATGTTTGGTACTAACGGTCATGGACTGAAGGTATTCCAAGATCGTATTTGGGTACCTAAGTCAGGAGGAATTAGGGATCTTCTGATGGAAGAAGCTCACAAGACCATGTACTCGATTCATCCGGGTAGCACTAAAATGTATAGGGACCTGAAACCCTACTACTGGTGGCCGACGATGAAGCTTGATGTTGCAAAGTATGTGGCCGAGTGTGTGACTTGTGCGAGAGTCAAGACACAACATCAGAAACCTCACGGGAGTTTAGAACCATTGCCTGTGCCTATGGGTAAGTGGGAAGACATTGCTATGGATTTTGTCACTAAACTGCCCAGAACAAAGAATGGTCACGACATGATTTGGGTGGTCGTTGATCGATTCACTAAGAGTGCGCATTTCATAGCGGCCAGGGAGAAATGGTCTATGGAAAAGCTTGCGAATTCTTACGTGAAGGAAATTGTGAGGCTTCACGGTGTTCCGTTAACGATTGTATCGGATCGTGATAGCCGTTTCACCTCAAGGTTTTGGAAAAGTCTACAAGAGGAAATGGGTACCAAGTTATGTTTAAGCACAGCTTACCATCCGCAGACTGATGGTCAGAGTGAAAGAACAATACAAACACTTGAAGATATGCTGAGAGCATGTACCTTGGAATTCCTAGGTAATTGGGATGAACATTTACCGTTGGTAGAATTTTCCTATAATAATAGTTTTCACTCGAGCATTAAGATGGCACCGTACCAAGCTTTGTATGGACAAAAGTGTCGTACGCCGTCTTGTTGGCTTGAGGCTGGGGAAAAGCAGTTTATGGGACCGGAGTTGGTTCATCAAACTGCTGAAAAGTTGAAAATAATTAGGGAAAGAATGTTAGCAGCTCAAGATCGTCAAAAGAGCTATGCTGACAAGAAGCGAAGACCGATGACTTTTGAGGTTGGAGATTCGGTTTTGCTTAAAGTCTCGCCGTGGAAGGGACTTATAAGATTTGGTAAAAGGGGAAAGTTGAGTCCAAGGTTTATTGGACCGTTTAGAGTCCTTCAGAGGATTGGGAATCAAGCTTACAAGCTCGAATTACCCGAAGAACTGAATGGAATTCACAACACCTTTCATGTGTGTTATTTGAGGAAGTTCACGGGAGAAGTTCCCGATATAATTCCAATTTCTGAATTGAGAATTGATGAGAACAAAAGGTTGATTGAAGAACCAGAGGCAATTGTTGACCGAAAGACTAAGAAGTTGCGACGCAAAATGGTTGGGTTAGTGCTTGTCCGATGGAAACACACGAATGGGCCGAATCTCACCTGGGAGACGGAGAGTGACATGTTGAGTCGCTATCCGCATTTGTTTGTTGATGTGTGATTCCGGGGACGGAATCATTCTAAGGTGGAGAGAATTGTAACGCCTGTGTTTCGGGCTTGCCATTTGTAGCAATGTAATAGTCTAGGTTGACCTTTGTAACCCGTTTTGAAATAATAAAAGTGTATTATTTGAGTATTATGTGTTTTGTGCTTAATTGCTTAATTATGTGGTTTGATTAATTAAGAATAAAAATAAGCGTCAAAATTTAAGTGTAAAATAAACTTAATGTCTTTGGTTAATGTTGTAGTAATTGAAACGAGGTTTCCGAATATATATAGAACGCCCAAATCTGACTTCGTATGAGGAAGTTATGATTTATCGAAGTTCCGGCTTAGCGATATACAGCCTGTTTTACTCGATTTGAGATCGAGCGGTTGTTAGCCGAAGCAATCTAAATGAGAATCGAAGATCTCATTGTTGGTATTGAAACGATAAAAAGTTAGGCGAGAACGGACGTCAAACGAAGAAGTTATGAATTTATAACGAAAGTTTCTGTCCCGGCCTATTAAAAATAATTAATAAAAATAAAGTCAAAATTAGCCGACGGAGTCTAAACGAAAGTCGTAGAGCATGGTCTCACCTTCGCGTGGATATAAAGAACGTCGAAAACGGAGTTCGTATGATGAAGTTATGAATTTCCGAAGTTTATTAATCATTTTGTATTTATTTTTAATTCAAAATTCGGAAGCATTATCCGAAGGAGTCACCGATCTGATCCGAGGTACGCCCCGCGTACTCGAGTACGCCCCGCGTACTCCGAGGGATGTCGACACTCGCACTCGAGCACTTCGGATACGTAAGCAATGACGTTTTGGGCAGTACGCCCCGCGTAACGCAGTACGCCCCGCGTACTCCGAGGCTCCAGCCCCCTATAAATAGGATGCGAGGGTTCCGGGTATTTTTGCCAATTCCCTCTCGTTTTCGTGTCGAAGCTCTGTGCAAAAACCCCCGAAGCTACCCCGAAGTCCCGGTATCATACTCTAGCCCCGAGGCAAGTCCCGAGATCCTGAAGATCCCGAAAAGTGCGGTTCCCGAGTCGAAGCTCTGCCCGCGAGAAGTTCGATTTTCGAGAAGATCTTCCAGATCTGCTGTGGATTACTACTTCTATAAGCCGTAGTGCTGTCCGATCATCTTTTGATCAAGTGAGTGTGTAGTTATTTCTTCTAATACAATAATACGAAGTATTTTATATAAAAATACGTGCTATGTGTATATATTTGGTTGTGTTATGTGTGAATGAGTATTCACTCTCTTCTATCTTATAGATCTGCTTATTTCTTTATGAGATATGTGTTATGTGTGTGTGTGCCTCATCTGTTATGTGATATATGTGTTGATTAAAGCATGCTATACAGGTTTTCTTTAAACTATGTATACAAATGTATATTTTTATCTACTAATATGTTGGGTAGAACATGGGTAGACAGTTGGTGTGTAATAAACAGATGAGAGGCCTCGTTGTTGTTTGATTGAGTCATTTAGCGGAGTTTAGATGACGACCACTGGCTATTCTAGACAGTCTTGTGGAAACATTAGCAGGTTCGCCACCTGTAGGTGTTAATGAACTTGGGTGTTCATTCGCTGTACTCCATCCCCCTCATGGTTGCCTTATTTGACTTATATTGCTGAAGTACCCCCGAAGCATGTGTTGTCGCCCCGATGAAATATTCTTAGACTAGGTCCCTTATGTTAGTTGTTTTAGGGACATTAAAGTGAGAATAACGGGAATGGGTAATTGGGTTATTGTTGGTTGGTGAAAATTAAATATGATATTTATTGTGGGTTGAAAACCCTATATGCTCACCAGGCTCCCAAGCCTGACCCACTCAGTTTTAAATTGTATTACAGGTAGTGGCGGAAGGGCATGAGATGGATGAACCATCAAGTTGTTTTGTTTACAAGTCTGCATATGTTTATATTTGTTATATGACTTGTAATGTATTCGTTTATGCTTATTGGTCTGTATCGGAACATGACACCCCGAGTTTTGATTATAATGAAAATACATTTCTTTAATGAAATGCTTCGGTAAACAATGTTTTATCATGTTTTGTTTTTGGGAACAAATTCCGCAACTCTTTCAAATCAAAAGGATTTACTCTGAAAATATTTAAAAGCATAAATGAAAATCGGTCTTTTCTGGCCGAGATTTTGGGGATGTCACATCACGTCCTAGAGATGAAATCACACATCGATAGGTTGACAATGTTGGGTGCATATTTTTCAAAGAAGTTGGCTGTAGACTGGGTTCTTCAGTCACTCCCTAAATCATATGATAAGTTCATAAGAGAGTATTATATGATGGATCTTGACACGACCCTCATTGACCTAAGTTACATGCTTATTGTTGTTGAATCAGAAATGATTTGGCAAAGTAATGGAGCATATTTTTCTGGTAATTCAACCAACCATGCTTCCGTGATCTCTCTAGGAGAAGCCACCTATTTCTGCTGCCAAGACAAGGGGTGTTGGATACGAAGCTGCCCAGAGGACCTGAAGAATCTAAGATATGGGAGAGTCAAGAAGTATGGCTCTACTTCAGGTAAAATCCACTATCTAACTCCATTAAGTTCCTATTCATTGATTCTTAATACATAATGTGATAAGATTACATTTGAATGTTTTGCAGGATCCGAGAAAAGAGAGGAAGGTTGATGGAAGAGCAAAATGAGTCTGATCACGAAGAAATCGATCACGATCGCATGGATTCGAAGATCAGATTTTGAGCTTAGAAAGTAATGATAGAGTTGTTAGGAATATTTGATTACATAGTTTTTCAGTTGATTTTGCATTGTAAGGACATGTTTTCCACTTCTTTTATGAATAAAATAAATTTTGATTTGTCTTATTTATATATCCTTGCAATGAAATCGTTGTGAAAAATTGATGTTTGTGTATTTCTATAAATGGATGTGATTCTTAGTTATGTTATTTATGGTAGTGTCAAAATTTTCTAAGTAAGGAAAGATTCCCATCACCCAAGTTTCAACTAGACAGCAACTTGGAATCATATGATTTGAATCATGTGATGTATGGAAATCTTGGTACTTAGGAAATTAAGACTAATTCCTTGATCACACAAGTATGTGAGTCAAGTGAAGGACTAAAGGACTAGAACACAATGTTGTGTACTAGTCAAGTCCACCACAAATAACAATAAGACTATTCGTCATAATTTACCAAAAGGTCTAGTAATCGTGGTTATACTTACAAGATTAAGTGTAATTATGAATCATTGAAAAGTTTCAATGAATGGCAGAACGAATAAGAAGAATCAATTAGGCAGAAAGATAAAAGTTTCTCTAATCTAAGAAGAAGGGAGAGTACTTTTGTATCGGATTTTATGATCATCTTAATGATTAAGAACTATATCACAATTGATCCTCTAAGCATATCTTAGTGCACTAGTATGGCTAAGAAGAGGAATCGGAAATTGTTGAAATAGTTAAATCAAAAGGATGAGTTATAAGTCTTTCCAAAATCAAGTCATAGAATCGTACTCCAAGATTGTGAATTGAGTGACACACACTCATCAAATGTGAAGTAGAAAATTGTTTTTCTTACTCTTGCACGTTTGAAATTGGTAAGTTGTGATGTCTTGGAGAAGACAAGGACCAACTAAGACCAAATGCGTGCAAAGTTTTTCTCTTGATATAGACACACAATAACTCTTGGATATTTGTTTATCAAGAAATGTTTCTTGATGAGAGAATCTAATATGTCAAGAGGTCAGTGGGAGTTTGAAGATCTTGAAAAAAAATCAAGAACTAATCAAGAGTAAAACTATTAAACACTAGCACACGACTTAAGGTTTGTAACCTATAGTGTTGACAAAATTCTATTTTTATGCCAATCCTGTTGAGTGATTATGCATATGAGTTCTATGAGTTCTCAATAGACTGCATAAGGAAAACACCTTGTTCAATGAAAGTACATTGACTGGCATAGGTGAGCTGCTAGATAACTTAGAAGCCATGGTGGGACCCTTGATGGCAAGAGATTAAGAATGAACAAGTTCCATCCATAAGAGTTTGAATTTGTCACAAACATTATCTTTCGATAATGGTTATGGCAAATTCACATGGATAGGAACACATACACGATAAAATCTAAGTGTCATAAGGTTTCTCTCCTTCATGAAAATGATTGTGAGGAAACGCTTTTACTAAGAGAGATTTTAAGGAGATAGCAATTATGTAAATTGCATCCTCAAATTCGATTATGATTACGGAATCCCTCATCATGGTTCGAATTGTGAGATTTGGCAATTAGTATGAACATTTGGGACTTAGTAAAATAAGTTTTGAATTAGTATAGACATACATGTGACATGTGAGCTGTCTAAGGAAAGGTGTGTGGTTTTGAGAAGCTTAGATAAAGGCTTATCGAAGCATATCGTATTAGAAACAATGAACTTTGGAAGTCAATAAGTATTGTTTTCTAGAAGTTTGGTTGGTTTCTAAATACGTGTCAAAGCTAGTGGGAGCATACATGTTATACTGGAATGGATATAATCATCATGTTAGTGGGAGCATGATTATTATTTAAGCATTGCAAGCTAGCAATATTAATTATAGAAAAACAAAAGTTTCACTTTGCAAAGTTGCAGTGGTAGAAAAGTTGTTTTTGCTATAATCAAGGGAGAGAATGTTATACTTCGTTTCCAATCTAAAAGCTTAGATCGAGAAATTTTAATTGTATTTAGTCAAGGGTATATTTATTATTTGCATTCTCAAAATACGATTATGATTATGGCATCCCTCTTCATAGTTCGTATTTTGAGAACATGACAAATAGAAATATTATGACAATATTATAGTAAGAAACTGGTAAAGTATCACGTTTTTTCATTATGAATTGTATCCCATATGCTTTGATTATAGGATCGATTGCATATGCTGTAATATTCGACTGTTCTAAAATTTTCCAAATGCCTAGGGAATTTAGAGGGAAAAAGGAAATAGAACCGGTTTTGACTAAAACAATTAAACAACTGCCAAGGACAATCTAAGGTTCGCCAATGTTTGGTCGCTTGTGGACAGTTGAAAGTATAATCATGGATGGACCATATTGACATTATTATGAATAGATAAAATTATATTTAGAATGAGTTGTGATATGGAAAATATGGAAATGTTTCCATATTGGGAGTTGGATATCCAGAATAAATGTCTAGATTAGAAACTTTTATGCAAGAAGGATGTTCAAAGGAATGTACTTTGAATATGAGACTTCATGACTATGGAATTGTCTTGTAACAATCTCCAATAGAGCATTTTGTAATTTCGTTGGTCGAGTTTTGGTGATTTTTGTGCCGTGACGTTACGAAATGACCATTGCATAAAATGTTAGAATCTAACATATTCTAGTAGTGGCGAGAGTTTTGTATTCTTACACTAATAGATTAGGAATTGTGAAATGAGGGTGATTGAAAATGTTATTCAATTATACTATTTCACAAAGTAAGGACCGTTGGTAAACATAGTGTGCATGCTAAGAGCATGTAACAACTGTTGTTATAATTCAAGTAAGAAGTTGATTACCCGAAACAACAAATAATGAGTAATCAATATGGTGATTAAATAAAAGGTGTTTTATTTATACTCAAAGGTTTGGGGCCATATATGATTAGTATTATTCTTGTGTTTCACTTTGCGTGTTTGACTTCCCGAATAATAAGATTATTCAAACCCTCCATGGTTGCTCATTCTTTGGAAGTAGGAATGAAAGAAGACTATCATGAATCTGTCTGTAGATTGTCTAAAGTGTTTTAGACATAGCAAAAGTTTGTTGCAGGGTTCATGAGTGCTGCTATAAGATTAGAGTATTGGAATAAACCCACGCTCACTTGGATCGCTTCATGGATTTTATCACGAGTGATTGGTGAGACGATAATATCTTATATTCTTGAAACCGAGATGTGTAAGTTGTATCTTGCGAGTCGGTTACACATTGATAATATGTAAACGCACCAGTAACTTGGTGTTATAAAACGTATTGTTGTGTGTGATTCGGTGTGTGAGTGCAAGCGAGAATTGAGTCGAATTTTATCTGTTCCTTTTACCCAAAGTGGGATAAAAGCGATATCTGTGGGCCCCTCGATGATTTAGTGATGACACCCTAAGCGGTTGGCCAAGGCGGGACTAAGTTGATGTGTTCAATTGTAGTCTGTTGTCAGTCGTCATAAATCAGAAATCAGGAAACAACACGTGAAAAGAGAGTATGATTAAAATCCATGTCTCAGTTCATATGATATCTAGAATGGAGGAATATACGATCCCTTATCTAAAGGACACGCTTCTGATAAGATCAAAGTTGACAACGACTTTTGAAAGCTATGATTGCTGATCAGGTTCTGAAGCATACGCAAAATAGTTATTAGACTTATCCAAGTGGGAGACTGTTGGATTAGTGTCTAAGTCCATAACTACTTTGGTATGTACTTGACCCGATTGTGAGCATGGTCCTTTTGGGTTGCCTTCACACTGGTGACTAGACAGGATGACTGTTGAGAATAGAGGTTGGTTTATTGTTAAGAATAATAAATTGGGGTATAAGTATGATTTGTTAATATAATATATGAATAATATATTAATTTGGAATCATATTATTAATTAGTATTTAATCGGAATATAATTAGGAATTAATTTCGGGATTAAAGGAATTAATTAAAAGTATAGGGGTTGTTTTGTAATTATTTGATAGTTGAGACTTTGGGCTATTGGATCACCTTTATTAAGGCCTGAACGAAAACCCTAGAAAGATCTAGGAGTTTTCTTCCAAGGGCTTAAGGAAAAGAGTCCATGGACTTGCTTAGGCCTTAAGCTAAGGGATTAGGGTTTCCACCTTGAAACCCTAGCTAGCCTCAAGTATAAATAGCACCCTAAGGCACTAGAATTCTACCACCCCTTGGGAAAACCCTACTAGGGCCGAATTTTGGAGCTTAGCACCTTTCCTCCTCTCTCTCATATTCATCCTCTCACTCAAAATGTGTTTGTGAGCCATTAGAGGTAGTACACTTGTGGTACTTGCTTTCAAGAGCTAAGGAAACTCATGGAATTAGTTGTTATTACTATATAACAACAAAAGGTATGTATTCTATTCACCTATGTCAATTTCGATAATAATAAATGCATTCTAGGTTTCCTTTTGTGTTCATAATGTTGTATGACTAATAGTGAAAACATAGATTCGTATCTAGGGTTGCATGCACACATAGGATTGTTTGTTTTAAACCCATCACATGCATGACGACCCTGCTGACAAGTTTGTGAACAATGGAGATTCTCGAATTCTGCAATGCGGTAATGACCCGGTAGCAACATGTTTTGCTGTTTTCTATAAATACTCGATTTATTTTCCCTAAAACGATATACCGTCAAATCCAACACATACTAAAGATACCCTACAAATATTATTCGTCCAAAAACCCTTTTGTGTCGATTTCAAGGTTAGAGAAGCATTTTGGAGCAAAAATTTGAAGAATCAGAAACAATGAGCATTAGGACTATAAATTAATTCGCTTTATGATCGTTTTTAGTAATTCCTTTTTGATGTTTTTCTATTTTTATTTATTGATTGTGGGGTAATACCATTTCCTTCAGATTAAATGTAGATGAACCTTTATGTAACGCCCCGACTCTCAGTTAACAATTTAATGGCTTTAATTTTCATAAATTGCAAGGTCTACTCGACGAGTTTGATGCCCTAACTCGTCGAGTAGAAGCAGATTGGGCAACGTGTTTAAGTGACCTACTCGCCAAGTCCAACATAAGACTCGAAGAGTATGAGCTGGAGGGTGAAACCCTAATTTCCGGGGTTTTGCACCTTATTTAAAGGATCATTTTCCTCCTTTAGCCCCCTTACAACCTCTTGAGAGTCCAACAAACCCTAATCCGTGTGTGTGCCCCATTCTTGTGTGTTTTAAGCTTTGGAAGGTGGATCTTAGTGAGAAGAGCTTGGAGAGCAAGTGGCAAGAAGCAAGGAACGTGTGGGGATCTGAAATCTACCTCAGTTGGCAATCTTTTGAACACATCAAGTCGTTACCTTGACCTCATTTCATTCTAGATCTTTTTTTTAAAGATTAGGGATTCTCTAGCATATTAAGAAGCTATTCTTGGGTATGAGCTAAGATCTGAAGTTGTAACAATAGATCGGAACCATCTTTGGTCTCTAAAACCATAAAGTTCCAGCTTTAGCAATAATGAACCCTTCCTTATGAGTTAAACCTCATTTCAAGCTTGGATTTAGCATTCTAAGTCATTAGAGCCTTGCATGCACGTAAAGTTTGCAACTTTACGTGATAAACATGGCTTGGGAAGCTGGATCTGCAATATGGAGCCTTGGAATGGCTTAAAAAGCATCTGTATGGATAATGGACTAAAGGGACTCGGCGAGTTGCATGGCCAACTCGACGAGTTTGATGAAGATTGTCATGCAAGGACTTCTGCATGGACTCGGCGAGTCAGTAGGGTGACTCGGCGAGTCAACTAGGGTTTTCCCGACTTTTGGACGTGCATGAAGTCGGCGAGTTGCAAGGAAACTCGACGAGTCAGTGGGGGGAATTCACGACTACTTGAGTTGAAGGACTCGACGAGTCGGGTCAACATGGAATGTTGACCTAGACCGTTGACTTTGAATTTGACCAAGGGTTGGCTAATTGACTTCTGGGGCATTTTGGGAAAATTGGAAACTTAGTAAGATGGTTCTATGGTGAATATAGGTAGTGGATTTTGTGGCAGTGATCCGAGAGTTTGAGCTTATCTTTCAAGTCGATTTCAAGTCGACAATTGCGAGGTGATTTATCCTCACTATACTACAGGGTCTAAGGCACCAAGGCAGGCCCATTGGATATGATATCCTAGCAGTTGGTATTATGTTGAGTCTGAGTTAGTGTTGCATGTTAGTTGCTATGCCAGTTAGGTAGATCTGTAGGACTACCTATAGTATTATGTGATTACCGTATGTGCATTAGTTGTGTTATATGTCGACATATTATGTAGGATAGGTTGAGGTGATACTGCTCCGTGCGGTAACCAACAAACCCGAGAGCATTCCAAATATGAGTTGAGGGAGACTCGTATTGTGGGCTCAATGTCAATCCATATGTGAGCTATGGGCCCGAAAGGCAATCCATACTCACACTGTGGGCCCAGGGGCAATCCAATCTATAAAGCTATGGACCAGTACATGCTGTTATTTGTATATGTATTTATGTGCAATGTATCCGTATTTTGGGGGAACTCACTAAGCTTTCGGGCTTACAATTTTCATTTTATTGTTTTAGGTACATCAGGGGATCGCGGCAAGGCAAAGGCGTGATCGTACATCTTCTCATGTTTTGTTTATGTTTCTGGGAAAACTCTGATATTATACATTTTGGAAAACAAGTTTGTAATGATTTAATGGTTTAGAAATGTTTTTAAAAGTTCAAATTTGGCATGATTTTATGGGTGTGACAAGTTGATATCAGAGCCTTGGTTTGAATTAATTGGAGGAACATTCAGGTGAATCCAGTCTCAAACCAAGGAAGGATTTTCAAAATAATTTTTAAATGGTTTTCAAATGAGAAAAGGAGGATGCAGGGTGTACGATCAGCCGGAGCCAGTAAGTAGACCCCACGATACCATACAGTTATTGATATTGTGATGTGTTTGAACAACATGCTAGTACTAGGTTAGGGATCTTCAGGAATTGAATGATAAAATTGCCTGATTGTATGATGCCTGCTAGCCTAGGGTTTTCCTTATATGAGATTGACATAATTACTGTAGTTGCCTTTGTATGTATCACAGCTGTACATAATTAAGATCTTATAGCCTGGGAATGTTTGATTTGGCCTTATGTTCCATTCTTACTGATTATGGGCTTAGGGTAGGATCAGATATTCGAAAGTCTATAGGGTCCAGCGTTATGTATGGTTATCATACACTAGTGCTGTAGGGTTGGTGGAAGTTTCATGGATAAGTGAGTTGTGTGAGGCCGGTAGGTCGATGTGAGACAGTTAGCTTTCCTCTAGGAGTGAGGATTGAGCGACCACCATGTGAATGTATATTACTAGGGTGTTGTGATGATACTTGAGACAAATATGGGTAAGTGTGGAAGGTAGTATGGGCCCGTACTACTGAAAGCACAGGACCCATACACGTAGCAAGAAAGTGACAACCCCTAGGGTTTAGTTGGGAGTTGGTTCCTCGTTATTTATGTGGGTTATCTGATATCTTTTGGTATGTTTTCAGAATGGTGATGACGAGACGCTTTGTAACTGGATCCGGGTGAGGATCAGGATCAAGAGAAGGAGGCCAGGAAGGGCAATAGCACCGGAGGCTCTGGTGCAGATGGGGACAGATGAGCTAGATGCTAGGATTCGAGAGGTACTGCATGATGAGGTTGCCACTTTGTTCCGGGCACAACATCCAGAGATGTTTGGGTCTATTAAGACTGCCATGGTCAGAGTATTTCGACGAGCGTTATGCAGCCCTTGTAGAGACAGCTTCCGCTGTAGCCGTATCGGCTATAACAACGGCATGGGGAGGAGGAGCCAGTCAGGGCTTCCAGTACAAGGACTTCGATAACACGAATCCCCCTAATTTTGATGGGACTCAGGACCCCATCACGGCTATGAGGTGGGTTTCTGATGTGGAGCGGTGTTTCTTTACTTGTTCGTGTCCTACTGACCAGAAGGTCAGGTGTGCTCTGAAACTGCTAAGGTCCAGGGCCAAGGACTGGTGGAGATTGACGATAGGGTCATACACTGATGATCAAATAGCTGCTGTTACTTGGGAACAGTTTAGGGATATGTTCCGCACTCGTTACATCCCTCGGGTTAAGCGGGAACGATTGGCTCAGAAGTTTTTGAGTTTGAGACAGGACGGGGAGTCGGTGACGGAGATCACCCGCATGTTCACAGAGAGGGAAATGTTCTGATGAGAGTTTGCTTCCGAGTAGGCTCAAATGACACGTTATCTGAGCATGCTCAAGACTGACATCCGACAGTTTGTGTCTACCTAGCGATGTGATACTCTTCTAGATTTACAGGAGGCCGCGAGGCGGCGCGATTCGGAGATTGAGCTGCAGTTGAGGGAGCAACGACAGGCCCCAACGTAGTCGCAGCCGGCGCCGTAGCGGTCTAAGACCGCAGATTCCAGGACCGAAGATCAACAGAGCCGCACTTGTGGAAAGTGCGGCAAGGGTCATTCTAGGTTTTGTTGAGCTGGTAGTGGGTGCCACAGGTGTGGCAAGGAGGAGCATTATGCGAAGGTTTGTCGCCAGACCACCCCGGTTCTGAGTATGAGGTTATGTTATCACTGTGATCAGGTTGGTTACTTGAAGGCCAACTGTCCATTGCTTACCGCTAAGCCGGCGCAGCCTCCCGCACCGACTACATTTAGGATTGCTTATAGGAGTCCAGTTAAGGCGGAGCCTCCGAAGGCTCAGGGGCGTGCCTTCCATCTTACAGCCGAGGAGGCCAGAGCAGCACGGGATGTGGTTGCTGGTATGTTTCTATCCTTTATTTCTTTTATTATATCTGTTTTATGCTTATATGTTGTACCTGTGATTAGGTATGTTTTTAGTGAATTCCATGCCTGCATTGGTTTTATTTGACTCGGGGGCGAGTCGGTTGTTTGTATCTCAGGCATTTAGTAGGGAGTTCAGTGTCCCAATGGGCGAGTTAGAGTGTCTGTTGCGAGTTTCCATCACCAACGAACACATGGTTTCTGTTTCTTCGGTCTACCGATGATGTGAGTTGGAGATCTTTGGGGGTGTCCTTCCCTATAGACTTGATTCTGATTCCCATGAGGGAGGTATGCGTGATCATGGGGATGGACTGGCTTAGTCGATTTGGTGCCATGATTTATTGGGAGGGTCAGCGGGTGGTAATTCGAACCCCAAGTGGGGGAGAACTGATTGTATAAGGCGAGGGCACCAAAGTGGGATCAGGGTTTTGTTCAGCTGTCAGGGCTCGACAGTATATTCAGCACGGGTTTGCGGGTTATCTAGCGTATGTGGTGGATACGCGAGCCAGGGATCAGATTTTAGTTTCAGAGGTTCCAATAGTCAGAGAGTTTGCTAATGTGTTTCCGGAGGAGTTTCCAGGGATACCTCCGGAGAGGCAGGTCGAATTTCGGATCGATCTGGTGTCAGGTGTGGCACCTATCGCCAAGGCGTCGTACTGGTTAGCTCCACCAGAGATGCAGGAGTTGTCATCACAGCTGCAAGAACTGCTGGGCAAGCAGTTCATTCGACTGAGCAGTTTCTCGTGGGGAGCGCCGATACTCTTCTTCCGGAAGAAGGACAGTTTGCACCGAATGTGCATCGATTATAGGGAGTTGAACAAGTTGACGGTGAAGAACCATTATCCACTTCCGAGGATAGATGATCTTTTTGATCAGTTGTAGGGTGCATCTTGGTTTTCCAAGATAGATTTGAGGTCTGGGTATCATCAGGTCCGGGTCAGAGAGGAGGACGTGGAGAAGACCATGTTTCGGACCCGTTATGGACATTACGAGTTCCTGGTGATGCCGTTTGGGCTCACCAACGCGCCAGCAGTATTTATGGACCTGATGAATCGGGTTTGCAGACTGATGTTTGATCGCTCGGTTATCGTGTTTATAGATGATATCTTGGTGTATTCCAAGAACCGAGAACAACACAAGGAGCACCTCAGGGAGTTATTGGGAGTTCTAAGACGAGAGCGGTTGTATGCCAAGTTCTCAAAGTGCGAGTTTTAGTTACGAGAGGTCCATTTCCTCGGACATCTCATTAACCAGGACGGGATTTTGGTCGACCTGGCCAAAATCAAGGCGTTAATGCTGTGGGAGGTGTCGAGATCTCCTTCAGACATCAGGAGTTTTCTGGGATTAGTAGGGTACTATCGGAGATTCATAAGATATTTCTCCAAAATTGCAGTACCCCTCAATCATATGACGAGGAAGGGGGTGGATTTCCGGTGGGGCCCTGAGAAGCAGAGGGCGTTTGAGACCCTCCGTTAGCGGTTGTGCGAGGCTCTAGTTTTGAATCTCCTGGAGGGAGTTGAGGATTTTTTGGTGTTCTGTGATGCATCCATCACAGTTTTGGGGGCGGTCCTCATGCAGAGAGGACGAGTGATAGCCTACGCATCGCGACAGCTGAAGTCACATGAGACGAGATACCTTACACATGATTTGGAGTTGGGGGAGGTGGTATTCGCTCTCAATATTTGGAGGCATTACCTATATGGGGTCCATTGTAACATATACAAGGATCACAAAGAGCTTGAGACACATCATGGATCAGCCGAACCTGAACATGAGGCAGCACAAGTGGCTGGATGTAGTCAAGGACTACGATTGCGAGATCGTTTACCACCTCGGTAAAGTGAATGTGGTGGCAGAATCTTTGAGCCGCAAGTCGGTTGGGCCTTCCACCCCAGTGATAAGTATGAGGATAGCGATGTTTGTGAGTTTGATTCGAGATGCTCAGGTCGAGGGCATGTGACCAGAGAACTGGAAGCTGGAGAGGATCAGGGGTGAGAACACCCCATTTGTACCAGATAGCCGAGGATTATTGACCCGATGCGGTCGTGTATGGGTTCCAATGTCTGGTGGGGTCAGAGAGACAGTCATGGAGGAGGCTCATAAGTCTCATTTCTCTATTCATATGGGGGCCATTAAGATGTATAGAGACCTGAGTTTGAGTTACTGGGGGCCATGTATGAAGCGAGAGATCGCTTGGTACATCGAGAGGTGCTTGACCTGTAGGATGGTCAAGGCCAAGCATCAGAGGTCGCATGGTATGCTACAGCCCCTGGAGATTCCCATGTTGAAATGGGAACAGATCACGATGGATTTTATTACCAAGCTGCTGAGGACGACGAAGGGGTTTGATACTATATGGGTCATCATGGATCGATTGACCAAGAGTGCCTATTTCTTGGTTATACGGGAGAGTTCATCGATCGAGAAGTTGGTCGACATGTATGTTCAAGAGATCGTCGCTCGCCATGGGATTCCGGTCTCCATTGTTTCCGACCGAGATGTTAGATTTACCTCTCGTTTCTGGCAGAAGTTCCACGAGGAACTGGGCACGTGGTTGCATTTTAGCACATCATTTCATCCGCAGACCGACGGTCAGAGCGAGCGGACCATTCAGATCCTCAAGGATATCTTAAGGGCGTGTGTCATAGATTTCGGTGGGAGCTAGGATTCCCACCTACCCCTTGCAGAGTTCGCCTACAACAATAACGATCATTCCAGCATTGGTGCCCCGCCTTTCGAGCTGTTGTATGATCGGAGATGTCGCACCCCGGTTTGTTGGGGTGAGGTCGGACATAGGGTTATGGGGCGGACGGAGGTAGTCTTGAAGACTACCGAGAAGTTTCAGCAGATTAGGCAGTGGATGCAGACCGCTCAAATTCGGCAGAAGAGTTACGTCGACAGACGCCGATCTGAGTTAGAGTTCCAGGTCGGTGACATGGTACTCCTGAAGGTCTCGCCCTGGAAGGGTGTGATCCGCTTAAAGAAGAAGGGAAATTGGGTCCCCGATACATTGGGCCGTTCAGGATAGTTTCCATGGTTGGCAAGGTGTCATACATGTCAGAGCTACCGGAGGAGCTCAGTCGGATCCACAGCACCTTTCACGTTTCGCAATTGCGGAAGTGCATACTGGATGAGGAGGTAGTAGTATCTTTGGATGACATTCAGGTCGATGAGCGCCTTAATTATGTTGAGAGGCCCGTGACCATTCTGGAGAGGAAGGTGAAGGTTTTGCGAAACAAAGAGATACCTTTGGTAAAGGTACAATGGGAGAATCATAGAGGGTCCGAGTGGACATGGGAGCCAGAGGCGGAAATGCGGGAGCAGTATCTAGGGTTGTTCACCGTAGCAGACTTCGAGGATGAAATCTAGTTCAAGTGGGGGAGAATTGTAACGCCCCGACTCTCAGGTAATAATTTTATGGCTTTAATTTTCATAAATTGCAAGGTCTACTCGACAAGTTGGATGCCCTGACTCATCGAGTAGAAGCGGATTAGGCCACGTGTTTAAGTGACCTACTCACCGAGTTCAAGATAGGACTCGACGAGTAGGAGATGGAGGGTGAAACCCTAATTTCCGGTGTTTTACACCATATTTAAAGGATCATTTGCCTCCTTTAGCCCCCTTACAGCCTCTTGAGAGTCCAACTCTTAATACGTCTGTGTGCTCCATTCTTGTGTGTTTTTAAGCTTTGGAAAATGGATCTTAGTGAGAAGAGCTTGGAGAGCAAGTGTCAAGAAGCAAGGAACGTGTGGGGATCTGAAATCTACCTCAGTTGGCAATCTTTTGAAGGTATCAAGTCGTTACCTTGACCTCATTTCATTCTAGATCTCTTTTTGTTAAAGATTAGGGCTTTTCTTTAGCATATTAAGAAGCTATTCCTGGGTATGAGCTAAGATCTGAAGTTGTAACTTCAGATCTGAACCATCTTTGGTCTCTAAAACCATAAAGTTCCAGCTTTAGCAATAATAAACCCTTCCTTATTAGTTAAACCCCATTTCAAGCTTGGATTTAGCATTCTAAGTCAGTAGAGCCTTGCATGCACGTAAAGTCTGCAACTTTATGTGATAAACATGCCTTGGGAAGCTGGATTTGCAATATGGAGCCTTGGAATGGCTTAAAAAGCATCTGTATGGATAATGGACCGAAGGGACTCGGCGAGTTGCATGACCAACTCGGCAAGTCCGATGAAGATTGTCATGCAAGGACTTCTGCATGGACTTGGCGAGTCAGTAGGGTGACTTGGCGAGTCAATTAGGGTTTTCCAGGCTTTTGGATGCGCATGAACTCGACGAGTTGCAGGGAAAATCGACGAGTCAGTGGGGGGAATTCACGACTACTCGAGTTGAAGGACTCGACGAGTCAGTAACTGCACTCGACGAGTCGGGTCAACATGAACTGTTGACCTAGACCGTTGACTTTGACTTTGACTAAGAGTTGGCTAATTGACTTCTGGGGCATTTTGGGAAAATTAGAAACTTAGGAATATGGTTCTATGGGGAATATAGATGGTGGAGTTTGTGGCGGTGTTCCGAGAGTTTGAGCTTATCTTTCTAGTCGACAATTGCTAGGTAAGTTATCCTCACTATACTACGGAGTCTAAGGCACCAAGGCCGGCCCATTTAGATATAATATCCTAGTAGTTGGTATTATGTTGAGTCTGAGTTAGTGTTTCATGTTAGTTGCTATGCCAGTTATGTAGATATGTAGGACTAATTGTAGTATTATATGATTACCGTATGTGCATTAGTTGCGTTATATGTCGACATATTATGTGGGATGGGTTGAGGTGATACTGCTCCGTGCGGTAACCAACAAACCCGAGAGCATTCCAGATACGAGCTAAGGGAGACTCGTACTGTGGGCTTAATGGCAATCCAGATGTGAGCTGTGGGCCCGGAAGGCAATCCAGACTCACACTGTGGACCCAGGGGTAATCCAGTCTGTAAAGCTATGGACCGGTACATGCTGTTATTTATATATATGTATTTATGTGCAGTGTATCTGTATTTTGGGGGAACCCACTAAGCTTTTGGGCTTACAGTTTTCATTTTATTGTTTCAGGTACATCAAGGGATCGCGACAAGACAAATGCATGATCGTACAACTCCTCATGTTTTTTTTTTATGTTTCTGGGAAAACTCTGATATTATACATTTTGGAAAACAAGTTTGTAATGATTTAATGGTTTTGAAATGTTTTTAAAAGTTCAAATTTGACATGATTTTATGGGTGTGACACTTTAATACTATGATTTAATTTGTTATTTGGATTGATAAAGTTTGACTATTTATTATGTTTATTTGATTGTAATACCTTATGTGTTAAAGTTTTGATTTTTATTGCCTACAACTGAGTTATATATAGTATACCTGAGTTATATATAGTCTAGATGATGAATCTAATTATATTAACTTGTATCTTAACTAATTTATGAACAATAAATGGTTAGAACTAGAGATGAACCAAATCATAAGGTTAGTTGATATAATTATAAACTTAAATATGTAAGAAAGTATTAGATAATCATTCTTTGCTTCAAATGATTTTTTTGACCATTGAGGTTAATTACTAGATCAGGTCTTGCATAAATTTAATTGATTATTTAGTTAGTTAATTGCATGATCATTGGTTTAATTATCTTTATGATTAATAGTGTTAGTTAATCCGATTAAGATTGCTAATCATTATAAGAATTAGTAATTAACAATAGAAATACATTGCACTTTTAATACATCAACCATAAGAAAATATGAAGATTTGAAATCTAAATGTAAGTATTTTATCTTCTTTGTCTTTGCATCTAACTTTCAATTTTGTCAGTTTGGTTTCTAGCTTTATTATATATATATATATATATATATATATATATATATATATATATATATATATATATATATATATATATTACAAAATTGAATTATTTGAAAATAAATAAATAAAATGTGAATAATGTGGTTTGTATATAATGAGGGATATTGGTTGGCGTTTATGTTTTTGGGGGCTCCAAGTGTAAAGTAATAAATTTGCTTTATTTTTATTACGTACCAACGAACCTCTCGCCTTTATTTATATCTATATTATAAATTTTAGTACTTTGAAAGATTTAAGTAAAAATCAATTCAATTAAAAATTTTCTTAAATGAAAATAATTTTAACAACAATTTAAACATTATTCATTAAGTTCCCGAAAAAAACCAGAATCTCAATATAAAATTTTATATTTTTCTATAGGTGATTCTATTCATAAATCCAATTTTATTTTGTTTTTAAATATCATTGTACATTGTATTTTTATTTATCTTTCTATCATATTAAATGTTGACACGTGTCATATTTAATTACATATTTAATGAAATTAATAATTATTTAATCCACTTGTTACAATTTCATACAATAAAAAGATAGTTAGAAATAAAATATATGAACATATTTGAAAAGTGTATAATTAATAACACAATTTTCTATTTGTCATAATGGTACAAGAGTGTTTCTATTTTTGACAAATAGAATTATCGAAAAGCTTTTTAGCCTGAGCACTTTGGCTACCGGACGATGATAATACGTAACATAAAGTGTTTTTATGTTACGTAAAAAGTAATTTGGAACACTTACAGTTAAATACGGTTTCTAAGAATTTGGAAATTCTCAATATCTTTTAAATAAAAGAAAATAAATCCTTACAACATTGTTTTATATTAAAATTGTAAAAGAATGAAACCTATTTTGTCTTTTGCCATTTGAAGGGTTTTGTTCTAGAAGGTCTCAACTACTCCACTTTTCATATACATGTACTTTAGTCAAATTCTGTATGTTTTCTCAACTAAGAAATAAAATATTCTATTTTTATTCTATTTTTAATTAACTTACACACCTTTTCACTTATTTTCTTCTAACAATAATGATAAACTACTTTTTCAACTTTACAAGAAGAACATGACTAAATTAAGAGATGGTCCCCTTTGGTTTGTTGAATTTCGAAATTTGATTCCAAGTCTCAAGAATATGACACCAACAATCCTTATGGTTTCATTATTCTGCCTTATTGGTATTTAAGCCTATATATCTAACATTTCATATGTTAAAAGATTAAATATAATCATATTGTCTTTGAATCAAATCAGTAAAAATATTAACGGTAGGGACCAAATCAATAAAAAATATAAGCTCACAACTAACAAACCGTTGGAAAATTAGGGTAGTACACGAAATATTGGTAATAAAAAATATGGTATGTTCACGAAACATATAAGGTTACCTTCATTCTTGATATTTCTTTCATATGTCTAGATTAACAATAAATCTAATGCAAGATAATCTATGAGGAGCAACCAAGTTTTAGCCACAAAACAATGATTTTGTTTCTGGATAGTATATGAAATTTTAGTTTTGGAAATGAAAAAACTTCCTAAGCAGGTGAAATATGAGTATAAATACACATATATCCTAAAAATGGATAAGAACAATGAAATTTGTAGATATGAATTTGAAAAATGTAAATAATTAACTGGAAAATCTGTCAAGACAGTTGAAGCTATCATGGGCTGCCATGGACAACGTGGACTACCAAGACATGTCAGATGTCACTTGTCTGGTAGCTTGAACTGTCTCTGGGTTGTCTTTAAGCATTAAGCAGACTAAGGGCTTTTCCCTGGATCCCGTAAGGGGAGCTACCCCTTGATACCCGCCGTTCTTCATGTTTGGGATCAAAACCCTTATTATATACAAGTTACACTATTCACCATATGACTTATAGTAGATCACAATGTAAACCCTCATTTGACACTTGTATTAATTCCAATGACATAAAATGGTTGGTGACACTAAAATCATCAATAATCATCTCCTATTTTAGTATAACCCATGCGGTAAACTAATAGGTTACACAAACTGAAACTTGCACATAAATGAAAATATCAAATCGATTGAATGTGCAAGTTAGTATTGTACACATTCCAAATATTTGAGAATGCGCGTGCACCTAGGATTGAACGCATCAACCTATTTTAATATTTGAATATAACATACATCCAAATTTAATTACTAATTCAGTAATTAAATAATGAACTTATACAATTATAAAATCATGTGTCCCAATCTTCTTATGATTGTAAAAAGGCTAAGTCCCTAACCTTTTGAATTATGTATATAATTCACAATTACATATATAATTCATGTACATCATATACCTGCAACATATTTTTTCAGAGGGATTATTAAGAAGATAAACTTCAATCTTAACAACTACAATACTGAACACATAGTTTAGACGATTCTAAATGTGTTCCAACTGATGAGTGTAGGTTTTCCTCATTGAACTAATCCCTCTAATATAATATTAGACTGGAATTAGATGTCTCGTAATTATAATAGTAAATGTTCTTTAATTGCATCCCAATAGCATAGTTGTATACTAAGTCTTTTGTCAGAATTTTAGAAAAATGGTCTACCGAATTTTGTAGCATTCTAACAAACTTAGTTAAGATCACAAGTGTCTAGACTTGCCATTATAAACTTGGTTATATTCCTTAGCTAAAATTGTAGCACTTTCACAATAGATAGAAAATTGCAAATTGGTCTTGACCACAATTGAATCCCATAAATCAAACTTATCCATTTTGCTTTTTTCTCAACAACTAGTGAAACAAACTCATACGTTGATCTTGTAATGAAAGTTTTCTTCATTGACCTTCGAGAAATGGCACATCCCCAAGCAAGAATACCTAACTACTCATAGATGAGTGATCCTTTATTTTAGATATCCAACTAGCATCAAAGTAATTTTCTATAACAAAAGGCAATCCCAAGTAACTCAAACCATAATTCATGGTTCCATTGAGATACTTGAATACACTTTGAACCACTTGCCAATGTTAAGTACTAGGATCACTAGTATATACTCAACCTTCCCACAACATATATAATACAAGGCCTAGTGCTTGTAACGGAAAATGACATATGAGGTAGAAAATTGTCATTTAAAAGACCTAAGCAATGTTGCACGTTACCCTTGTCCTGAGTTGGGACAATTTTCTACAAGATGTTCAAAGAAGGTATTGGATATTTTCAAACCAATCACTCAAAAGAAGGAACAACCCATAAGAGCTAAAAGAAAAGCTTCCCAAATGACAATCGGGAAAGCAAGAAACATATATGATAAATAAAATTTAGGTATCCTAATACTAAAATTTTTCAATTAATATTCCAAGTGATTTGGGAACCAGTTTATTTATGCATTATTGTAATGTTACAAAAGTATGTGTGTGAGTGTGTGTGTATATACATATATATATATATATATATATATATATATATATATTGACATGATATGAGAATGTGCGATCACAAATATAAGGTGGTAAAGTGTACCGATATTAGCTTTAGAACTTGAACCTTTGATTTTTATATGGTGATACAAAGAAGTGACCTTGCAACCAAAGTAAGAAGCAAATGTGTTTTGGTTGGTTATAAATGTTAAGTGTTTTTGTGGAATAGAAGTTGAAAGAGAAGAAAAGGTTAAATCTGCTCTAGAGATGAGAAGATTGACCTTTGGTGTGTCCAACATCGAAGGTCTATTTTATCGTATTTGTTTATTAGTCATATCTTTTTTAATTAATATATCAGTTAACGGCTAAATTACATTATGATAAGCTATACTTTGGAGACATCCTAGTTTACTAACTCTTGTATTTTTCTTTATAAATAGGGGTAACTGGTAAGTGTAATTGTATATATTTTACCATCAATGGAAATAAATATAAAGTAAATTATTCATCAAAACTTGTGTTGTTCTCATTTGATTATTGTTTCCTTTAAAGTTTTAATAGAAACAGCCTTGTTCTTAAATATGTATCCATCTCTAAATATAGTTGCTAACATATTTTTTCTTTATTTTTCAAGCTTAAATGATCCTTATTTTTCTAAACTCGGCAACTGGTATAAGAGCTTAAGTGGCTGCTCTTTTAAACTCCCAGATTATGTCTATATGAAACCACAATTTCATGCACACTTCTGAGAGCTTACAAAAAGAAGATTTATATACCACTAAGCTTATATTTTCAAAATGAAATTAATATAATATACACCAACACTATTCATTGAACATCTCAAAAAACGTGGGTAGCTCCACACAGGCTCCCATAATTATTATAGAAGAATACCATCATTTCTCAACAAGAATGGTGAAATATCTAAAAAGATATAGATGAGATATATGAAGATTAGTAGATAAGGCCCACATATGCCGATTCCATGAGCTTTCTTGTGGTGCTCCACTGGTTATTCTTGATCTAATTATTAACTACAAATTAACACAACAAATCTACGTTACTTTGTGTAACGCCCACAGATTCGAACTAGACATTTAAGATATTATAGATAATCTTAGCTAAATATTTAGTAGTTGTAATGACTATCTTGGTGATATAAGGAGCACTTAAATCCGATTTCGTATGAAGAAGTTATGCTTCTTCGAAGTTTTGTGATCAAACTGACAAGACTGTGTGCGTCATTAAAAGTGAATCGAAGATCGGTTGCTTATTAGCCTAAGTAATCTAAACAAAATTCATATTAATCATAAAACCGAGAGCATGTATATCGAGAACATCTAAATCTGACTTCATATGAGGACGTTATGATTTTTCAAAGTTTCAGTATAAGAGTGTGCGACATAGAAACCAAATTTTAGATCGTTTGATTGTTAGTCGAAACAATCCAAACGAGAGTTGAAGATCTCATAAATATGATCTTGTCTATATAAAGATAGTCGAGAACGGATGTCCTATGAGAGAGTTGTCATTTTTACACAGATTTTAACAGTCTATGTCTGTTAAAAATATATTTGTAAAAAATCAAGTGAGAATTAGCCAACAAAGTCTAAACAAAAGTTGTAGATCTCGTCGATATCTAAGTGTGTGTATTAATAACATCAAAAAGGAGTTTGTATGAAGAAGATACGAATTTTTGAAGATTTCCTGGCGGCGCCATGCACATAGAAGCACGACACGCGCTTCTAGAAGGTGGCAATGCGGACCACAAAGAAACTGACACATGGCACAAAACGGAAAGGGAGACGTCGCCTTAAGCGCCCGACATGCAAATTGAAAGGCGTAATGCGTATGATCAAAACACACCTATAAATAACAGTAACCCCCTCATTCTTCTTCACAATCCACAATCTTTATCTCTGAACTCTCTAGAGCCAAAATCTCAATATTTCCTTAGAATTTAGGGTATTCAGCTAGGCTCTGAAGTATTTAAGATCCTGACAAGTAGAAGCTCTCAAGTTAGAATTCTGCCAATGCAATTTTTGACTTTTTGCTAGAAAATATCTGTAAGTTGAGCTACACTTATATTGCTTTCAGTGTAACTGATATTTATGATTATAATCACTATAAATAAGATTTATCAGTAATTCCATGCCATAATATTGATGGATTACTTATAGGGGTGAAGCTTCCCGAAAAACAACTATTGCGAGAGTGAAAGTGTTGCGCATTTGCTGCGTCGCGCAGCAAAAAGCGGTCTGAAGAAATTTTTTTTTTCTTAAAAAAATAGCACCTTAGTGATATTCTTACCTATGTCATATCAAAGGAAAAGGTAAAGTGCTAGGCAAAGCGCTTCCTGAATTTCGATTCATCCACTTTAACAAGTGAGTGTATAGTTACTTTCATCTTACATATATATATATATATATATATATATACACACACACACACACAAAGTATTTAGATAATTAAATGTTATTATGTGCTTATTATTTGTGATTAAGATGTTCTATGTTAGATGAAATAATATAAGATGATCTTTATATGACTTCTACTATATATGTATTGTTATAATTATAATATTGGGTAGTGATGGGTGAAAAAAAACGATAAATGATGAGGGTAATGGGTGGTGAGAGATAAAAATGATGATAATATGCCACATATTTAAATGATACTAGTATACTAATGATGATAGTAGGCCACAACTTTAAATAGTACTATTGCATTAACGATCTTGAAATAGTACTAGTGTACTCACGATGTAAAAATGGTACTAATGTACTAACTATGTATTCATCTAACAGAGTGTAGGTGATGACCACAAACTATGCAAGACAGTTCCTTAAGGGACATGCACTACTAGAAAAAAGGCCTTTTACGACGCTCATTGCGCGTCGTAAAAGGCTCAGACGACGCGCAAATGCGTGTCAAGGAAGGCCCTGTCATAAAGAGAGACGACGCGCATTTACGACGCTCATTTACGACACGCAATTACGACGCGCGTTTACGACACGCAATGCGTATCAAGGAAGGCCCTATCATAAAGGAAGATGACACGCATTTGCGTGTCGTAACCTTACGACGCGCGTGTTAATGACACGCAATGCGTATCAAGAAAGCCCCTGTCAAGAAAGGCCATGTCATAAATGAAGATGACACACATTTTTGCGTATCGTAAATTTAAATGTTTAAAAAAAATAAATTTATATATTTATTAATTTTTAAATTAAATTTGCATTTAATTTCTCATAATAGAAATAAAATACCATATACAAAAAATACAATCCATTGCATAATATAAAATAAAATTTCATACTCAAAAAATAAAATAAATTACACAAATTATAATGTCATACAAAGAATCATTCAAATGTTAAACAAAAATAAAACATTGCTAACATGGGTTATACATTCCTATAAAAGTAACAAAAAATCATACAACTCTGTTTCTTACTGGAAAGGAATGTCAAACATGATTACAAGTCTCCCTTAATCTTGATTACTCACCTGCTTAAGTAGAATGTTGTTGTTGAGAAGGTTACCTAGCAACAGAGAAAAACACAACACCTCTCCCACAATCACAACATCATTTACAGAGAAAGGTTGTCAATTACTTTCATTAAGACTTTCATTCAATCACAAAAATATTAAATAAAAGGGTGAAACAGTAACTTACTTGTGATAAGTTGATCTCCCTTAGAGCAAACACAGCTAAAGCATTGAACAAGACCCTATTTCCCTCTTCTTTTAAAGTTTCCAGAATGTTTAGAATGCTCTCCTTACTCATAATATATAATCAATAATCAGATTGAATTATATATTATGAGTAAGTAATAAAGTACATGTAACACAATAAAGTATTATTAAGGAACTTATGAGTTCAAATATTATTTTTTACACTCAGATGCCAAAATATTTTATGTTATTCTTCTACAAGTTGAGAACCAACTCAAACATGAAAGATAATAGTCCATCTGTCAGCTTTTGATGACATGGAAAATGAAATTTCTCAGAGATAGAATAATACCTGTACTATTAAAATGATGGCAACCACAACAGGTGGTCCAATAACTACAGCCAAAAAAATGCCTTTAATCATGTCTGGAAAGAAAAGAAAGATTGTTTGCTGCAATCATAAATCCCATGTGTTACAAACTTATATCCAAATTTAAATTAAATAAATAGAGAAAACTGTAAAAACAAATTATATCCAAGGTAATACACCATACAACAAAATAGCAAAGTCCATCAGTATTTTTCAAAAAAACACCGTTTTCTTAATTATTAGAACACATTAGGAAAGCTTTATACTCTTTGATTTAAGAAGCTAAGTAAACTATAAGAAATCCACAACAAAAAGAAACTATAAGAAATCCACAACAAAAAGATTTGAAACTTACCTGTCCAGTAAGAAGAGGGGTATCAGCAACAAGCTTGAAAGCAACAGGCCTTGGAGTACGCACAGGCCAAGCCTGCAAATAAAAGGTGCATCAAGTATAAAAGAGAACAGGGAAACTGATATTAAAAACAAGAACTTTGATCATTAGAATAAAAGAGAGAGAGAGAGAGAGAAAAATAGAGAGGGAAGAAATGGAATGGAATGACTCATTCCATTCCATTCCATTCTATATTCCAACCTTTACCTTGTTTTCTTATCATTATCAGTTGTATCTGCACCTCTTTCATTTCTTGCAAGATTTATAAACGAAGAATGGCATGTGATCGTGAAGATTCCTCATTTGCATCTGCTGTCCCTATGATTGTAAATTAGTAAAAGCATAATATAAAAAACTAAAGTAGAGAAGTGACTTGTGTACTTGATAATATATTTCTCATTTAGGCAAAACGGCTTGAAACAACCTGTTCTTCAATAGGAGTAACTTGACCAATGCAACGTTTTTTCCCAGATCCTGAAACCCAAGAACTGCTAACAAACACACGTGCCTCCATGTCCAGTACTGCATCCATTTTCTCCTTCCAACCAAATTCATCCTTTACTCTACCATAAATTTCTAAAGTGTCTATTCTTGGTAAAGTTGATCTGTTGAAAGTTGTTCCTATGGAGATTGTAATTTCTTCATCAGGTAGAAGGGATTCTGCAACTGTAAATGGGATGTCATACCATGACTTCATGCCTTCGTCTAGTTTTATAACTCTTTGGAAAATTGTTATCTCAGAGGGTATATGGTTTGCTAATGTGTTTCCCACATGGACACGAAATCCAACCATTACTATGTTTGGATTCGAATTGGAAACTGTTACCTGGAATAGGAAAACACAAGGTATCAATCATGAATCAATACAAATAATTCAGGGACTATTTCTTTTTTCTTTTATTTTCCCATCAAGTCTTGTATGGTAAAGTGGCTGAATGGTTAGCAACTATAAAACAGCCCCTAAGACCAAATGACCATTTAACCCTTACATCCCAACAAACAGATTTCATAATCATCATCAATTTTAACATGAGAGAAGTTGGTGGAAAAAATATTAAGGGCAAGTAGGGGAAGGGTTGGTGTTTTGATACACTAAGCTGTCGAGATTAAGTGGTTAACCAAGAAAGCCCATCAAGTCAAACAAAAAAAGTAAAACATAAATAGCATTGTAACAAAGCATACCTTGAACCCTGTAGGCGTAGGACTTTCAAGAAATCCTTCTTCTGTGGACCAAATCCAGGTCAAGGAATTTCTTCTATAAATCTGGATTGAAATTAGGGCATGTGTCTCCAGAAAAAAGATCAACAAAGAAAGTAAGGACCTTCACATTAACCGATTTAGAGTTGCAATTATCCAATGCATCGAAAAAGACCAAGATATCCCCACACTGAGAGCCAAATCTGTCATCAAGTTCTTTTGAAAGATCTCCATCAGACATGAAAAACTTTAGCAATTGTGCCCTTGAAGGATCCTTTATGATGCTGTCTATGATATCAACAGCTTTGGAGACTCCACATTCATTAACAGAGCTATCAACACTTTCTCTTCTCTATCTTTTTGCTCGTTTTTTCTTTTCTTTCCCATTTTCTGTTCAATCTTGTCGCGCACACACAAACACCATCTAGGATGTAGGACGACGTTAGCTCAATGGTAAATTAATTAATATCTGTATATATATATATATATATATATATATATGTGTGTGTGTGTGTGTGTGTGTCTAACAGTGTAAGTGTCTAAAGAAAATGACAAATTATCTTATGTTTCAGATGGTGATGCTTACTGTGTATGCGTTCTTATACGGGAGATTATATCTCTGTTTAAGTGGATTAGAAAAAGCGATTATGAAATCACCAAAGATGCAAGGAGATAAAGCTTTGAAAGCAGCCATGGCTTCTCAATCTGTAGTTCAACTTGGTCTTTTAATGGCGTTACCGATGATTATGGAGATCGGACTCGAAAGAGGCTTCAGAACTGCACTCGGTGACCTAATAATCATGAACCTCCAGCTCTCCGTTGTCTTCTTCACCTTCTCTCTTGGAATCGGTGTTCTGGCGAACAAAAGCTTGGAATCGTGGTGGGAGGAAGAACAGGACCACCTCCGATCCACCGGTACAGTCGGTCGTCTGACGGAAATCCTCCTTTCTCTCCGATTCTTCATTTACCAATACAGTATCGTGACGATGGCTTAGGGTTTGCAGATGGTGGTGTGGGGGTCGTCGGTTGCTTTACAGAGAGATATGAAGTCGAGACGAAAAGACGAGATTGACCCATCTGGTAATAAACGGACTCGGGAAGCTGAACAAAATGACCCGAGATTGACCCATCTAGTAACAACGCTATTGATGCCATTCCTTCCATTTTCGACTGTTCATCCTCCACTTCCTCTACTGCTACTTCTTCACCATCTTCTATTTTTTTTGTATTTAGACTTGAGAGTATAATTAGGGCTTTTTCTAACAATTTCAACATCGAGTGGGAGATATGGTGGTTCCAGTAGGTAGAAGTGAGTGAAGAAGTAGGCAGCAGTCAATGTCGGGAGGGGGAAGGAAGGAGCGTCCATAATTTGGGCAAGAGGGAAAGGAGAAAAAAAAGGAAGGCGGGATTTTTAATTTTTTCAGAATTTCATTTCCCCCTACTGTTAAAGGATGGAACGCGCGTTCCATTAAAAATTATAAAGCGACATCCTTAGACGACGCGCATTTTATTATAGGTGCCCTCCGTGTTTTTTTTAGACACTAATTTAAGGGCGCTCAATAATGCGTGTCTTCTATCCTTAAATTTTTTGAAGAGATGACATTTTTCTAATGTCACTCTCCTTTGCGTAACATAGATCAATGAGCGTCGTATTTTGCGCGTCGTAAAAGGCCTTTTTTCTAGTAGTGATGCATGTTTATAACGTGTAGGTGATGAACTATGAGTTCAATTGATGTAGTCTACTTCCTACCACTATGTATTGCGGAGAAATCCCCGGAGCAGTATTATCAGCAACGATGTTTATGATGATCCTTCGGGATGAATATAGAAGAAAATGGGGATGGTAATTAAGTAAATTGTTGATATGAAATCATCTCTAATAAATGAAGGTTTTTTTTTTACCACATGGCACACTCTCATTCAATTTGCCAAATGTCATTTTGTGGTTATTTTGAATTAATTTTTTTCCACATGTCATTTTATGAGTTTTTTTTTCCTTTTTATTAAATTCCACATAATATGTTAATGTAATAATTGCAATAGTTTTAGCAATAAACGGATATTAAGTGAATTAATAAACTTACCTTTTAATTTCAAAATTCTCAAAATTAAAGCTCATTAGTTTCTTTTCTTTATTTAAATTAGTTTTTAAAATTTATAAGATAAAAAGCATTTCCATTATAATAATTCATTATTTTTCTTATTTTCTTTTAAATTCAAAGTTCTCAAATATTTTGACATTTATATTTAACTTTAAAAAAAAAAAATTAACCCATGGAATACACAGGTTTCACAACTAGTAGATATTTAAACAAGTTAATTGTATTATTGTGGATTGAAAACCCTATGTACTCACTAGGTTTTCCAACCAGACCCACTCAGTTTCTTTGTATTACAGGATGTAGTACAAAGATAATGATCTAATGAGAGATTTGAGGAAATATAGGCCATGTTATAAAAGATGTTGTAAGGCCTTTAATGACCGAGTTTATGCTTATGTTTCTTGTATCAGTTATGACATCTCAAGTTTTAATAATATATGAAAAACATTTCTTCGTAAATACTTTTATGAGAAAAACTCCACAATTATAAATAAACTCTGTTTCAAAATAAGCATAAACGAAAAGTTCTTTTCTGACGACAAAATGGTTATGTCAAAGTTGGTATCAGAGCATTAGTTTTAGCGAACAAGGAATATTTAAGGATTTATAGACTTAAACTTAAAAGGCTAAGCGATAAACGTGAAATGTGTGTTTATTTTATTTTTGGTAGTACACCTGAATTGACAAAAACACTAGCTTACTTTAGGATAAGATGCCTAATTTACTGGTATGTGCTAAATAATTTATATAATAGCATTCCATAGGTTGCTTACCTGAATTGCTATTACCTGTCTAGATATAAGATCTGTTGTCAACCTGGATTAGGAAACTTTATGTGCTCAGGATTCTAAACGTTAAATTACTATATCAGAACCAAAATATAACTTTTCGGGGTGATAAGGAGGATTAAGTGTCTAAACATAACTAAAACCATCTCTATCATAAGATACTCGCGGATTCTGATACATTGAATGATATTTTGGTATATAGAACGTCATGGTAAGGACTCGTAGCAGATTAGGAAATGGTAACGGGAATCTACAGCCTGAACAACAACGTGCAATCGAGCGTGCACCAAAAGTCGTGCCAGAAGCTAAACCTATCACGATGGTAGGATTCCAAGTAATGATTTAGTTCATGTTATCCGTGCAAAGGGAGGAAAAGAGACAACTTCTACAGAATAATATGGATGAACCTACTACACTTGTTGTAAAACCAGAGCCAAACGAGGAACAGTCAAATGAAGTAAATTGTAGCCAGACTGTTAGCCAAGATGACCCACGAAGGGTTATGTGGAACAATCATGATGAGGAAATTGAAAAATAAGGATACAAGTAAAAAGAATTCATGGATTCCTGACCACCAAGTCGTTTTAGAAGCCCAACACTAGTGGAAGCTATGGACTGGATCTCTGAAATGGAGATGGTGTTTGAAAGTTGCGACTGCAGGAACAAACTGAAGACCGTCATCACAGGAAAATAAGTAAAGATTGGAGTATTAAGTTAATGGAAGCTTTTATTTGATACTATGCTGAAGGAAGAAGCCAATAATATGTCTTTAGATAACTTCCTTGAGGAGTTGAAGATGCAATACTGCTCTGAACAAGATCTTCTACAGATCAACAATGAATTCCAAAATCTAAAGAAAGGGAAGATAAGTGTCAATGAGTATGTGAGAACTTTCATTGAGAATATGAAATTAGTCCCTAACTTGGTTCCTACCGAAATTTCCAAGGAAAACAAGTTTGCTATTAGACTTCCATCAGATTATGGACCAATGGTGAAGCTAGCAACCAATCTGAAAGCATCTATCTCGGCGGCTAAGAATATAGAGATCACTACAAGAGGTCTGGATGTAACAATAAAGCCAAGTGGTGTGAGAAGTACAAGAATAAGCACTTTGGAAGAGGCGACAGAGAAGTGACCTGCTATAAGTGCGGAAGGGTTCATGACTATTCCAAATATTGTATGTTCTATTACAGGGTATGTTATGGATGTAGAGATAAGGGTCATATTTTGAAGATTTGCCCAAAGAAAAATGAAGCAACAAGGCCGAATGTGTCATTAAAGCCACATGTAAGAGCATACCATATGTTCCTTGAGGAAACAAATGTTGCTACATGAGATCAAGAATAAGGGAGCCTAATGTAATGCTTATTTGAAGTTCACCATACTCCATGCATCTTCATTGTTGATCTCTAGAAGATCTTGTTCGGATCATTATTGCATCTTCAACTCCTTAAGGAAGTTCTCCCATAAGATATTAATGGCTTCTTCCTTCATCATAGTATCAGCCAACAACTTCCACCAATTTAATACTCCAGTCTTTAGTTGTCCGCCCACGAGGACGGTCTTATGTCTATTGTTGTAGTCACAGCTTTCAAACATCATCTCCATTTCTGAAATCCAGTGTATAACTTCCATTAGTGTTGGGCTTCTAGAAAGACTTGGTGATTTGGAATCCATGAAGTCCTTGTACTTGCATCCATCTTTTTCAGTTTCCTAATTAGGTTTGTTCCTCCTAACCCTTCATGGTTCAGCTCAGCCAACAGTCTGACTATAGTTTTCTTCATCTGACTGTTCCTCTTTTTATCTTAGGTTGCATAAACAGGTGCAGTAGGTTCATCCTTATTATTCCATAGCATTTGCCTGATTTCCTCCTTTTGTGTGGATAACATGGACTAAATCATTGCTTGGACTCCTACCGTCATGATAGGTCCAACTTCTGGCACGAATTCTGGTGCATGCTCGATCGCACGTTGCAGTTCAGGCTGCTGATTCCCGTTACCATTTCCTAATCCGCTACGAGTCCTTACAATGAAGTTCTATACACCAAAATATCATTAAGTGTACCTGAATCCATGAGTATCTTATAATAGAGAAGGTTTTAGTTCTGTTTAGTCACATAATCCTCCTTATCACCCTGAAAAGTTATATTTCAGTTCTGATACAATAATTTAATGTTTAGAATCCTAAACGCATAAAGTTTCCTAATCTAGGTTGACAATAGACCTTAGATCTAGTCAGGTAATAGAAATTCAGGTAGGCAGCCTAGGGAATTCTATTATACAAGTCATTTAGCACATAACAACAAATTAGGCATCTTATCCTAAAGTAAGCTAGTGTTTGTGTCAATTAAGGTGTACTACCTAAAATAAAATCGACACACATTTGATGTTCATCACTTAGCATTCTAAGTTTAAGCCAGAAAAGACCTTTTTATTTATGCTTATTTTGAAATAGAGTTTATTTATAACTGCAGAATTTTTCCCATAAAAGTATTTACGAAGAAATGTTTTTCATTGATTATTAAAACTTGTGATGTAATAAATGATACAAGAAACATAAGCATAAATTCAATCATTACATGCCTTACAACATCTTTTATAACATGGCATATATTTCCTCAAATCTCTCATCAAATAATTATCTTTGTACTATTTCCTATGATACAAAGAAACTTAGTGGCTCAGGTTGGAGAACTGGTGAGTACATAGGGTTTTCAACCCACAATAATATAATTAATTTGTTTAATTGTCTATTTCACATCAACAATTTACCTAATTGCACATCCCCGTTTCTTCTGTTTTCCTCACTAAGGACCTATCCTAAGGATCATCATAAACATCGTTGCTTATATTAGTCCTTTAGGGATTTCTCCGTAATAAATGTAAGTAGGAATCAGAGTACATTTAATGAACACATAGTTCCTTACCTACAAGATATAAACCTGCATGTGTCCCACGAGACCGTCTTGAATAGTCTATAGTAATCACTTATACTCTGTTGGATGACTACATCATTAGTACACTAGACTATTTCTACATCGTTAGTACACTAGTACTATTTCTACATCATTAGTACACTAGTATTATTTAACAATGTAGCCTACTATCATCGTTAGTACACTAGTACCATTTAAAGTTGTGGCCTATTATCATCATTTTCATCTCTTACCAACCATCACCCTCATTATCCATCACTACCCAATATTATAAGTATAACAATACATATATTTGGCAGCGCTTCGCCTAACACTTTAGCTTTTCCTTTGATATGACCTAGCTTTGAATATTAGAGGTGTTCACGGTCCGTTTTTTTCGGTTTTTAGGTCAAACCGAAGCCAAACCGTTACTAACGGTTTTTGTCAAGCAAAAACCGAAGCTGAACCATTGAAAAATTAAAACCGAAGCTGAACCATTGAAAAATTAAAACCGAACCAAACCAAACCATTACTAACGGTTCGGCTCCGGTTTGGTTTCACGGTTTGGGCTTTTTAGGCCCATTTTAATCGAGTCTACTAAACTAATTTAGTAAAAAAAATATTTCACTATTAAAGGTATTAAAACAGTTAAAATTCTACCAAATATTGTTAAAAATACTGCAATATTAAAGATGCCAAAACACCAAAAATTCTGCCTAATACTGTTCAAAAAACTGCAATATTAAAGTTGTCAAAACAGCCAAAAAACTTTCTAATATTGTTAAAAAAACTGCAATAATTAAATATTATGAGTTTTAAAGTTTATTATTTGTATATAAAAAATAATATATAATACAACAAAATACAATTACATATAAAAAAATTAATTAATATATATACAAATCCTACGGTCCGGTCCGGTTTTTATACGGTTTGAAATCTTAAAAACCGTAAGCCAAACCGTTCAATACGGTTTGAAAATTTTGAAAGCAGAAGCCAAACCGTAAAGAAAAATACAAACCGTAAAACCAAACTGATGACCGGTTTGGCCGGTTTTATGGTTTCAAACCAAACCGCGAACACCCCTAATGAATATCACTAAATCTTAGTTTTGTGACTATTGATAGTCTAGATTCCCCAACAATCCCATTGTATACATAAAGATCTATCAAGTAAGATTATATTGAAGTTATGTTCTATTTGGTATATATAGTATACTGTTTGGAAATCACACTTTAAACACCTCACTTAATCTAGACTTGACATCACCCATGTAAGTAGATCCATCAGTACTATGACATGGAATTACTGAAAAATATTATTTATAAGTTCATAACAATTATTGTGAATATAAATATAAATTACACTGAAAGCAATATAAGATTAGTTCAACTTATATAGATTTTCTAGAGAAAAGTCAAATTGCATTGACAAACTTTGACTCGAGAGCTTCTACTTGTCGGGATCTTAAATACTTCAGAGCCTAGTTGAATACCCTAAATAAACTCGATTTTAAAATAAGCATAATTAAAAAATGTATTTTCTGAGCGAGAAAATGGGGATGTCACACTTTGCATAATATGTTCAACAATATTAAGCAGGATCGTGACAAAAAAAATAACTTCTATGTTGAACGAATTCAATGATTACCCGTCCTTTCCGAGTGTATAGGATCAAATCCCAAGATTTGATGAGTCAAAGCACTACACCAAATATCTAACGGAGTAACAAGTTAGTCAATTTGGTTCCTTTATCTAGGTACAGAATGAAGAGAATCTAGTTGAAGACGTGTTCGCTAAGGTCAATTATGAACTCTTGGTGATTAGGATTAACTTTATCGTAGATAGATCCCAAACAGGAAATTCCAAATACAAGGCAACCTTGATTTCTTGAACTCTCAAATCTTGGTGAGAATAGGTTGATAACCCATCTCATTGAATATGTTAATCACCTGCTCATTCGTAACCTTGTAAAAAGGTTCAAAATTGCGAATGTTCAAAATTTGGGCAAAGAGTTTCTTCGATAGTCTGAATTTCGTATCATTCATCAGTTGAAATGTAACAATTTGCATTGTTTTGCTGTATGTTGCTGTAGAACCAGCCAAAGATAACCAAGAAAGAGGAACAACAAACGAATTGAACATGACAGTCGACAGTACCGAACTTTTAAGGGCAACAATGAGCTTCTGTAAGTCCTCCGGATAAACACTTTCATCGCCTTGAACTTGATATTTTGTGCTTTGGATCTTCATAAGAGGTTGTGAAGAAACACCATCATTGGTTTGCGACTGATGAGCAACCATTTTTAGGGTTTGTGAAAGAACATGAAGAACAGAGTGAAAAAGATCACAAATCGTTTGAGAATCGTATTGTGAGCATAAAATTGGAATGAAATCCCCAATTCCCTTTTTATACGTATACACAATTTGAATTCCAAACGGTTGTCATTAATAGCATGCCACATTTTCCTTGAAAATCATACCAGTAGCCGTAAAGCACGCCATGTCAGGAAAAGTAATGGGTACTTTTGCCTAGAAAATCGCAAAGTAACCAAACCGTCACATTAGACGTTTTTTCGAAAGTACCCCGTGGATAAGG
Organism: Lactuca serriola; assembly: GCF_051521515.1. Lineage (NCBI taxonomy): Eukaryota > Viridiplantae > Streptophyta > Magnoliopsida > Asterales > Asteraceae > Lactuca > Lactuca serriola. Next base: position 101,129,312 of record NC_136408.1, read on the forward strand.
ACCAAAAACCTTCGGCATGGAGGTTGGGCTCTTTCATTTTTCGGTTCAAAAGTGAAGTCATGTGCCAGACTTGTAAAATCTTTAGCCTGAGTTGGTTTTACTCAAAACGTCAAGGATTTCGTGAGTGCAATGTGTGCCAAAGAAAAAGATAATTGAAAATCGTACCTGATTCCCTTTTTATACATATACACAATTTGAATTCCAAACGGTTGTCATTAATAGCATGCCATGTTTTCCTTGAAAATCATACCAGTAGCTATAAAGCACACCATGTTAGGAAAAGTAATGAGTACTTTTTTTTGATTCTGTGATGTCGAAAATAAAATTTCGACGTAAAGGCAGTTAGACCCCAGGCAAAGATCACTTCGCTAATCATCAAGAGAGATGATCAACAACTTGTATGGTTTCCCATGAAATACAATTGAATACTTGTTAAGAAGTATCAAAGGGCATCTTTTATAAGGCTTCATGGATGATTGAAAATTTCGTTGCATGTCACAACAAAACATAAGTGTGAGAAATTGTAACTGAAATTACCGGTTTGACCAAAGTAGTCAATGACAAGTATGCTTTCGAAAAATTTATTAAGTAGCAAGGAATTAGAAAGATACTCACACTGAAATCATATTCCACAAAACAAAATTATTCCTGGATCTTGTTAGGTAAAAATGTCGTGGGCTTCGAACATTTTATAAAGACCACGCAAAGAGAAAGAATATGATTTGGAGTATCGAAAATTGGTACAGAAACAAATGTTTCATTAAATTCTAGAACAAAGTTCCCCGTTAATTCCTTATAGGTTTCGAAATATTGGATTTCACTTTCATCACGGTTTCATGAATCCAGATCATTAACACATAATGTTTACATACCTATAACCTGGTTGGTTTATACCAAAGATGTCTTGGGTATATGTCGTTCTGTGTGATCATGAAATAAATTTGAGATGAAAAAAGATTGGTTTAAGAATCGAATGTACCTCTGCAATATATGGACCAAGCAGTTAACTCTTAGCTCTGATGAGAAGAGTAAGGTAGCTTAGGAACGAATGTGAATACAACTTGATTGGGAAGGAGTTCTCAGGATGAGAAAACCATTAAGGCTTTGAAACACATTGCATTATGGAGGCTTGGGTCGACATGCTGCAGCATGCTTCTAGGAACATCTTAACTAGTACAAAGTTTCGAAAGTTTACGTTTCCCTAAAGCAGCAAGCAGAAGGCATGAAAAATCTCCTCTAAAAGCTGCACAAGAAAAAGTTAAACACACAAAAATATTTTTGGATTTTTGATTTTTGAATGAAAAATTACAAAATAAGAAAAGCTTTTTGGTATTTTTGAAATTTGAAAAAGAAAGACAAAAATGAAAAAATATTTTTGTTGTTTTTGTTTTGTAAAAAAAATAACAAACATAACAAGAAATGTACCTAAGTTGTGAAATTAGGAAACTATCAAAAGTAGCGAAGAATTTTTGAAACCAATGTGCATAATTTCGAAAGCGAAGCATGTCGAAGCGTTAACTATGAATAGTAACCGCTGAATCATGAACAGTAACCGGGGAATCGACATTTTTCCTCCTCTTTGTCAATCCATCGAAATTAGTGCTGGAACTTAATTTGCATCGATCATTCCTAATTCATTCAGAATTCTCACGAAAGATTTTTCATCTAAGGGTTTTGTAAAGATATCAGCAAGCTGATGAGTGGTCGTTACAAAATGAACTTCTATGTTTCCATCTTCAACGTGATCTTTTATAAAATGGTAACGAAGGGTAGTGCGTTTAATTTTCGAATTTTTCACAAGATTATGACAGATGCGAATGGCAATTTATGAGTCACAATGCAACGAAATCTTCTTCATGTTGATTGCATAATCATGCAGTTGACTTTGTATCCATATGATTTGCAAAGTGCAAGCTGCAACAACAACATATTCTACTTTTGCTATGGAAATCGGTACACATGTTTGCTTTTTTGATTGCTAGCTTACAAGCTTCCCATACAATAGTTGACATCTGCCTCTTGTGCTTTTGCGATCAAGATTACAACCTCCCAAATCAGCATCTGAGAATGCTTGTATGAAAAAGCGTGTCTTCTAAGGATACCACAGTCCTAACAAAGTTGTTCCTTTGTGATAACGAAATATATTCATAACTGCAGTTAGATGAGGTTCCTTGGGATTGGATTGGTACCTAGCACAATTGCTCACAGAAAACATAATATCAGGTCGACTTTCCATGAGGTAAAGTAACGAACCTATCATGATTCGATACAATTTGAGATAAACAGGTGGTTTATCTAACGATGGATTGATCCTTGTTCCAACCGCCATTGGCACTCTCAGCTTTGTGCTATTCATCATTCCAAACTTTTCCAGTAGATTTGTTGTATACTTCTCTTGATTGATAAATATTCCTTCTCTGCTCTGATGAATGTTTAATCCTAGAAAATTGTTTATCTTCCCCATCATGCTCATTTCAAATTGGCTTTTCATTAGATTTTCGAATTGTCTTGACAAAACAGGGTCAGTAGAGCCAAAAATAATATCATCGACATAAATTTGAACAAGCATGAGATGATTCCCAACTTTCTTTCGAAAGAGAGTGGTATCAACTGATCCTTGTTTAAATTTCAATTGCTTTAAGAAATTGGTAAGAGTTGCATACCAGGCTCTTGGTGCTTGTTTTAACCCATAAACAACTTTATTTAAAATATAACAATGATTAGGATATTTTTTGTTAATAAAACCTGAGGGTTATTCAACATACACTTTCTCTTCGAGTTCACCGTTGAGAAACACACACTTGACATCCATCAGGTAGACATCAAAATCCTTGTGTGCTGCATAGGCTAAAAATATTTGAACTGCCTCGAGTCTTGTGACAGGGGCGAAGGTTTCCTCATATTCTATACCTTCTAGTTGTGAATAACCCTTAACTAGAAGCCTATCCTTATTTTGAACAATGTTTCCTTCTTTATCAGTTTTATTTTTAAAAATTCATTTTAACCCTATTACTGACACATCTTTTGGTTTAGGAACTAGACACCAAACTTTATTTCTTTCAAATTCAGCGAACTCAGAGTGCATAGAAACAATCCAATCAAGATCTTCCATAGCTATCTTAACTGTTTTTGGTTCAATTTTCAAAATAAAAACATTGAACATGTGAAATTCTTGATTAATATTTAGTACCTCCTTTTTAGCACGAAGTTAAGCTCTGGTCAAAACGCCATCTTGAGGATTACCAAGAACTTGTTCCTTTGGATGATTTTGTGTCTATTTTTCCAATGGTGGATAAACACGATCAAACTCTAAACAAAATTATGTTCTGGATGCTCCCCCCATCGACATCAACATTCATTCTCCCACTTTCCGCCTCGAAAGTATGCTCCCCCTCAACATCGGTAATTGAATTCAAGTACTCCCCCTCCACTTGATCACTTTGTAGAACTGGCAGACTTTCATTATGAAATGGATAATTTGTTGTCGAGTTCAAATCTTCATCATCATGTGTAATTATTGAATCGTCAGTATGCTTTGATGCTTCAGGAACTCGATTATCATCAGCATGAAGTTCAACATCAAGAACCCTGTTAGGGACACCAAATACTAAATCATAACCAACATCTAAAAAATTCAAACTTTGAGATTCATCATTTGATTCATTAAGAATTGGCTTTTGTTCAAAAGATTTTTCAACAATTTTAACATGATAATCATCAAAGCTAAGATTGAACGTTGCTTGAATTTTTCGTGTTCATTTATTCAACACCCTGTAAGCAACCAAATTATGTGAATAGCCCAAAAATATTCCTCCATCAACCTTAGACTGAAATTTCGAACGATTATCTTTGAGATTCATAATGAAACACCTTTACCCAAAAACATGAAAAAAATTTCACATTAGGTTTACGGTTATTTATGATTTCATAAGGAGTGATGTTGAAACGCCGATGAATAAACGATCTGTTTTGAGTAAAACATGCAGCTGAGACTGCTTCAGCCCCAAAATATTGAAGAAGATTCACATATGTTAGCATTGTTCTTGCATCTTAGCATTGTTCTTGCATCTTCGCAGAGTGAACGATTTCTCCTTTCGACAACACCATTTTGTTGAGGCGTGTATGGTGAATAAAAATTATGCGAAATTCCTTTGTCTGTTAAAACTGAATCAAGAACATTTTTCTTAAATTCTGAGTCGTTGTCACTCTTGATCTTTCGAACCTTTTTCTTTAAGCTTGTTTCAATATGTTTGATAAAGTCGATCATTTCTTGAGTAGTTTCAGATTTTAACCTTAGAAAATATACCCAATTAAACCATGAGAAATCATCAACAATAACCAAAATGTAACGTTTCTTGTTGATTGTTTCAACAGTCGATGGTCCACAAAGGTCAATATAAAGAAGTTCCAGTGGTTCAACAATCTTCGAACCAATGACAATTGGATGAAATTATCTATGTTGCTTTCCCTTCTCACAAGCTGCACATAAAGTATCATTATCAAACTTTAAGACAGGTAAACCACATACAAGATCATTTATCACTAATTTATTGAGATTTCGAAAGTTTAAATGAGAAAGTCTTCGATGCCAAAACCAACTGACATCTGATGAAGCTTTCGAGAGTAAGCATACTGAGGGAACACTAACAATGGGTTTTATGTCAAGAGTGAACATATCGCCTTTTCTTTTGGATTTGAGCAATACTTCTTTTGTGTCAATGTTCGAAATAACACCACCTTCTTCATTAAACACCACTTGATTACCAGTACCCACAACAAGTTGTGAAACACTAATCAAGTTATATTGAAGACCTTCGACATACACTACCATATTCACTGTGAATTTTCCATTTGTTACTTTTCCATAACCTTTGACATGACACTTGTTATTGTTGCCAAACTTCACCACTCCAGTCATGTGACGAAAGCAACCACTATCAGTGTACCATTTTTCATTGTATCACTCGTCACACAAAACTTGCAATCAGTGAAAGAATTTAGGTCCCCAAGGCTGTTTGGGTCCTTGGTGATTAAATTGGAAAACATTGTGAAATGAAGATCCTAAGACCCAGTTATGAACTTTCGATTTGAGACTATCAATTAAGTCCACTTCGTTAGTTAAAGACACAAAAATGTAATTATTCATAGGTTTAGAGTTTCCACAAACTTTTGCCTTTTGCTTCTCAGAACATTTCTCATTGTTGGGTCAAAAATATGGTTTATACTTTACTTTTCTACGAAAATGAATTTTTATGTCTAGGACCGCAAACAACTTGGTGTTTACGACTGTATATGTGTTTATGGTTGTGTTTACGGCCATGAACCTGTTCAAGGCCCATGTCTCATATATATAAGGAGAGGAGTGCATGTGAAAGAGCATATGGTAGAGAGATAAAGTTAGAGAGAAGAGAGGAGCTTTAGTGTGTGTTATTGTGTTTGAACCTTGTTATGGATCTTCATTCATATCAAATCATACAAGATTCATCATCTTCTTCTTCTCCTTCTTCTTCATTAGATCTGGCATCATCTGTTTGATTGGGATTCCGCACCATCAAACGGATCTGATTGATACACAACTAGATTTGGGGACTTACAAGTGGTATCTCAATCTCAGAGGAGAAGGTGTCTTCCCTCCGACTATCAAGAAGCTGTTGCCACCATTCTTGAGGTTCTTGGTACACATCTTTGTGAATTGTATATCCGGAAGCAAATTAGGGGCAGATGAAATTTCTCTGAGAAACACTGGTGCCATCATCTCTCTGGCTGCGTGACTGAATTACAACTTCTCAAAGTTTATTCTCGAAGAACTGATTGCAAACATTAAAGGAAAGACTAGGGACAAGTTCTTGTTGTACCCTAGGTTCATTCAAGTGTTTATTAATGAACAATTTCCCGAAATTGTGACATCCCCAAAATCTCGGCCAGAAAAGACCGATTTTCATTTATGCTTTTAAATATTTTCAGAGTAAATCCTTTTGATTTGAAAGAGTTGCGGAATTTGTTCCCAAAAACAAAACATGATAAAACATTGTTTACCGAAGCATTTCATAAAAGAAATGTATTTTCATTATAATCAAAACTCGGGGTGTCATGTTCCGATTCAGACCAATAAGCATAAACGAATACATTACAAGTCATATAACAAATATAAACATATGCAGACTTGTAAACAAAACAACTTGATGGTTCATCCATCTCATGCCCTTCCGCCACTACCTGTAATACAATTTAAAACTGAGTGGGTCAGGCTTGGGAGCCTGGTGAGCATATAGGGTTTTCAACCCACAATAAATATCATATTTAATTTTCACCAACCAACAATAACCCAATTACCCATTCCCGTTATTCTCACTTTAATGTCCCTAAAACAACTAACATAAGGGACCTAGTCTAAGAATATTTCATCGGGGTGACAACACATGCTTCGGGGGTACCTCAGCAATATAAGTCAAATAAGGCAACCATGAGGGGGATGGAGTACAGCGAATGAACACCCAAGTTCATTAACACCTACAGGTGGCGAACCTGCTAATGTTTCCACAAGACTGTCTAGAATAGCCAGTGGTCGTCATCTAAACTCCGCTAGATGACTCAATCAAACAACAACGAGGCCTCTCATCTGTTTATTACACACCAACTGTCTACCCATGTTCTACCCAACATATTAGTAGATAAAAATATACATTTGTATACATAGTTTAAAGAAAACCTGTATAGCATGCTTTAATCAACACATATATCACATAACAGATGAGGCACACACACACATAACACATATCTCATAAAGAAATAAGCAGATCTATAAGATAGAAGAGAGTGAATACTCATTCACACATAACACAACCAAATATATACACATAGCACGTATTTTTATATAAAATACTTCGTATTATTGTATTAGAAGAAATAACTACACACTCACTTGATCAGAAGATGATCGGACAGCACTACGGCTTATAGAAGTAGTAATCCACAGCAGATCTGGAAGATCTTCTCGAAAATCGAACTTCTCGCGGGCAGAGCTTCGACTCGGGAACCGCACTTTTCGGGATCTTCAGGATCTCGGGACTTGCCTCGGGGCTAGAGTATGATACCGGGACTTCGGGGTAGCTTCGGGGGTTTTTGCACAGAGCTTCGACACGAAAACGAGAGGGAATTGGCAAAAATACCCGGAACCCTCGCATCCTATTTATAGGGGGCTGGAGCCTCGGAGTACGCGGGGCGTACTGCGTTACGCGGGGCGTACTGCCCAAAACGTCATTGCTTACGTATCCGAAGTGCTCGAGTGCGAGTGTCGACATCCCTCGGAGTACGCGGGGCGTACTCGAGTACGCGGGGCGTACCTCGGATCAGATCGGTGACTCCTTCGGATAATGCTTCCGAATTTTGAATTAAAAATAAATACAAAATGATTAATAAACTTCGGAAATTCATAACTTCATCATACGAACTCCGTTTTCGACGTTCTTTATATCCACGCGAAGGTGAGACCATGCTCTACGACTTTCGTTTAGACTCCGTCGGCTAATTTTGACTTTATTTTTATTAATTATTTTTAATAGGCCGGGACAGAAACTTTCGTTATAAATTCATAACTTCTTCGTTTGACGTCCGTTCTCGCCTAACTTTTTATCGTTTCAATACCAACAATGAGATCTTCGATTCTCATTTAGATTGCTTCGGCTAACAACCGCTCGATCTCAAATCGAGTAAAACAGGCTGTATATCGCTAAGCCGGAACTTCGATAAATCATAACTTCCTCATACGAAGTCAGATTTGGGCGTTCTATATATATTCGGAAACCTCGTTTCAATTACTACAACATTAACCAAAGATATTAAGTTTATTTTACACTTAAATTTTGACGCTTATTTTTATTCTTAATTAATCAAACCACATAATTAAGCAATTAAGCACAAAACACATAATACTCAAATAATACAATCTTATTATTTCAAAACGGGTTACAGAGGTTAACCTAGACTATTACATTGCTACAAATGGCAAGCCCGAAACACAGGCGTTACAATTCTCTCCACCTTAGAATGATTCCGTCCCCGGAATCACACATCAACAAACAAATGCGGATAGCGACTCAACATGTCACTCTCCGTCTCCCAGGTGAGATTCGGCCCATTCGTGTGTTTCCATCGGACAAGCACTAACCCAACCATTTTGCGTCGCAACTTCTTAGTCTTTCGGTCAACAATTGCCTCTGGTTCTTCAATCAACCTTTTGTTCTCATCAATTCTCAATTCAGAAATTGGAATTATATCGGGAACTTCTCCCGTGAACTTCCTCAAATAACACACATGAAAGGTGTTGTGAATTCCATTCAGTTCTTCGGGTAATTCGAGCTTGTAAGCTTGATTCCCAATCCTCTGAAGGACTCTAAACGGTCCAATAAACCTTGGACTCAACTTTCCCCTTTTACCAAATCTTATAAGTCCCTTCCACGGCGAGACTTTAAGCAAAACCGAATTTCCAACCTCAAAAGTCATCGGTCTTCGCTTCTTGTCAGCATAGCTCTTTTGACGATCTTGAGCTGCTAACATTCTTTCCCTAATTATTTTCAACTTTTCAGCAGTTTGATGAACCAACTCCGGTCCCATAAACTGCTTTTCCCCAGCCTCAAGCCAACAAGACGGCGTACGACACTTTTGTCCATACAAAGCTTGATAAGGTGCCATCTTAATGCTCGAGTGAAAACTATTATTATAGGAAAATTCTACCAACGGTAAATGTTCATCCCAATTACCTAGGAATTCCAAGGTACATGCTCTCAGCATATCTTCAAGTGTTTGTATCGTTCTTTCACTCTGACCATCAGTCTGCGGATGGTAAGCTGTGCTTAAACATAACTTGGTACCCATTTCCTCTTGTAGACTTTTCCAAAACCTTGAGGTGAAACGGCTATCACGATCCGATACAATCGTTAACGGAACACCGTGAAGCCTCACAATTTCCTTCACGTAAGAATTTGCAAGCTTCTCCATAGACCATTTCTCCCTGGCCGCTATGAAATGTGCACTCTTAGTGAATCGATCAACGACCACCCAAATCATGTCGTGACCATTCTTTGTTCTGGGCAGTTTAGTGACAAAATCCATAGCAATGTCTTCCCACTTACCCATAGGCACAGGCAATGGTTCTAAACTCCCGTAAGGTTTCTGATGTTGTGTCTTGACTCTCGCACAAGTCACACACTCGGCCACATACTTTGCAACATCAAGCTTCATCGTCGGCCACCAGTAGTAGGGTTTCAGGTCCCTATACATTTTAGTGCTACCCGGATGAATCGAGTACATGGTCTTGTGAGCTTCTTCCATCAGAAGATCCCTAATTCCTCCTGACTTAGGTACCCAAATACGATCTTGGAATACCTTCAGTCCATGACCGTTAGTACCAAACACCAACGTTTTACCCAAACGTTCCTCCTTTCGGTCATTTTTCTCAGAAGCTTCCTCTTGAGCTTTCCTTATACTTTCCACAATAGTCGAGACAACTTCAATTTTCAACGCTCTTGGCCTCTTCCTTTCAAGATTGACTTTCCGACTGAGAGCATCAGCAACAACATTAGCTTTACCGGGGTGGTAAAGTATCTCGCAGTCGTAGTCTTTAAGTAATTCTAGCCAGCGTCGTTGCCTCATATTCAATTCTTTCTGATTAAAGAGGTATTGGAGACTCTTATGATCAGTGAAAAGTTTGCACTTCGTGCCATAGAGGTAATGCCTCCATATTTTCAGAGCGAAAACTACCGCTGCCAACTCCAAATCATGAGTCGGGTAATTCTTTTCATGCTCTTTCAACTGTCGAGACGCATATGCTATCACCTTTTCTCTTTGGGTCAAAACACAACCCAATCCAACACCAGACGCATCGCTATAAACAGCGAAGTCTTCGACTCCATCGGGTAGAGAAAGTATCGGTGCCTCGCATAGCTTCTTCTTTAACTTCTCGAATGCTTCTTTATGCTTCTCACTCCAAGCATAAGTAGCTCCTTTGTGGGTCAAAGCTGTTAATGGAGTAGCAATCGAAGAAAAGCCTTGGATAAACCTTCGGTAATATCCGGCTAATCCTAAAAAGCTTCGAATCTCCGTGGGACTTTTCGGTTGTTCCCACTTCGTCACAGCTTCAATCTTCGCTGGATCAACCATTATCCCTTCTTGGTTGACCACGTGACCCAAGAATTGGACCTCACGAATCCAAAAATCACATTTGGAGAACTTCGCATAAAGCTTCTCCTTCTTCAAAACTTCTAACACTTCTCGCAAGTGTCTGCCATGCTCCTCCTGGCTTTTCGAGTAGATCAGAATGTCGTCTATGAACACTATCACGGATTTATCAAGGAAAGGATTACAAACCCTATTCATCAAATCCATGAACGCTGCTGGAGCATTGGTTAGTCCAAACGACATAACCAAGAACTCGTAGTGTCCATATCTAGTTCTGAATGCAGTCTTCTCGATATCTTGCTCTCTTACTTTCAGCTGATGATATCCTGACCTAAGATCGATCTTCGAGAAATAGCTCGAACCTTGCAATTGATCAAACAGGTCATCAATCCTCGGCAACGGATATCTATTCTTTATTGTTGCCTTGTTCAGCTCTCTGTAATCGATGCACATTCTCATACTTCCATCTTTCTTCTTTACAAATAACACCGGAGCTCCCCAGGGCGATGAACTAGGTCTAATGAAACCTTTGTCCAATAACTCCTGAAGTTGCATCATCAGCTCCTTCATCTCCGTCGGTGCTAATCGATAAGGTGCTTTTGCTATTGGCGTGGTTCCTGGTAACAAGTCTATTCTGAACTCCACTTGTCTATCAGGTGGTAATCTAGGAAGATCCTCGGGAAATACTTCCGGATAATCACACACCACTGGAATGCTCTGCATCACCTTCTTTTCCTTCTTAGCATCAATCACAAATGCTAAATATGATGTACATCCCTTGGTCAAACACTTTCTGGCTTTCATTAGAGAAATGATTCCAGAATTCACTCTGCGTTTGTCCCCATACACCATAAACGAATCTTTTCCAGGCGTGTTTACTTTAACTATCTTCTTCTTGCACAAAATTTCGGCATCATTGGCGCTAAGCCAATCCATTCCCAAGACGATGTCGAAACCATTTAGTTCGATAGGCAATAGTTCCTCGAGAAACTTATTCCCATTAAGGTCGATCAAGACGTTTTTCATACGATGGCTAACAGGTACAAACTTGCCACTAGCTACTTCGACTAATAAAGCATTATTTAGTCTATCAACAGGCAAAGCTAGCTTTCTACCAAACTCATGCGAAATAAAGGAGTAGTTGGCTCCAGAATCAAACAATATATGAGCAGGTAATTCGTTTACGAGAAAGGTACCTGAAGCGACATCAGCTTCATCTTTCGCAGCCTCAAGTGTCATCTGGAAGGCTCTTGCCTTCGGCTTTGGTGGAATGTTGGGCCTAGCTGCCTCCTTCTTCTTCGGACAGTCTTTCAAAATATGCCCCTCTTCATTACACCCAAAACACATCCTTTTGTTGTTCGGACATTCATTGGCAAAATGTCCAACCTTTCCACACTTGTAGCAGGTTACATCCTCGCTACATTTCCCAAAGTGCTTTTTCCTACACTTATCACACCACTTCGCTTCGCCTCCTTTTCCTCCAAACTTTTTCGAATCAAATTTCGAAAATTTACTCTTCTTACTGGAACCAGATGTTCCTTCAAACTTCCTTTTCTCACCAACCTCAACCTTGTCGGTGGTTCTCCCCTTGATCATGTTCTCCACAGACTTGGCAGCCCAGATAGCTGCCTCTAGAGTAAGTGCCTGACGTACCGGCACCTCGTACTCCCATGGAAGTCCCTTCGCATACCGATCCACCTTTGTCAGCTCGTCTGGAACGATACGCAAGGCAAACTCCATCTTATCGGTGAAGTTATTGGTGTATTCATCTACTGACATGCTACCCTTCGTCAATGTCAGAAACTTGTTCTCCAACTCCAACAGATTTTGAGCCGAGCAGAACTTGCGCTTAAACTGCACCAAGAACTCTGCCCATGACAATTGCAGTGGCTCGCTAGGGCTTAAGGTCTTCCCTAGAGTGTTCCACCAACGAACGGCTCCACCTCGGAATTGTCGCACGGCATAGATAGTCTGCAACTTGCCTCTACAGCCACATGTCATAAAGGCTAACTCCATTTCGGAGATCCAATCCATAACCCCAATCGGATCCTCCTTTCCATTGAAGGTCGATGGTTTACAAGTCAAAAAGTCCTTGTACTTGCATCCCATTCCATCATTCCTTCCATCATGGTTATCTTGCCTAACTATCGGTGGGTTGGCTGGACCAACAGACCCACTGAAGTTTCCACCTTCCGAGTGCCCTTCATTCAGTTCAGGCTCTTCCACACGAATCGACAGTTCTTCACGATTTTGTTGAAGCAACCGTCTAGTTTCATCCATCTGACGATCCAACATCGTCTGAATCATCAATTGCACACCAGCCATGGTTATTGGCTCAGGTGCTGCTGCTACGACAGGTATTGGCTCAATCACTGGTGGTTGATTCCTGTTTTCGTCAGCATTTCCAACTCCACTTCTTGTTCTCACCATTTTGATCTACACACCGAATAAGGTGAAATTAGATCCTCAATCATGATAGATATTCAGATCATCCTTATCACTCCGAAACGTTTACATGCTAGTTCTAATATCGTAGACGTACGCTTAGAATCCTACACACATAAGGTTTCTAGATCCGGTCGGCAACAGACCATAGATCCGAACAAATAATATCATATATGGCAACATATAACATTTAGCACATAAATCATTTTAGGCAACTTTCCTAAAATAAACTAGTGCTCGTGTCTAAATCACAACAGACACACATCTCAAAACTTCACTTAGCATTCTAAGTTTAAGTCTAGAAATCCTACAAATTCCTAGTTCGCTTAAACTAATGCTCTGATACCAACTGTGACATCCCCAAAATCTCGGCCAGAAAAGACCGATTTTCATTTATGCTTTTAAATATTTTCAGAGTAAATCCTTTTGATTTGAAAGAGTTGCGGAATTTGTTCCCAAAAACAAAACATGATAAAACATTGTTTACCGAAGCATTTCATAAAAGAAATGTATTTTCATTATAATCAAAACTCGGGGTGTCATGTTCCGATTCAGACCAATAAGCATAAACGAATACATTACAAGTCATATAACAAATATAAACATATGCAGACTTGTAAACAAAACAACTTGATGGTTCATCCATCTCATGCCCTTCCGCCACTACCTGTAATACAATTTAAAACTGAGTGGGTCAGGCTTGGGAGCCTGGTGAGCATATAGGGTTTTCAACCCACAATAAATATCATATTTAATTTTCACCAACCAACAATAACCCAATTACCCATTCCCGTTATTCTCACTTTAATGTCCCTAAAACAACTAACATAAGGGACCTAGTCTAAGAATATTTCATCGGGGTGACAACACATGCTTCGGGGGTACCTCAGCAATATAAGTCAAATAAGGCAACCATGAGGGGGATGGAGTACAGCGAATGAACACCCAAGTTCATTAACACCTACAGGTGGCGAACCTGCTAATGTTTCCACAAGACTGTCTAGAATAGCCAGTGGTCGTCATCTAAACTCCGCTAGATGACTCAATCAAACAACAACGAGGCCTCTCATCTGTTTATTACACACCAACTGTCTACCCATGTTCTACCCAACATATTAGTAGATAAAAATATACATTTGTATACATAGTTTAAAGAAAACCTGTATAGCATGCTTTAATCAACACATATATCACATAACAGATGAGGCACACACACACATAACACATATCTCATAAAGAAATAAGCAGATCTATAAGATAGAAGAGAGTGAATACTCATTCACACATAACACAACCAAATATATACACATAGCACGTATTTTTATATAAAATACTTCGTATTATTGTATTAGAAGAAATAACTACACACTCACTTGATCAGAAGATGATCGGACAGCACTACGGCTTATAGAAGTAGTAATCCACAGCAGATCTGGAAGATCTTCTCGAAAATCGAACTTCTCGCGGGCAGAGCTTCGACTCGGGAACCGCACTTTTCGGGATCTTCAGGATCTCGGGACTTGCCTCGGGGCTAGAGTATGATACCGGGACTTCGGGGTAGCTTCGGGGGTTTTTGCACAGAGCTTCGACACGAAAACGAGAGGGAATTGGCAAAAATACCCGGAACCCTCGCATCCTATTTATAGGGGGCTGGAGCCTCGGAGTACGCGGGGCGTACTGCGTTACGCGGGGCGTACTGCCCAAAACGTCATTGCTTACGTATCCGAAGTGCTCGAGTGCGAGTGTCGACATCCCTCGGAGTACGCGGGGCGTACTCGAGTACGCGGGGCATACCTCGGATCAGATCGGTGACTCCTTCGGATAATGCTTCCGAATTTTGAATTAAAAATAAATACAAAATGATTAATAAACTTCGGAAATTCATAACTTCATCATACGAACTCCGTTTTCGACGTTCTTTATATCCACGCGAAGGTGAGACCATGCTCTACGACTTTCATTTAGACTCCGTCGGCTAATTTTGACTTTATTTTTATTAATTATTTTTAATAGGCCGGGACAGAAACTTTCGTTATAAATTCATAACTTCTTCGTTTGACGTCCGTTCTCGCCTAACTTTTTATCGTTTCAATACCAACAATGAGATCTTCGATTCTCATTTAGATTGCTTCGGCTAACAACCGCTCGATCTCAAATCGAGTAAAACAGGCTGTATATCGCTAAGCCGGAACTTCGATAAATCATAACTTCCTCATACGAAGTCAGATTTGGGCGTTCTATATATATTCGGAAACCTCGTTTCAATTACTACAACATTAACCAAAGATATTAAGTTTATTTTACACTTAAATTTTGACGCTTATTTTTATTCTTAATTAATCAAACCACATAATTAAGCAATTAAGCACAAAACACATAATACTCAAATAATACAATCTTATTATTTCAAAACGGATTACAGAGGTTAACCTAGACTATTACATTGCTACAAATGGCAAGCCCGAAACACAGGCGTTACAGAAATGGCTAAAGATGGAGAAACCATCAACATGAGGTCTCTTGGGCTGAACATTGTCAGATTAATGAAACAAAACAGAAAGGGAAAACTTACTTTTCAAGGAAAGTATCCCTTGGTGAAGTTTGGCTTGTTTGCTGATTCATGTGAGGCATCTGAGTCTTATGTATCATCAGATCGCGTGACCTCTAAAGATGATATCCTTTCTAAAGATGATGTTATTCCGGTTTCCGATCACAGAGAAGATGTAGCTACACCTGTTGCCATTGTAGCTGAAGAGCATGATCTGCATTCTATACAAGTTGAGAGTGATTACAACGAGGAAGCGATAGAAGATGCTACAGAGAATGAAGGAGATGATGGTGATTCTTTTACTGATCTGGATCTTACTGGTTTTGACAAGGATGATATTTCCTTGAATTTTGGAGGCAATGAAAACCTGTTGTCAAATGAAGACCTCGATATGTTCTTTGACAATATCCATGATGTTGCTCATCCAACAACGGAGATAAGGGAAATAGACGATGCTCTTGAAACAACGGCTCCTTCTTCCAACCAAATGGCTGACACTTCAACTCCTATGGAGAGAACTTTAGGGATTCCTCCCCTTGAGGATGTTATTCCTACTACTGAGCCAACTGTGAGTGAATCGTTGATGACTCAGACCTACCCGCCTCCATTGAAGAAGAAGTGTTGATCCAAGACCAGGTGTTCTTGTTCCAGAACTATCTCAAGGCCTTCCGACACAACCAATGACTACTTCTTTTGCTACTTCATCTGCTCCATCACATGAAGGACCGAGTTCCTTTTATGAAGTTGGTGGTTCATCAGTTTCCTCTGGATCATCTCCTCTTAGGCCTTATCATCAAGTTGTCTCTGAGAGACTTGCTTTACATCTGGAACAAGAACAAAGCTCAGAGCCTTCCTCCCGAGCTAAAGGAATTTCTATTGGGGAAGGACACTCAGGAGAAGATGATCCCACCATTCTTGGACTTCAAAAGGAGATCAACATGCTTAATCAGAAGCATAGTGAGCTTGATATACGTGTGGCTAATCTTGAAGCTGAAAAGGCCCAACTTAAAATTTGTGTTGCAGATCTTGAAGCGGATAGAACTCTGAAGTCAAAACAAATTTCTGATCTGCAAACACACATGGGAACTTTGACGGCACGTTATTTTGGTCTAAAGAAGAAACTGCCAAAGGAGTTTGGCGACAAATTCAAATCCAGTGCCGGCCAATCATCTGTTCAAGATCCCCCTGTTAATCCGCCCACTGAAAGAACATCTTGGGTTGTTGATCGATTTGAGACCGAACCATTTCAAGCACCAAATGTAGTTGCTCTTAAACGAGCAAAAATTGCATCATCTGACAAGAAAAAATAACTAATGTTCAAGAAGAGATCAGATCAAAACGCTCCTGGAGATCAACCCAAATTACCGTCACTGATCTTGAAAAGAAGAAATTTGGACACAAGTACAGTGATAGAATATGAATTGTCTCATGGGGCTTTCATGGTAGGCTAAACATGTGGTTAGTGAGACGCAAAAGCAAAAATGTGGAGTATTACAAAGACTTCCATGATTTTAGTTCCTAGACTAGGGTTGATCTTTCAGAACTAGCAAGTGCTTCATTCGCAAATCCTTCTGGAGATCCAAAGGCAACTTATTTCAAGCTGCTCTTGGAGGACCAAGTAAAGAAGGGGTTTTCTGGCATGAAGATTGCTGAGTATTTTATTAAAAGCTTCCCTAAAGTACTAGATCCCAAGACAAATAAGCCTTTTTTAGACTGTTATGTGGCGGCCAACCAATCAAGTCAGGCAGATTCCGATGCTGCAGAACTTCAGTGATGGATCTTTTGCTAAAATGCTTTACTGGGTCTATGATGAAACAACTGCGACTGCTATCATAAAATTTCAAGATGGTTGTTTTCGTCCGTACGAAAAAATAGAGCTACTTCAATTTGGAAAGTGGGATATTCATCAATTGTCTCTACATCAGATCAAGGCGGTTGAAGAGATTTTCGAGACTGCTGCTAAAGAGTTCACATCAATGGTCATCGAGATTATTGCAAAAGAGATGTGGCAAGGGGCAAGGGGGGGGGGTCCGAAGTGATTATAATTGAAAGAGACTGAGTCACAGCTAACTCCAAACCAAGGGGGAGATTGAAGGGTCTAATTAATGGTTTGGGCTAGGCTAATTAATGTATCGGTCTTATTGAGTCATTAGCATGTAATTGATGTGTTGTTGGTGTGTTTACGGCCGTAAATAGGTTTACGTCCGTAAACCTATTTATGACCAAGTCTTTTCCCATATATATATAGTGAGTGTCTGAGTCTGTTTGTAGTGGTTGATGATCCACTGAGTTTACAGTCATTGTGTCCAAGTTGTACTTGACGTTTTTCTACTATAAACATGTGCAAGCTTTGGTTTAATATTCTTCTACTCAATTATTATCTTGTTTGATTGTTAGATTGCTTGATCACTGGTTAGGATCCTGTTTCCAGGGACTTACACTCATTTACCTTTGCTTTCGAAATAGGCCTCCATTTTTTGCATGTATGTTGCAAATCTTTAGGAGAAGAACTTTCATTCGAAGATTCATTCAAATATTTTTCATAAGCTTCCTTGAGTTGTTGTTGAGAAAACTTTGTTGATTGAAATGATTTTCCTTTTCCTTCAAGCCATTGATTAATGTTCTTCACATCTGAATTTCCTTTTACATACGAAACTTTGGAAAATTGTTTCGTAGGAGGATTTGGAAAATTTGGTTGTTTTGGTGTGAAAGTCACTTTTCTTTTAGTGTTGATTTCATCAATCTTTTGAGTTGATACTTTTTGTGACGAAACATGATTTTGATAATTCATCGAATTATTCGAAAATCGACTTTGTTTTGAAAAATGATTTTGTTAAAATCTTGTGTGATGACTTGTATTTGATTTCCTTGTTGATTGATGATTTACAAACTTCTTTTCATTTGATGTTTGATTATTAGTTTGAGAAGATGGTTTTGACTCTTGAAAGTTCGTTTTCGAAAACTGAGCTTGTGGCTTATATTGAGACAAGACTTGTTTAGTTAGAGCGGGATTTTTCTTGTTTTCAATATTCTTTGAAAAAGATTTCTGAACTGATTTAGACTTTTTCTATTCAGACGATTTATTTAGCTTATCAATTGATTTCTTTCGAGACTCAATAACTTGCCAAAACACTTTCTTTCTGGCTTGTCTTTTTGAAATTCCACTTTCTTTCGAAATCTTTTCAATTAGTTCCTTAAACTCTTGAGAATTAATCTTGACATGTTTGGAAACATTTTCAAGTTGTTTTGGAACCTCATTTGAATTTTCAGATTTTTCAACCCATTTTCGTTGTGGTTTTTGTCTTTGAAAGGTGTAAGAATTCTTTGTGAGATTATTTTCGACAGTGCTCTGATTTGCAGAAAATCCTTCTTTTGACACTTTCTTGTTATCCTCTTCGATCATGTCGTTAAATTCAGATTTAATTTTACCACAATTTCCTATAGTGACAAAAACCTGATTCGGAAAGATGACATCATCTGTGCACTTGAAGTTTGGATACATAACTGTATTTGTTTCAAGATAATGCGAACCTTTTTCTTTCATTATGTTGTTGAATTTCTCAGTTTCATCAAAGACTTGATCAACGACAACTCTTGGAATTTCCTTTGGAACATCATCATATTTTGGGGTTTCTTTCGACACATCTTCATCATCATCACTATCTGTTTGACTATCTTCCCCAGTCACATGGTCAAGATCATGAACTTTTGAAGTTAAGGGTTGAGTAGTGTCAACTTTAACCTTAGAATCATCACATTTTTCTTTGCCTTTAGCCTTTGATGTGACATTAATGATAGACAACTTAGAAAAATCGATAACTTCCTCCTCCCCTATTTCACTAATATCATCAGAATCATCTTTGATATCAGCATAATTAGATTTAGAGTCAGATTTTGAATTCTCAGTTCTTTTCAAAATCTTTAATTGTTCATTTTTGGTCAAAGTATCATTAACAATATCTACTAATTCATCAACACTTACACATTCTTCAATTTTGACAACACCATAAGAAAATCTATTATCTAGCACTTTATCGAATTCAGTAATAGTTTGTTCACAATCATAGGAAATAGAGTCAAATTTCTCCCTTTCGAATTCCAAAAATGGAAAAAGTTTCCTATTTTTGTCTTTGCTAATACCCGAAGAATGATGTAAAGCTATCAATTTTCCATACAATCTTTTTGCAGAGTTACAATATATGTTTCGTTGTTTTAACAACATTTTAAGATCTGCATTAAGACTATCCTTATCATACATCAAGTTTGTTATTTACGTATCTAAGTATTCTAGTTTTATTTTCTTCGAATCCAACATCTTCTGGGTTTCTAAGAGTTGTGTATTTGACTTCGTAGCATCATTACTTGCAGAAATAAGTAGATCATTAATGTAAGTAATGGCTGCATCTAACTCAAAAAGTATTGAATCATATGCACCAGAGGGAATATTAAAAGATTGTAAAAGAGAGCGTACCTGAGAAGTCATTGGCAATTTGTGCGAAGATGTCGAAACAAAGCATTTCCCAGTTATCTTTTCTTCCTCTTCATCCACATGCTAGCGAATAACGCTCCATGGGTAGGATTTCGTGCTTCTTCATCATCTGAGCCAGATGACCAAATCTGGTATGTATCTTCGTCTTCATCCATACCTTTGGCCACCATAGACAAATCTTTGCTTTTTCATGCACATCTTCCAGTTTTTCGACATAGTAAGCCTTATTTTTGATCTTACTCTTCTTCTCATCCCTCTTTCTCAACATGCAGTCATTCGCCATATGATTCGCTCCATTATAATAATGGCAGTTGTAACGACCCAATTTTTACAAAGAAAATTTTCATTTTTGAATAATTAAACACATTCCAATATCAAGAAATCCAGTTATAATTGTTTTGAAAACATAATTCAAATACAACTTTCATTCCAAACATCAGAGTGTCCAACAAAATGCCCGAGAGAGTGCACGCTACGCCATCAAGCTTTGCCCTTGCCCTTGGGCTCCGATGTACCTAAAACAAATCCACAAACTGTAAGCTAATGCTTAGTGAGTTCCCCAGAGCACACCCCACACACAGGTCACATAGCACATATCATAACGGCTATAAAGACTACCTTTACCACATACCATATAGCATCTTAGCTATAAAGCAATCTCTACCATTAGCCATAAACGCTATCTCTACCGTGAGCTGTAAAAGCTATCTCCACCATTAGCCATAAAGGCTATCTCTATCGTTAGCTATAAAGCTATCTCTTCCATATCCATGAAGGCTATCTCTACAGCATATTACAACAGAATCATGCCACACACCTCTACACAACGAGTATACCAACTAGTATGAAATGGGTCGGCCTTAGTGCCTTAGACCCATTGGTATGATGAGAAGACTCACATCTGGAATACTGAACTATTAAGCTAAATTCAAATATGACCCACACTGCCTCTTCTCAATTACCTATAATCATCAAGTGATTAGCTTAACACCATCCTATAAATTCCCTCAGATTCAACCCTGGTCAAGGTCAATTGTCAAGGTCAACAATCCATGTTGACCCTAACTCGTTGAGTACAACCAGCCACTCGTCGAGTTCCTTGCATAACCCGTCAACTCACCGAGTCACTTGAGTGACTCGTCGAGTTGCATAATGTTTGCGGTCGTAAATTCTCAACCGCAAACTCTTAACCAAAAACTCATCATGTCGAAAACCCCTTGGCTGACTCGTCGAGTTGATTAAAGAACTCGGCGAGTCCCTTTAGTCCTTCTCGTTTTCGGCCTTTTCCAGTGGGATCTAGAGTCCCAAACTTCAGATCTAGCCCTTGCTAGTGTAAATGTCACGTAAATTTGCAAACTTTACGTGCATGCAAGGCCTCACATGGAAATAACACCAAAACTAGTCTTCCTACAAGGTTTTAATGCATGGAAAGGGATTGAACTGCCTAAAGGAGATAACTTTATGTCATTGGGGACCTAAAGAGGTCCAGATCTGGAACCATATCCTTGTGATAAGTCCAGATCCAAGTATGACTCCATTTTGCACCAAAACTGGCCATTTACATCCAAGAAGAGGGATCTAAGTAACTAAAGCTCATGGTAACGAATTTATACCTCAAGATGGTGGCCAATACATTGTAGACGTCGGATCTACTGCTTCTCTCCTTACTCCTTCTTCTTCAAGTTCTAAAAATCCTTCACAACCCACAACCCACAAAAATCACTCACAAACGCTCTTACTCTCACTTATGAGTGTTCACGGCCGCAAACTGCTTTCTATAGGGAGATAAGGTGAGGCCACAAGGGCACATAATGATCTTTATATAGGGGGCAAACCCCGAAATTTGGGTTTTCTCTTTACAGCTCCAACTTGTCGAGTCGGGCCTTCCGACTCGCAGAGTTGGTCCCGATCTGTGTCCATTATTAAATGCCCCTACTCGACGAGTTGCACTCCCAACTCGCCGAATCCATGCACCAAAACCCTGAAATCAACTAAATCAAATACTTACCTGGAACAGGTGTTACAAGTCTTGCCCACTTGAACTAGACTTCATCCTAAAAGTCTGCTGACCCAAACAACTCCGGGTAGTGCTCTCACATCTCCTCTTCCGGCTCCCAGGTCCATTCGGAGCCCCTTCGATGCTGCCATTGCACCTTTAGTAATATTATTTCCTTATTACGAAGACCCTTGGTCTTCCTATCAAGAATCGCAACCGGCTTCTTGATATAGTTCAAACTCTCATCCACCTGGATTTCGTCGAACGAAACGACTGCGGAGTCGTCAGTGACACACTTCCGAAGCTGAGACACGTGGAAGGTCTTGTGAATCTAGCTAAGCTCCTCTGGCAGATCCAAGCGATATGCCACTTTGTCCACCTGAGCTGTGATCCTAAACGGGCCTATATAACGAGGCCCCAGCTTGCCCCTCTTCCGAAACCTGATAATCCATTTCCAGGGCGACACCTTCAGCAACATGAAATCCCCCACCTGAAACTCAACATCTGATCGCCGTCGGCCAACCTAGCTTTTCTGATGACTCTACGCGACCCATAATCGGTCGCGCACCTGCTGAATCATCCTGGTAGTCTTGAGCACTACTTCAGTGCTCCCCATGACCCGGTGTCCAATCTCGTCCCAACAAATCAGGTTTCTACACCTCCGACCATATAACATCCCGAATGAAGCTCGGTCGATACTGGAATGATAGCTGTTATTGTACGGAAACTATGCCAGTGGGAGATACGTATCCCAACTCCCTCCAAAATCCAACACACATGCTCGCAACATATCCTCAAGTGTCTAGATCGTTCTCTCACTCTGGCCATTTGTCTGGGGATGGTACGCTGTACTAAAATATAGCTGGGTGCCCAGTTCCTCGTGGAACTTCTTCCAGAACCTAAATGTAAACCATATGTCCCTGTCGGAGACTATCGACACATGCATTCGTGCCTCGCCACCACCTCCCGTACATAAGTATCCGCCAACTTCTCGTCGGATATACTCTTAAAAATCAGAATGAAATGGGCACTCTTTCTCAGTTTGTATACGATCACCCATATGTCGTCCACACCCCTCGCCGTCCTAGGTAACTTCGTGATGAAGTCCATAGTGATATCCTCCCATTTCCACGTGGGAATGGGTAGCGGCTGAATCTTGTTGTGAGGCCGCTGATGCTCGGCCTTGACCTTCTTGCAGTTCAAGCACCGCTCCACAAACCAAGCGATCTCGCGCTTCATGCAGGGCCACCAATAACTCAGTCTCAAGTCTCTATACATTTTTTAGCCCTTGGATGAATAGAGAACTTGGAGTTGTGTGCCTCCTCCAATATCCTCTACCTCACTCCTCTAGTCATTGGTACCCATACTCGACCACACTGCGTTAAAAGGCCACGACTATCCTTAACAAAAAAAGGATACTAGCCTCGAATCCGCTCTATCTTCTAGTTCTCCTTCTTCACCCCCTCGACCTGGGCCTCCTTGATCATATCCAACAATGGAGATATCACGGTCACCCTCAAACAAACGTTCCCAATCAGGGAACCTTCCGCCTTGCGGATCAAGGAATCGGCCACCACGTTGGCCTTCCCAGGATGGTATAATATCTCAAAATTATAGTCCTTTAGTACATCTATCCATCTCCTCTGTCACATGTTGAGGTTCTGTTGACCCATCAAATACTTTAAACTCTTGTGATCTGTATAAGTGGTGCACCGCACTCCGTACAAATAGTGCCTCCAAATCTTGAGGGCAAACACCACTGCCCCGAATTCCAGGTCGTGAGTGGGGTAATTCGCCTCATGAGGCTTCAACTGGCTCGAGGCGTAAGCTATCACATGCCTCCTCTGCATCAGTATAACACCTAACCATGAAATCGATGCATCGCAGTACACTAACAAATCGTCTAACCCCTCGGGTAGTACTAGGAAAGGAGCCTCGCACAACCTCCATCTTAGGGTCTCAGAATCCATCTTTTGATCTGTGACCCACTGAAAGTTCACATTCTTCTTGGTCAAACGGGTCAATGGCACAACAATCTTGGAGAAATCCTAGATAAATCTCCGATAATAGCCCGCTAAACCCAAGAAGCTACAAATCTCTGATGCACTCTTCAGTACTTCCCATCGTATCACAACCTCAAACTTGGCTAGATCAACCAAAATACCCTCCTAATTGATGATATGCCCCAAAAATTGTACATCCCGTAGCCAGATGTCACATTTAGAGAACTTTGCATAAAGCTTCTCCGCCCTCAGGGTCTCCAGTACCTCCCTCAAATGCTGATCATTTGCTCCCTGGTCTTATAATAGACCATTATATCATCAATAAAAAGGATCACCAACCAATCCAACATCGGTCTGCACACCCTGTTCATAAGATCCATGAACGTTGCTGGGGAATTGGTGAGCCCAAACGGCATCACCACAAACTCATAATGCCCATACGGAGTCCTGAAAGCTATCTTCGGTATATCCTCATCCCGAATCCTCATCTGATGGTATCCCGACTGAAGATCAATCTTGGAAAACCAAGACGCACCCCGCAACTGATCGAACAAATCACCGATCCTTGGCAACGGATAACGGTTCTTCACCGTTAGTTTGTTCAGCTTCCTATAATCGATGCACATCCTGTGTGATCCATCCTTCTTTTTCACGAAAAAGATCGATGCTCCCCACGGGGAACTGCTCGGATGTATGAACCCTCGGTCTAGCAACTCTTGAAGCTACGTATATAACTCCTGCATCTCAGGTGGTACCAACCGATATGGTGCCTTTGCTACTAGAGTGGCACCAGGAACAAAGTCGATGCGAAACTCTACCTGCCTCTCGGGAGGCACCCCCGGTAACTCCTCGGGGAAAACATCTTGAAAGTCTTGCACAACCGGCACATTACCCACCTCTGTCATGGTCTCTACCCTCATGTTCGAGACAGAGGCCAGAAATCCCATACATCCCTGTTGCAGAAATCTCCTTGCCCTTGCATCCGAACAAAGAGTCAGCCCCTACGAGGCCCTATCACTGTTTATCACCACTTCTCCCCACTTGGGGTTCGAACCCTCACTAACTGGCACTCATAATCGATCATGGTCCTGTTGGCCCTCAGCCAATCCAACCCGACAATCACCTCTAGCCCTCGCAACGGTATCGGGACTAGGTCAACACGAAACCTCTCACCAAGCACATTCAAGAAATAGTCCTGATACACCCTTGCAACACTCACAGTGCGATCTTCTGCAATCTCTACCTCGAGTCGGGAATCCAAAGTTCCCAGCGCGCCCCATAACTTCTTGCTAAACGTAAGAGACACAAATGATGGGGTAGCACTCGAATCAAACAAAACATGAACCGACATACCATTGACCAAAAAGCATAATATATACATAAGTCATACAAATCATAATGAGCAGAGAATAATAGATACGTACCAGCCATAACTTCTGGTGCTACCCGAGCCTCCTCGGTGGTCAACTGAAATGCGCGGCTTTTCATTGCCGGAACATCCGCTTTGGAAGGGAAGCCATCAGTAATCCTCAAAGTGGTGGGCATAGGCGCCGCCACCCCTCCTCCCCCTCCCTGCAACCTCGGATAATTGACCTACTTATGGCCGGTCTGGTTGCAGTGAAAACAAATCAAGCTCCTCGTGGGGCAGTCCCTGCTCAACTGTCCCTGCGGCCACATGCATAGCATCCTGAGCATGTGACACGATAAGCTCCGCTGTGCACCCTATTGCACTTGGCACACTGGGCCCGACCCTGTTGACCCCTGCTAGAAGTGTCTGAGGTCTTAGGCTTCTTAGCCTGACCCACCACTGCCTGTGCCTGCTCTGGCTTCCACTTGGTGCGAAAGTCCAACTCCATTTCCTGTTCCCGGGCCTTCTCTACCATCTCATTCAGGGTTTTGCACCCTGTAAATCTCACAAACTCCCAGATATCATCCTTCGGCATGGAATGATGTCACATCCTCCGCATATCCTCATCAGTAGAATACTGCGGAATCAACAAATCTCGTTCCCAAAACTTGGTGGTGATCTCTGCCACAGTCTCGGTAGTCTGCTGAAGGACGTGAAACTCCCTCACAAGGCGTTGCACCTCAATAGGTAGTGAAAACTCCTCATCGAATCGCCAAAAAAACTCAGCCCAAGACATCTCAGCCACACCAGCGGCTCCCACCTGGCTGGTCACCTCTCCCCACCAATCTCGGGCTCTGTCTCTCCGCATACACGAAGCAAAACCCACGTTGGCCGCATCTGGGCAAGAGCTCGTGCGTTGCGTGTTCTCAATATCAGCCACCCAATGTTGGCTAACGATGGGGTCCCTAACCCCGAGGAACTCCGGCGCTGCGCACACCTTGAACTTCCAGAACAAGAGAGTTCGGGCCCAACCTGACCCACATCAATCTCAGCCTTGAATGCCTTGAGTCTCTCCTCCATAATCTCCGTCATACCCTCCTTGACCGTCCTAAAAATGACTGGGGTAGCATCAAGGATGCCCCTGGTAACCTCGGCTGCAATAAGCTCACGAAGCCTCTCATCAATGACATCAGTAGTGTCACCTGATCCTGCCCCGGATCCAGATCCCGATCTAAAATCCCCCTGCTCCGAATCGTGTCACCACCATGCTGAATTGAAAAGTCATAGACCATAATGATCAGGATTTCCATACAAGGGATCTTCCCACATGGGTCCTCCATGAAGTCGTCAGATCTAACATTGGTTCGGGTACAGGTCCTGTGCTTTCAATAGTAGGGGACCAATACTACCTTCCGCACCTACTTGTACCTTTCCCCAATTCTCTACCTATTAACTCCAATTCGTCCCATAACTAAACCATATTCCACAAACTACTGCATACATCAAATCTCAGGTTTTCCTAATATTTTCTCTACCCATACCAATCCGATCAATCATAACAGGTTGCCTTTATGCATGCAAATTATACGCAGAAAAGGATCAAATATACTTTCGAATAAAGGATTCTACCCTAGGACCATAACCAGACAAGGAACAGGAAATAAGACCAAATCAATCATTCTAAGGCTATAAGATCCTAACCGTATCCAATTTTAAAAGCATACACATAGCAAGTTCCATAAAATCAACCAAGTTCAAATATTAGTATAACATGGCTAACATATTGGGGAACTACTTACTTGGCTCGGCTGATCACACGCATTGCACTCTCGTACTTTTATTTCTTTTAAAACTCTTTTTATGTTACTTTTGAAAACAATTTTACCATTTCCTTAGTTTGAGCCCTGACACACCCGAGGGTGTGTCCAAATCCCTCAAACCAAGGCTCTGATACCAACTTGTAATAACCCAATTTTTACAAAGAAAATTTTCAATTTTGAATAATTAAACACATTCCAATATCAAGAAATCCAGTTATAATTGTTTTGAAAATATAATTCAAATACAACTTTTATTCCAACATCAGAGTGTCCCATAAAATGCCAGAGAGAGTGCACGCCACGCCATCAAGCTATGCCCTTGCCCTTGGGCTCTGATGTACCTAAATCAAATCCACAAACTGTAAGTTAACGCTGAGTGAGTTCCCCAGATCACACCCCACACACAAGTCACATAGCACATATCATAATGGCTATAAAGACTACCTCTACCACATACTACATAACATCTTAGCTATAAAGCTATCTCTACCATTAGCTATAAAGGCTATCTCTACCGTGAGCTGTGAAAGCTATCTCTACCATTAGCCATAAAGGCTATCTTTACCATTAGCTATAAAGCTATCTCTACCATATCCATGAAGGCTATCTCTACCGCATATTACAACAAAATCATGCCACACATCTCCATACAATGAGTATACCAACTAGTTTAAAATGGGCCGACCTTGGTGCCTTAGACCCATTGGTATGGTAAGAAGACTCACCTCTAGAATGCTGAACTATTAAGCTGAATTCAGATATGTCCCACACTGGCTCTTCTCAACTACCAATAATCATCAAGTGATTAGCTTAACACCATCCCATAAATTCCCTCAAAGTTAACCCTTGTCAAGGTCAACAGTCCATGTTGACCTCAACTCGTCGAGTTCCTTGCATAAATTGTCAACTCGTCGAGTCACTTGAGTGACTCGTCGAGTTCCATAACGTTAGTCGCCGTAAACTGTCAACCGCAAACTTTTAACTGAAAACCCATCTAGTCAAAAACCCCTTGGCCGACTCGTCGAGTTGATTAAAGAACTCAACAAGTCCCTTTCGTCCTTCTCATTTTTGGCCTTTTCCAGTGGGATCTAGAGTCCCAAACTTCAAATCTAGCCCTTCCTAATGTAGATGTCATGTAAAGTTGCAAACTTTACGTGCATGCAAGGCCTCACATGGCAATAACACCAAAACTAGTCTTCCTACAAGGTTTTAATGCATGGAAAGGGATTGAACTACCTAAAGGAGATAACTTTATGTCATTGGGGACCTAAAGAGGTCCAGATCTGGAACCATATCCTTGTGATAAGTCCAGATCCAAGTATGACTCCATTTTGCACCAAAACTGGCCATTTACATCCAAGAAGAGGGATCTAAGTAACTAAAGCTCATGGTAACGAATTTATACCTCAAGATGGTGGCAAATATAGTGTAGATGTCGTATTTACTACTTCTCTCCTTGCTCCTTCTTCTTCAAGTTCTAAAAATCCTTCACAACCCACCAAAATCACTCACAAACGCTCTAAATCTCACTCAAGAGTGTTCATGGCGGCAAACTGCTTTTTGTAGGGAGATAAGGTGCTAATGGAGGCCACAAGGGCAGATAATGATCCTTATATAGGGGGCAAACCCCAAAATTAAGATTTTCTCTTTACAGCTCCAACTCGCCGAGTCAGGTTTTCGACTCGCCGAGTTAGTCCCGAACCGCGACCATGATTAAATTCCCCTACTCGACGAGTTGCACTCCCAACTCGCCGAGTCCATGCACCAAAACCCTGAAATCAACTAAATCAAATAATTACCTGGAACAGGTTTTACAGAAGTCGAATCCTGTCTCCTTTGAGCCTTTTCTCTTTCTTCTCCTCATCAGCACGAACTTCCTTTTTTTTCCATCTTCTTCTCTTCATTCACAGTCTTCATAGCGAAGTTTCCCTTTCCATTAGTGTTTTTGACTTTGCATTACTTCTTTACTCAATTGTTAGAGTAGAATGCTACGGCTTCATCATCTGAATTGACAATGAGACCTTTATCCTCATAATTCTCTTTCTCAACACTTTCTTTCTCAGCTTCTCTCCCTGAAATCTTCGATACAAGAGCCAGTGGACCACCAATACTGATTTTCGACTCTTCAGCTATTTCATTCACTTCGGCTTCATGAGTTTTCATCAAATTGTAAATACCATTCAAGGTGAAATAATCAAAACCTTGTTGAGTCTTCACCATTAGACTAACATTCCTCCATTCTTCGCAAATCCCCATTATGAATGTGAGATTAAACTCCATAGTCGACCTGTTGATTCCATATCGATTGCACTTATAGATGAGCTTATTTAGACGATCATAATACAATTCGATATATTCATCTTCTGTCTATTTAAAATCTCTTAATTCCACCAGAAAATGTTTCACTGAATTGATTTTGGTCTTCTCACTACCTTGATACTTTTCTTTCAAAGTATCCCAAATTTCTTTGGCAGTTTTACAGCTACGTACATAATTGTACACAACCGGAGGAATAGCGCCTCTTAATTCACGCATACACTTCTTCTTGTTCTTCAACAATCTCTCCAATTGTTCATTAACATTTTGATTTGTTGAAGAAGTTCCAATGCTCTAAACAGCAGCAGGAGGACGAACATCACCGAGAATACAGTTCCAGAGCTCTTCATCGATACCGTTCAAGTAGTCTTCCATACGATCAGACCATTGATCGTAGAATTCGAGAATTAGCACAGGAATTTTGGTTGAAGAACCAAATCGAACACTCGATTAAACAGAATTTCAGAAAAGCTTCAGGAATTTGAAAATTTACGGATGAATTTGACAGAAAACACAAATCGAACACTAGATTAAACAAACTAATCACATAATCGAATCAGAACTGAAGATCTAAGAAGATTTTCAGAATAAAAAATGCAGAAGCTTTTGAATCTAGAACGAGACTCAAAATACTTTTGACACAAATGGAAATCAGATCATTGCAGAATGATTCC
This sequence comes from Lactuca serriola, assembly GCF_051521515.1. Classification (NCBI taxonomy): domain Eukaryota; kingdom Viridiplantae; phylum Streptophyta; class Magnoliopsida; order Asterales; family Asteraceae; genus Lactuca; species Lactuca serriola. The sequence continues at coordinate 101,159,127 of NC_136408.1, forward strand.
TTCTCTGATACCAAATGTAGTTGTTACGTAATTGAGTATGAATTATAGAATCAAAGTGATATGAAAATGATGAGCACAAGATCTAAACAATATCTGTTTGGCTCAATTATAATTTCAATGAGTACAGAGTATTTAGGCAATTACATAAAACTTCTTATCTAACTCTAGTACCCAACACGTATTTATAGGGAACTAGAAAGCATACAAAAAATATAAGGGACTAGACATGAAAAGATTCGACACTAATGTACCCTTATAATAACCTTACATACTAACGAAACTATCCCTTGACCTTTGACACCTCACAACTAATTTCGACATCAACAACCCTGTGCATATGTACTATATACATGTGTTTATGTCTCTATGTATGTATGTATGTATGTATGTATTTGTATATATCTATATATATATATATGTATATATATATATATATATATATATATATATATCAACCTTTATTGTAGAACATATTTCTATGTTACCTAACAATCAAACTTAGCAAACAAATATGGATTATATTGAACAACCCATCGATTTCAAGTGCAAAACCTCCGACTATAAATTTTAAGCCTGTTTCATGTCTTCTATAAGAAGGATACGCATCATCATCATGCGTTGTGTCAACCAGAAATTCATTTGGATAGAAATACTTCCACTATCTTAGAAGACACTATCTTATCATATTCTTTTGATTTGTACATCTTACAATGAGGTGTAGGTAGAAGTAAAAAATAGGCATACAGAAGTCCCGACTTTTGAAACTCCACAACATATTTGTATGAAACAATCTTCATAAGAACATCTTTCTTTCATATATTGTATTTAACTTTACGGAGCTTTTCGTGGAAGACTTTAGCAATCAAATTAGTCATATTTATGCCTTCTCATGATGCATAAAATGAGCTTTAATTTCAGGCCAATTTGGGTTACATGTCAAAGTGATAAATATATCATGATTTCTAAATTTATGGACGAATGCCATAAGACAAATGTATTTCCATCTCGTATTTCTAGGACCATAAATAAAAGTTATTGGTAGCATAACCTGCTTACCAATTACTAAGACTGTAAACGAACCAAACGAACACGAACAAGGGCTTGTTCATGTTCGTTCGTTTAAGTTAGACGAACTAAAAAATGAACACAAATGGATAAGAGAATGATTTTTCTTGTTCATGTTCTTTTGTTTAACAAATTACCTTGTTCATGTTCGTGAACATGCTAAATGAACATAAACAAACAAAGATAAGAAAAAACACAATAAAAATATATGAACATAAACGAACATATAATATAGTAATGTAATAAAATACAATTGAACATATATGAACATAAATAAACTTAAACGAACGAACGTAAACAAACAACACAAATAACTTTCACGAACATAATTGAACGAATGAGACAATTTTCATGTTCGTTCGTCAAATGTTTGGTTCGTTTACAACCTTACCAATAACAACAGAAGCATTTGTTTCACCACTTACAAGTGCATCAACCACACAATAAAGAAACTATTACCATAACTCGTGTTCTTGTGACTTAAAGAAAGTCAATCTTTGCTTCTGTAATTTCATGTAACTATCAACAATATATTGTTAGAAATATCGATCAAAGAACACCAAACAAGATTTTTCAGATCTGCGCATATGAAGCTTATATGCATAATATTCCCTAATGGATACATAACTCCGAAAGTAGAAATTTCCATCCAAACTGGACACAAATAGTAATACAATGAACAACACGACCAATGAAATCAAAAAAGGAGAAGGCACACACACACACACACACACACACATATATATATATATATATATATATATATATACCTCTTTCCTTTTCTATTCAATAAATTGTAAGCATTTGTAGTAACCCAAGGTGAGATCAGAGTCTTAGTTTTAGAAGTGGTGATGCCTCTATCTGTTGGTTGACCATTTTTTCACGGATTAATTGATACCAACTAAGTTTTACATAAGGAAACATCAAAGGGTATTATAACAGACTATAGAAACAATAATGATATTCAACACTTCTAGATGCATTACTATGTGTTTTGACTTTAATGTTCCTTGAACCTACGTCCCCATGCCTTGCACCTTCACCCGAAATATCTATAACCTGTGGGACTTTTGGTTAGTCATACACCTATTGATCCTATCTAGTAATAGTCTTAAGACAGTCATATTATCATCTAAACAGTATGTATCTTTCAAATTCCTAAAAACATGGATACAAACGTTTTCTTGAATAAGACATACATACTGCCAACAACTCTTTAGATAATCACGAAGAAGTTAGTGATTGATTTTCTATTTCATTTTTACTATCACTAAAATGTAGTTGAAGATTTTTAAAACTTTTTCCATTCAGCTGCAAACCATTTATAAATTCATAAGCATTCTCTTAAAACACATAACACCAGGAGGAATATCATCACTCAAGAAAACTTCTTGCAATAAATGTTTCCTTTTTCTAGGGTTAACAACAAGACGATTCGTACTTCCTCCAACTCTAGAACCACAACAAACCTTCCTTTTAACACTCATTTTGCTTCTTTTCCTTCTACACTTTATAATAATTCCCCTTTTGACGCCTTCGTTAATCCTATAAAATTAGCACATATATCTAACTTATCATTATTCTTTTTAACATACCTTTATCATTTTTTTACCATTTTAAAATTGTTTGTCTTTTATATCATTTTTATCTACAATAGAACCACTACAACCATGAATAATAAGAGGATGAGTTAATCTTCTACAAGACCAATTTCTTTGACAAGTTAATAACATTAAACAGAAGAATCAACTATATCAACTCAAATAAAACATAATATTGCAAATTAGTTTCACAAAAAACACAAGGCATCAAAAAATTCTACAGCTACTAGGCAATACATAAAAAAGATTTCTCATGCAACATTTTGGTAGACGCATCGTTAACGATAATCACAAAATACACTACTAACAAAATCCAATATGTTTATAAGTTTTCACAAACAATATAAGTCGGAATAAAATTCTACTACCAACAGGCAATACATTAAAACATTTCGAAGAGAAAGTAACGTCAATGGCTACAATCAAAATGTATTCCATAAAATAAAATTAATACCTTATACTAAAATAATAATATATAGAAAAAAATTGGACAATCAATAACATGCATAAATTAGGAAAAGGAAAGTCTTACCAAAATGCACAAGCACATGCAACAATGTTAGGTTTTAAAGGCAATCTTAAGCCCCAAATCAACTTATACAAAGAAAAAAAGATTAATAAACATTAGGCAGCAGATCAAGACATCAAACCTCACTGAAATAAGAAAAGATGGTCAAACAAAAATACAATGAAGAATACAAAGAATGAAACAAAAAGGAAGGCCTAACAAGATGCGCAAACAACTGCTAAAAGCTTTGGTTTCCAAGACTATCTGCATCCCCAAATATGTTCATGCAAAATGTAAAATTAATAACATGAAGAAAAGAACAAAAGGTAAGGCTAACCAAGATACATTAAAAGGTCCAGCAATATGACACTTGAAAGACAATTTGAAGACCACAATCGTCTTAAATAGATACAAATACATACACAAACAGATGCAATAGGCTCCATTATGCACACAAATCGTAAATAACCTTATTTTTTAAAACACAATCTAAAGATTGCAATCCTCTTCTCTAGAGACAAACAACTAGCAAAACAGTTGGATCGGTCTGAGGTCATTGACACCTAATACACTAAGAAAATATGATCATACAAAAGATACAATGAAAAAGAAGTTTTGGTTTCATAGTAAATCTTGAGCATCTAAGAGTCCTCTACATATAAAAATTGATACGAAAAAAATTGAAACAAAGCCCATCTCAACAAAACTAAGGAAATAGTACTAGAACTACAAGTCAATTTAAACAATTCAATCAATTTATACCCTCAAAGGAAATATAAAGCTCCCAATCATTTTGTAGATTGACCAACATTATATAGATACAAAATGACAAGTAAATTTACAGAAAGCAAACAACTTTAAGCCATGAAAGGCAATCTCAAGCCCCCAATCCTTAACCACATACAATATCACAAACTGGTTTTAGAAAGTGATTGATTGTAAGTGTTGAAAGCCGATCTCAAGCCCCAAACTATTTCCTAGAAAAACAAATATGAAGAGAAGATATGTACATACAGAGAGAGAAAAAAAATATACTCTATTAACATGTTGTGGGAAGAAAAAAAATTCATAAAAAGGTCTTCTCATACCCAAATCCTTAATGATACACAGAATCACAAGATAACAAAATCAAGAGATTTATTGCAAGTCCTCAAATCTATTTTGAAGCCCAAAACATTTTCTACACAAACAAATACAAAGAAATGAGAAGTAGAGATGGAGAGAGAAAGAAAAATGATATTATATAGACATGTAGTAGGACGAAAATAGTGAAAATCACGTCCCTTCAAATCACAAACTAGGTTCTCTTTTTCAGTCTCGATATGATTACTCATCGTCTTCTTGAAACGTGTCATCTTTAGCTTCAACAAGACAATGACTCATGGTTTCCCCCTGAGAGTGGAAAATAGGTCGAAGACACCGCCTCTCCCATCACATGCCAAATGTTTTGCATCTTTTAAAGTGCACAACCCGTATTAAGGGGAGACTATTTTAATATATTTGCTTTGTTAAAAAAAATCCAGATACAAATGTTCTCATCATAAGGTTGTAAATAAAAAATGATTATTTATTAAATATGGAGAATGATATAATAAGAAACTATGTTTGGAAATGTTTATGTAAAACAATGTATGCCTATTTGTAGAAATGTTTCTTAACTTATAATGATAAAGAAAGTAGGGAAATATTATCATTTCCATTCAAGGAGAGGGTACAAATACATTATAACATATAATACACTAACACCCCTTATAGTTTCATCAGGAGGATTTTGATAAAAGTTTAAAATGAATCTAAAATCATCAAATAGAGAGGTGTGAAGGCCCTTTTTAAAAATTGTTTGCATAATGAACGGAGAAGGGAACATGAAGAACACAAATTTGACCTACAAAAACTTTCTCCTGAACAAAAATGGAGCTCAATCTCTATCTGTGTGGTGCGTTGGTGTTGTACCATGTTTGATGGCATGTAGACTGCGTTGCTGTTATGACAATAAACCAATGTAGCTTTATCTAGAGAACACTTTAACTCACAAAGAAGTTTGGGAAGGCAACAAGTTTCTACAACAATGTTTGCAACGCCTTGGTATTCGTCTTCAATGATTGATCTAGAAATAACAGCATGTCATTTAGACGACGAGGATATAAGATTGTATCCCATGAAGACAGAGTATCCAGATGCTGACCGACGAGGTTGAACATCCACCCCAATAAGCATCGATGTAAATTGTGAGGGAGGAAGTGGTGGACATATGAGCTAGAGATAATGTTGAAGAGTACCACGAACAAATCTGAGGATACTTTTAAGAGCACCAAGTACAGCTCATGTGTATCATACATGAAAAGGAAAATATATTGTATTGTAAATGAGATGTCTGGTCTAGTGAAGGTCGGGTATTGAAGAGCCCCTGCAAAACTTAGGTAGTGTGTTGGATCAGCGGCAGTTGGACCAGAGGCATTGATTTTGTAGACCAGTTTTTTCGGAGTTTTGAAGGGTTGTAGTTTAGGATGTTAGCCCTTTAAAGAATGTTAGTCGCATATTTTTGTTACGATAGAAATAACATGCAGTTAGATATAACTACTGAAATGCGAAGAAAATAATTAATAGCCCCCAAAATCTATCATATTAAACTCTAGACTAAGCTGTGGAATAACATGTTACTTGAGATTTGTAGAAGAAACCATGGGGATGATGTCATCAACATAAATAAGTAGGAAAGAAATGGCATCACAAGTATGAAGAATAAACAAAAAAGGGTCGGTATGAGTCTGTTGAAAACCAATAATGGAGGTATGTTGAGCAAATCATTGACACCAAGCTCTAGGGCTTGCTTTAGGCCATAGATGGATCTCTAAAGAAGGGGTACATGATCTGGAAATCATGGGTTATGAAAACCCAACGGCTGATGCAAATAAATAGCTTCCCGAAGGTGACCGTGAAAAAATTTATTCTTTACATCAAGTTAGTGAACATGCCAATGTCGAGAAACAACAATGCTTAGAACAATGCATATGGTATTCGGCTTAACAACCAAATTGAAAGTCTCAGTATAGTAAACGCCATGCTACTGACTACGTTCGTTAGCTATACGACAATATTTGTAGTGAGAAAGAGATCCATATGCATGAAATTTATTACGAATCAACCATATAGATATGATCATATTAATCCTATGAGAGCGAGGTACAAGTGTCTAAGTCTAATTTGAGATTAAAGCATTATACTCATCATGCATAACTTAATGCCAATTAGGGACCTAAAAAACATGTATATGTGACTAGGGAATGGAAGAGGTATATGGCACATGAACGCTTAGGTGGGAGATAGGTTTGACAATACCACTACGAACCCTAGTGGTTATAGTGTAAGTTAGGGCAAGCGAAGTAGCGGTGATGGTAGTTATGGGTATGGTATCATCGGAAGAGGATGGTGCGGAAGCATTAGTGTGAGCATTACCCGACACTAGCTTAGGCGTTAGATCTGAGGATGGTGTGTGATCCAAGGGGGAGTCTATTTCCATGGGAGTTGAAGAGTTTAGGTAGGATCTGAGGAGATGAGAGGAGTCACATGTATAATCTAAGAAAGTGTAAGATGGTGGGTCATTAGGAGTGACAACTTGAAATGTAAAGGAGATATCATCAAATATGACATGTTGGGAGATGATGATTTTGAGGGTAGATAAATCGAGACAACGATAACCATGATGATTGGTTTGCTAACCAAGGAAAATGCATGGAGAGGTACAAGGTGAGAGTTTGTGTGGGGTAACAAGATATAGAAAACATAAACACCTGAAGACACGAAGATGTGTATCAATGCGATGTATTTTGTGAAGTCGATAGTAAGGTGTTTTGTTATTGATGGATGTAGAGGGGAGTATGTTGAGTAAATAAGATGTCATATATAGGGTTTCCACCCAATACGTGGCAGGGATGTGGGCCATGAAAGGAAGAGTATGAACAATGGTCTTGATGTTACAGAGCATACATTTAGATTTATAGTTTTATTGAGAGGTTTAAAGGCATGCGTAGCGAAACTGGATTCCATGTGTGGCAAAATACTCATGAAATTGGTTGTTGTTATATTCCCCCACCCCCCACCCACACACACTCTCATATTTGAAAATTTTGATTGTTTTACCGAATTAGATTTGAATAATTTTGGTGAATTTGATGAATTTGGAAATACATCAGATTTTTTTTTCTTTAGAGGATAAACCTAAAAAAAATATGTAATGAACCAAGAATATAACATAATATCACAAACCTTCAATACTAGACAAATAGGAAGTACAATATTTGAATGAATAATATCAAATGCATGTTTAACAATCGATTCAGAGGTACTAAAAGGAGGTTTAATTGTTTTTTTCCAAAATGATAAGAATGACACAACTCGTTCAATTGAATACTATTACATGGAATAGAATGACTAGAAATTAAAGACTTAAAAACTTTATTTCCTAGATGATCATGGCGATGGTGTTAAAACTGAGGAACTGGTTAAGATATGTTCCTATCATCCTTGACAGCAAAACCAAATTCATCAAATTCAATGGAACACATATTTTGACGAGTGAATTGATGAAAAAAATGATAGTTTCAATAATTGTAGGCAGATAAGGATATTATTTAAACATAAATGACGATGAGAGTTTGAAATTGGAATCTTATGTGTCCGTTCGCTGTAACAGGAATTTTGGACTCATTTCCAACTAGGATATCATGAGATTATTGTTTATCTAGAACATAACCGGGATACCTGAATTAGTGTGAACATGGTCCATTACATATTCTCCATATTATAGGTCTTAAAGTGTTACGCTACTTAAAATTTATGGTAGTGCAATGGATTGATGCAAACCAAACCATGCCCATGGTGGTGGGATAGACCCATCTGTAGGTTTTCTATTAGAAGGTGGTAGGTATGTTGCCATATGGACATGTGCTGAGTTCATTTGTTCCTAAGGAACACAATCCAAACTACTATTTGGTTGGTGTTGTTGTGGGCTATTCCATGGTGGATGGTTGTTGCTTGGTCTAAGAGCCCAACGGAACTGATTTTATGCTGGTGGGGAAATGTAAACCCAATTGTAGAGTTGAGTTTGTAAGCCAGATAGTGGAGCAATGGCATATTGTTGATGTTACTGATTCCTGTTAGAGTGGGGTTGCCTCCGTTCATGCTTCCTATCTGTTCTTCGATCATTGTTCTATACTTGAAGTTGATCATTGTGTCTGTTAACACTGTTCCCATAAGAATTATCAACACCTCCAATATGAAGAATCTACACTAAGAAGGTGGTGTCAATGTAAGGTGAGAATGATAGAGATTGTGTACTTTTGAGTTGAAGCTCGTCAAGTGTTAACATGGAAGAAACTTCATAAAAATATGGAAAGGGAACATGGTGTATGATGATATAAGCAAGCTAATCAAACTTTGGTGAGAGTCCACTTATGGTGTAAATGACCAATTTTTTTACGGAACCTTAAACTTTGCATCAGGATTTGCTAAGAGATCAACAAGGCTTTTAATTTTGGAGCAGTAGGTATGAATAGTTAAGTCACCCATGGTGATGTTTATGAGCTCTATGTCGATTTGGATATCCCTAACCTCCTTGTTATCATGAAAAATCTTCTCTAAAGTAAGCCATACATTGCAATCATATGAATCAGTCAAAGAGAATGAATTAAGAAGAAACTGAGACATGGTTGAGTAATCCACATTTTCACAACAACATCAATTTTCTTCCAATCACTGGTGGTGGTTTTAGTAGTAAGATCATCATCGGTGGTATCTATGTGATCAAGAGCATTATATGCCTCATAATGTGTAGAGAAGAATTCCCTCCAAGAGTCATAATTTCATCGATCAAGATCAAGAACCAATAAAATGTGGGACTCGATGTTGCTGACAGTGAAAACTTTATGTAGGATTGTGGTAGTGTTGCCTGCCATTTTCATAAAAGAATAGGGCAATAGAATGGACATATTAGGGTTCCAAGTAGGGAGGAAGGTGTCAGCCTACGATATGAAAGGATTTGGATTTAGGAGATAAATGAGGAAGGTTAGGTTGATACCATGATAGAGAATGTAGGAAATATTCTCATTGCTATTCAAGTAGAGGATACAACCAAAATGAATACATACATAGCCTATAAATGGACTTACATGGACTACTTTATAACATATAATACACTAAGGTCCCATTTGATAGTTATTGATTGAGAAAGTGCTAATTGGGAAAGGTCTGTGTAATGCCACTATCTTAAGCTACTTTATGTTTTTAATTTTTAGCATTTTTGGGTTTTCCACGCCGTGGGTGGAGGCACCACCACGACGTGGCAGTATATGGCTACAACATAGTAGCTAGATGATGACAATGTTGGATTAGTGTCTAAGTCCATAACTATTTTGGTATGTACTTGACCCGATTATGAACATGGTCCTTTTGGGTTGCCTTCACCATAGCAATATGTAGGATGAATTAAAGAGAGAAAGGTTTAATTATGATTTATTAATATATTATGAGAATAATATATTAAAGGAGAAATCATATTGTTTAATTAATATTAGTCAAGTATTAAAGAATTAATTTTGTGGCTAAAAGAGATTAATTAAACTTAGGGGACTAGAGTTGTAATTATAAGATAATTACAATTGGGCTATGGATCACCTAATAATATATAGGTTGGACGAATTCTATGGGAAGCCCATAAGGAATTCGTCCAAGGGATATGTTAAAGGAGTCCATGGGTTGCTTAGGGCCTGAGCAGTCAGATTAGGGTTTCCTAGTTGCAAACCCTAATAGCCTACATGTATATAAAGGACCCCTATGCCACAAAAACGTGGCGAAGTGTTCCTTTAGGGTTTCCAGCCGTTTTTGCACCTCCTCTCTCCTCCCTTTTCATCCAAGTTGCTTAGTGGTGTTTATGACTCCATTAGAGGTGTAACGCTTGAGGCACTAAGCTTTCTGAAGCCAAGGATTGATTGTTATTTCTATATAACAATCAAAGGTAAGATCTAAACCCTAATTTCAGTTATAGTTTATTAGATCTAGGGTTTATGGCTTTGGATTATCAGTTGCCTGTTCATTAGACAAACTAGGTCCAAAGCTATTAGGGTTTGCATGTACACCATAGGGTTGATGTATTGCTCGAAAACCAACAATGGTATCAGAGCCTAGGGCTGTTTGTTAATCTATTGATACTTATTTGATAATTTAATGGCTGAAAAAATCGTTTTTTGCCGCTCTGCTTGACTGAATCGGCGAGTCAGTAGATGAACTTCGCGAGTCTAACTGACTTGGCGAGCCCGAGGGTCTGCACCGTTTTTGGCGATTTTCTTGTTGTTTTGCCTTGGGATACTTAAAATAAACATTTTTTAATTAATAAAATCCGATTTTTATTCATTTTAGGTGAATATCCTTAACAAAATAGTAGATAATTACCATTTAATCAAATTTTTGTTACCTTATAAGATAATGTATAATTATTTGAGTTATTTGATGAATTATCCTGCAAGATATTTGACTAGGTCAAAATTAGATAATTGCCTTATTTGAATAGTTTCAAATTACTCCCTTTAAGTTTTATAGTTTAATTTTGAACTTAAAAGTTTTGTTTTTGAAATTTAAATAGTTAAACGCTAATGTTTTGAAAAGTTTCAAAACTTGCCCTCAAGTTTTGGAATTTAAGATTTTGATTAAAAGTTTAATTTTGAAATATTTAAATTCTAAACCCTAAAGTTTTGAAATGTTTCAAAACTTGCCCTCAAGTTTTGGAATTTAAAATTTTGATTAATAGTTTAATTATGTAATATATAAATTCTAAAACTCTAGTATTTTGAAAAGTGTAAAATACACATTATATATATATATATATATATATATATATATATATATATATATATATATATATATATATATGAGTAAAGAGTCAGTCTTACCGTTAGTAGGCCTCATTCACGAAGCTGGTTTATAAAGGATGTTTAAGGAAATTGCCTATAAAATGGCGATTGAATGGGTATCCACTCTTACCCACCGCATTCTTGACTAGTGGAGGGTCGTTAGACGAATGGGTAGGATAGGACAAAAACCTTCCATTATAAGTATAATGAAGTACAAAGTAACTAAATGTTTTTCAAAATCATAGTTACTTTAGGCGAAATGTGAAATTGTATGCTAATCCATGGAATGACACTTTGTACCCTTGCCAAGAAGTTAGTGGAGCGTGTGTGGTTAACCGACACACTAATTTGGGTTTGCATTGGTAGCGAAGGGTGACTCGATGTTTATCATAGATCAATGGAGCGTGTGTGGCTAACCGGCACATTGATTAGGTGATAGTAGCATTGAGTGCACCATGTACATTCGCATGGTTATTCACACCTTGTTTGTGATCCTTGGCATCCCAGTCTCAAATAGTAGGGCATAATCAAGATTAAACATGTCATTGAAAAGTTCAATGAATCTCAGAAGATCTAGGAGTTTCAATTCATATAAAACTTAAATTTATTTTTCGTTTTTCATGGTGGAAATTCGTAAATCGTCATTTACCTACCTTCAAATATTCCGTAACTGGATTATGACATCCCTCTTCTAGGTTGTAGAGTATTGTGTTGGATCCTAGCCTTGATGTTTCATTTGGGTGTTACATCAAGGATTCTAATCAACTTGACATGAATTTCTCCCATTTTGTAGGTGTCTGAATCTAACAATGGTCTTCCCAAATCCAGTGGAACAAGTTTTCCAAATAAAGATGATATTCCACGATATGATCGAGGAACCAGAGATCATGCTTCACTTCCTCCACCTCCTCCAATTATTCTCCCTGACCCACAAGTTCGAAGGCTTGAAAAGTTCAAGCTAACTCAAGCCCTTTTGGCAAGTAAACACGAAGATGGGAAACCTATGTGTGCACACATCTTAGAGATGAAGTCACACATTGACAGGTTAAGGATGTTGGGTGTCGAAATTTCAGGTGAGTTGGTTGTTGACTGGGTTCTTCCATTGCTTCCTTAATCATATACTGAGTTCGTAAGAGAGTACTATATGATGGAACACGGCGTGACCCTCATTGATCTCACCTATTTGCTTGTAGCTGCTGAATCAACAATGATTTAGCGTGCTGGTCAAGCAAATTTGTCTGGTGAATCAAACTCCCAAACTTCAATAGACACTGGCAACATTAGAAGTCCAGAAAAGACTAAGTCTGTGATTGTCCGATGTGTTGTGCCGAAGGAGTCCATTTGCTTTATTGCCAAGAGAAGGGGCATTGGAGACGAAGCTGCCCAAACTACCTGAGAGATCTAAGAGATGGCAGAGTCAAGACGTATGGCTCTACTTCAGGTAAAATCGAATAACTAACTCTATAAGTTTCTATTCTTTGATTTTAAATACACGATGTGATAAGATTACATTTTGATGTTTTGTAGGATCGAAGAAAAGAGAGGAAGCTTAAAGGAAGAAGTAAGCTGATTCTGATCGTGAAGAAATGGATTTCGATCGCATTGCTTGAAGATCGGATTTTTGAGCTACTACTTTAGAGTTAGAATAGATTGCGTAGAAATTGAAATAGCATAGTTTTCATTTGAATTGCATTGTAAGGACAAGTTTTTCCGCAATAAAATGAATTTTGATTTCATCTTATTTATCTATCCTTGCAATGGTATATGTGAAAAGGGATGTTTATGTATTTCTAATTTTAGCAATGTAGAATTGGATGTGATTCTTGATTATGTTATTTGTGAAATGTCGAGAATTTACCAAATAGGGAGAGTTTCTCATCGCCCAAGTTTCAATTGGACAGAAACTTGGAATCATGCAACATGCATTGTGTCATGAATGAGATACTTCATATTTTGGAAATTAGACTAATTCCTTGACAAAGTGTCAAGTGAAGGGCTAGGGATCAGGTACACTTGGTTGTGCGCTGATCAATTCCACCACAAGAGTGATAAAGATATTTGTCATGATTTACTAAAGTTTGGTAAATATGATTATACTTATAAGACTAAGTGTAATTCTGAGTTGATTGAAAAGGTTTCAAAAAATGGCAGAACGAATAAGAAGAATCAAGAAGGCAGAAATATAAAAGTTTCTCTGTTCTAAGTAGAATGGAGAGTACCTTTTATTGTGTTTTATGATAAACTCTTAACGATTAAAAACCATATCTCAATTGATCCTCTAAGTGAGTCTTAGTACATTTGTATGTCTAAGAAAAGAATCGGGAATTATGGAAATAGTTAAATCAAGAAGTCAATCATACTTCGTTCCAATATCGAATCTTAGAGTCATACCCCAAGATTGCGAATTGAGTTACACGCCTTTAGCAGGTTTATAACACTCAACAAATGTGGAATTGGAAAAAGTCTTCTTATTCCTACACATTTGAAATTGGTAAGTTGTGATGTCTTGGATAAGACAAAGACCAACTAGGGTCAGTTATGTGAAGTTCGCACTATATCTTGAATATTTGTTTTGTCAAGGAAAGTTCCTTAATAAGAGAATCATATATGTCAAGAGGTCAGTGGGAGTCTCAGTTGTCTTGAAAAGTTCAAGAACTAATAAAGAATAAACCGATATTTAAATCACTAGCACACGACTTGAGGTTGACGACCTATCATGTTCACATAATTTTGTTTCTGTGCCATTCTAGATTAAGTAAACTATGCAATATGAGTTCTATGAGTTCTCAATTGGATTGCATAAAGGCAAGGCACCCTAATCAATGGAAAGTACATTGATAAGGTAAGGGTGAGCTTGTTAACAACCTGGAAGCAATAGTGGGCATTCATGCTGCCATAAGGCGAGAAATCAAGATTGAACAAGTTCAATCCATATGAGTTGGATTCGTCACAAACATTGTCTTATGATTGTTGTTATGACAATTTCGCATGGATTGGAACACATACACTTTAAAATCTAAGTGTCATGAGGTTTCCCTCCATCATGAAAATGATTGTAAGGAAATGCTTTCACTAAGAGAGATTTTAAAAAGATTGCAATTTTGAAAATTGTATTGTCAAATTCGATTATGATTACAGCATCCATCTTTAAAGTTCGAATTATGAGATTTGGCAATTAGTCTGAACATTTGGGACTTAGTAACATAAGTTCTGAATTTCTTTAGACACATATGTGAGCTTTCTAAGGCAAAGGTGTATGAGGTTAAGAAGCTTAGATAAAGGCTTATCAAAGCATCATGTATTTAGAAATATGAACTTAAGGAATTCAATAAACATTGTTTTCTGGAAGTTCAGATGTTTTCTGAATATATGTCAAAGCTAGTGGGAGCATAAGTGTTATGCTTGTATGGTAATAATCATCGTGTTAGTAAGAGCATGATTATTATTTCAAGTATTACAAGTTAGCAATATTAATTATAGAAAACAGTGATTCACTTTGCCAAGTTGAAAAGTTGGTTTGCTATAATTAAAGGAGAGAATATTATACTTCATTTCAAATCTAAAGGCTTAGATTGTGGAATTTTAATCAAATTTAGTCAAATATATATGAATGTTGTGTTAGAATGGTTCAACATGAGGAAATTCTATATATGGAAAGGATAATTGCATTCTCAAAATTTGGTTATGATTACGGCATCCCTTTTCATAATCAAAATTGTGAGAACATGGCAATTAGAAATATTATAGCAGAAGACTGGTAAAGTATCACGTCTTCATGTGAGACATTATGAATCGTGTTCCATATGCTTTGGGTATAGGATCGATTGCATATTCTATAATGTTTGATCATTCTAAAATTTTCCAAATGCTTAGTGCATTAAGAGGGAAAAAGGACTAGAATGGTTTTGTCTAAAATAATTAAACAACTATCAAAGGACGATCTAAGGTTCGCCAATGATTTGTTGCTTGTGAGTAGTTGGAAGTATAAAATTGGATGGACCATGTTGACATTATTTTGAATAAATAAGATTCTTTTTAGAATGAGTTGTCATATGGAAAATATGGAAATGTTTCCATATTGGGAGTTGGATATTGAGAGTCTATGTCTAGATTAGAAACTTTTATGCAAGAAGGACGTTTAAAGGAATGTACTTTGAATATGAGACTTCACGTCTTGGAATTGTCTTGTAGCAATTTCCGATAGAATACCATGAAATTTCATTATCCGAGTCTTGGTGACTTTTGTGCTATGACATTACGAAAGGATCATTGCATAAAATGTTAGAATCTAACATACTCTACTAGTGGCAAGAATTTTGTGTTCTTACACTAATGATAAGGATTGGGAATTGTGAAATGAGTTTCATTGGAAAGGTTTTCAATTGATCTATTTCACAAATTAAGGATCATAGGTAACATAGTGTGCATGCTCGGAGCATGGGACAACTATTGTTGTAATTCAAGTAATAAGTAGACTATCCGAAACATTAAATAATGAATAATGAGTAGTCAATATGGTGTTTAAATAAAAGTGTTTTATTTACGCTCAAAAGTTTTGGAGCCATATAGGATTAAGTATTATCGTCGGGTTTCATTTTGCATGTTTTGACTTCCAGAAGAACTGGGTTATTTGAACCTCCACAGTCGGTCATACGTTGGAAGTAGGTATGAAGGAAGACTGTCATGAATCTGTCTGTAGATTGTCTAAAGTGTTTAGACATAGCACAAGTTTGTTGCAGAGTTCATGAGTGCTTTGATAAGATTAAAGTATTGGATTAAACCCACGCTCATGAGAATCACTTCATGGATTTTATCACGAGTGATTATGAGACGATAATATTCTTGAAACCGAGACATGTGAGTTGTTATTTGCTGGTCGGTTGCACATTGAAGATAAATAAACACACTAGTAACTTGGTGTTATAAAACTTATTGTTGTGTGTGATTCGATTAGTAGGTGCAAGCAAGCATTTGAGTCAAAGTTTATCCATTCTTTTTACCCAAGGTGGGATAAAAGCGATATCTGTGGGCCCCTTGATGATTTAGTGATGACACACTAAGCGCTTGACCAAGCCGTCACTAAGTTGATGTGTTTAATTGTAGTCTGTTGTCAGCTGTCATAAGTCAGATGTCGGGAAACAATACATAGACAGACAGAATGATTTAAATCCATGTCTCGTGTCTATACGATATCTTGAGAATGGAGGAATATATAATCCCTTATCTAAAGGACATGCTATCTGATAAGATCAGAGTTGACAGTGGCTTTTGAAAGCAACAATTGTTGATCAGGTTCTGAAGTCATGCAAAACAGTTATTAGACTTATCCAAGTGGGAGACTGTTGGATTAGTGTCTAAGCCCATAACTATTTTGGTATGTACTTGACCCGATTATGAGAATGGTCCTTTTGGGTTGCCTTCACCATAGCAATGTGTAGGATGAATTAAGGAGAGAAAGGTTTAATTATGATTTATTAATATATTATGAGAATAATATTTTAAAGGAGAAATCATATTGTTTAATTAATATTTGTCCATAATTAATAAAGAATTAATTTTGTGGCTAAAAGAGATTAATTAAACTTAAGGGACTGGAGTTGTAATTATAAGATAATTACAATTGGGTTATGGATCACCTAATAATCTATAGGTTGGACGAATTCTATGGGAAGCCCATAAGGAATTCGTCCAATGGATATGTTAAAGGAGTCCATGGGCTGCTTAGGGCCTAAGCAGTCAGATTAGGGTTTCCTAGTTGCAAACCCTAATAGCCTACATGTATATAAAGGACCCTTATGCCCCAAAAAACGAGGCTAAGTGTTCCTTTAGGGTTTCCAACCATTTTTGGAGCCTCGTCTCTCCTCCCTCTTCATCCAAGTTGCTTAGTGGTGTTTGTGACTCCATTAGAGGTGTAACGCTTGAGGCACTAAGCTTTCTGAAGCCAAGGATTGATTGTTATTGCTATATAACAATCAAAGGTAAGATCTAAACCCTAATTTTAGTTATAGTTTATTAGATCTAGGGTTTATGGCTTTGGATTATCAATTTCATGTTCATTAGACAAACTAGATCCAAAGCTATTTGGGTTTTCATGTACACCATAGGATTGATGTATTGCTCGAAAACAAACAGATAAACCCTATTTTTTCGGGTTTTCTCCTTATTTAAAGGAATGAGGAGTCTAGGGTTTGCTCACCCTCAACCTCCATCGGCCTCTTAAAAATATGAAGATACCCTAATCTCCTTCTTCCATTGTTGAAGCCCTTTTTAGTGTTCTCGGTAGTCCTTGAAGGAATAAGGAAGAAGAAGTGAGCTAAGATTCAGCAAGCAAGTCTCCATTCTTCACCCTAGCACTCTTTTGGACCTTTGTAAGTGTCCAAGACTCAATTTTTATCATGTTAGGTTCCTAGATCTTGAGTTTTTTTTCGATAATATTCATGTTCTTAGTTCGAGTGGTGAGATCACATAAAGTTTGCAACCTTATGAATATCTCGAACATTTGGTATGGATCAAAAGTATAGTTGAGTTTTTTAGCCATGAATGAGATTTTTTTATCAAAATGCCTTATTTTGACTCATTATGGCTTCGAGACATGTATTGGACATGAATGTCTATAAAGCAGCAACTTTTATGTTAGTTTTGGTGTTAGAACCCTTTTGGAGTTAATGGGCTAAGGACTTTTTGGAATAAGTGCTTATTGGATGATTTTATGTCTTGTTTAGCCTTTTTAGAACCTAGGTTTTGAGATTTTGACCTTTTGGGTGGTCTTAATGGGTAAAGTTGGAAACTTTATCCTTCTAGACCATGTTTCAGACCAGATCTAAGCTGTGGAGCTCTCGGAATCAAAGAAAACAACTTAACCCATTAAGTTGTTGGATACCCAGCGCCTACGGCGTGACGAACTGGAAAAGCCCAACTATCTCAATGTAGGAGGGCCACGACGTCATCATGGACGGCCAAGGTGTGGAGATTAACTAAATTCAACATTGACCGTTGACGTTTTTACTTGAGTTGACTTTTGGTCAAACACCTAGTTTTGGAAGAATATATAAGGGCTTATCTAGTATGACTATATAGGTGGTGCAAAGCATCAGTATTTCTGGCAGTGAGAGGACTAGCAGTTGAGTATCGACTGAGAGGCGAGTATTCTTACTGCTCTTATGGGTCGAAGTTACCAATTCTAGCCCACTGGATTTGTGTTATGTAGGATGCTAGATGTCTTTGTGACTCTTGCATGTATGATTGGGTTGAAATATACCCCAGGGTTGGGCCCATGATTATATGTTTGGGTTGAAAGAAACCCCATGGCTAGGTCCATTATTGAATGTTCAGGTTAAAACATACCTCAGGCTTGGGCCTTGGATTATATGTTGGGTTGGAATATACCCTAGGGCTGGGCCCAACTTTATGCATGGTATGTGGTACTTTAGGGAACTTACTAAGCTTTCAGATTACAGTTTTTATATTTATGGTTTCAGGTACTTTCGGTATGAAAGGGAAGGTACCGACGTGATCGCACATCATCCCCCTCATGATTCCACACTTATGACTATTTTTATTTTGATTATTTTGAAATATTGTATCGTGGTAGATTTTGAGGAATCTGATGTATGGAATTATTGATTTTTAAAATGAAAATTTTTATCAATGTTTTTTAGGATGTTACAAGTTGGTATTAGAGCCTTGGTTTGAGGGATTCAAGAACACTTCCCGGTGTGTCAGAACTCAAAGTAAGGAATTGGTAATATTTTTTGAAAAAGAAAAATGAATTTTCAAAAAAGGATTTTTTTATGAAGAAAAAGGGGTGTGATGCATGAAATCAGCCGACCTCAAATAAGTGGTTCCTAGTATGCCTGATATGTGAATTTCATGATAGAGTATGCTAAGGATACCTTTAGGAATCATATGATAGAATTGACTGATTTGTGTGATGCCTTATAGAGTAGGAGGACTGGATGTTATGTGTTACTTGGGATTAATATCATATTAGTTAATTACTAGGTGTATGCTTTGAAAGTTGTATATGGTTAGGTTCATATAGCCCTAGAATGGCTGGTTTAGCCTTATTTCCCACTACTTGTTTAATTATGGACTGTGTAACGTCCTAAAAATTAAGACTAAAAATTTCTACTTTTAAATTAATTAAAACCATTAACCAAACACCATAGGGACCATAGAAAATTGAAGTGTGTCAATAACATCCAAGTACATCAAAGTGATATAAAAATGCGGAACGACATGGTTTGTGCACTGCAAGAATCCCGGGCTCTTCCCTTTCATACCAGAAGTACTTGAAACATAAACTGAAAACCGTAAGCAAAAATCTTAGTGAGTTCCCCAAAATACCACATAACATACATATAAAGATATAATGGGCCCCGCCTGACATGGAGCCCCACTCGGTAAATAGATCTATCACTCATTAGACCCCGCCTGGCATCGGGCACCGCTCGTTATACATATAAACATATAAGCGTATAATCATACAAACACATGAATTAATCACAAAGATAATAGCATACAGGATAATCATCGGGCCCCACCCGGTAAACATATAAACATATAACACATGCAAGAATCACACAAACAACTAGCATCCTAACATATCAAAACATGGGCTGGCATTGGTGCCTTTGACTCGCTAAACACAACGAGGAAACTCACCGGCCACAAGCTGCAAAATCACTCAGATAAAATCTCAGTTAGCTGGTCACGAAAATCCCTGTACTAACATCATCAAATAAATATCCAATTAATAATTGGATAACGACCCATAACCAAGAATCTAAACTACTTGTCTAATATCCATGGTAAAAGACCATTTTACCTTTTTTCTTACTTGGACCAAACCAAGGCCCAACCTATTACTCAAAAGGCCCAAATTCCCAAATGACATCCCTAGGCCCAGTAAGGCCCAACTTCCAAACTGGACCCCAAAATCATCATGGACTGAGTACCAAGAAGACCCATAGCCCATCCATGGCCTAAAGTCAGAAGTCTAAGGGCCCTACAAGGCCCACACCCTAAAAGCCCAAGATATGGCCCAAATCCGAGAAAATCATTCCAAAAGTCAATATGTTAAGTATGTGGGGCGTACTCAACTCGTACGCTTAGCGTACTCCTTCCGGGGTCAGTACGCGCAACGAACCAGTTGGGTATGTCCAACGTACTCCCCTTATTACCAACCCAACCCATTAATCACCTAACTGGTTAAGCCAACATGCTAAACTCTCATATTTGGTTCTAAGTTGCGACTTAATATGTAAAGTTGACAACTTTACTCTCATGCATGGCTTAATGGGGCCCAACACTAAAAAAGAAGCTTAATAAGGACCTTAACACTTGCATGGACCAATATCTTACATAAAGTTTGCATGTTTATGAACAAGGGACCTCAATGGAGCTAAGATCTAAAATGCATGGCTTCTGGAGTATATCAAAATCTCAAGTTTATCTCAAAAGACCTAAAAATGCGTAAACAACACCCTAAGTTGGATCTAGCACATAGAATCCTCAAGATAAGGGCTTTTTACCTCAAGTGGCTTGCTAAGGTAAAGATAACACTAGATCTACAAGCTCAACCTACTCCCAAGCAACCTCCAAGTGTTCCTTTTGTTCTTCTTCACCACATAACACCAACAAACTCACTTTCAAGCTCAAATTTCACCAAATACACTTAGGGTTTTGATATTAGGGCTTAGGTTGATAGAGCATGGTTAATAGAGTGTCCAAGAGTGAGATAAGTTGTTTAAATAGGGTGAAAACCCTAAAACTTAGGGTTTTCCCCTGCACCACGTACGTCATGTGTACTCTATGTACGCCCCGTATAAGTAGATGAAACCCGCGGTCTAAAATGAGCTAGTATGCTAAGTGTACTAAGAGTACGCCCCGCATACTAGTTAAGGAATAGAATGTAAAGAGTTTTGCAATAAGGGGCTAAAGGAATAAAATAATTTTTCGAGTCTTACAATTATCCTCGACTTGAATCAGACTTCATCCTTGAAGTCTGCTGCCCCAAAAAACTATGCATAGTGCTCCCTCATCTCATCCTCTGGCTCCCACGTCCATTCTGAACCTTTGTGATGTTGCCACTGAACTTTTACTAGCTCAACAACCTTGTTCCTCAAAGTTTTCGTCTTCCGGTCGAATCGCAACTGGCCTCTCGATATAAGGCGATCATCCACCTGTTCCTCCAATGGAATCAACGTGGAATCATCCACTAAATATTTCCGCGACTGAGAGACATGTAACATGCTATGGATCTGAATAAGATCCTCGGGAAGATCCAAGCGATAAGAAACTCGCCCCACCCGGGCCAAAACCATGAAAGGACCAATGTATCTGGGGCCTAACTTTCCCCTCTTCCAGAATTAGATGACACCTTTCCAAGGTGACACCTTCAGAAGAACCATATCACCAATCTAGAACTCTAGATCTTATAAGCGCTTGTCGGTATAACTCTTCTGCCAAATCTATGCTGTCTGGAGTCTATTCCGAACGTATTGAATCAACTCGGTAGTCTTGAGTACCACTTCGGTACTCCCCATGACTCTCTGACCGACCTCACCCTAACATATCGGGGTCCTGCATTTCCTACCATAGAGCATCTCAAAAGGAGGTCGATCAATGTTGGCATGATAACTGTTGTTATACGAAACCTCCGCCAAAGGTTATCCCAACTCCCACCGAAATCCAAAACACTCACCCGAAGCATATCCTTTAAGGATTGAGTGGTCCGTTTGCTTTGCCCGTCAGTCTATGGGTGGAAGGTCATACTGAAATGCAGACAAATGCCCAACTTGTCGTGGAACCTCTTCCAAAATTCGAACGAATCTTTACTCCACTAGCGCTATCCACTAGAGAATAGCCATTACTACTCTACCGGAAATCCAAAACCCTAAAACCCTATCTGACTCCCCGATAAACAACCCACTCTAAATCACTTTCAATTCGACTCTATTTCACAATCTAAACCGATCATTACTCTTCTAACCCTGATTACCTTGTTGTTTCCACTGGGAAAAAGAATCCCTGAACATTTATCGTTGTTGAATGCTTTTCACTTGGAAAAAGGTTTAGATAATCCTTCGAGTAAAAGACTCATCCCTAAAATGGTTAGACTCAGATGAGAGTTTCGCAGTAGGATCAAATCAATTACTCTGAGAGTATTTAACCTATTTCGCATCACTTAACATAGTCACTTAATAACGAGGCAACTCCTAACACGACTCCTAAATACTAGCCACATGCAGTTCATCTTGTTGCCACATAATTACATTTCTATTGCAACCAAGACCTCCCTGGTCTCGTACATACCTACTAATTAACTGATATACTAGATTTCCAACCGGTTGATGATGTTGATAGGCTCACACGATCGCAACACGCGACTCCTAGAAGAAGGTCTACCTCGAAAGAGCTGTCCAAGCTTGCTTTCCCTAAGGGCTCAAACAACCCTACTCGTCCAACCAAGGATAACATCACCAACCATTCATAACTGATGAATCATTCTATTGAGATATGATGAATCCCAACACAAGTCTGACACCTAAGTATCAAACCAGTCTAAAAACTCACATCCTGATAACCAGAATTCGCAACTCCAATCTATCAAAGATCTTATGCATCCATGGTGACTTCCCACTGAACGAAGATATATACCCCTTAATCGACTGCTGAGATTGGCAGTCTCACACATGATCCCACCACTGACCATAGGGTCAGCCCACTCTAACGTGATCCAAAATCGCACTCCAAGCTATTGCACCGAGTCTTACCCACACTATCATAATTATATGGGCCTCGCCCACGGGTCTCACCTAGTTGAGTGTTATACATGCCTAACCTCATCTTAGATCCAATGATCCTCATTCCATATGTATAATGGATACCTACATACATCGGACCCCGCCCGATACATTCATCAACCATACCAACCATAATTATCATGAGTTGAACCCATACTCGACTATGTCCCAATCAGGTGTTCAGGTTATCGCTCAAACCCCAAAGCCTTAATTAGAAAAAAAAAACATGCAGAGAGGTTCCAACATAACCCTCACCCTTTAGCAACCTTTATCTAGACTACCACTTAAACCGACTTCCCTCTCGACTTGGATGTGAAACTTTTCCTGGTTCGCACTAGATACTATCATTGAAAATCCAAATGGTTCTCCCTCACTTGAATTTGACCATGCTCCTCCAAGCATAAAAATTGATGGGTTTCCAACACATCCCACATCCTTGCAATCCGGTTATCGACAAACTGAACTTACAAGAACCAACATTCCATTACTAGCCCATCTCAATAATCCCAAGCACTTCCCATGATAGTGTTGGATTAGGTGTCTAAGCCCATAACTATAATTGGTATGTACATGACCCGAGAGTAGCATGGTCCATTTGGGTTGCATATCACCAGGACAATTTGATAGGATGGACTTTTGAGAAGAGGTTATTTATGGTTTACTAATATATTATAAGTTCTAATATATTAATATGAAATCATATTATTTAATTAGTATTAATCAAGAATTATTTTGGAATTAATTTTGTGATCAAAAGATACTAATTAAATATATGGGGATTGAGTATGTAAATCATTCATTCGTATAATGTGAGCTTATGATCCATAGTTCCTTATGTTGGCTAAACCCATATGGTGACCCATGGATGATCCATGGAGGTTTAAACCCATGCAGCATGATGAATATGGAAGGTCATGCACATTAGGGTTTGCATGGTGTAACCCTAATTAAGCCACACTATATAAGAATCCCTCTAGCTCATCAAATTTGCCACTACTGGATACACAAGAGGGCAAGCCGATTTTGTGAGTGCAAGTAACCTCCTCTCAAGTTATCCTTTGTCCTAGGTGTATTGTGATTCCATTTGAGGCATTCATACTATTGGTGCTAAGTTCTTAAAGGTTCAAGGCTTTCAACTATAACAAAAGGTATGTCATCTAACTAGAATTTTGTAGTATAGATACTCCATTGTATGCTAGTTAGGATGATGCTTTGGAATATTGAAAGTTTGAATGTATATTAGAGAAATCATAGATCCAAAGCATTTAGGGTTATTGTACACCTTAGGAGTGTTATAATGCTCAAAACCCTTCAGTGGTATCATAGACTACGTTTGTTTTCCAATATACTTGATGCTACTTGCTTTCAAAAGCTAAAAAAATCGATTTTCTGCTTTCTGGACAGTGTACTCGCGAAGTCCACTGGGGAAGTCACTGAGCCCCCTCACGAAACTGACCAACTCGACGAGTTGGTGCTCTAGAATGCAGATTGCGAGTTCTAAGGATGGAACTGGACTAGGATCATTACCCTAAACTGCTTTTAAATTTATAAACCTGTTTTTGATGTGGTAATGATCATGCTATCTAATTTAAAAGAAAATTGTCAAAAATTCATGTTTTGTATTAGTTTATATGGTTAGGTTAATTACATGAAATTTGTTTGATATGAGTTGTCTTGTTCTTATGAGTTTAATTTAGATCATAAACAAAATTGTTTGATTGTTGTAAGTTACAATAGTTTATCTAAATTTTTTGATGAATTTCATAACTTGTCCTCAATTTATGGAAAATGAAAAGTTTTTCTTTTAAAGAGATCATTAAACTTATAGGTTTGGAACTTGAAAGGTCTTACATAAATGTTTTTATGAACTTCGTAATTTGTCCTCAAGGTATGGAATGTCAAGAGTATTTTCATTAAAAGCTATATTAAACTCATAAGTTATGGATTCCAAAGGTTTTTGAATAGTTCAAAAATTGCCCTCTAGTTTGGAATTTGTAAATGTAAAAGTCTAACTTTTGAAACATTTAATTCCAAACCCTAGAATTTTAAACTTTAAAATTCTACCCTTATACTATTATAATATTAAAGGTTTAATATTTATTTATACTTATATATATATATATATATATATATATATATATATATATATATATATATATATAAGAACAAAGTCAGTCTTACCTTTAGTAGGTCTCATTCACGAAGCCAGACTATAAGGGGGTATAAGGTTACTGCCTATAAAATGACAGTTAATGGGTGTCCACTCTCACCCACTGCTTCCTTGACTGGTGGAAGGTCGTTAGCCGAACGGGTAGGATATGATTCTAATTCTTGCTTCATTAAAAGTATAATGATAAATATAAAGTAACTAAACACTTATAAATTCCCAAATCTTAGTTACTTAGGAAAATGTGAATATGGTGCTAACTCATGAAATTGCACTTTGCACCTTCTTAAGTCGTTAGTGGAGCATGTGTGGTCAACCGGCACACTAATCTGGACTAACAATGTGTGGCAAAGGGTAGCTTGATGTTAACATAGATCAATGGAGTGTGTGTGTGTAGGTAACCGGCACATTGTTTAGGTGGTTTGTAACATTGGGTGTACCAAGCTAATTTGCATGGTTATTCACACCTTGTTTGTGATCCTAGACATCCCAGTCACAAACTTGAAGGGCACAATCGGTATTTAAACATGCCATTGAATTGTTTAATGAATCTCAAAGGATCTAGGAATTTCAATTCACTTAAAACCAAAAATTCTTTTTTGTTTTTCGTGATGAAATTGGTAAATCGTCATTTACCTACCTTCAAATATTTTGCAATTGGATTACGACATCCCTCTTCTAAATTGTAAAATATTGTGTTGGCTCCTAGCCTTAATATTTCATTTGGGTGTTATATTAAGGACTTAAATCAACTAACTTGAATTTCTCCCTTTGTAGATGTCTAGTTCAGACAACTATGGTCTTCCCAAATCTTTTGGAACAAGCTTTCTTCTTGAAGATGATGTCCCGCGGTTGGATCATGGAAGTCATACTTCACTTCCTCCACCTCCGCCAATTATTCTCCCTAACCCACAAGTTCAAAGACTTAAAAAATTCAAGGTAACTCAAGCGTTACTTGCAATGAAACATCAAGATGGAAGGCAAGTGTGTACTCATGTCTTGGAGATGAAGTCACATATTGATAGGCTGAGAGTATTGGGTGTCGTTGTCTTGAGGAAGTTGGTTGTTGACTGGGTTCTTCAATCACTTCCTGAGTAATATGGTGAATTCATTAAGGACTACTATGTGACAGACCATGACATGGCCCTTGTTGATCTTACCTATTTGCTTGTTGCTACTGGATCAACAATGAATTGGTGCAATGGAAAAGCAAATTTGGTTGGAAGATCTACTCCCCAAACTTCCATGGACATTGACAATCGAAACACTGGAAGTCCAGAAAAGATTTCTCTTTCCAAGGGAAAGAGAAAGGCTAAGTCTGAAATTGTCCCGTGTACCATTCCCAAAGAGTGTATGTTTCTATTACCAAGAGAAGGGGCACTGATTGCGAAGCTGCCCTGACCACCTGAAAGATCTGAGAGAATGTAGAATCAAAAGGTTTGACTCTGCTTTAGGTAAGTCTACTGTCTAACTCTATTAAGTTCCTAATTGTTGATTCTTAATACATGATGTGACTAGGTTGCATTTTCATGTTTTTAAGGATCATGCAAAGGGAAGCAAGCTTAAAGGAAGAGTATGTTGAATCTGATCGTGAAGATGGCTTTCAATCGCATAGTTCGAAGATCGGATTTTTCAGCTGCTGATTAGGAGTTATGATAGATTTCTAGGAAATATGTAATAACATAGTTTTTATTTGTAATTGCATTGTAAGGAAAAGTTTTTCCACATTTTATAAATAAATGAAATTTTGTTTTTAATTTTATTTTTTTATATCTCCTTACAATGGCATTTGTGAAAAATTGATGTTTGTATGTTTCTATGTTAGCAATACGAATTTGATTTTTCATTTGTGGCAGTGTCGAGAATTTGCCAAATAAGGAAAGATTCTCATCACCCAAGTTTCAGTTGGATAGAAACTTGGAATCATGCAACTTGGAGTGTGTGATGAATGAGAATCTTTGTCTTTGGGAAATTGAGACTAATTCCTTGTTCACATGAATATGTGAGTCAAGTGAAGGACTAGGAGATTGGGTACACATGGTTGTGCGTTGGTCAAGTCCACCACAAAAATTGATAAGACTATTTGTCATGATTTACTGAAAGTAAGTAAATATGGTTATGATTACAAGGTTAAGTATAATTCTAAAACATTGGAAAAGTTTCAATGTATGGCAGAACGAATGAGAAGAATCAAATTAGGAAGAAAGATAAAAGTTTCTCTAATCTGGAAAGATGGGAGAGCGCTTGAGTATCGTGTTTTATGATCATCTTAATGGTTATAGAAAACCATTCACAATTGATCCTCTAAGGATATCTTAGTGCATTCGTATGGCTAAGAAGAGGGATCGTGAATTAATGAAATGGTTAAATCAAGAAGATAAGTCATACTTTGTTCCGAAATCGAATCTTAGAGTTATACTCCAAGATTGTAACCTTGAGTGACATA
The DNA here is from genome assembly GCF_051521515.1 of Lactuca serriola. NCBI lineage: Eukaryota > Viridiplantae > Streptophyta > Magnoliopsida > Asterales > Asteraceae > Lactuca > Lactuca serriola. The sequence goes on from NC_136408.1 coordinate 101,186,625, forward strand.
ATCTTAAGAGAGGTTTAAAGAACTAATCAAGGGTAAAACCTATTGTTTATCACTAGCACACGACTTGAGTTTTATAACCTATCGTGTTGACATAGTCTTGTTTATGTGCCCATTCTGGTTAAGTTGACTATGTATGTGAGTTTTATGAGTTCTCAGTTGTTTGCATAACAACTTGGAAGCAATGGTAGGCCCTTGTGCTGCTAGGTGGCAAGAAATTAAGATTGAACAAGTTCAGTACATATGAGTTTGGATTCGTCACTAACCTTGTCTTGTGATTATGGTTATGACAAATTCATATGGATAGGAACACATACACCATAAAATCTAAGTGTCACAAGGTTTCTCTCCGCTTCATGAAAATGATTGTGAGGAAACACTTTCACTAAGTAGATTTTAAGGAGATACCAGTTGTCATATTCGCATTCTCAAATTTGATTATGATTACGGAATCCCTTTTTCGTAATTCGAATTGTGCGGAATGGCAAAAAGTCTAAACATTTGAGACTTATTGCTGTAAGTTCTTAAATTATTTAGACACACATGTGAGCTATCTAATGAAATGTGTATGAGTTTGAGAAGCCTAGATAAAGCCTTATCAAAGTATCTCGTATCAGAAATCTGAACTTTCGTAATGAAAGTCAATAAGTAGTGATTTCTAGAAGTCCGGCTGATTTCTGGGTACATGTCAAAGCTAGTGGGAGCATAAATGTTATGCTAGTAAAAGTAATGATTATTATGATAGTGGGAGCACAATCAATTATGATGAATGTTGCAAGCTAGCAATGTTAATTATAGAAAATAAAAGTTTGAATTTGCAAGTTGCAGAGTTTGAAAAGTTTTTTTTTGCTATAATTAAGGGAGAGGAAATTATACTTCATTTCATATCTAAAAGCTTAGATTATGAGATTTTACTCAAATTTCGTCGTGATTGTGTTATATGCGTTCTCAAATTCGATTGTGATTACAATATCCCTTTTCATAATTCGAATTATGGGAACATGGCAAATAGAAATATTGTAGCGAAAGACTGGTTAGGTATCATGTCTTTATGAATTGTGTCAAACATGCTTCGGGTATAGGATTGATTGCATGTGCTATAATATTTATCCGTTCTAAAATTTTCCTAATGCCTAGGGCATTAAGAGGGAAAAATGAATAGAATCGGATATAACTAAAGTTGTTAAACAACTGTTAAGGAAAATCTAACGTTCGCCAAAGATTGGTTGCTTGTAGTTGGAAGTATAAAAATGGATGGACCATATTGACATATTCTGAAAAGAGGCAACTCTTGTTCAGAAGTGATAGTCAAAATGGGAATATGCATATGTTTCCATAGGTGAAAGTTATTCCTTAAATCTGTGTAAGATTAGAAAACTTAATGCAAGAAGAATGTTCAAAGGTATGTACTTTGAATTTGAGACTTCGTTTCCATGGAATTGCTCTCCATTGGAATACTTTGTAATGTCTGTTGCCAAGTCTCTGTGACTTTTGTTCATAGTGATTACAGGAGGATCATTGCATATAAGTTTAAAAATCTAACAGATTATAGTAAATGGCAAGAATTTGATATTCTTACATTTAAAGTATGGATTTGGGATTGTGAAATGAGCATCATTGAAATATTGTTAATTGATCTATTTCATAAAGTAAGGACCATAGACAAACATAGTGTGCATGCTTGGAGCATGGCATAGCTATTGTTTAGACAAACATAGTGTGCATGCTTGGAGCATGGCATGACTATTGTTTTTAATTCAGGTATTAAGTTGATTATTCGAAACATTATAAAATGAATAATGAGTAATCAATATGGCTCAAAAGTTTTGGGGCCATATAGGATTAGTATTATTCTTGTGTTTCACTCTGCATGTTTTGACTTCCCGAATAACTGGGTTATTCAAACCATCCACCATTGATCACACTTTGGAAGTAGGTATTGAGGAAAGACTGTCATGAATGGGTATGTAGTTTGTCTAGGTGTTTCAGACATAGTTGCAGTGTTCATGAGTGCTCCTGGAATAAGATTCGAGTATTGGATTCAACCCACGCTCATTTGAATCACTTCATTGATTTTATCACGAGTGATCATGAGATGATAATATCTTATATTCTTCAAATGGAGAGGTATCAGTTGCAGTTTACAAGGAGGTTGCACATTGATGATATGTAAACACATCGGTAACTCAGTATTATAAAACACATCATTGTATGTAATTTGATGAGTAGATAGAGCAAGAATATGAGTCGAAGTTTATCCATTCCTTTTACCCTTGGAGGGATAAAAGTGATATATGTGGGGCCCTCGATGATTTAGTGATGACACCCCTAAGTGCTTGGCCAAGCCTGGACTGATTTGATTTATTCAATTAGTCGGTCATCATAAATCGGAAATCGGGAAACAACATAAGGACAAAGAGAAAGATTATAATCCATGTCTCAGTCCATATGATATCTAGAATGGAGGAATATATGATCCCTTATCTAATGGACGTGCCACTGACTAGGTCAGAGTTCGACAGCAGCTTTTAAGAGCAATGATTACTAGTCGGGTTGTGGAGTTGTAATTGCAATAATAGTTATTAGACTTATCTAAGTGGGAGACTGTTGGCTTAGGTGTCTAAGCCCATAACTATAATTGGTATGTACTTGACCCGAGAGTAGCATGGTCCATTTGGGTTGCATATCACCATGACAATTTGATAGGATGGACTTTTGAGAAGAGGTTATTTATGGTTTATTAATATATTATAAGTTCTAATATATTAATATGAAATCATATTATTTAATTAGTATTAATCAAGAATTAATTTGGAATTAATTTTGTGATCAAAAGATACTAATTAAATATATGGGGATTGATTATGTAAATCATTCATTCTTATTATGTGGGCTTATGATCCGTAGTTCCTTATGTGGGCTAAACCCATATGGTGACCCATGGATGATCCATGGAGGTTCAAACCCATGGAGCATGAGGAATATGGAAGGTCATGCACATTAGTGTTTGCATGGTGTAACCCTAATTAAGCCACACTATATAAGAACCCCTCTAGCTCATGAAATTGGCCACTAGTGGATACACAAGACGGCAAGCCGATTTTGTGAGTGCAAGTAACCTCCTCTCAAGTTATCCTTTGTCCTAGATGTGTTGTGATTCCATTTGAGGCATTCATACTATTGGTGCTAAGCTCTTAAAGGTTCAAGGCATTCAACTACAACAAAAGGTATGTCATCTAACTAGAATTTTGTAGTATAGATACTCCATTGTATGGTAGTTAGGATGATGCTTTGGAATATTGAAAGTTTGTATGTATATTAAAGAAAACATAGATCCAAAGAATTTAGGGTTGCATGTACACCTTAGGAGTGTTATAATGCTCAAAACCCTTCAGATACAACTCCAATCTGCAAGTCATTTCGGCTCGTGGCATAGAACTGTGACCCTTAACCGGAACAGACAGACCATCAATTCAACAACTCACCTGCCTAAGAATTGAGATATTTAAAGTTCGCCGAAGATACCATTCGATTTTCATTGACAATCCCAATGACTAAAATAACCCATGTAAATGATTCTTTCCCATTACTTAAGAGTAATGCTTTACCACTACTCAATCCCTACTAACTGTAGCAGTCGACATCCTGAGCTTTACAACAGCTAGTCTTGCTTAACCAGACCAACCTATCACTTGTACATTCCAAGACCAATCATTCCCAATACCTCAACGAATATCAAAATCCTTAAGCATTTTCCATTGAATCCACTACTTGTCCTTGGTGACTGATCGTTTGATGAGGAACAACATCTCAATATCAAACAAATACCTAACCCGTTCAATCACTTACTTTCACCTAGAGCAATCCTCATACAACCAGCAACCGACCTCGCTTCGAAGTTGTGAGCTTGAGGAATACCGATCTTACACCCATGACTAATCCAATCCCTAACTAACTTGAAATTATGAACTCCCTTACACATCCTGCATTCAAACCTGATATTCCTACCTCGCAGATTCCTTGAATTCTGATTGATACCATTAATGATCTGACCGACTGCTGGTCTCCCATGCGAAATACTCACGCCTCTTCTAAACACGATTCACGGTATGCAAAATGGCATATGAAAATTCTTTTAATGATGACTAAGTCAATCATAGTGGATCCCTGAACCTTATATGGGATTATTGGAAGCTTCCCAATGGCACAACTTCAAACCTGGCAAGAGTGATCCATACATCTCTAAAATACAAAGCGCCCAGGACTGAACCTCATCCTAAAGAAATTGTAGAACTTCCAATATGGTTTTAACAAGTCTATCATTCAAAAGATTTATGGTATAATGATATAACACTGGACATGAACATACTTATTCTAGATATAAATATCATTATAGAATTGGAGCTCAACATACATACCAATGATTTCTTGCGGCTCGATTTTGACATATTGTTGGACGATGGGTGTTGGGGCATGCACCCCTTTCGCTACCCATGCAGGACAACTGGACTTGAAATCACCCGGCTGGTGGCAATGAAAACATATATGATCCTTCTTGTGACAAGCAAACATGTGAGTTCCCCCACACTTACCACATATCGCATAGTTCCCCTGACTTCCAGTACCCAGGTCGGCTGCATCGAACACTCTACATCAATATTTCTTCTCTAGTAGTCTCAACAATTCCTCTTCTAGCATGCAAGATTGTGGTTCGTTCCTGGAATTTGACAATTATCCTATCAGTGACCCTACCAATGATACCAGGTAACTCCTCTAGTAAAATTTGTCACACCTCCGTGGCAATCCAGTCACGAAATGTGGCGTTGTCCGTACTTCGTTATTACAATAGTACTAGCTCCTACATTGTTAGTACAATAGTACTGGTTCCTATATCATTAGTATAATAGTACTAGTTCCGACATCATTAGTACAATAGTACCAGTCTGTATATCGTTATTACAATAGTACTAGCTCCTACATTGTTGTTACAATAGTACTAGTTCTTACATCGTTAGTACAATAGTACTATTAAATTCATGACATCCTATCATCATTTTCCTCTTTCATCGTATTATGGCATGTTATCATGTTTACCTTTCATTACCCTTCATTACCCAATGATTCATATTTATAAAAATACATATACAGTATAAATCATATGAATTTATCTTTATAACACTTCATCTAACACATAACATCTTTACACAAAAGCACATATAACATTTAATTTTCTAAATACTTCATATATATGTGTAAGATGAAAATAACTGTGCACTCACCTGACTTTGGCGGGTAACTGGAGAATTTGGTAGCTACACCAAACACCTTGACTTTTCCTTTAACGTAGCCTAGGTACAAATGTCACTAAGTCTTATTCTAATATTCCTGGCGACTAATGATAGTCTAGATTCCTTATTAATCTCAATGTTTAAATCGAGATCTATCAAGTAATGAACAACCAAGTAGGATCATATCAGAGGTAGGGTCCGTTTAGTATACAAAGTATATTGTTTGGAAATATCACTTTAAACACATCACTAAATCTAGGCAGTACATCATCCACGTAACTAGATCAATCAGTAAAATGACTTGGAATCACTGATAAATCTTATTTATAAGTTCATAATAACGAATTTGACTATAAATATAAGTTACACGTGAAATAAAATAATTGTAGCTTAACTTACAGTGTTTCTACAGAAAACTCAGAAATTATTTAGGGAGAATCTTGATCAGAAAGTTTTATAACTCTAAGGACTCGCATAAAGTAGCCGAAAACTAGAATGTATCAGGACTAGAGGGTGAACAGTATTCCAGAGGATTTGAGTGGAAATGGTGTCAGGAGAATGTTGAAATTGAAGGTATATATATATAGGGGAATTTTGCATGTGCGCCGCTTTCTTGGCCGGTGCGCGAGACACACTTGGTCGGGGCGGGTGACATAGCTTCAGTCGCTGCTCAACACCTGGTGGATAATAGGTGGAGTGTCAATGTACATCATGCCTCTTTTCTGGGCGCACGGCTGCGCGCGAAAAATATTATTTTATTTAAAAATTCATATCTTCTCTATACGAGCTCCGTTTTTGACGTTCTTCATATCCACACGTAGCTACTGACGAGACCTACAACTTTCGTTTAGACTCTGTCTGATAATTCACATATTCTTTTTAAATTATATTCTTAACAGGCTTAGACTGTTAAAGTCCATGGAAAAATCATAATTTTCTTATATTATATCCGTTCTCAAATGTAATTATATCGACGGATAAGTATTAACAAGATCTTCGACTCTCGTTTAGATTGTTTTCCTAACAATCGACCAATTTGAATTCTGGTTTCTATGTTAACATAGTTGTGATGAATTCTTTGAAAAATCATAACTTCATCTTATGAAGTTATATTTGGATGTTCTCTATATGCACGTGACTTTTGTTTAGATTATTTTCCCTAAATAATCTTCTATGAAAACATTTATTTATTGTTGTGACGAATAATTATTTTATTATTCTTCAATCATCTAGCATTATCTTGCGGGCGTTACAACTACAAAGTTCTTTCATGATCCTTCATGAAAGATGTAGAATAACTTCAATGATCATATATATATATATATATATATATATATATATATATATATATATATATATATGTATAATCTCTCGTGCTTCAATATATAAAGTATGTAATTTTATCATAGTGTCTGTAAAGTTTGCTATGATGATCGAAGACGCATCAAAGGGATACATAAATGAAGATCAACACAAGAAGCATTCAGATAGACCCATTAAAAGGATATGGATGTGAAACCACCTTTTTGGCTAGAAGCGGTGTTGGAGTTGGTCTCGTGTACCAATTTGTTAAGTTTTATGAAATGTCAACATCGCTTCGATTTTGGTGTTGTGGTTTAAAATGGGTTGATCTTTACGAATGATTTTTTAGTGTTTGATTCCTACATCTTTAACCCCTTGCTAAAATGTCCTTCGCTAACAGCTACCCTCTAAATGTTATATATATATATATATATATATATATATATATATATATATATATATATATATATATATATATATATAAGGGGTAGTGATGGTGGTGGTATGACTATATATATGCAACACCTCAATTTCAAGACCAATTTTTCATTTTTAATTCACCAAACAATACTCATAATCCAAAATTATCACAGAAGTTATAAGTCATTTTCAAAATAATACCAGAGTATCCCAAAATCCACAAATCTTCATGAGCCGGTGTATGTATACAATCATGCCTTCGCCTCCCCGGAATCTACAGAAGTACCTGAAAAACATTTAAATCAATAGTGTAAGCACGAAGCTGAGTGGGTTCCCCAAAATACCACATACACAAATAATAAGCCTCTCATGGCTAAATCTCGATAAGGACCCTCCGGTCATGTGTCTATGTGAAGACCTTCCGGTCTCACGTCTCAGTATAGACCCTCTGGTCATAGCTCAACATATATACAAAATATTATAACAACATAAGTCAACAAGACAGAATGCATAATAAAACATAAAGCAGATAAGGTACTTCGGTCAGTAATACAAATAAGACTCTCTAGCTCAATAATATGAATAAGACCTCCGGTCAACAACATAAATAAGACCCTCATGTCAATAACATAAAGAATACCCTTCGGTAAATAACATAAATAAGACCCTCCGTCCACGCATAAATAAGACCCTCTCGTCACGCATGCATTACCACACATGTAAGTATAGTGAGAAGACTTACTCAACCGCTACACGAGAAATCCTACATGTCGCTGCTGCTGCGCCTGGCTCCTAAACTGGGCGAAAACAGCCCAACACCATAATAAAAAACTATGAAAGGCTACACCCCAACACTACGCCCCAAAGATGGCCCCTCCCAAACATGCTCACAATGACCCAAAGCCAGTGGGCCCACAATGGCCCAACCTGGAGGTCCACAAAAGGCCCACAAATGGCCTATTTTCCAAAGTGGGCCCAACCCCCATATGGGCCTTATCCTAAGCCCAAAGCTTCTCTTAGACCAACAATAATCTCAGATGGCCCAGAGGCCCAAACAAAAAGTCCAAACAAAACAGCCCAAGGATACGAAGCCCAAAACGCAACGAGCCCACAACGAGACTATGCGAGGCATACCTCCCCTGGTACGCTCAATGTACATGCGACTCCTAATCGTGGAAACTAGAATAGTACACAAGGCGTACTGGGACTTGCGTGGAGCGTATGGCTCAGGTCTAAAAACTCTATTTTCGACTTAACCACTTCAACCCAAAGCATCCAATCCCTGGGGAAGCTTCATTACAAGCTCCTAACTGATAAAGTTGGCGACTTTATCAGTTTGCATGTCTTAATGAGATCCAACTTCCAAAAATAACCATTAAGATTCTCTTAAATCATCCTAAAACATGCATGAAAAGGTCTAGAAAACCAAGTTCTCATTTTTATGAATCAAGGCAACCCAAGACACTTAAAAGGACATGAGATTTACTGTGGAGTTCACCAAACACACAAAGCTCCAATCATGGGACATAAAACCCAAAAAATGGACCCAAAATCAAAACTATCACAATAATGAGCAAGTTTCGAACTTGATACCTTTGGAAGATGCACCAACAAGAGTAGAACTCATATCCAAAAGCTAGAAGAACAAGCTATCCTCCTTCAAGACTCTTTCTTCACCAAGATCTTCACCAAGAACACTAAAATGAGCCTCGATACTCAGACAAGCTAGGGGAAACAAGATTAGGGTCTCAGAGGGCTTGGAGACTGGATATGGTGGCTGAAAATGATGCCATCATGTTCCTTAAATAAGGTCACCTCAAAAAATTAGGGTTTCTTTCAATACCTAGTAAACCTAGCGTACCCTCTGGTACACAAGTGTACGCCCTGTGTACCCGATTGCCACCCATTTCTCAATAAGGACTAAACTTGCCAAAACTTCAAACTATCATAACTTATTCGTTATATGTCCATTTCAACCGAACCTTATATCCACGAAAAGCTGGCGATAAGCCCTACGCTTCTAGCAACTCATCACAACCTTAAAAATCCACAAAAAAAACCCAAAATTCATAAAAGATTCAGCCAACGCCTTTACCTCGAGCTCTAAAGCACATCCCAACCCCTTTTATCACACAGCCTACCTTATCCACATCCAAAAGGGCCTAAACCTTTCTCCTTCAAAGCATAAAAAAAAACTTCTCATTCCCGGGTTACGACCCACGGTCCTTAAACCACAAACGATCAGAAACAGGATGTTACAATGTAACTCTTTTAATTTGATTAAAATGTGATTCACTTACCCCATCCAAAAAAAACTATGTTGTTGTAGGGCATTGACATGGGGCTAGTCAAAATGGTGGTTTCAGATTTGTGTATGTAGATATATCATATTTTAATTTAGTAATTTTTGTTTAATGATGTAATTAAGATGTATTTTGTGAGCCTTTTTCTATATAAAGTATAAGTTTATTTATGAGGATTTCATTTTCTTAATTAATTTCATGACCATCTTTTGAGATATATTTTGTCCATAGTCGTTGTTTTGTAAATTGGAAATATATTAAAGTTTTGGGTATTGAACGTTAAAAACAGAACTTGGCGAAGAGAACTTTTCATTGTAAAGATTAATAAGTGGGTGTTTGTGATTGCTTCTTAAATTATTGGCTCTTCCCATAATAAGAGGTGTATTCAAATTTTCCCAAAATTTCAATTTCATCCATATAAACAGAAATTTATATTTATATCCCTCCAATTTATTGACTTTTTAGCTTTTCCCACCAAGAAAGGCAGGAACACCAGGCTTCTTCGAAAAGCCAAATTGAAATTTCAAAAACACTCCCAAACACAATTATCATCGAAGGTTTTCCAACAAAAATTCTAAATTATCATCCGCAGACTTTCAACAATGCTTTGACGTTAAATTCGAATTCAGTTTGTCATTTGTTATTCTCAGTCTAACCATGATAAATGTTCAAATATTGAATTAGGCTTGTAATTAGTTCATTAGTTAGTATCCCTAAAAAATCCAGTTCATCTCATTCATGCATACAAATTACTTTGTCCATTTAAATACATGTTATATTAATACAGCTCACTTTTTATTCACTATATTAAATAAAATTGTCCATTTTTCAAATTAATTTAGGCCAACATCATGAACTTGGATAAGTCTTGGATGTTTTAAGATAGAACTGGACAACCATATGCAGATGGAGTTGATTTGTTTTTGAGTTATGATGTTGACAACGTGTACAAGAGGGAACGAGTAAAAAAGAAGACATATGGAATTTCAATTCCATGTACATGTGTCTCATGTTTAAGCCACAAGTTTCTTAGAGTGTAAGAGGTAGACTATCTGCCTCAAGGGAATTCATCCAAAATACACCATATGGACAACATATGGTGAAAAAGATAAGTCATGACATAGTAGGTCTAGTGATGATGACAAGAGTGTGGATAATATTAAATTTTTTGATTTTGAATAGGGAATACCAACAGATGCTCCTGATATAAGAGAAATGGTTAAAGGTACCAAAGAGAATTTCTCAGACAACTCAGAGATGTTCAAATTACTGCTTGAGGATGCCGGTAAGCCCCTTTACAAAGGATGTCATAAGTATACAAGGTTTTATGTATTGGTTCAACTTCTGAACTTGAAGAGTAAATACATGGCATTAGATAAGTTCTTTAATGAATTACTACCTTTGATAAAGAGCATGTTACCTGAAGATAATGAAATTTGTTAAAAGTATTTATGAGGCGAAGAAAACACTGAAGGCAATGGGTTCAGGATATAGAAAGGTACATGCTTATATCAACAATTGCATTTTATATATAAAGAAATATTCAGATTTAATTGAATGTAACACTTGTGGGAAATCAAGATGGAAGGTCGACGATGAGTCAAAAAAAGGGTACTCTAATATTCCACCTAAAGTATTATGGTACTTCCTTATTATTCAACACTTTCAATGGCTATTTAAACTAAAGAGAATTGAAAACGATCTAACATGACACAAGCCTAGTTGTGGTAGGAAATATAACAATGTATTACATCACCCGACAGATTCACTAGCATGGCGTAACATAGATGACAGGTTCCCCGAAAATGGTAATGATGCAAGATATCTATGACTTGACATTTCAACTGATATGGTTAATGTAACTTGAGGAAACAAACATCACAGTGTTTAGCCCATTTTAACTGTCATGTATAACCTTCCACTGTGGCTGTATATGAAAAGGAATTTTATGATACCATCATTACTAATATATGGTTCACCATGTAATGATATTGATGTTTATATAGAACCTCTGATTAATCATCTTCAAGTTTTATTCGAACAGTGGGTTGAAATGTATGATGCATATGCAGAAGAGAATTTTACTCTACAAGTAGTTGTTTTATGGATTATAAATGATTACCTTGCTCTGGGCACACTATGTGGATGCCCTAACAGTGGATACAAAGGTTGTGTAATGTGTCGTAAAAATACTCATTCTATTAGAATTCCTAAATCAAAGAAATAGAGTTATGTTGGTCATAGGCGCTATCTTTCATATGACCATCCATTCAGATATCAAAAGATTGATTTCATTCGAAAGAGGGAGTTGGAATTTTCCCTAGAGCCTATGAATCTTGAAGCAATATACAACGAAGTGCAATGTATATTGAATAAATGGGAGAAGCCCACTTCAACTTCTAACGGAAAAGGTGAGAAGTGTAAGAAGAAAAAGAAAACTTCAAAAAAAAAAGATTCCTCGACTACATGGGGAAACAAGGAGGAGTACTGGAAGAAATGCCATGTTTGGTATAAAAGGCTTAAGTATTAGCGGTTTCAGTCTGCCCCAAACTGTATTGATTTCATGCATGTCGAAAAGAACATGGGTGAGATTCTTACTGATACAATGCTAAACATGCCTTACAAGATTAAAGACAGACTGAAAGCTCACAGAGATCTCTAAAGCTTCGGGTTAAAACCATAGGTGGTACAAAAACAATAGAAGGTGCCAGTTACTCATGCCTGCATCAAGCTACAAATTAACACCAGAAGAAAGGGACACATTTTCACAAACACTTAAAGATTTAAGCGTTCCACAAGGCTATTGTTAAACATTTTCCATTTTGGTGAGTGAAAAGGAGCACAAGCTTATTGGACTTAACTCGCATGACTATCACATGCTAATGCAAAAGTTCTTGCCAATTGCAATACGATCGATAGTGCAGAAATCCACAAGAGATGCTCTTATCAGATTATGTTTTTTTCAATTATATTTCTCACAAAGAAATAATAGTGGCAGAGATCAATGACATGGAAGCAAATTTACGTCTCATATTATACTTTCTAGGGAAATACCTTCCTCCGTCTTTTGATATTATGGTTCTTTTACTCATTCACCTTACTATGGAAGTAAGATTATGTGGTCCATTATGCTTCTAATGGATGTATCTATTTAAAAGATACATGAAGGTAATAAAAGGATGTGTCCGAAACAAAAACAAACCGAAAGGATGATTACAGAAGAGAATGTGGTAGAGGAGATAATTAAGCTCTTAAGTGAATACCGTAAAACCATACATATTGTTGGTATTCCACAAGATAAACATAACACAATCGATAATGACAGAGCAACACTATCTGCTGCATATCCGTCTAAAGTTTGTACAAAACTCTTCAACAAATCACATTTCTTTGTACTACAAAATACACCTGAAGTGTATTTGTATATTGAGTAAGTATATTACTAATTTTATGTTCATTATTTGTTTGATTAGTTGTCCACTTATTTATACAATCCAGATTAAAAGCTTAATTCATTAATACATTTTTAAATTTGTCATTGAATATGTATACCTGTAAAAGTATGCTCATTAATTAAACACTTAGACTCGATGAGTGTATAATACATTAAGCTTTTTTATAAAATATATGGATAATTATATATATATATATATATATATATATATATATATATATATATATATATATACACACACATAAAGTATGTTGAGGTTTTAATAAATGGAAAATCTCCTGAAAAGTCCTAAAATTTTAGTCTAGATTATGAAAAAGTCCCAAACTATTTTTTGTTTACAGAAAAGCACAGAATACCGGCTAAAACTTTGAAAAAACCCTTTTTGGCCGGTTTTGTAGATTTAATAGGTATTCTGTCCTTTTTAGTTAGTTTGCTCAAAATATTATGACTTTTCTGAAAATTACCCGATAACCAAAATATTGAGACTTTTTCAAAAATTACTATGGAATTAATGGATATTATTATTAACAAGTCATTTATAAACATATTTTTTTAGTATAAACAAAGGAAATACATTTGTTGCTAATTTCTAGGAATAGAATGGTCAACTATGTACTTCTCTATTGTTTGTTGACCACTTCAAAGTCTCTATGTTCTTCCTATGTATCGTTGTGGGTGTCATAGTGAGAAGTACTCTGTTAGGCATGACCAATACAAGAGTTGATAATATTTATTAATACACAATCAATAAGTGTGTACTTGCTATTAGGCATGATGCTATATGGTCACGTGTTACAGAAAATATCATTACACGAACATATAGATCTTTCATTATGTTCTTTAACCTAACTACTACCTAACCTCCAAACATTACCCGGTAACAACCATAAAATTACACACATCTATCGAGAGTGAAAAGTAAACTTTGAATGACAATTTAAATAGATAATAACCCTTCACTTGTTTCCCTACAAATTATCATTTACGGTTCACTTTTCACATTTTATAGATGTGTGTTAGCCGATGGTTGTTAACATGTAAGGTATGAATGTTGGTTGGTAGTTAGGTTAAACAACATAAGAGGAACACCAACATTAGAGGAATGCTAACTAAGTTCATCTCACCATCATACCCACAACAATGCATAGAAGAACGTAGAGAGTTTGAGTGGTCAAGAAGCAATAGAGTACTTAGACCACCAATTTATTCCTAGAAATTATCAACAAATGTATTTTCTTTTTTTATAATAAAAATATTTTTTATGTTTATAAATGATTTGTTAATAATAATATCCATTAATTTCATGGTAATTTTCAAAAAAGGCCCAATATTTTGGTTATTATGTAATTTTTGGAAAAGTCCCAAAAATTTGAGCAAACTAACTAAAAAGGACAGAATACCGGCAAAATCTACGAAACCGACCGAAAAGGGTTTTTTTCGAAGTTTTAACCGGTATTCTGTGCTTTTCTATAAATAAAGATTTAGTTTGGGACTTTTTCATAAATTAGACTAAAACTTTACGACTTTTCTGGAGATTTCCCTTTAATACATTAAGCCATGACTTTTTGCTTAACCCATTTACTCATTTTGTCCATATTAGGTAAAAAAGAAACATATACTAACTTCACTATTCATCAATGTATGTATAGGCGACTGTTGACGTATGCTCCATTAGCATCGCCCAAACGTCAAGGCCTGGCGCTCGCCTGCCAGCCTTGTCTAGCGCCCGCGCACAATGCTCACCTAGTGCCCGGGAGGTCTTTCCCGTCTCCTTGCTAGTTGGGCCTGAGTTGGGCTGGGCCAAAGCCCTACCTAATTGTCCCCTATAAGTAGAATGCTTCTTCCTCCATGAGGAGGCAACTTCTAGAGAGCTTCCCTTGGGACCTTTCCATGGGATCTGAAACCCTAGAGCTTCAAATCTCTAAAGATCAACTTCCATGGCCAAACACACATCCCACACACCAATATGGTTCTCTCCAGCTAGGGACAACCATCTCATATCTATAAACCGATGTAACTTGGTCATCGGAGCTTGCTCCCGGTACACAGTCCCTGGGGGAAATCTAAAGACTTTGATGTGATGGAAGCTTAGGTATCTCACCAGAAACTCACTGACGGCACCACCTCCAGATCTTTAATCCGGATCCAACACAAAAGACTCGACGGCCTGAGCTCAAGTCGCAACAGTGACCACAGGCGGAGCTAAGTGGTTCTCGGGGTAGCCCGAGCTGCCCCTTCAAAATTTTCAGTAGTTAGATTTATTTCGAATTTTTTTTAGTAGTGTAATTTTTTTCGGAAAATTTTTGTGGATACCCCATTACTCCCGTTTGCTTTGATCCTGGCTCCAACACTATAGGCGACACAAGGGACATCTGAAAAATAAACATCCCATGAAAAGACAAATATTGCTTAAGAAAGAGCACAATGAAACGTTTAGTCATTACTTAAAAGAGGATGTAAAATAATGATCCAAGTTAATTTTTGTTTGAGAAGTTTGCACATTTTTTTGCCTATCATTCATCAGTTGCTTAAACAAAACAATAATTTATCAATCTGCCCCTTATGTGTTGACATTTGGTAATCTTTTTCATAGGGACTATTTTGAATTTTTTTTTTTCAATTTTTCCTTTAGACCTAATGCTTATCCTTTTAATGATATTTAGGTAGAGTGAGAGATGGCGATCGACAAACATATTATTTCAGAGGACTTAAGGTGGGTTTCTCAAGGCCCACAACACATCGTAATGAAATATGTTTTGTATCACATCAATGACTACCTATTTCGTGCAAAATCCAATGAAGGTATAGTTAACCAAAATAGTAGGGTTTACGTAGAGTCGACTGACACACACATATCTAGAAAAAAAGTATCGAATAACAACATCTTTTATTATGATATTTTAAAAGATATATGGGTTCTAGATTATCATATAAAAAATTCATATGTTCAAGTGTGACTGGGTTCATAATAAAAAAGGTTAAAAAAGATGCTCTTGGCTACGCCTTGGTAGAACTAGATACATTAGGACATAAGGATGATCTGTTCATACTTGCCTCACAAGCACGACAAGTATTCTATGTGAGAGACCCGAAGGATAATAAAAAGTCAATTGTGATCATGTCACCTCCAAAAAGTTATAGAGATGCATATGAAAGCGATGATAAGGAATATAGTACAATAGTTTTACCACAAAAAGATAAATATATAATATGAGGTTCAAGGCTCATATTTTACAACTTGTAGTGAAAAGTTATAATATTATGTCCAATGTTTTTAAAACCGGTTCGAACCGGGGATGAGAGCGATTCAAAAAAACCGATTTTATGCTAATTTTTAGACTGGATCGAAATAGACAGTTTGTAAAAAAAATCAAGTTGAACTAGTATGATAGATACGTTAAAAAAATGTTTGAACCGGTTTATTGGACTTGGATAGTTTGAACCAGTTTATTGACCTTAGATAGTTGAATTTTACTTAGACGATTAAGGTACATATCAAATAACAAGCCCGTTATAAAAGGTGGCATTTGGCCACCATTTTCGACCGATGCACTACTTGTCCCTAGTTTTTTCATATAACAAATTTAAATATAAAATTTAATCACTTAAAATTAAACTTTCTGTGACATCCTCATTTTCACGGCAAGAAAAGACCGATTTTGTTTATGCTTTATAAAAATCAGAGTACTTCTTTTCATAAAAATGTTGCGGAATTTGTTCCCAAAAACACATGATAAATACATTATTAAAACGTTTTCAAAGAAACATATTTTATTTATTTTAAAACGTTTGGGATGTCATCATCAATACAGAAACATAAACATAAACAAAAGTTACTAGTGATCTACATCTCTTTAATCTCTTAGTGTAATGTGACTTCATAACAACACATGTGACATAAATAAACCGAATGGGTCAGGTTGGGAAACCTGGTGAGTACATAGGGTTTTCAACCCACAATAATATAATTATTATGTTCAAACAATCAACCCAATTACCCATCCCCATTATCTTCTTTACTCTTAAGGATCTACCCTAAGAATCAACCATTCCTCGTTCATACATTCTAAAGGATCATCCTAAGGAATCGGCACGAAGTCCATCGTCACCGGGGTTTAGGCACTAAGTCTGCATAGTCGCCAGAATTTATACAACAGGCACTAAGTCTGCATAGTCGCCAAGGTTTTGGCATCAAGTCTGCATGATCACCAAGGTTTAGAGTACATCAAGTGAACACATCGTTCACAACACTTACAGATTGCAAGCCTGCTAGTGTTCCACGGGACTGTCTAGAATAGTCTGTGGTTGTCATCCATACTCTGCTGAATGACGGGGCCATCGTTTGGGAAAAAGCTTCTCACATCGTTCACCTCTCACCCTCACCTCGTTGTCATTAACACCTCTCAACTCATCGTCCAACTCATATTCCATTTATTATATATACCCATGTTTTATCCCAACATTTTCGTAGATATAAAATACATATACAGTTTAAATTGTGTATAAAATCGTTCATCTAGCATAGACAGCAAGTATTTCACACATAGCATGTAATTTATATAAAATATTTCATATCTATGTGTAAGATGAAAGTAACTATGCACTCACCTGAAAGGTGGTGACTTAGCACTCGGACAGCGCTTCGATACTCTCAAAACAATTTCCTTCGATAAAACCTAGTATCAATACCACTAAGGTTTAGTCTAACGATAACCGCGACAAATTAGTAGTCTGACTATTATTAGTATTATATAAGCGTTAAATAACACTCAATATAACTCAGAATAATTGTCCAAATAATTATTTTAAGGACCTAATAACATTACTATAATTATTTGAAAGCTATATTAAAAATTGCGTAAGCGTAGCTCACTTACATCGGATTTTAAAGAAAACCGATCTTTGCTCGGAGCAGCGTTTACGAAACCGAAAGACCCTTTTTCTCAGGACTCCGAGAGCCTCAGGGCTTCCCTCGGGTGCTAGGGGTTCACCTAGACTTTAGGGAGGGTTCAAAACCCTAGAGAGAAAAAGTTTAGAGACAGAGAGATATGAGAAAGGTGTGAGAAATTTGGATGAATTCGCATGCTATTTATAGCCTCAGCAGCCTCGGACGTACGCTGGGCATAGTCCTCGGCTACACTGGGCGTAGTTCGCATCGGGCTACCAGATGGCTTCGTACGACACACGCGTTGGACATTGGCTGGAGCTACGCGGATTTCGTAATTTCCATCTCGCATCAGATTTCGTAATTTCCACTCCCGACTTCTAAAAATCATAACTTTCGCAAACGAGCTCCGTTTTTGACGTTCTTTATATCCACGCGAAGGTGGGAACGTACTCTACAACTTTCGGTTAGACTTCGCCGGCTAATTCTGGCTCGATTTTAAATTTTATATTATTAACGGGCCGGGACATGATTGGTCCGTTAAATCCTCATAACTTCTTCATCCGACATCCGTTTTCGCCCATCTTTTTCTCGTTACGCTACTCTCAACGAGATCTTCGATTCTCGTTTAGGTCGTGTCGGCTAAAAACCACTCAATCTAATATTCGAATTTCGGGTTGTACACTACTAGTCCGAAACTTCGAAAAATCATAACTTCTTCATACGAAGTCAGATTTGGGCGTTCTTTTTATCGATGTTCTTATTTTAACATATTCTACGACTTTTGTTTAGATCGCTAAGGCTAAATCTCGCTTTATCGTAAATTCACTATTTACGCTTCCCGGTATCGTGTCGGTTCCGTCGCGAAACTTCAACGGGTCATAACTTCTTCGTTATAACTCGGATTTCGGCGTTCTTTATATGTACGGAAACCTTGTGACATATACTACAACTTGGTTAAGATTATTTATTCTAAATAATCTTTTGTCGAAAAGTCGTTTTTGACCCCTATTGCCTCTAATTTAACTAGCCCGGATTTGGGGGCGTTACAGTTATCTCCCCCTTAGGATGATTACGTCCCGGAATCATCAACGAAATAGGGTCATATAATGACTCCATGCATTATCTCTTCATCCTAGGTAATAATTATAACTTCTACATTCTTTCAAGTCTATCTCTTAATCTCATTGACTGTAAGAGTATTCGATCGTGCACCTGCTCTCTACCACAGGCTAGATTCCTAATTATGACCTTCAAGTCACAATCTCAATCCTTACTGGATACGAACTTGAGGTGATTTCTTTTATTACTACTATGGATCGATGTGTCATATTCTAATGACCTATCATCGTATGTTGCAACACTTAGACTTAGGTCTCTTAGAGTTAAACAAGCTATGCCTTCCTTCATGTTCTAATGTCATATAATCACACTTTAAAATTTGGCATTTCTAGCTACCAACTTCTTTAACAACGAGTGCGATACTTCTATTGATCGCTTTGATTTCAACCGTTTGGTTTAAGTCGGACGCTACATCAAACTTGGTTCTCTAAACCACGTAACCTATTCATCGTAGTCGGACTCAATGGGATATGACCACTAGGGTCAGAATATCAGCAATCTTCTTAGTCATTACCGAAATGATGGTAACAACACACTTGAATAAAATGAAATCAATTACTAGCTTCTTGGTAACCTTGTGACTTTCCCTGATCCAAGTGTGAGTCTTGTGCTTCCGGTAGTATAGGCCTCTACTACCATTCACACCTACTCATACTCGTCCCAAGTATTGTCCCGCAGTTTTTTTTTCCACGTCACCATACAAGAAAACCACACAACAACTAAACACATCAGATAACAAAACAAAGGTTTCATATTATTTCTTGAAACGGTTACATAGGTGTTCAAGTTCACCCTAGACTATGCCTCTAACAGGCTACATCATATGATTCTATGGCTACTTTATAACTCGATCCTTGGATGTCAAGCCGTCATTCCTGAATCCTCGCATTGTCATCTGCTTCGTCTAGGATCATATGGAATGCTCTTGCCTTCGGTTTTGGCGGAATGTTTGGTTTTGCCGCCTCTTTCTTTTTCGGGCAATCCTTAGCAACATGCCCTTCTTCACAGCATTCATAACACACCCTTTTGCACTCGTTGGCGTAATGTCTGGTCTTCCCACACTTGTATCAAGTCACTTCTTCGCTACATTTCCCAAAAAGATTCTTCTTGCACTTCTCGCACCATTTCACTTTGTTTCCTCCTCCGCTAGACTCCTTTGAACCAGACTTGATCTTCTTATTGGGCCTCGTAGATTCCTTAAACTTCCTCTTTTCACCAACCTCAATCTTGTTGGCAGCTCTTCCCTTAATCATATCTTCCACAGACTTGGCAGCCCATATAGCTGCCTTCAGAGTAGGTGCCTGACGCACTGGCACCGCATACTCCCATGGAAGTCCCTTTGCGTACTTGTCGATTTTCTTCAGCTCATCCGGAACAAGGCGCAAGGCAAACTCCATCTTCTCTGTGAAGTTGTTGGTGTATTCATCGATTGACATGCTTCCCTTCTTCAGGGTTAGAAACTCGTTCTCTAGCTCGAGCAGGTTTTGAGCTGAGCAGTACTTTCGTTTGAATTGTACCAGAAATTCTGCCCATGTTAGTTGCAGGGGCTTGTTGGGGCTTAAAGTCATCCCTAAGGTATTCCACCATCGTACAGCGCCTCCTCGAAACTGACGCACTACAAACGTGGTCTGTTGTTTTCCCTTGCAACCGCACGTCATGAAAGCTAATTCCATCTCCGAGATCCAATCCATGACCCCGATCGGATCCTCCTTTCCAGTGAAAGTCGATGGCCAAGTCAGAAAATCCTTGTACTTGCATCCATTCCTCTCAACTTCGTCATCTTGGTTGTTTTGTCGAACTATTGGTGGGTTGGCTTGACCAACAATCCCACTGTAGTTTCCCTCCTCAGTCTGCCTTTCGTTCAACTCGGGCTGTTCGATCTGAATGGTCACTTCCTCTCGATTTTGCTGGAGCAAACGCCTGGTTTCCTCCATTTGACGATCCAACATCGCTTGGATCATCGCTTGCACTCCGGCCATTGTGACTGGCTCAGCAGCGGCTTCCATCACCGGTATTTGCTCAATCACTGGGGGTTGGTTTCTATTCCCATTTGCATTCACGTTTCTGCTACGGGTTCTTGCCATCTTGATCTATACACCGAATAAGGTGAATCTAGATCTTTACTTAGGATTGACATATAAATCATCCTTATCACTCCGAAACGTTTACATACTAGTTCTAATATCGTAGTCGTACGTTTAGAATCCTAAACACATAAGGTTTCCAGATCCGGTCGGCAACAGACCATAGATCCGAACAACTAACAGCATATCAGGCACAAGTATTTAGCACATAAAAGCATTTTAGGCATAATTCCTAAAATAAGCTAGTGCTCACACCTCACAATCATCGCTTAGCATTCTAAGTTTAAGTCTAGAAATAAATCCATATTCCTAGTTCGCTTAAACTAATGCTCTGATACCAACTGTGACATCCCCAAAATCACGGCCAGAAAAGACCGGTTTGTTTATGCTTTGTTTAAAAATCAGAGTACTTCATTTCATAAAAATGTTGCGGAATTTGTTCTCAGAAAAACATGGTAAAGACGTTATTAAAACATTTTCGATGAAACGTATTTATTTCATTTTAAAACATTTGGGATGTCATCGTTAATACAAAAACATAAGCATAAACAGAACTTACAACTATTTACACTAGTGATCTACATCTCTTTAAATCTCTCAGTGTAGTGTTACTTCATATCAACACATGTGATATAAATAAACTGAGTGGGTCAGGTTGGGAAACCTGGTGAGCACATAGGGTTTTCAACCCACAATAATATAATTATTATTTTTAAACATCAAACAATCAACCCAATTACCCATTCCCGTTATCCTCACATTACGTCCCTAAAACATCTAACACAAGGGAGCTAGTCAAAGGACTATCATTGGGATGGAGTATACCTGGTGAGCACACAGTTCACACAGTTTGAATAAACACCAGTTCGAATAAACACACAGTTCGGTTAAACACACAGTTCGAATAAACACCTACAGGTTGCGAGCCTGCTAGTGTTCCACTGGACTGTCTAGAATAGTCCGTGGTCGTCATCTATACTCCGCTAGATGACTAGATCATCAAGAACAGCTATAACGAGGTCTCTCATTATTTTATTTTGTCACACAACAACTATTACATCTACCCATGTTTTACCCAACACATTTTGTAGATATAAAATACATATACAATTTAAATCATTGAAAACATGTATAAAACGTTCATCCAACATAGATAGCAAGTATACAGATAATATACACACACGGCACATAATTTATATAAAATACTTCATATCTATGTGTAAGCTGAAAGTAACTATGCCCTCACCTGAGTAGGTGGTGACTCAGCACTCGGACAGCGCTTCGATACTCTCAAAACGATATTCCTTCGATAAAACCTAGTATCGATACCACTATGGTTTAGTTTAACGATAACCGTGACAAATTCATTAGTCTGACTATTATTAAGCGTTAATAACACTCAATAATAGCCCAAATAATTATTTTAAGGACCTAATAACATTCCTATAATTATTTGAAAGCTATATAAAAAATTGCGTAAGCGTAGCACACTTACAGCGAATTTTATCGAAAACCGGAACTTAATTGGAGCAGCGTTTCGAAACCGAAAAACTCCTTTTTCTCGGGACTCCGGGAGCCTCGGGGCTTCCCTAGGGTGCTAAGGGTTTAACTAGGGCTTAGGGGACTCCAAAAGGGTTAGAAAGAGAAAGTAGTTTAGAGAGAGAAGTGAAAATGTGTGAAAAATCCGGAAGAATTTGCATGGTATTTATAGGGACCGAAGCTCGGATTTACGCTGGGCGTACTCCTCGGATAGGATCACCAGCTCGGACCCAGCTGTCTCGCACCCATCGGATGGATCAGATCTGACCTACGCGAGGCGTAACCTCTTCGGACGCGGGGCGTACTACGAGGGTGGCGTGTCACAATCCGAAGCGAAGCCTTGATCAACAAGCGACGTCCCAGATGCAGCCACGTCATCCATCTCGCATCAGATTTCGCAATTTCCACTCCCGACTTCTAAAAATCATAACTTTCGCATACGAGCTCCGTTTTCGACGTTCTTTATATCCACGCGAAGGTGGGAGCGTACTCTACAACTTTCGGTTAGACTTCGTCGGCTAATTTTGGCTCAATTTTAAATTTTATATTATTAACGGGTCGGGACATGATTGGTCCGTTAAATCCTCATAACTTCTTCATCCGACATCCGTTTTCGTCCATCTTTTTCTCGTTACGCTACTCTCAACGAGATCTTCGATTCTCGTTTAGGTCGTGTCGGCTAAAAACCGCTCAATCTAATATTCGAATTTCGGGTTGTACACTGCTAGTCCGAAACTTCGAAAAATCATAACTTCTTCATACGAAGTCAGATTTGGGCGTTCTTTTTATCGATGTTCTTAGTTTAACATATTCTACGGCTTTTGTTTAGATCGCTAAGCCTAAATCTCGCTTTATCGTAAATTCACTATTTACGCTTCCTGGTATCGTGTCGGTTCCGTCGTGAAACTTCAACGGGTCATAACTTCTTCGTTATAACTCGGATTTCGGCGTTCTTTATATGTACGGAAACCTTGTGACATATATTACAACTTGGTTAAGATTATTTATTCTAAATAATCTTTTGTCGAAAAGTCGTTTTTGACCCCTATTGCCTCTAATTTGACTAGCCCGGATTTGCGGGCGTTACACTATCCATACTTATAACTCATTTTTATGGAAACTAATTAAATTCGTCATTAATGTCAACAATAATATTCTTTCAGAATGAATTCATATTTAGCAGAATGAGAGTATATTCTATTAAAATACACTCTCATTCTTCATATTCCATGCAACTTTATTGTAGTTTAAGCTAGTGAGTCCTGAAACAAAATACGAACTCATATGTAAACACCTAGATGCGAATTCATTATATTAGAATGTTATTGCTGAGATTAATGACAGATTTAATTAGTTTCCATAAAAAAAATTATAATTATGGATATCATTTAATATATATATATATATATATATATATATATATATATATATATATATATAATTATGGAAATCATTTAATATCTATATTTATTTATTTAAATAATTATTTAATTTACTAAATTCCTATTGGTGCAATCTAGCACACAATAAATGTAAGAAACAAAATAACTTAGCCATATATATATATATATATATATATATATATATATATATATATATATATATATATATATATATATATTGTCGATTTTGTTTTTTAGTTTCACCCAAACTGCATACTTTGATTTGTAGTAGTCAAAGTGGTTTCTCATTTGCTTATGATCAATCATTTTACCATGTTCGTTTATTAATTTTTCACGTATTGTCTTCCTTGCACTTGCTTTAAGCTCAGATACCTCACGACCGTTATTGGTTAGTTAATGGGTACATGTATCAAGAAAGGTTTTGTCCTCATACTCGTACTAAAGGAACATCCTAAAACATAAATATTCAACTAATTTAAATCATCACAAAGGTATAAAGTTATAAAACTTATATGATTTCAATAGCAAAAGCAAAATCAATTGACTTTTAGAGAACATATATGTATGCATGTGTGTATATGTATGTGTTTAAGTATGTATGTATTATTAGAATGATATTTTCCCATTAATGAGCTCAAGTATCATTACAGAATAAATATATACAAGATACAAAGATTATAGGCAAGGTTTAGCTATTCTAACAATCTAGGCTAACTAAAATGGCCACATAAATAATACAAATATAGACATTAATAATGTCAATTACAAAAAGCAACTATTGTCTATTGTGATAATGTTAGTGTTGTGTACTTATCCTCGAATCTTGTCCAACATCGACGCAACAAGCATATAGAGATGGATATTCATTTTGCGCGAGACAAAGTTGCATCAAACCAAATTCGTTTCCTTCTAGTTCCTTCTAGTCTCCAATATGCAGACTTTTTTTTCCAAAGGACTTTCCTTCTCACTTTTTATAGATTTTCGTTTTAGTTTGAGAGTTCAGTCACGTCCTCCCGCTCAAAATACGGGGGTGTATTAGTGTATATATTTGTATTATTTATTTAGCCCTTTTGATTAGCCCAAATTGTTAGAATAGCTAAACCTAGCCCATAATCTTTTTATATTGTATCTATTTATTCTGTAACGGTACGTGAGCTCATTAAAGGTAAAATATCATTCTAATATGTATGTGTGCAGGTATTAATGAACTCTCAAACTCATAATTGAACAACAAGCAATCCAGATTAAAATTCTCAAGCGAACTTGAACAAAACAACAAAAAATTGGATCTTTTAGACAAGTTCAAATATGAACAAAACAACAAAATTCTGCAAATCATGAACAAAAATTCAAACCAACATCAGAAATTCAAACCATTTTAACAAATATATATATATATATATATATATATATATATATATATATATATATATATTATATCAAACTATAAAGAAATCAGCATCATAAATTCAAATCAGGTTATCTTCATATTATGATCAGTTAAAACTTTTTTGTCGATCTTCTATGAATAGGTAGTAAATTTCGTAGAATTTATTGTACCTAATTATGAAGAAATCATACCTGATGAGAAGAGGTAGAAGATCGGCGTGGAGACGCTAGCTATAGAGGAGATTGTCGGTGGGTGGAAGAGAAAGAATCATCGATGTTTGCTGGTTGCGGGATAAGAAAGTTGTTTGATATGTGTGGCTATGGAGGCGTTGCAAGAAGGAGAAGAATGAGGATGGAAGTGCTTAAAAAGAATGGCAGGGAAAGGGTAAAGATGGAAATGCATCTCCCTTTCTCAATCAGCTATTTTCCCCCTTCTATCCAAATCAAAATTTTCTTACCAAGTCAGATGCCCAAAGCTGGATTACCAAGCACCTTTTGTTGACCGAGTCAGCCGAAAATGTCTAGGTCAAACGCATATCAAACACATCCTAACACATAAATTGTTAAAATGAAGTTTTAAAAGAAATGTTTGTATTAGCTTACTTGGTACCAAAACATAATAAATTGATAAACTGTTTTAGTGTTTGACATATTTTATTTATTTGAGTAAAATGACAAAAAATGACATCTTAGATATATGTATA
This sequence comes from Lactuca serriola, assembly GCF_051521515.1. Lineage (NCBI taxonomy): Eukaryota > Viridiplantae > Streptophyta > Magnoliopsida > Asterales > Asteraceae > Lactuca > Lactuca serriola. Next base: position 101,212,515 of record NC_136408.1, read on the forward strand.
TAAAAATGTAGGGTTGTGATAATGTTACTATGACAATATGGTTTAAATAAGTTATAAGTTGTTTTACATACATATGACAAATTATTTATTTAAATAAACATTTTAAATAAGCAAATCCCAGACACAAATTTATACTATATAAGCAAATTATATGAGGCTTTTTTGGTAAACAAGCATCTAATGACTTAAGCGAATAATTTAGTATGTCTAAATAAATCTCTAATAAAAAAATTTGTAGTCTGTCTAGTAGAATTTTTTATTACCAAGTCAAACACTCTTATCCATAAGAATTCTTAGGCACCGTTTGGTCTGAGGTACAGGATAGGACAGAAAAAACTATGTAATGTTTGGCATGTCTGGGACAGGACTTATGGAACAAAAACCATATTCGATGGGACTAATTTTTATAATTATAGTCCCATCCAAAATGGTGGAACTAGATGGAACACAAACCACAATGACAAAAACATCCTTCACGTCTGCCCCACTCCACTCGCTCTCTCTCCAAATTAGAATAAATGTGTCTATCATTCCTCTCGACCACCACCAACCATTACTCCGACGAACACTTTATTATCTACTATTTCCGAGTTTAGACCACCGGTAGAAATTATCCACTATGGTGATACATATTTCATTTAGTTGTGTATACTCTACCAAAAAATCATTCTTCATCTAATCAACACGTCTTCTAGGGTTTCGATTTCGTATGCTTAAATTAACATGGAGGTCAACGATATAAATTCCAGGGCTAAATTATTGGGTTTCTACTTTCTCAATCAGTGATTTAAAAAAAATAGTTATTCATGAATTTTCTTAATGATTTTATTGAACTCGAGTTGTTGATTCGTTATTCTGATTTTGATTTTGATTTTTCTTTATGGCTGCAAACAAGGTTAAGTTGATGTTTTCTTTTTTCTAAATTGAAAGACGCTTTCAAGTTCTTTTCCAGATCCTTCATAGATACTTTATTATTTTCAAGAGGTTAATACTTTTGTTAAATTTTTATCCTTCAATTAGTAAAAAGGTTTGTATTTCTTTTAATATTGTCATCATCTCTCTGTGACTTGGAAGACATTTTGTGTGTTTACGCTTATTCAAAAAACCAGAGATAGGAAAATAATGAACAAATTTTACGAAACTGTTTTAGGTGGTCTTGGATTATAGATTTAGATTTTGGTTTTTTCATTATTGGGAATTTCACATGAAGGAGATGAATATTTAGGATTCTTAAATTCTTAGTTAGTTTTGAAGGAATCGTGGTTGTGTTAGATATATTCTATTAATTTGAATCAAGGGCAAACTTGTAAATTTTATATTTTGTTCCATCGTGTTCTAGTCCTATCAAACGCTATACAAATAATTATTTTAGTTTTGTTCTGTCCAGTTCTATCCTGTCCAGTCTCGTTATGTTCCATCCGGTTCATGTACCAAACGCTAACCTTAGAGAACAAAGTTAGAAGCATTTTCGAACCCATTAGTTTTGGATATTTCTACTATTTTTTTTAAACAGCAAATATACTAAACTACTTTTAAATTATTTTATTTATATCCTCCGCAAGACCTTTGATCTTAAAAATGGATGACAACACCAAATATCACTAGACTAAAAGCCTTTTAATGGATATTTCTACAAATCACTAGAATAATGTCATTGAAAATTTAATTTATCAAATAATGACACCATAACCTGCTAGTTTTATTGAGCGTTTCTTGAAATCTACGTTGTTGGTGGTTTCTGGTAATGTCACATGTCTTCTATTATTTGATTTTGAGAGGTTGAATGCTACGTGCAACTAAAATGCCAAAGCATATTTATTTTTACCATGTAAAATGGCAGACATGTGGGATTTTTATTTAACATTTTACATGTTGAATATTTATCAATTGAAAAAAAAAACAAGACATGAATTTGTAATAAACTAATTGGATAAATTATTTTTAAATTTGGAATAAAGTATAAAAAACAAAAATTACGTAAATTATGGCAAAATTACATAAAACATGAGACGGGAAATGTGGTTATTTCATTAGGAATGCCGAAAAAGTGGTTACATAATCCACATCTTTTAATAAAGGAAGTTTGTCGAGTAATTGTTTCACGTGTTATCACAAAAAACCTTATTTCTTATTTCTTAATTAATTATCATAAATGTACATTTTTTCGAATGCTCAATGGAAAAGAGAAATATATATAACATTCTACGGTTCTAGGACTTTGATCATATTAAACATGATTTGTTAATACTTAGTAGTAGTAACAATTAAAACAAGCCATGTATAAGAATTTATAATATGTATAAAAATAAAATGGGAGTGCATAAATTCACATAACCCAGTTTTAACTTCCTTTTTAATTTTAGTTTGACATTCTAAAATAAAAAGAAACTAATTAGCATATAAATATTTCTACATTTTAATGGTTAAGAGGAAATAGAAATTTTTAACTGTTCAAAGGTGTTTAGATTTACTACTTTATTATTAATATCTTTTGACAGTAAGTTCATTGTCAATCTTATATTTTAAAAATTCAATAAGAAAAAAATTTCATTTTGATATTTGAAAATTGAAAATAAAAGTAGTGGTAACGTAAGCATTACTATTATTTAATGGAAGAAACATCGTCCACCTTTCTTTTAACTAGATTCCTATAGAGCCAATCACCTTCCACCTACTCACCTACAATAGTTTTGTTTGCCTTTTTCCTTTGGGATGCATTTGGACCATCACTTTATTATAAAAACAACAAAAAAAATTGTTTGTGTGTTTAGTATATAAAATTTTGCTTAAAATATCTTTTTTTTTTTAAATGTTTGTACAGATTTTTAATATTTTAACCTATAACCAGTCAAGGAAGATGGTTCATACACAGTTTTTTTAATACATAATAATTTTTGCTTTAAAATTGATATACAACACTTTTTTCATTTTTTCTTACTTAAAAAAATGTGGAAAAAAACACGAACCATTTACTGCTATATAATACAATAAAATATCTTAAATTGCTTATCGTTTGATGCAGAAAATCGACCATAATAAAATACAAAAATAACATCTAAATTGAATCATATTAAATAAAAGGTTAGGTGAGTACCAATTCAATAGTCATCCAGGATGGGCCCATTGAACAAACTATGACCGATTCCTAGAAGCATTTGTTCTTCTAAGTTCCAATCAACGAAAATATTATGATAAATTGGTGCAGAAGGGCCCTTGAAATTTCAACTTTTTGCGGTTTATCCCAACAGGGGAACCTTTCGTGTAGACACACCCCTTTGTTTCTCATTTTCCATCAAAATGGTCTTCAAGTTCTACCAGATTCCTAAATGAAAAATCATGTCATTGTATGGATACCTTGATTGAAAGTGTCAATTTTGTTAGTAAGAGCATCTATAACATTAGGTTTTTTTTATAGCTTATTGCTGAAATTTTTTTAAAAGCTTTTTCATATTACCTGTAAATTTACAAATTCAATAGATCAGAGGATTATTTTTTTAAAAATATTTTTAGTACTTTTTTCCTTACTCTATAAGTTGCTATTCGTAGCATCCACATAGGATATGTTAAAAGATGTCAGTGTAGTGGAGGTTGTTAGATTTTCAGTCGTGAGAATATCAATATAAACTTGGATAATTTTTAAGATTGTAATTGCAATCACTTTTCAAAATAATGATTTCGTCATTTATGTATGGGTATCACGAAATCTAATTTGGGATAATCCAAGAGAGATAAGTTAGAAGTCATGTCACCTCCAAATTCGAAACGCATAAATATCTTGATGTTTTGTGTTCTAGATGAGATAGAGAAAATCTAATGAAAAATTTTCAAGTATATAGAATGTAACCCTTTTTCTAAAAGATTCACAATGTTCTTATACATAGGGAAAAGTAATTAATGGTGGTTATATGTATTTTGGCACCAAAATAATGGTTGGGAATATGGTTATAAGACTTAACCGATTAATACATCATAATGATGTCACCACTTGTTTTTTGCGGAAAATGCATGGTTGGAGTCTTTCCTGATATAGAATCTGAGGAACCACCGCCAGACGCTCTGCCCCTTGGACCCCACAAGGGGCACTACCCCTTGGAACCCCATACCAAGGAGTGCTGCCCTTTGGAAGCTCGTACCAAGGGATGCTGCCCCCTAACCGTCATATTCCCGAATTCATATTTATCACTCTGAGTGTGCACCCCGCACCTTCAGTCTCGGTGAGTAAATAGAAGTCAGTCTATTTCATTATTAATAATAACTACACTAAAATATGTTGATAACATTAAAATCTCTAACAAATGTTTGTTAATGTTTTTTGGTATGTTGATGTGGTGATTACACGACACTAAAAAACTTGGGGTTAATGACCTAGAAGGGTAATGAACTTTGGTCTTTGTCTACATTTAGGTAACCATGTTTTTTTCGTTCACATTTGACCATTAAACTATTTGATGTGTGCGGAAGTTGTCCCAAAATGTTATTAATGTGAAATCATATCAATATCAAAGCATTTCCGAAGAAATATTTTTCATTAATATTTAAAAGCTTCATATGTCATAATTGATACATAAACATAAACATAAACTAGGCTTTACAGCCTTACATCATATTATTTAATGGCCTAAAATTCCATAAACCTCTCGGCGGATTCAAACATCAATATCCTTAAACCTTTGTACTGCTACCTATGCTACAAAGAAACTAAGTAGGTCAGGCTTGGGAGCCTGGTGAACACATAGGGTTATCAAACCATAATAATAAAATCCCTTAATTATATATTCACATCAAACATTAATCCCGATTACACATTCCCGTAATTCTCACTTCTTTTTATCCTAAAATGATAATCACAAGGGACCTATCCTAAGGATCATAGTAAGCATCGAGTAAATAATACCACTTCAGGTATTTCTTAGAAATATATGTCAATAAGGAAACCATGAGGGGGATAGAGTACAACGTATGAATATGTAGTTCATTAAGACCTAAATTTTGTTAGCGTGCCAGTGTTCCACTGGACTATCTAGAATACTCGGTGGTCGTCATCTATACTCTGCTAGATGACTACATCGTTAGTACAGAAGTACCATATTTCTCATGGCCTCTCATCATTATTTTCATCTTCCATAACTCTTCTCTACCCAATATATTATAACTATGAAAATAATATACGATAAAATCAAGTAAAATCATATTATCTCATCTAACATAGATATCATGAATAGAGATAATAAGCACATATAACATTTAATCATCTAGATACTTTATGTTTATATGTAAAATGAAAGTAACTATGAACTCACTTGTTAAAAGTTGATGACTTGTGATTAAGGCAGTGATTTTCCTAACACCTTAGCTTTTCCTTTCAAAAGACCTAGATATGAATATAACTAAGTCTTAGTCTTGTATTTCTCGCGACTATAATAACGATATTCTAGATTTCCTCAGTAATTCCAACGAATATTGATCTATATTTGATAATGAATAATCAAGTAAGATCATATCGGAGGTAGGGTCCATTTGGTATAAAGAGTATAATATTTGAAAATCTCACTTTAAACACCTCACTAAATCTAGCCTAAACATTACCCATGTAAATGGATCAATTAGTATTATAACATGGAATCACTGATAAATCTTATTTATAGGATCATAATAACTATTAAGAATATAAATATAAGTTACACTTGAAATAAGATAAGTGCAGCTTAACTTACAGATTTTCCTGACAGAAAGTCCGAAAGGTTCGCGAAAAAACTCCGACCAGAGAGCTTCTATTTGTCGGACCCTCTAGCGACTTAGGGCTTCGCTGAAATATTCCTAAAATCTAGAGAATTTCGTACTAAGGAGTGGAGAATCTCCATACAATTATTCTGGAGGTGTGTGTGAAGAATGCAGGGGGGGGGGAGGCTGCTATTTATAAAGACATTTTGACAAGGCATGTCGCACCCTTACGCTACGTTGATTCTTCGGATTTGTGCCACATGTCGAAAAAGTGGTGGTCCACGTCGCCCTTCTTGAAGCAGTGTGTGTACGAATTTTCTATTTTTCTAAATATCATATATTTCTCATAGATAAATTTTCTATTTTTCTAAAAATCATATATTTCTCATATAGGCTCCATTTCGACGTTCTCTATATCCAAGTGTATCTATCGACGAGTGATACAGGTTTCATTTAGACTTCATTGAGTAATTCTCATTTTATTTTTAATCCTTATTTGTATAGAGACTTAGATTGTTAAAATCCGTATAAAAACCATAACTCTTTTATATGATCTCCATTCTCGACTGTATTGATAGATTGGTATTTACGAGGTCTTCAACTCTCGTTTATATTGTTTTAGCTAACAATCAACTGATCCAAATTTCGGTTTCTATGTCGCACACTGGTATGTTGAAACTTCAAAAATTCATAATTTCCTCATACGATGTCAAATTTAGGCATTCTTTATATGCACGAGCTCACTTTTACGATTGCTACGACATTTGTTTAGATGATTTGTCCTAAATAATCTTTTATTCCTAATGCATATTTTATCCTTATTTATTAAGTTTTACACAACTTTATACACACAATATTCATCCAATTAACATATAAACTCATATATTCAAATAATTCTTTTTCATTTATTCATAAAAGGTTTCAATCATTGACCGACATAATTACATCTTTTATAACTTATGCCTAGCGAGAAACTCGGATGTTACAATTATCTCCCTCTTAGGATGATTCCATCTCGGTTTCATGCATCATCCAATAGATGTGGATAGTGACTCCTCATGTCGCTTTTTATCTCCCAGGTTAGGTTCACTCCCAACGTACGTTTTCATCGTATTAGCACTAATTTGACCATCTTACGTTGTAACTTCTTTGTCTTACGGTTAATAATTGTTTCAGGCTCTTTCGTTCAACCTTTTGTTTTCATCGATTCTTTATTCTAAAAGCATAATCATATCAAGAACTTCTCCCATGAACTTACTCAGGTAACAAACATGAAAAGTGTTATAAATACCTTCCAGTTCGGTTGGCAACTCCAATTTGTACACACGATTACCAATTCTTTGAAGAACTTTGAATGATCCAATGAACCTTGGACTCAACTTCCTACGCTTTCCAAATCTAATAAGTCTATTCCATGGAGAGACTTTAAGCAACACTTGGTCTCCGACTTCAAAAGTAATCGATTTTTTACTCTTATCTGCATAGATCTTTTGAAGGTTCTAAACTCCTAGCATTCTTTCCATGACCACCTTTAATTTCTCGGCGGTCTGATGAAAAATCTCAGGCCCCATAAATTGCTTCTTCCTGTACAAAGCATGATAAGGTGTCACTTAATACTTAAGTAGTAACTATTTTTTAGGAAAATTCGACCAATGGTAGATCTCATCCAAGTTACCCATAAAATCCAACGTATAAATTCGCAACATATATTCTAGTCTTTGAATTGTTCTTTCTCTTTGACCATATATCTGAGGATGATAAGTTATACTCAAACATAACTTTCTACCTATCTCTTCATGTAAACTTCTCCAAAATATAGAAGTGAAATGACTGTCACGGTCTAACACAATCGTTAAGGGAACACCGTGAGCTTTCACTATCTCATTCACATACACTTTAGCTAGCTTTTCCATATACCATTTTTCATTGGCTTCTAAGAAATACACAATCTTTGTAAATCGATCCAGAATTACCAAAATCACATCGTGGCCACCATTTGTTATGTGTAACTTGGCCATAAAATCCATGGTAATTTTTGGTTTAACCTTACTTATTGTTACTTATCTGGTTGTGGATTTAGGGTGGAATCATTTATTTGACTGTCTATCGAGTTTGGGTTATGTACAATTGGTATACACATAGCCATTGACGAGATTAACAAAGACTTCTTGTAGAGCGGAGCTGTGGTTGAGGAGGAACCTAGGATGAGTACCTGGGAGTTTAGATGTGGCTTTTTTAGAACATAGGTATACTAGTGTCGCTACATAGAGAGCAAAGTGATTTTGTGACTTAGGACCTTGAGAGGAAGTCTGATTCAAGTACGGATATGTGTGGAAGGTAGTATAGGCTTGTACTATTGAAAGCATAGGATTCGTATGCGATTTAGAAAGAATCTTAAGGGTACTGAGCAAATACTTGAGTGTATATAGTGTTTTTTTGTGCTTTATCCTAGTTTTGACCTTTTTCCCTTTGTGTTTCAATATGGTGGTTACCCAAGGTTTAGTTTCTAGCGATCCGAAGAGACCGGGTACTAGTAACAATGAGATCCACAGGATCATTGCCGTAGAGGTGGCTACAACGATCTAGGAGGCTATCCCAGAGGTTTTTGGGTCTATTAAGACCACAATGATCGAGTTGTTTGACGAGCGTTATGCTGCCATCACTGAGGTTGTTGTTGTCGCAGCCACTACACCTGTTGCCTCTGCAAGACCGTATGGGGGTGATTCGATGCAGTATCGGGAGTTCAACAACATGAAGCCCTCATATTTTGATGGGGTCAAGGATCTGATTGTTGCGATGAGATTGATTTCTAATGTTGAGGGATGCTTCTATACCTCTTCATGTACGGAGGATCTGAAGGTTCGATTTGCATTGAACCTTCTTCGCTTGGGAGGGACTGGCGGAAGTTTGTGACTACTAGTTACTCACATGTGGAGTGGGCTGTAGTGACAAGGGAGTGATTTGCTAAGATGTTTCATGATGATCATGTTCCTTCAATTGAGAGGAAGTGACTAGCCTAGGAGTACATGTCGCTCAGACAGACGATAGAGTCAGTGACTTAGATCACCAAGATGCTCCACGAGAGAACCTTGTTTTGCCCTGAGTATGTATCCTCAGAGTAGGTGTAGATGACCTGGTATTTGAGAATGCTCGGGAAGGATATCAGAGAGTTTCTGACATAACTGATACAAAACACGAGAGTATTTCCGAAGACAGTGTTTTTGTTGATTATTAAAATTTGGGATGTCATAACTGATACAAAACATAAGCACAAACAAAATCATTACAAGCCTTACATTAACTTATTGTACTAATAGCCTAAACTCCTCGAACCTCTTGGTGGATTGTACCTTTGTACCGCTACCTGTAAAAAGAAACTGAGTGGGTCATGTTAAGAAACCTGGTGAGTACATAGGGATTTCAATCCCACAATGTTGTAATATATATATATATATATATATATATATATATATATATATATATATATATATATAAAACATAATATAATATAATATAATATAATATAATATAATATAATATAATACAATATAATATAATATAATATAATATAATACGCAAAAACGCAAAAACAAGGAAAAACTTATGAGATTGTGTCACCTCAACCTTATATTTGGGAGAAGAATCCATCCAAACTTTCAACTACATTATGATAATCGATGATAAATGACAAATTGTTTCATATTAACAAAGCATGTTATTTTGACATTTTTATTATGAAAACTTGAATTTAAAAGTGGTTAAGGATGTGAAAAAAACGGTTGTTAAAATCACATTTAAATCTGTATTACCATAACACCCTCTAATTTAAACTTATTATCTTTAATTTGTTGCTAATAAATTGAATTTCTAAAGTACATGTGTTTGATTTTTATAAGATAAAATATGTTTTCACATTTTTGCAAAATATTTATGTTTTCGCATGAACCTACTTGTGTGTGTGTGTGCGTATATATATCCTAATACTACCAAAACCAATTGTTACCAAAGAATATATATATATATATATATATATATATATATATATATATATATATATATATATATATATATATGTATCCTAATACTACCAAAACCAACTGTTACCAAAGTACATATTGATGTGTCTTCGACTTGGATATTTATAAACTCTCATACCTAAACATACCCACCCCAATCAATCCTCACAGATCGTAGTCCATAATTATCAGGGAGGATTATCCTGTCTGATGAATCGTTTAGAATAATCAAGTGTTTTCATCTGGAAGATTACCAAACATACCTTTACATTTGCCAGATCTGGACCCACCATTTTTGGTCATCCAGAAGATCATGCATACATACCATTAAAGTTGCATAATCTGGACCCACCATTTCTGGACATCCAAAAGATTCTACAGATATACCGTTACAGTTTCCTAATCTGGATCCACCATTTATGATCATCCAAAAAGGAATCTGAATTATAAGTTGATATGTATTTCGTACCATCAATGCCTGAAAGTGTCAAGGAACAGAACTCTACTCTCCATTCCTATCTTACACACGCATATCTTGAATGATACTACCTGATATCAAACTTAATTGAACTAGGTATATATAATAAGTTTTATCTTTATTAAAGGGCATAACTACTAAACTCCTAATACCAACTCTGTCTAGACAACACTATCCTATCTTGGTGTATATATTTAGCATAGAGTATTTAGGAATTAATATACTTTTATTTTTCTCTCTAATAATATTTCTATTATTTTTATCATATGATAAAGATATATATATATATCTTAACATATCTAGAACCATATAGGTTTCACCTATAGTATACCCTCAAATACATTTCTAACACATAAATAAGGCAATGAGCTTATAGCTGGCATATAATCTTTCTAACAAATAATTAGTACTTTAATTAATACTTGTATTAAACTCATGTTCATGAAAAAGGAATATGCATTCCGCTGATAAAAATGGATGCCTCAGAATTTGAGCAGAACTTCACCTAGATACTTTATCTTTTCCAAACAATCGACCGGTTTTAATTTCGGTTTTTGAGCCGCATACTGCTATACCGAAACTTTGAAAAATCATAACTTCCTCTCACGAAGTCAGATTTTGACATTTTTTATATGCACATAATCCTTGTCACATATTTTATAACTTTGGTTAAGATTATTTATCCTAAATCATATTCTATCACAATGTCGTGTTACTGCTTAATATATCTTAATTGTTTAGCCTGAATTTGCGGTTGTTACACGAACACCTAGTACCGGACATTGGCCGAGCTTCAGTTTAATGGTAGGAGGAGGTAGATTGAGTAATTGATTCGAGATCGGGAGGTCAAAGAGGTCGCACTTGTAGCAAGTACAGTGTCACACCTAGACCGATGGCGAAAACGCCAGGGTTGCGAAAATTTACAATTGGATCACAGTTCACCACATACATTGAACATTTAACATACATAAATCAATATATTACAAACTTTTAAGTTAGGAAACAAAATTAGATCATCATAATTCAAACACACAACGATAATATAAAATATGTCAATTTTATCGCGAAAGAAAGGAAATATAATTTCCTTAGAACCGAATCCCTACCTTCGACTTCTTAGTTAACTGAGAATACACATTTTTAAAATACGTCAACAAAAATTGTTGGTGAGTTCCACAGGTTTTGACTCTCTGAGTTCTATAAAAAAAATATTTATAGAGCGTAGAATTTTTAAGCGGAATAGTTTGTGCAAAAACATAGTCAACAATGTTGCCGATATGCATCGTGTGAGACCCAATACTTGTAATCTGATACAAGTATTCATGTTAATTTTACTTATAATGGATAAGTAAAAATTAATATATTTTCAAGAAGTGAAATATTAAGTGTTTATTTTTATATAAATAAACACTAACAGTTTGTTTAACATTCTACATGTGAATCCCTATACTACATACAACCTTATCTTAGTCTGTATTAGTAATTTTTAATCATGGATTTTGTGGAACAATAATTGAGCTCTATGACTTGAACCCGCCCCCGTAAAGCATAGTGAAAATAAGCTTGGTGCTTGTTGTCCTAACGACGCTTCATCGACGTCGTGATAAAAGAGTAAAATAAAACAAGAAGTTGTCGTCCGTTTTGTTTCGACAAACGATGGTTGTAGCTGACAACCACAGACAGGGTTGTCAACTTGTATAGATCCATGCACACATTCTTTGCTCAAAAAAGATTAAGGGTTATTATAGAGGAATTCACTAAGTTAGTGTTCTTAGTTTGATGAATGAGAAACTTCCACAACAATCTCATGTTTTAGTTATAATTCTCAATTGTTTACGTTCGGAAACTTGGTTTAAAAGTTTGATTACTTATAAAGTAAATCAAAATTGTTTCCTATCTAAATTTTGACAGCACCCCGACTTTAAGTGACCATAACCAACACATTTCCAATCATTTATACCATAAAACTTTTGAAATGATCATTTTATGAAAAAATTATTATAATTAATGCCTTTATGTCCCTAAAGTGTGTGAATTGAACAATATTATAAGTTGAATTTTATGTATTTAAACACTTATAATCAATTATAAGTTTTTATGAAATGTTTGATTTAAGATGATAAATTTTTATGACATATTTGATGGTTTTTCATGAACAAACTATAAATAAGAGTATTATTTGACACAAAAGTTTTGCATGTAAAACACAAAGTTACCACAACACCAATATGACATCAAATAGACATATATAAACAAAAATGATAAACTTTTAAGCTTATATCGACTTTTTATGTGTATCCCCCCCCATGCTGGAAATGTTTAAAAACAATAAAAAGGGGTTGTAGATACTCACTTTTGTTGTGTGAAGTTATTTGGTTTGATAAAGATTCGTGAGGTTTTCGGTTCCACCCAAGCTTGAGATTTGAGTACTTTTTGGGATGTCATAATACATAAAGACATACATATACAAATAAGTCAGACTTTTTATCAAACCTTAACTCACTTAAAACAAGTGAGTTTTATGAAAAAAGGAAAGAGTAAAATTAAGAATTTGCCTAACTTGAGGGATGAAAGGTTACTTTTTTGGGGGTTTAAAGTACTTGAAAACAACACCTTATGGGCTGCTATTATTCTCAAAATGGGCAGCAAAATAAGAATTTTGTAGGTTGTTTTGATGCTCGAAAAAAACTACTGTTTTGGGTGGTTGTTGTCTCGAAATTTCAAAAAAATAAGAAAGGAAAAGAGTCGTTTTGCTACTGTTTCGAGTAACCATTTTAATGCAGAAAAACAACTAACTTGCAGAGGTGATTTGAGGTGAAAATACCAAGTAAAAGGAAGGTGCAAAGGGCTAAAATGGTGGCTGAAACCCGAGGGGCAGCAACCCTCTTCTTGCTCGTAGTTTTAGTGGCTTTCAAAGTGGTGAATGGGGCTTAAAAACTGATGATGTTTTAGAGTGTTTCTTGAGAGAGTTTGCTGGAAAAAGGGAAGGAATGAGAGTGAGTTTGAGAGAGAGAGAGAGAGAGAGAGAGAGAGAGAAATCGAGATTTATAAGAGACAATAGAGGAGATAAGAACCGATCTTTAAGTAAGATTTTATGTGATCATTGAAGATTTGATTTAGATATTCCACTTGCCACTTGATGGTTTAGTTAGTTGAAGATAGGAGTTAGTAACTAACTAGTTACTAGTTAGTTATTAGTTAAATATGGTTATTTAGGAGAGGGAAGAAGAAATCTCGAAAATACCAGGAAAAAACTAGCTTGCAGGTGACTTAATGGATTAAGTGCATTAGTTAAATGGTCTTGGCATTCACCTCAAGTACTTCCCTTATCTTATGAGTTAGACACATTATTTCTTACATTGTGTCACTTTAAGCCATGAACCCATACCTTGGCCACTTATTACATCATACTTATATACATACACACACACACACACACACATATATATATATATATATATATATATATATATATATATATATATATATAATAGCAATGTGGTTTTTATGTATTGAAAATTAAATGTTTATAGTTGATTCTTTTATTTATAAACAATTTGTACATTTAAATTATGTCTTATAATAATCCATTTTATATTTTCATCAATTAAATATAATATTTATTGACCAATGTCTAATTTCATGATATTTAACCGCTTGAAAAATATCGTTAACCACGTTCTGTCATTTTGGTTCGTATAATTGTCAAATTTCGATACCTTACAACTAATAGGCACAAGTTTGTATATAGAATTTATATTACTCATCAACCAGAGATGTGTTGAAATAGTAATTAAATTTCACATTCAAATGACATTATTTGATAGATTTCACGAATCGTTTTTAGTTCGGAATAATACATCGTAATGGAATTTATCATTAGTCACTAGTTTTATTTTCACAAGACCCTTACTAAATAAAACAGGTTAAACTGATCAAACCATTTTTGATAAAATACTCATATTTCTTAAAAATCAAAATATGGCATCGTATAATTATTACATCCTCCCTCGTTAAAAGGATTCCGTCGCGAAATTTAACTTGTAGATGAGACATCACTAAACAATTGAGCGTATTTCCTTTTCATCTGATCCTCGCATTCCCAGGTGAATTCTGGCCCTCGCTGAGAGTTCCATCGCACTTTCACAATAGGGATACGACTTTGTATTAAACACGTTACTTCTCAATCTATAATCTCCACAGGCTCTTCGACGAAGTGGAGTTTTGTGTTTAGTTGAATCTCGTTGAGAGGTATTAAATTGGTTTCGCCCGAAAAACACATTTTTAGGTTTGACACATCGAATATATCATGCACTTTGATCAGTTCTTGAGGTAGCCTTAGTCGATAAGCAACATGACCAATTCTGTCAAGACTTTCAAAAGGTCCAATGTATCTTGGGTTTAGATTGCCTCATTTGCCAAAATGAATCATACCATTACAAGTTGAGACTTATAACATCACCTAGTCTCCAACCTGGAACTCCAGAGGCTTACGCCTCACATCAACATAACTTTTTTTACGATCATGCGCAACCTTAAGTCGATCTTTGATCTGAATGATCTTCTCGGTTGTTTCATGGATTCTCTCTGGCTAGTATGAAGTGTTTCAATTATGTGTTCTTATCCAATTGGGTATCTACGACCTCAACCCAACATATAGGTGATTGACACTTGCGTCCATACAAAGCTTCAAATGGTGTTGCTTTTACTCAATCAACAGAAGATGAGTATCCCAATAATTTCCAAAGTCGATCATAGAAGACCAAAGCATATCTTCCAGGGTCTGAATGGTTCGTTCACTTTGACCATCAGTTTGGGGGTGATAAGTTGTTCTCGTATCTAAGCAGGTTCCCATGGATTTTTAAAATGATTGTCAGAACCTAGAAGTGAACCAACTATCTCAATTAGAGAGAATAGAAATTCGTACTCCATGAAGCTTGACAATTTCCCTAAGATACATTCTCTTCAGCTTTTCCATCTTGTAGTTTTCCTTGATTGGTAGGAAATGGGCAGACTTAGTTAATTTGTCGATCACTACCCATATAGTGTCGTAACCACTAGGGGTCTTGGGAAGCTTTCTGATAAAGTCCATTGCAATTTGTTTCCATTTCTACTCGGAAATTTTAGGTTGTTGTAGTAATCCCAAGGGCTTTTGATGTTCTGCCTTGACTTTATAAAAATTCAGGCATTTTCTCACATAGGTGGCTATCTCAAATTTCATATTAGGACACCAATATAATCTCTTTAGATCTAAATACATCATTTCACTGTCAAGATGTACTGAATATATTGATTTGTGAGCTTCGTGCAAGACTAAGCTTCTAATGTCACCAAACTTTGGTGTCATGATCATGTTCATGAGATAACGAGTTCCATCATCTTTAAGCTCGAAATGCTTATGTATTCCCCGTAAAGCTTATTCCCTAATATTCTATTCTTTTAGAGCATCCAGTTTAGCTTCATGAATCTATGTATTGACTTTGGAATGGAAGGTCATAGTCAATGCCTTTACTCATTTGGGTTTCGCATGTTCCTTACTACTTAAAACATCAGCTACAACATTTACTTTCGTAGGATGATACCGTATCTCGCATTTGTAATCGTTAAATAACTTGATTCATCTCCTTTGCTTCATATTTAGTTTTTTTATCAAATATGTGTATGTGACTCCTATGGTGAATGAAAATTATACAATTGGTTCCATATAAATAGTGTCTCCAACTCTTCAAGGCAAAGACTATTGCTCCCGATTTTAGGTCATGGGTTATGTAGTTGTTTTCATGGATTTTGAGTTGTCAAAAGGCATATGCAATGGCTTTCTCTCTCTACATTAATATGCACCCCAATCCTTGAATTAACGAGTCTCAGTATACAACAAAGTCTTTAGTTCCTTCAGGTAAGGATATAATTGGGGTGCTACACAACAGTTGTTTCAAATTTTGGAATGTAGTTTCCTACTTATCTTTCCAATCAAACCTTGTTAATTTCTTTTCATGTTAATTCAGTGTGACGCTTGGCTATCTTGGAAAAATTCTCTATGAATCTCCTATAGTAGCCAGCAAGGCCTAAGAATTGTCGCACTTCGGTTGGTGTCCTGGGTGCATCCCAACTCTTAACCGCTTTGATTTTTGTGGGTTCCACATATATATCCCTTTATTACTTACCATATGCCCTAGGAAGTGTACTTCTTTGATTTAAAAATCACATTTGGAGAATTTTGCGTACAACTTTTCCTTCCTCAGTAGTTCCAAGATCAATTTCAAATGTTGATGGTGTTCTTCTTTGGTTCGCGAATAGATTAGAATGTCATCAATTGTAACAACCCAAATAAATTGTTAAAATTTTTTGTTTTTAAAAACCATTACTTCCATACATTAGATGTCTCAAGGTCAACCACAATACAGAATGTCAAAACATCAGTGTACAAATAATCATAAGTGCAAAAAAAAACATGAGGGGGGATGTTGTACCATCACGTAAGGACCTTCCCTTTCTTACCAGAAGTACATGAAACCATAAACATAAACTGTAATCACAAAGCTTAGTGAGTTTCCTAAAGTACCACATGCTATACTAATCAGTGGACCCATCCCCAGGATATATTCCAACCCAACATACAATCATGGGCCCAACCCTGGGGTGTATTACAACCCAAACATACAATAATGGGCCCATACCTAGGGTTTCTTTCAACCCAATACATATCAATAGGCCCAGCCCTGGGGTGTCTTTCAACCCAATACATATCAATGGACCCATACCTAGGGTGTATTTCAACCCAATACATATCAATAGGCCTGAACCTGGGGTATCTTTCAACCCAAACATACATGCAAAAGACACAAAGACAATTAGCATCCAAGATAACCCAATTTAGTGGGCCGACATTGGTTCCTTCGACCCACAAGTATAGTGAGAAGAATCACCTCTAACTGAAGATAATTGAATCACACACTCGATTTGCTACTACCACGGCTCCTCACACTGATCATAACCTAAAATCCACCCTAATTAATAATTGGGGTTTTAACCCATAATCATTGATCCAAATCATATTTTATGTTAATATGGGAAAAGACCATTTTGCCCTTCCCATACATGAGCCAACTATTTAAGGCCCAAATCCCCTAATGACCCAAGGATCAAAAATGGCCGAAATGGGTTTATAGGAGTATGCCATGTGTACTCCCCATTACGCCCTACATGTTGCGAGATCTCAGAAAGGTTATGGGGAAGAAAACCCACCACGTCATGCTTACTAAGGGGTTACGCCCTACGTAACCACCTAAAGTCCAAACTCTTAACAAAGTTCTTAATGCCTAAATACCTAATGTCCAAACTTCAGATCTAACCCTAATGAATGTCTAACATAAAGTTCCAACCTTTATGCCTTTGAACGGCTACAAAGTGTCCAAAATCCAACCCTACGTCTTATTCATGACCTGGAAGCTTAATAGATCTAGCATGGATGAATGAAAAAGACTGAGATCCAAGTTTTATGAATGACAAAGCTCTGAAATGAAGAAAAACACACCTCATTAGGCCTGGAGTTGCTCAAA